>NC_136060.1:427183861-427783861 GCF_964261635.1 Lissotriton helveticus
GCAACATCAGGATCATTGGAATTCCTGAGGGTACTGCAGAACCAGCCCGACGCAGTTTGTCATGCACTGGCTAAAGACTTGGATCCTGGGGGTGACGTCTCCCTTATTTCCTGGTGGAACAGGCACACTGGGCTTTGTCTGCCCAACTTCCACCCAGGGCACCTCTGCGACACATTATTACGTATGCAGATAGGGATATCATTCTGCGGGCTGCACGTCTAAAGGGAGACCTGAGCTGTCGAGGCCAAGGGTCATGGTGTTCCCTGACTACACCTTAAAGTTGCAGTAAGAATGTTGCTCCTTCGACGTTGTGAAACAGAAATTGAGGATGATCCAACTGAAGTACATGCGTATCTACCTGGCACACCTAAAAGTGATCTTGAAAGATAAAACTTTATACTATGCTTTGCCTGAAAAGGCATAGAATTGGGTGGACGAACATGACTACTGGAAACTGCTCTCTGGGAGAAATCGGAGTACCAGATTGGTTGGCATGCATCTGTAGAGGTAGATAAAAAGGGACAATGACTCTGTAGCCTCCGAAACTGCCAAATAACCATGTGATAACTTTGCCTAATATATATATAAATTCTCATTTGTTGCATCTGGGGCGGTAACATTGTGGTGTATCTTGCTTTACAATGGAATATTCCTCGGTTAAAGGTAATTGTTGATACTGGTTAAGGTAGGGGTTTAGTGACCGACTTCCTGCGAATTGGGGTGGTGGGCAGCTTGAAGCTGGCAGCGCAGTATTGCAGAGAGGAACAGGGGACAGTTGTGTGGGAAATATTTATTGCTGCATGCACTGAAACGCAACAGATAGAGGTACAGGAATTCTAATGGCCTTGAAACAGAATGTAACCACAAAAGATCGACCCACCATGCAGCAATTGCTAATATCTGAGAGACCCAACAGTGGAATCACAGAGGTGGTAATGGGGTACCTTAAAAGAAAGGGCCAGGAGTTGCTGCTCCTTCAAGAGACAGACCTTAAGGGGAACTCCTGTAAAATGTTTAACAGAAAAGGAAACAAGATCTTGGCTAACATAGTCTTTACTAATGACTCCAAGAGAGTAGCGATTTTGGTGAAAAAGTTTGTCCACTTTCTGCTGTAGGAGACATGGGTGGATACACATGTTTGATATGTGGCCGTGACCCACAGATGGGATAATGAACAAATTAATATAATCTCGTTGTACCACCTTCCGCAATTGCAAGTGGTGGCTTTGGATGAGGTCGGAGTGCTGATGCTTTGCCTCCCTTGGGGAATGCTGATGCTAGAGGGGGATTTCAACCTAACTCTCTCAGCGGAGCTGGACAGGTCTAGGATGGGATACTGGGAGGGGATGAGCAAACTGGAGAAATTCCTGGTCACCATGGAACTGGTGGAGGTCTGGCATAATCTCAACCCCACCAGCAGGCAGTACTCCTATTTTGGGGGTCACCAAACCTTCTCCCGCATAGATCTTTGCATTGCCCTCAGGCTCACTGGAGAGAGATTTCAGACTGCTAGGTATATGGCTAGAGGGATATCGGACCATGCCTCCATGGGTTAATTTCTTGGGACAGAATTCAAGTCTGGGTAGTACCTGGCGATTAGACCCCTGGATCCCAAAGAACAGACAGGTGACAGGGCAACTAAGTGGGGTGATAGAAAATGACTTCACGTTTAACAAGGAGTCGGTCCAGTCCCATGTGATCCAGTGTGAAGTCAACAAAACCGTGATCTGGGGCCAGGAAATATATGTAGCAACGGCAAAGAAACACTACTGTACGGCAGCAGCGTCCTAGGTTGAGACGAACATACTCTGACTAGAAGGTCAGAAGGTGGATATTCAGGATGAGCAGACACTGTATGCCCTCACTCTCAACCAATGGGGCTATCAAGCACTGCCACAGGACGAAGCCAGGTCCTGGCACTTAGCTACACAACTACGCCTTTATAATGCCTGGGATAAAGCCTGTAATTATTGCCATTGTAGGCAAAGCTCCAACTGGCCTAAATTGGGTGGCGTCCTTAAAGAGAGTAGCTGGGGAGAGGGTCGCAGATAGCATTGACTTCGTAGAGACCTTCACGAAATACTAAGAGACTCTTTTTCTGACACAGGGGATCAGGGGGGAATAGGAGACACAGGACTTCTTGCAGGACATTGGGGCTCTCCAGTTCTCGCAGGAGGACAAACTGATAACTGAGTTTGACCGAGGAGTAAATTAGTGAGGCTATCGTATCCATGCCATCAGGTAAAACTGTCAGCCCAAATGGATTGTGGGTGGAGTTCTACAAGGGCCTGGCCAGCGGACAGAAGCTTCACCTCCCTACTACGTTGATGAAGCAAATGCTACGGGAAAACTAGGCCAAGATATGGAGGACTGTGGCTCTTAACGACCGATAACGCTATTTAACACTGGTAGCAAGAATTCAGGCCCTCTGCCTCCAATGGGGCATCTCCACAATGATACACCCGGACCAACCAGACTTTATACCTGACTGGAGTACCCGATTGAACTTCTGATGCCTGTTTTGCTGTCTGGAGTACACCAAGGACATAGCGAAGCCCAAGGCAGTGTTATCATTAGATGTAATTAAGGCATTCGATATGCTAGAGTGGCCCTATATGAGGGTGATTCTGACCTGTCTGGGCTTCGGTCTTGTTTTTTTTACCCAGTTATGTGCTGAATAAATGTTGATTGGGTTCCTTGAAACTAGCCTCATTTGTTATGCATGAGGATTCTTAGCATAATATCTCAATCCCCTACACATGAAGTACATAACAGGATTAACATACTTTGTACAAAAGTCATTGCTGTCTTCATCCTCAGGCGAGTGCGCTACTTTGTATAGTTACAATTATTGATTTAGGCTCATCTGCATAGTTGTACTCACAACATATCGATTGTGGTAGAACCCCCGAGGTTACATTTTTGGTATAAAAGAACCTCACCTTCACTGGCTAACAGAGGAGACCCCTCTACAGTGACTCTGACATGGAGGTCCCTGCATGCTGAGGCTTTAACATGCAGCGGCCTGACATCCCTTGCGGGGTGTCCAACTCGTTACCAAGACGGGGTTCTTCATTCTCTCCCATCAGGTAATGGGGTTGGCTCTTTCCTAGGTGATTCTTGGCTTCACACCAACATACATGCTAGGTATGCGAAGATTACTTTTATATATGCCTGCATATATTCATTGCTTGGCACCATGGTAGATATGTATCTACTGTTTACTCTGTTGGTGCTTATAATCTCTTACATTTGCTTGCGTCTATTGATTGTCGCAGCAAACATGTTTTATACTAGAATGGTGCTAGTTCAATAAATGCTTATTGAAAATGTACCCAACGTTTATTCTGCGTCTCCCTCTGAGACTAAGTGAGCAGGTGGTCCTTGGAGCACTCTTAATGTCCTCCATTAGTTTGTGCTTTTCCAGGTTTTGCTCAAGTTCTTTTCATTTTCTCAGTTGTTTTTTCAATCTCTCTTTCTGCATGTTTTATTTATTGTATTCATTAGCTTGAATGAGCTAGTGAATGAGCACTCCGTAGTATCTAATGAATGAGCTTGAATGAGCACTCCGTAGTATCTGTTTGTCAGTGTTTCAGGAGGGCATAACTCTGATCATTTAGTGTAGGCATCATTAAGATGTGAAGGCCTCTTGGTATCCTCTTACAGTCAAAGCATTTCCACAATGTTGTCATTTTCTGAATTCTATACTAAGGCATTCCCCAATTCCTTCACCAATCTCAATACAGTTTTAAGTTCAGATTTTTCATAAATATTTTGTCCAGATGCCCTTATCATGTATATATACACCATTTTGTACAGCCATCCTCTTCATAGGCTGGCGGCTATTTTTTTACATTTGTTTATTCCACTGATGGGTAACAAGCTCTTCTCCATAGTGTGAATGGTGGAAGGCACAAGATCCCTTCTGAGCAACAGCAAACTCACAAAAAGTATTTTCTGGGCGGCCGTATTAAAATGTGTGTAATGGCATGAATGACATCGCTCACATAACGGATGGACTATGGAATGATTCACAAGGCCCTCTGAGGTCAAATCAAAGACCGAGCTTGTGGGAGAGGCTAGGGGTAGATATGCGGCCACATGCATCATTGTAGGATTTTGCATTTCCTAAATTGCAAAAATTAAGGAATCGCAATTTAGGAATTGCAAAATCCTATGCATCAAGAAATCTGAAGTGTTTTTACGATTTCTTAATTTTCTGTATTTGCGATTCCTTAATTGCGAATCGCAATTAAGGAATGGCATTACATTGATTCCTATGGGCCTAGAGGCCCATAGGAATCAATGGAAAGGCATTAGCTTTTTGCGAATTTTATTTTACGAATGACAATCTGTTGATGCATTTCAAGGGTGCTGAGGCACCCTTGAAATGTTTTTTTAAGTGCAAGTTTCACACACACGTCCAAAGGACGTGTGTGTGTGTAACATGACACTTTCAAAAATGCTTTTTTGAGCATTTTTGAAAGATTTCGCAAATTAACACGAGGGTCAACCTCGTGTTAATTTGCACCTCCTATTTCCGAATTCGCATTTTTTTTCAAAAATCATGCATTGCATTTAAGGTATCGCACAAATGCGATTCCTTAAATGCAATCGCATTTTTAGGAATTGCAAAAAATTGCGAGTTTTGTGAAATTGTTTAATGCATCTCAAAAAGTGATTTTGGAATCGCAAATGGCCGATTTTTCCGAATCGCACCGTTTGCGACTCCAAAATCACTTGATGCATGTGGGCGATGATACCCCCTGCTCATCCCTAACCTTGCCTACCAGATTGATCCATTTAGGTTTTAAGGTGGGAAGGGAGAAGGGAGAGAGTGTGGGAAAGAGCAGCTCAGTAACGAGCACACTCCCACCACCCTTCCAACATAAGAAATGACCTGGATGGTGGGGACTAGAAGGGGATGGACTAGGATTGTGCCTGTTCACACCCTTTTCAATCATCTCTCAATGAATACATTTCACAGACTTTTACCAAGGGCTGCTGATTCAGCCTCTGTTCTCTTGGTGATTGCCACTAGTGCCATCATTTTCCTCATCACCAATGCCTACAGTATTTTCCAAAGGGTCTCATATGATACCTCCCCTGTGTCGTCATTCGGGATGCTTGGGATATCTCATGCCTGTTGGCCCAATCCTGTAATAAGTATCTGCCCATACTTTATTTCCGATCTTTAAGGACCACTTTCACTCTCTAAGTGATATGCTTGCCAGGGTTAGATATGGCCAGTATATGGTATGCACCCTATTGTCCCCTAAGTTGTCAAATCTGCAAATTCCCCTAGATCTTAACATGCCAATATATGAGAAATAGGTATAGTGCTTGGTCTTCCAATGTCCAACGTCTTACAACCCACCATATATCAATCAATCCCATTATCCAGCAGACCTTCCATTGATGTGTGTGACATGTCTTTTTCCCTTTGATCTATAAAGCATGCCCATTCTATCCACCATGCCCTTCACACATTGACTGAAATACCTCACAAGGTTATCCTCCCACTGCAAAGCCTTTGACCTTCTGCAGCATTACAGTCATGAAGTGGTCTTGCACTTGATTTGGAGCATATACTGAACATAGTGTGATCATTTCATGCCCCCTCTACCATTGTACTAAAACATATTTCCTGTGGGGGTCTGTCCATGGTCTCAAGTACTGTTAGCCCTTCTGTGTTCCTCAGAGAATCTCTACCCTACATGTTTAATTTGTAAGTGTTGAGGGTATCTGAATACTGTAGTGTTTTGGTCTGAATCTCCCTGTGTCACCTCTCTTTAGATGCTCTCCTACAACAGAATTAGCACCACCTTTTTAATTCTAGCCCAGCATACACTCTAGCAGTTTTTGAAGAATAGTGTTTCCCCCTGATGTCATACAAAATCTTGAGTGTCCCTATATCCTCTCAGACTGGCTCCTCATCACCATGAGAAATTAACCACTGTACTTACGACCTCTCCAGGACACCCACTGCTCCTAACATCCCTTAGCAGCCAAGCTTCCTGGTTTCCCTGGACCCCTGCAAATACCTCAACTAAATAGTAATCCATGCAAACTTAACATAAGCTTACTGAGATACACATATTTTCCACAGGTATGTCTGATAGCCCTCTCACATTGTGAGCCATTGCCTATAAGGTTCTCATTCTGCAACTTCCACCTCTGGAGCCATATGAACCTCTACTGATGGGCCTGTCATCTCGCTGATGTCTCAGCCCAACTGGTCCTGGGCTCTGCTCATGTCCATGCATCACTCAATGCAGCACCTGTGGTCATTTCTCTGTATCCATCTTGGCTTATTTTTCTGCATAGAGATGTGCCGCACCTTGATGATTCATGTCCCTGTTTTTTTCCGCTCTTTTGTACTCTTGCTTTTATGTGCTCCCCCTTGTGGCTCTGGTTCTTGTGGATGAGGAACGATCACAGCGGCTACCAGGCCCTCTTTTACTGACTCCAACTGATGCTTCACTTCATCAATTGGAAGTTGTGTGCCACAGGGTACTGCTGAGCATTACCATTTGTTCCGTTTTGATAGTTTTCATCCACTGGTTTAAATGTGCCTCTTTCTTCTATCCTTTCTGTAACATCCCAGCGAGCCAAGTCTTATTAAGTACCCATATCTGCTGTTCCACTAAAACAATATATATACCTCTATAATAATCATCCTAAGTGTCTTTCCCCTCCTGTGGCTCTGAGGCGTGGCTGTTTGTGGCTCCTGGGGCTCCATAACAAGGCTCAATCAATCAATCAACTGGGATTTGTAGAGTGCAGCTAATCACCTGCGAGGGTATCCAGGCTTCAACCAACCTACCCATCAAACGGGCACAAGCTGAGGTCCACTCGCATTCCTGTGTCTGCATCACACCGGTTGATAGAAATGCCCCTTTTATTGCCAACAATTTGGAAGTAAGAGACTCGGAGACACATTCTCAAGGAACTATCATTTAGTTAGTGGCACTTTATCACAGCCAAATTGATGATAAATGTATCGCCCCATTCCCAAGCTGTTGCAAACAGCCAATATCACCAGTTTTCCTGTGACAGCATCCTCAAAAAACATCACCACAGATGACCCTGGCAACTATCGCTAATGAGATGCATAGAAGGCGTTCGGAAGCAAAAAGCAATGACAACACCACACCTCAGCATTCTCAACGACCAGCCAGATCGGCGATAAGATCACAAAGCATACGATAAGGTGCATTAGCAACAGGAAATTCACACCTCCTCTGACCTGGTGCAAAGTCGGACGTCAACCGGCACCAGAAAAGGGAGCCCAGACCACAGCCACACCTGAAGACCAACAGATGCCATGGATCCACTGATCATGCAGCCAACAGGGCCACAACACCCACTGCCAACCCCCTCCAGGACCGCCAACCCCCCCTGACCCACACCGGACCACCACCGGACCACCCCAGAGACAGCGCAGAGAAAGACAGCGGCCAGTCAGAAAACGCACCAACCACACAGACTAAACAACAGAGAATTCCATTGCCCACTACAGGCTCAAAAGGACAACCATCATACGCATCCTGACCACCATTGCCCACCGGCTGACGGTTCCAACACAGCGGACAACCAACATCCCTCCGCAGACAAAGCTGCTGGCTGTGCTGCATATGTTGGCCTCTGGGACCTTCCAACCAACAACACCCAGAGTCGGAGGAGTCTCACAGCCAGCCCTATCAAAGTTCATCACAACTGTCTTGGATGCCATCATCAGCTTGGTACCCCAGTACCTTTACTCCCCCAACACTGCGCAGGAACAGCATACACCATAGCTGGCGTCCCGCATGTGTTAGGGGGCAATTGGCTGCACACATGTCCTACTTGTGCTCCCTGGTGACACTGTACACAATTACCTCAACAGAAACAGCACGTATTCCATCAATGTGCAGGCAACAGTGAACCACCCGGGAATCGCCACCAATGTCATCGCCAACTACCCAGGCAGTGTGCATGATTCCTACTACTCCCAACAGTCCATCATCAACCAGCGTTAACAGGATGGCATCCATGGAAATGCACTGCTCGTTGGCAAGTACCAAATGAACATAAACCCCCCCCCCCAACTCCACAATCACGCAAATCACAACTCTGGGAATGCACACGTCACAGACTCAACTCACATTCAACATGCCCACCCACCAGAAACCACAGTATAACTTACTGTGGCAACCCGGGCTAGCCATGTACATGAGCCATCAACGGCGTGGCACCGCAGCCACACAATAGCAGAATATGGGAAGAGGTTCGAACCAGGCATGTGCGACAGAGGCAAGTGACCCATGAATGGAAAGGTACGCAATGCCAAGTGTGGCAGAGATTTGCTGGAAAGACTGCAGTATGCAGACCACAGACATATTCATGTCCACATGCACTGCTGATGTATGGAAGTAGTGGACAGTGAATGCAACCATGTCACCCCAGCCAGTAGGGAAGATCCTGGAAATGTAGCTTGTCAAGTACCCCCCTGTAAGCGTGAGTGGAGTGGGCAGGCGTAAGCCAGGCCAGCGTAGGGGTGTGAATAAAAAGCACCAAGCTCTGGGCGTGGTTCTCTTCTGAAATGCCCAACGTCTCTGCCAGGGCGCCCCCTCCCAGCCTGCCACGAGGCCGACACCGTGAGTGGTGTTGCCTGCGATCTTGTGTGCCTGCTGCACCCCGGGATGCGGGTCCCTGACCTGTCATGCCCGCCCCTGCGCAGCCAGGCCTCACTGCTCACCTTTCGACACTGGCATGTGTCAATGAGGTCCCACCACGTGCTGGCGCAAGCCCCACGAGCTTAGCAGCTTCCTCAGACCATCACGGCCTCCGCGACACAGGCCCACAATACACCTTTCTCGTTGACATACTCTACCAGCCTGCACAGCTGCCAGGTTGGTCACACATTTGGAACTGAGTCTTGAATACGCAATGGCAGAGTACACATTTCATGGCAGAGTTCATAACACTTTACTCCCTTCGATGTGTTACCACCAACTCTGTGCATAGCATCTGCACGACACCTCTCTGTGGTCCCTTGCTGACTGCTGCCTTCGGAATACACTGCGGTCGAGTAGGTCACACAGTTGGAACTGAGTCTTGATTTGTGCGTGGCAGAGTTCATGTCATTGAACGCATAGAGAGGAGTAAGAGGAAGACATGTTGCAGTCCGGAGGGAAAAACGATCCTCGTTACAGAGGTGATCGAACACTGCCAACAATGGCTCTGGTGTCACCAACTCTGTGCATCACGAGCCAACGACACGTGGCTGACGGTCCCTGCTGACCACTGCCTCCGGCCTACTCTGCGGTTGAGTAGGTCACATATTGGGAACTCAGTCTTGATTTATTTATGGCAGCTTTTATATCATTGTACTAGCCTCATCGCAGACTGCGTACCCCTTCAGCTCCGGTGCCACTGAGTCTGTTCCCCGACATTCATGGACACTTTCTGGTTGAACTTTGGTGGTGACTGAGCCTACGGACTGGAGGTTGTCTTCATCATCAAGTTGTTGATACTGATTTTTGGATGGAAACGAGGCTGTAGCATTCCACTCCTCAATCTGCCGCTTCCGGATGGCTTCTACCCTCTGTATCATACCCTGGAGGACACCTTCCACTGTCATCCGCAATCCTTCACCACATTCACCTCGGACATCAATGAGGACTCGCTCAGCTCGCTTGGCCCATCTCACTGCACCACAAGTCACCGTCCTCTGGCGGTGTGCCTGTGGAGGCCGCAGTGCATCCAGGGCCACTAACTCTGTGCAGCTCAAGTCAGGTACCCTGTCCGATGAGATATTGGATGGCCTCTGAGACGATGGCCTTGGGGTCCTCAACGCCATTTGTGTGTGGCCCTGCGCTGTCTGCTGCCTCCGGCCTCAACTGCGGTCCACCAGGTCTCACACATCAAATCGAGTTCTGACTGGCTCGGACGTCGCATCTCCGCAGGAGGCACACGCCACTACCGCCAGATCCACCTCCAAACACCAACTGCAGAGTCGAAACAGCCGTACTGGCAGACTAACGGAGTTGCTCACACCTGTGGTGGATGCCATCATCTGCCTGATACCCCGCTCAGCACTCCAGGTGCCACTAACTCAGACACTTCTGTTTGCAGATTGGGTGACCTCTGTACTTGCTCCGGCTATCACCATGATGCTTCGCAGTTGTCTCTGTAATGCAGGTGTTTTCTGTTTCCATTTTAATGGTGTTCACTGGGAAAGTTGTTGCCAGCACCAACCACTCCGTGCGGACTGACTTACACTCACCCCACACCCATCCAGCACAGGCGTCACTGTACATGTGACCCTGCCAAAAAAGGGGTCGGGCGCCAGTTCCACAAACTATCTGCGAGTGTCCATGTGGTCATGATGTATGCATGAGGGCCCGAGGCCTACAACATTACATTGTGCTGTGTGGAGCGGATGCAACCATGTCCACAGTGGCAGCAGGTAAGACCTTGGACAAGAAGCTTTGTCATCACTCACTCAATGTGTAAGAGGAGTGGACTGGGCCGTCGTACGGAGGTCCAGCATGGGGGTGTGAATGATGATTCCGGGACTCTGGGCGTGGTTCATTGCAGGAAATGTGCACATGCATGTGTCTCTATCACAGTGTGCGTCTCCTTTGTGGGGTGTAGGTGGTCACTGATGGGACATGAACACCCATGTATGTGATCTACTTCGGCTTCCATGTGCTCTGACCCACCCACACCTGTTCCACCACCTCTTTTTGGCCTTCTGGCACGTGGCATTGGAATGCAATGTGTGCCTAGGTAAAGTGTTGGGAGCCAGCCGTGGTGGCGGGTGCTTCCTGCTGTGTGGTCTGTGCAGGGGCTGGGGTCTCCTCTGTGTAGCTTGACCGCCCTGCTCCTGGGGGTTGTTTGTCTAAGATGTCCATTGGCTGTTGTAGGGCATTGGTGTCAAAGGTGTGGTGGTCCTCTCCAGCATCCCTGAAGAGGAGTCTGGTCTGCTCTGCTAGAGGTGTTGTTTGTCCCTCTGCAATGTGAAGGGGAGATGCATTTTGACATTGTGTTGACATGTATGTTGACGCATTGTTCTAGTTTACATGCAGACTGTATGCCAATGTACATTGTGACTGTTTGAGAGATGCTGTATATTTTATGCGGGAGAGTGGACATTTGGACTACATGACGGATGTGTGGTTGTACACGTGCATTTCCATCTCACAGTTTTCCTGCTATGTTAGATGTGATCGGCCTATTTCTGCGCATGTGCGAACCCAGTTGTGTCCTCTGTTTTGCAGTGTCTGTGTTGCACTTCGTGCCACATTGTCGTCGGATGTGCTGATATTGCTATATGTGTGTGCTGCAGTGTGCCACTGGGATCAGGGGCATGATCCAGGGTCATTTGTGGGTGTGCAGTGTGCTACATATCTTTGTGCATGTGTGACATTGTGTCCATCTCCCCCGTTCCTCCAGGCCCTGGTTGTTACTCACCCTGTTTAAGTTGTGTCAGGTCCTTTCGAGCTGTGTGCAGACTCACAACTCCTTGCGCCGTCTCCACCCTGATGACTGTGGCCTCGGTTTCGCCCATCTCCTCCTGTGACGCAGGACTCCCACCTCCTGTTGCCATTGCTGCCTTCCTGTTGGGAGCGGGTTTGTGCTTGGTTTGGCTTTTCACATCATGCCAGTGCCTCTTCTCCTCCTCCATAGACCTCCTCAACACTCCGACTGCATTCAGGTTTGTCATTTGGGAGTTCAGTGGATGGTAGTGTTCTGTCACATCCAAGACGCTGATCTGGTTTTCCTGTGGACTGCACCCCTTCTGCCTCTTCCTCTTCTCCTTGGCCTTCCACGACGTGAGGTTCCTTGCTGGTGGTCTGTGGGGTTTGCGATAGCCTCTGCACTCGTTCCGGGTGCATACATGGTGCTGCGCGGTTTCGTTTTTCTCCATTTCTTTTCTCTGCTTTTATGGTGCATTTTCCCGCATGCCGCTTGGGAATTGCAAGCCTGTCACTGCTTTTCGCTGATTTTTGTATCGCAAATGGCCTCATTGCAGCTTTTTTTGCGTTTGTGTTTCGCATTTTCGCGGTGTTGCGTTGTCTTTATCACAGACATTTGACGCATTATCGTGAGCCTATTGCATGGTACCACCTGCTTGAGAATACAAAGTTACCTTGGTGTTATATTCCTGCGATAGACTGCGATGTGCAAAGTTGTGTTAAGCTAATTTTGCGATGATTATCACACGTTCTTAAGATTATCCCCCTCTGTATTTCTACTTTCAATGTATTATCTGAGTGGGCATAAAATGCAGAGTTAGCCCTGCACAACATGCTTGAATGCTAGATATTGGTAGACCTTCCTTTCCTTTATATAAATTCTGTACTGTTGTCTTTTTACTTCAACATATCTCAACCGGTGTTGCCAGCACTCTACAATAGCTGCTGGTAGCACAGGCCCTTCTATCCAGTTCATATCATATCTTACTCTGTTCTCTTTATTTCACCTGTGAAGCTTCATGGGAACTCCTATACCTTTCTAGCTTATGTGAATATAGCATCAAAGTGGAGTGGCTTGTATTTGCCCTTCTACGGCCTCTATAGTGGCTTTTCAAGCTTTGCCTCCCATTTTACCCCTTTTTAATGCCCAAGTCCTCCTCCCACCCTGGATTCTGTCTACTATTCCACCATGTTGTAGTTAGATGGATTTGGTGCTTCTGTGCTCCTGCTTCTCTAGAGTCCATTTGTGTGGGAATATCTATGCCCCCTGCCCCTCAATAGCTTGCTATGGACTAAATTCTACCCTCTTTCAGATCTTATTGTTGTTGCAGGAGAACCTCTAATCTTCTAGCCTTCTCTAGAGCCCACACAGTGGTCCATCTGTCCCACATCTCTTCTATAGTGCATTGGCTGCGTGTGATGATTTTAGCAATAGTGAACATTCCTCTGTGCTCTTGCCCACATCTCTAATTTGCATGTTGGGGAAGTCTTCCATCCATCCATCTGTAACCTTTCTTATGGGGTGTCCTTGGCATCCAACGCCTTTGTACAGTACAACAACAGCAACAGTGCACTGATGGCAGTGTATCATGAGGTCCCACTACAGCAGACCTGTGGAGGTGGCCCTTCCCCAGCTTCTCTGTAGATTACGTGGGTCTGGGTTTCCAATCCAAACTTTCTGAAGGGCACCTATGGAGGTATTTGACCTCCCGCCGCTCTTTAATATGCATATGAGGCACATTTATTTGTGAAACCTTGGTGATGTGTGCTGTATCACCTCATATGCCCTGCCCTCTTACCCCTCTACAGGGCAGTAGCAGACGTGCATCTGGAATAGGCCTGGGCAGTAAATTCTGTTCCGTTTGCGGAATTTGCATAATTTCGCGTTCCGTGGAGAACGCAAAATTGCCCAAAATTCTGCGTTCTGCAACTTCGCGAATTTTTTTGCTTGTAAGCGTTCCCAAATGCGTGTTCGTGAGATATTTCCCCCGATCATGCAAACAGCAATTGCGAACAGTAAAAAAGCATTGAGAACAAGCAATTCCGCGTGTTCGCGGAATTTCTGCATATTTGCGGAGATTTTTTAACGTTTCGCGGAGATTTGCGTAAAGCGATTACGCAAATTACGCCCACCCCTAAGATTCTGGAAGGTGCTCCCGCCGGCTTCAGGAAAGGGCTGACTACAGGCTTTTCAAACCTTCCAGGGCAGAGGAACATGATATTTGGGTCAGGAATTCATGTATTTTCAGTGCATTTCAATCTTGTGTCGTTGGCAGGTGCAAAGCACACAGTTACAATTATTGGGACTGAGTGTACATTTTGTATAAGCGTTGGAAAAGCTGATGGGTCTGCCTGACATTTTCAGTTCCAATACTAACCTTCTGGAGTTGTCAATGCCTAGTTTAAACAGCACAAGACTCGTTGGCTTTGTCTCAATTTGCTCTGTTCAAGTGCTATATATGTCTGTCTTAAAGTGCTTTGATGTACTAGTGTTACGGTCGTAACTTCCCCTCTCCTAAATGTCCCTTCCTTGTTCCTGTCCCCTCCGCGCGTCCCTTATTTGCATACATTACGTCTGATAGCGAGCGTTTGTATATTGCAATCTGACAGTTGGTTTACAGTTGATAAGGGCTGTTGCATCTGCCCATGATTGAGCTGGTGACCGGATTGCTCTACCCGGTGTGTCGTATTACTTGAAATAAAGGGACACTTTCAAAAGTACCCTGTGTCTACTTTACAAATTTGGCGACGAGGACGGCACACAGGAGAACCCACCACTGAAGAATTTTCAAGGTTTACATCTTTAAGCGTGTATTTCCACACACGAAGAATATATGAGTTGAGGAAAAAAAGAGCCTCCGTGATTTCCGGCAAAATCTTGATATTTGAGTGAGTTAAAAAAAATTCCCTTGAACTTAGAGCGAATTAAATGTGACCAGAAAATAATGAATTAACCTTGGGCGTTCTCGTGATTTGAATTATTGAAGAAAAGTAAGACCCAGGTTGAAGAACACTGGAATCAACGCTAGTTCATGAGGTGAACGCTTAAGCTAATTTGAAGAGAAGTGAGCGAGGCAGAGGACAAATCGTTCTGTGTAACCGCATTTATGAATTTAATGTGAATCGGCGCGCAAACAGCGTTCGAAGTGAGATTCTCCTCAGATCTCCGTTGTGCAACTGAATAATCATCAAACAACGGCGCATACTTGAGTTGGAAAAAATTCCCTTGAACTTAAAGCGAATTAAATGTGACCAGTAAATAATGAATTCACCTTGGGCGTTCTCGTGATTTGAAGTATTGAAGAAAAGTAAGACCCAGGTTGAAGAACACTGGAATCAACGCTAGTTCATGGGGTGAGCGCTTTAAGCTAATTTGAGGAGAAGTGAGCGAGGCAGAGGACAAGTCGTTCTGTGTAACCGCATTTATGAATTTAATGTGAATCGGCGCGCAAACAGCGTTCGAAGTGAGATTGTCCTCAGATCTCCATTGTGCAACTGAATAATCATCAAACAACAGCGCATACTTAATAGCAAGCGTATTAACGCACTGCCGCCTTGTGGCCATTTTAAGACTTATTAACTTTTGAAAAGCAAGCGGCGGAACTAAACGTGACAGCGATCACAAATATTTAAATACATTTTGAGGTTAAGAGGGAAAATAAGAATGAGCAACTGAATAGATTTGAGCAGCATAAAGGAATCGGCGAGATTTAATGTGGTGATATCGACTAATATTGGAAACAGCGTTCCCTCAGTTGTGCTTATTTGGGACATTAGCAAGTATAGTGAAATCTCCACAGCGTCGATGCTTGAATTAATGTAACTCCTAAGAATAGTGCAGCGCATTACAAGTTAGCCGTGTTAAAGTGGAATTGAGGCGCATTTTAGCAGCGGAATCCCTTGGATGTGAAAACTGCCTGAATGATAGAAGTGTGACTCTCCCCAGCGCAAAGCAAAGAAACTTGACTACACCTTAGTTGTAAATCAGCATCAGCGAGTGTCGACTGTCTGTGTAACACTTCTCCTTAAGGATTCGCAAGGAATAATTAGTTTACTTTGAAGCATCAGTTTCAGGAACGTTAGGTAGACAAGGCTATAGTTCCTGGCGGCGCTCAACGGGCGTATCATTTTCCTCTGCAATGTGGCGCGAAAGGGAGAGTGACGCCATCACGTAGTGGTGCCACCTTACCGTTGAATGCTGTAATTGCATCTTCACACGAGAATCCCTGGCAATAATTAAAACGAGCGTCCTACGAGCCATTTTCAGAACAAAATAAGCTGTATGAGCCCCAAGACTGTATCCTTTTAAGTTTAATAGTTGGAAAAGTTTATATTTTATTGGCATATTGAACACGTATAACAAAAAGAAGTAACATTACTGTTTGATATAGGTAGAAATTAAAAGCGAAATCAACATGCATATAAACAAAATGTATAATTTTCCGCCACCTGAGCCGTTTATGAAAGAGGATGGTGTTAATATTGCAGAATGGGGTGAGTGGAAGGAATATTTCGAGAATTATATATCCATTTTTGACGAAGATGAAGAACCATTAAAACCAGAGGAAAAGGCTGAAATATTATTACACAGTTTGGGAGCTGGTGGACGGAAAGTGTACTATAACATGGAAAAGAAAATCAATAAGGGAACTGATAGGAATGTGTTTGAGAATGTCATGAATGTGTTAGATGAACATTATAAGCAAGTGACGTCTGTTGATGTACAAAGATATGAAGTTTTCAAGGAAGTAATGGATAACAAAGAGGACGTCAACACAAGTAAAATAAACTAAGTGTGTACCATCATCATAGGTGGAGTAGAAATAGAAATAATCGCTGATTCAGGGTCACATTATACTGTAGTAAGCACTAGTATATGGAATGGAAAATTAGCTGAAACGCTTGGAAATGAATTAAAAGAGACCGACATATCCCTAAAAACATACACAGGGGAGGACATTAACTTAATAGGATACAAAGAGCTGGAATTAAGTTACAAGAAGAGAAGTACAAGGAGTACGATATACATATCAGATAATGGACCCACTGTACTAGGGTGGAAGGATCAAAGAAAACTAAGAATATCGCTAAATCAAAAAAATAAAGAACACATAAGAGGGCTGGTGCCAAACAAGAGTACACAAATAGCAAAGGATGAGTTGTTAAATGCAAAAACACCACCATCTAAGTTTGTGGTAGGTAAGGAAGGAACTGTAAGGAGAAAGAAAGGGGAAAAAGAAGCAGCTAAGGACAAACTCAAAATAAAACAAGAAACTTACCAAGGAATGGACGACGAAATGAATATAAGCAAAGAATACGAGAGAAAAGACAGTGAAGAAGAAATAGTAAAAAAAGGTGAATTTGAAAGAAAAGGAAAACTTGAGGTAACACAAACTAAAGGTGAAGAGGAGGAAAAATGTAAGCCTAACCATCTAAATTTCAGGGATGAGCGGCATGGAACTACATTGGCCGTGCCCAATACTAAAACGAGAGAGGAATATGCCGATGACTTTAACCAAGAAAGGGAAGACGGTATGTGTTTTGTTGAGTCGAAGTGTGACAACAAAAGAGAGTATGATCAATGGTTATATAGTGATAAGTTGGAGGATGAGATAAAGGGAGCGCAAGAACTCTCACAATGTCCACTATATAAAGTTGAGTTAGGGAAGAAGAGTGTGCTCGTAGAATACAAGAGAGAACATGAGTTCTGCGGCCTAGAAGACTCCTCTTGCGGTAGTCACTCGAAGAAACGGAAGGAAGGACAGGTCTCTGATGAGGCTTGTGCTAATGATGTGGAACTCATTGAAATTAAATTTAACAGTGGCACTGGTACTGATCATGATCAAAGAAATGGGGCTGGAAAATGGTCAAGACCTGACACCGATGATGACACTGAAAATGAGACTTGTTGTATTAGAGGGCGTAGACGCAATATGGCCTGGCCCAGGAAACTACCCAAGAAAAAGGATTTTAATGCTACTATCACTCACCAGGATGGAGAAGATGGTACAAGTAAGAGAAGTGTGGAACACGATAGTAAAATGGACTGCTGGGTCTGGTCAGACTATGAGAAGCCAGAGGAGGTAAATAAAGAAGCACACAAACCAGTACAATGCCCACACCACGAAGTAAGCTTAGGAGCTGACTGGATGCATAATGGTGTTGCAGGTGAGGACAAGTTCAGGGGATCAGAAGACTCCGCAGCATCCTCTTGTGAAGTTTACTCATCCAAGTTGGAGGAGGGTCAGGACATTGCGTTGACCTTTGCGGAACAAATGAACCTCGTATTCAATAACACCTCCAGTGGATTTGGTACTGAAGATAACTAGAAGTCTGTTGTAGGATAACCACATAAGTTAACAATTGGGTAGTACCACTCACCCGTTCCTACATAGTCCTCTTGTGGAGAGACTCAGGTGTTACTAGGAGCCTTTTTGATTAACTGTTACATGTTGTTGTTCTCTTTTGTTCTCCTCTTTCCCATCGGAAGGAGATGTGTTACGGTCGTAACTTCCCCTCTCCTAAATGTCCCTTCCTTGTTCCCGTCCCCTCCGCGCGTCCCTTATTTGCATACATTACGTCTGATAGTGCGCGTTTGTATATTGCCATCTGACAGTTGGTTTACAGTTGATAAGGGCTGTTGCATCTGCCCATGATTGAGCTGGTGACCGGATTGCTCTACCCGGTGTGTCGTATTACTTGAAATAAAGTGACACTTTCAAAAGTACCCTGTGTCTACTTTACAACTAGGTTCACGTTGGCACTTTATGAAGGACATACACTAATAAAAAAAATGTTTGTAATGGTTATTTCTGAGCCCATCAGAGAAAGAAATGATATGGAAAAACCTCATTTGAAAGCGCAAAACACCGAAAGAAACTCAATGTAGATTAGAAATGACACTTCAACCTCTGCAGCTAAATATCACACAACACCATAACTCGTGAAGTAGCTTCCTTGGATGAGTGAAGAGTCATGCCCCGTCTGCCCGGGTGTTCACTGAACGTCACGGGTCCTGCACAGCAGCAGACCTCTGGGAGCTGAGCACAAAAAGAGGAAGCTGCAGTTTTTGCTCAGCTCTGTGTCACTGTGAGCGGGTAGTTATAACTCTGCTGACAGGAATAAACCGCGGCGTCGCCGGCCTCGGCTCTGCTGATGCTGAGAGCGAAGTCAGAGCCGGACCCGCTGCCGCTGAAGCGCTCTGAGACCCCGGACTGGAGACTCGTAGCATAAGAAATGAGCAGGTTGGGGGCTTCTCCGCGCTTCTGCTGGTACCAGTGTAAACTGGTGCTGATGGATGAACTGGACTGACATCGGATTGTGATGGTTTCTCCCAGGGTCATACCGTAGACTTCTGGAGTCTGTGTCAGCACAATCTGCGCTCTGGACTCTGAACAAAGAACGGTAATTAATTACATTAATCAGAACTTTTTACAGACCGTGAAACCTAAAGAAATAACTATACTGCCCATCACAGATATGTTTTAGATGTTAAAATAGATCTCTCTCTGATCAATTCCCCTCAGCCCGGCAGCCGCAGCTCTCACCGTGAATCCAGAGCAGAAGCATCAGGAAGACCTGGGTTGGTGACGTCACCTCCATCCTTGCTGCTCGGCCTGGGCTTGTTTCTGGAGCCTTCAGGGCAGAAAACACCCTTATAACAGGCAGGACAACAGGGAGGGGCCTGGACAGATAGATGCAAAGTACCCCCGCTGGGTATGTAAATGTGGCCACGGGTGTGAATCAGGGGCCGCTCAGGTACTGCTTGCCGTTCATTCATTATTGGTTTCTTAGTTTTAGTATTGAAGATCGAGTTAATGTATATTTTTATGAATTATGATCAAATAAACTTCCTGTTTTTTCCCCGAATGTTGATATTTTTACACAATGTTCACACCTACATTTTTCATAACTATGATTGATGTACAAGACTAAATGATCATAACTCTGTGTACCTTCATGCAACACTCGGAGGCAGCTGGGAGCGTTGCCTTCAATCAGTGCTTAGAGAATCACAAAATGGGTTTAGATATTGCCACATTTGTGCAAATTAGAAGGGACATGCTTAGGGTGTCTTTTCCAAATTGTGAGAAAGAAAGTAACATATCTATATTGAGCAACAGGTCTATGTACTACATCTCCACAAACCGCTCACACCCTATCACTTCTAGAGATAGAAACCTCTCAGACAACTGTCAATGACAAACTACATCATAGAAAGGTAACACAGTAGAATCAGAAAGAAATGGGGTCCATATTGCATCAAAGATATGCTGCTCGTTTACCATCATTCAGATTATACTCGTGTAAATTGCAATTGCAAGCATCTACTGGAGCCAGTTTTCATAGTGTAGTGTAGTTCCTATAGTCCCAATAGGCTCTGCGCATTGGAATAATATCTTCAGTAGTGTAGACGTAGGACTGAGGTTAACTAGGTCTATACTGACTATATTAGACTTAAGTTTTTGCCAGCTAGCTCAGAGTTCACTAGAAACTTTCTCGAATAAGCGAGGAGGAGTTTAACCTCCCTGGATAGACAAGAAGGGATTTAGTTTCTGACAACCATAAAACATGACAACTTTGCTCTCCTTGATTAAGAGTATATCTCTAGAGTCGTGTGAAAACAGAAGACAGCTATTTCACTCAGTCATAAGTGCTTACTTAGTTTCACCAGATTGCAGAGAAAAAGAGAGACGGGCGTTTTCAATAAAAGGTGTTATTTATTGAGCAGTCTCCTTCCTCATACAAGAGAAATGAATCGCTACAATTGCAATACTTATAGTAAAGTAAAGTGCATATAGTAAAAGCAGGATTATAAAATAATACTGTAAAAGCATTGATATGGTTTCTTAGCCATATGATACTTTAAAATGGATAAAAGATATACATACATATATACATTGACTAATCGTACTCAACTGGTGCTTCTAAATACGCCTACCGCGGTGTACCTGACCTAAGCCTAATACGTGGGAAGGAGTAAGTAAGTAGCAGTTTAAGTTAAGTTTGTTTTGCCACCAAGAATTTGACTCAAGAATTCTCTGTAAGGGTTTAGTCAGTTCAGTACCTGGGAATTAGAAGGCAGGAGGGCTGGTATCTCTCTCTCAGGACTCGGTATCCCAGTCACCCGCAAGGGTGGGCTGGAAACGCCGGAGGCTGGATTTCTCGGCAGGAGAAAAGACAGCGTCTTTCTCAGCGCGTCAAAAAGGAGGGGCAGCGTCCGTGGGCTCTCGCATCAGCTGGGCTCCCGGCAAGTAGATAGCTGCTCCAGATTCACCACCACTGTGTCTTTGCTTAAGGTAGCGTTGGTATATTTATACCTGAAAGGTGCTGGGTTTGACGTAAGGCTGGACATAAGACGTCAATAAAGATGTCACTAAGAACTGGTCGTTCTTACAGTGCTTTACAGGAGTTCTTGGACGAAATCAAAACAAAGGGCAGCGGGGATTTCCCAGGTTGCTGGAGGCTTGGATTTGTTTAAGAACTCGGTGTGCTTTCTAGGGGACTGGAGGAGTAGGCTTGCTTAATGTGACAGCATGCGCTATGACTGAATTATGAATAGGGTTTCTATGCTGTTGTAGGGATATTATTGATTTATAACCGGACAAGGGTAAAGAATAGGAATATTGATTCAGGTACCTAGATAAACACACTACAATAGGATGTTGGAGAGATTTGCTGCCACCACCATTAAAGGCACATTTTATCACCACTGCTGTATATGTATCTACCCACCTCTCTAGGTGGTGTCTCCATCTGGACAAATTGGTCACATAATGCAACAAAACTAGTCTTGGTAAGAGTCCACATACACCCCACCATTAGTATTTATTGTTGCCACCACTTTCTGTTAGATGCTGTATATGGTGAGGCATTGCATGGCAGATGCAGCATGTCTCCCTCAGAGCCCCCACATTGCCAGCAGTTCGAAGATGTGGACATATTTGCCAAGCTGAGCCCTTGCAGTGACTAGTGCTAGCCATGCAGTACTTTGTGAAAGCTGACCAGGCTTTGCAGAATATTGTTCGTCCTCCAGCACGCACGGTAGCACTATTCCAGGTTCATGCTTGCCCATGTATGGAACCACTCATGCAGGAATGTGTGCTCTTTCACCCCGGCACGCTCAGTGTTTTTGAGTGTGGGCTAGGAATGAGATGCTGCATTGTACGTGCGTGCTGATGTCATGATCTCATCTTTTAAAATGACTCTATAATAAAACAATCCAGCATCTCTAAGGAAAAAAGTGGGCTACATGTGCCAGATGGTCCGCTGTGTTGGACAAGTTCATGTGGGGGGAGCCAGATACCACAGAGGTTGTTGCCACTTGATATTTTGAAATGCTGAGACATGGCCATTATTGTGTCCTCCACACATAGCCGCTTTATCAACTTTATATGCATCTGAGTGATGATTTTGACATCTGCAATGGAAGCCTACTCAAGACTGTTGAATTGAGGCGTGGCCATATGTTTTACAGTTTGCACCCTTCTCCAGAGAGAGGGAGCTACATACCTTAGTGACAAAAGCAAAGATACCCTACCACATACAGGCAATGGCTTGGCTGTAGTCAATAACCAGTGCTTTTGGGGGTTTATGGAACCTAATGCCAAAGGTAAACGTAATGCCCGGGGACAAGAGGCGTAGGAGTCTCACCGTATTCCCATCTAGGTAAATCTCACCAGACAGATTCAGAGATGAGAGGAAACTAACGGTGTGGGAGCATATCACTGACATTCAGATTTTCCGGATAGTGGATGACACCGGTTATGGGGGAACAGCCCGAGAGTCCTTCCTCTATTATAACCTTATATATTCCATCATTTAAGAACCTGCCCAGCTCCAACCCAAGACGAAATAATATCCAAGAGATGCATTCCAGTCCCTTTCCAAGAATATGTTTAAAAAAAATGCATGAACCTGTTTGTTAGATCTGGGGGTCTCTAGTTGGCAGAGGTAGGTACCACTGTCCAAATAGTGACCCTTGCTTCTAGTCAGGGCAAGGAGATAACCCTCTGAGATAACCCCTGCTCACCCTCTAGGTAGCTTGGCACGAGCAGTCTAGGCTAACCAGAGGCAATGCGTAAAGTATTTGTATCAACACTCACAGTAACACAGTGAAAACACCACAAACTGACTCCACAACAGTTTAGAAAAATAAAGGTATTTAATCTAACCTACACAAGACCAAAATGACACAAATCCAACATACACAGTTCAAGAATATGGTTTCAAAAGAGTTCTTAAGGTTTTGCGTTAAAGTTCTTCAAGTTGCGGTAAAATAAACCACAGATGCGTGAAAAGTTCACAGTTGCGTCACGTTTACTCACAGTACCTTTTAGTTGCAACAAAGTTCCAAAAGCAAAAGCTGGTGCGGTGGAAAACAAGCGATGCGTTGCTCCTGAGACCCTGGGGAGGCGTTTGCGACAGCCCCGCTGCAGCAGCGGGCGTGTTGCGACGAATCTGGTCTGTATGGGGAGGAAGGCCACTTGTATGGATTCCGGTGCGTAGGTTCCGTAGGAGGTTTGTTCTTGCAAAAGGCACAATGCGACGATCTCGTAGTGGCTGCGACGATCTCCGGGGCGACGATGCGCGGTCCAGCGGTGACCCTCTCTCGCAGCTCCTCGATGCGATGATTCTGCGACGATGCTCGCAGCGACGTGATGCGGTCCGCAAGCAAGCGGTGCGGCGATCTCACCCAGCGACGACAGGCTCTGCGATGACACGCGCAGCGATGTTCGCCTTTCCTGCACCGGTCTCGTGCGTCCCACAAACGAAGGATGCGACGGAGCGGCGGGAAACTTCTCGCACTATCGGGGATGCGCTCCGCAAGCGAGCGATGCAACACTTTTCAATTTCAAAAGTCTCTCAAGCTTAGTTTCAAGCTTCCCAGCACAGGTACAACTTCCAGAGGCCCCACAACTGGATCAAGCACTCTAGGAAGGACAGAACTCCCTCAGCAGAGTTCTGGGAAGCTGGGGGTGAAGTCCTTTTGTTCCTGGGACTTCAAAGACAGGGTGCCAGCTCTTCTCAGGCCCTTGGAGATTCCTTCAAGACAGGGGACACAGCACACAGCAAAGTCCTTCCCCTCTCCTTGGCAGCAAAGCAACAGCAGGTCAGTCCAGCAGAGCAATAGCAGGACAATCTTCCTTCTTCAGTTTCAGCTTTCTCCTTGGCAGAGGTTCCTTCTTGATTCCAGGATGATCTAATTTTCTGTTGTCAGGGGTCCTGTACTTATACCCCTAAAGTATTTGTTCTCTCTGTGCATGTGGGCCCTGAGCCCGGTCTGAACCAGTTCTGGGTGTTTCCTGAGTACTTTGTTTTGCTGGCTGCTTCTTTCCTTTCAGAGTGAGGGGCAGGGTCCTCAGCCGCCCAGCAGGAGGTGGAGCCAGCATTGTGGAAGGCAGGCACTGCCCTATTCAGGCCCAGGTGCTAACTCCTCCCACCACTCCAGTTGCAAATGCAGTCATTCAGCCTAGGGCTGACTCAGCCAGCCTCCTGGGGAATTCCCCAGCCCCTGTCACTCTTCAAACCAGACAGTCAATACTCAAACAGGCCCAGGCACACAGAAGGGTCAGACAAGAGAACAGCAACTGTCTAAAAGTGCTGTTCTCAAACACAGGATTTAAAAACAACCTTTCCTAAAAGATGTATTATTAAATTCTGAGTTCAGGGATACTAGATACTTATGTCCTATCTTGTTCCTATGAGAAGAAATGCTGTTAACCACTGTAGCCAGCATCCCCATGTCAATCTATGAAGCAAGATAGCCTTACAATAGTGGAAAACGAAAATGGCTGTAATTCACTACGAGAACATGTTATCTGCACCAGTACATGCTCTACCTTTCACATACACTGCACCCTGCCCAGGGGGGTACCATGGGCCTTCCATAGGGGTGACTGATGTGCACAAAAAGGGAAGGGTTAGGCATGGTCAGTGGGCACACTGACCAGGAGGACATGGCAGTTTCTAAACTGCACACAGGCACTGCAGTGTCAGGCCTGAGACATCTTTTTAGGGCTACTCATGTGGGTGGCACAATCAGTGCTGCAGACCCACTAGTAGTATTTGTCATCACCAGCCTTGGCACACCCAGTGCACTTTACTAGGGACATCATGGTGATACAAATATGCCAAACATGTATATCCAATCACAATAACAATTTACCCAGAGAGCATATGCACTTTAGCACTGATCAGCAGTGGTAAAGTGCGCAGAGTCCTATTGCCAACAGCCACGGGTCAGGAAAAATAAGGGAGGAAGAAGCAAAAAGTTTGAGGATGACCCTGCAAGAAGGGCCAGTTACAACACAACCCCCTTCCAGCCTAAAGCCAGGGTAGACCAAACGATACCTCGATGGTATTCCCTGCTTAAGGCGATAGAACACAGAAACTGGCCCACACAGCAGGGCAGTCCTGCTCTACGCTGTCCTAAACCCAGCTCAATCACTCTATCCATACTCTCAGGGTCCACCATGCCAATCCATGTGGAACCCTTCTCCTCACCTGTGGACACCACCTGTGCAGCACTTAAACTTAACTTGCTCACCGGTGTGTCCCAACAGACAGACAGCAAGCCACAGTGACCACCGCCAGTGATCAGGGATGAGACCCAGGCCTTATGCCTCTCAGGGCTCTCAAACCCCTGTGGCGTCAGAGGGTGGGGGGCAGTAGCCGCAGGTGCTTGGCACCCTTTGTCCACTCCCTCTCTTGTCATGTCAGGTCTAACATCCTGACACTGACCCACCAGTCCCGGACCTGTATCCGGTGGCTGGACAGGAGGCTGAGGTGGGCTTCTCCCCACCCGGTCCTCCTCTTCCTTGGGGCTCTGTACCCTCCACCCTGGAGCGGTACCCCCTTCTAGAATAGCCAGGGCACCTGTGGCAGGTGTCCCGCACCATCCACCCACCAGTTCAGGATCTCCCTCCAGCAACTGGTCTCCCAACCTAGGGTTTAACCCCTCAGGTTGCACCGGGGTCCGAGGCGAGGACGCCCTCCCTCTGCACCCCCTTCCAGAGCACTGCACCCTCCCTACTGGAGGGGTACCTCTGGAAGCCAAACTGGTCAGGCAGATCCTGAACCTGGTCTCCCAACCCAGGGACCAATATCTGCGGTTGTGCACTTGCCTGTCACGCCAGTACTTCTGGGGACTCACATAGTACCCCCTTGAAGGTGACACACAACTCATGTGTCCTGTGACAGTCTGCCTGGCGCAGGTCTCCCGACCCCTGTCTACCTGACAGCGCAGGAAGATCTCCCAGGACAGAAGTGAGGTCACCTGTAGTGTAGTTCCTATCTTCCCAATAGGCTCTGCGCATTGGAATAATACCTACAGCAGTAAAGGCCTAGGCCAGACGTTAACTAGGTCTACTACTGTCGATACTAGACTTAAAGTTTTGGGTTTGCCAGCTTAGCTCAGAGTTCACTAGAAACTTTCTCGAATGTTCAAGGAGGACTTAACTTCCCTGATTAGACAAGAAGGGATTTAGTTTCTGACAACCATAGAACATGACAACTTTGCTCTCCCCTAATCAAGAGTCAATCTCGAGAGTCGTGTGAACAAAAGGCAAATTATTTTACTCAGTCAGTACGTGCATTCTTAGTCTCATCAGAATGTAGAGAAAAGGAAGAGACGGGCGTGTTCAATAAAAAGGTGTTATTTATTGATCAGTCTCTTTTCTCATACAAGAGAAATGGATCGATATTATTGCAATACTTATAGTTAAGTAAAGTGCATACATTAAAAGCAATAGTATAAAATAATACTGTAAAAACATTGATATGGTTTCTAAGCCATAAGATGTTTTAAAATGAATAAAATATATTACATACACATATACATTTGACTAAACGTACTCAACTGGTGTTTCTAGATACGCCTACCCCGTGTACCTGACCTAAGTCTAATACGTGGGCGGGAATAGAAAGTTACAGTTTAAGTTAAGTTTGTTTTTGCCAAGTGAATAACTAAAGAATTCTCTGTGAGGGGTTATTCAGTTCTGTACCTGGAAGTTAGGATGAATGAGGAATGGTATCTCTCTCTCTGGTCTCGATATTCCAGGCTGCCTGCGAGGGCTACCCGGAAACGCCGGTGCTGGATTTCTCGGCAGGAGAAAGCAGCTTCTCTCAGCGCGTCAGGAAGGCGGGGCTGCTGCCAGCGGGGTCTGCTCTGCTCTTCGCTTCGGCAAGTATGGCTGCTCCGTCTCGTCACCACGCGTGTGTTTGCATATGGCAAGATCGGTAATATTTATACCTTTAAGGTGCCGAGATTGACGTAAGGATGGACATAGATACGTCAATAAAGATGTCATACGACTTTAGCACATTCTTTTACTAAAGTTCTCGGTGAAATCAAAACAATGGCCGCAGGGTTTTGCCCAGGTTGTCATAGGTTTGATTTGTTATGAGAACTCCGTATGCCTTATCAGGGGCTGGAGGAATATCGCTTGTCTAATTAGATCGCAAGCGTTATGACCTAATCAGATAACACGTTCCTGTGCCGTAGTGTGACTGCGTCAGATAACGGTATCTGCATCATGGGGGTTTTCTGCCTCATGGGCTGACTGCTAGTTAACTTGTTGGTTTGTTTAACTAGAATAGGGTCAGGAATAGGGGGATCGATTCAGGACCTATAGGAATACATGACACCCACTCCACGCTAACTATGGACATATTTACTAATCTAGGCATAGTATAACATAGTACAACATACTATAGAGTAGTGTGTATACCTTACCACCCCAAAATACATAAATGCATTTTGAAATTTTCAAATATACTGAAAAATTGCAGACATATATATTGTATGCACTCAAGCTGTAGAATAATGCCAAAGTAATCGCATTTGTATACATTATTGCTTGTATGGTATATGAGAATTACACATGAAATGGTTTCTTAAATACAGAAAAAAGTTTCGAGACCATTCCATCACAGAATAAAATATTTATGAACGTGCCAGCGGGCAGCTAATGTCTATAAGCTATCTAAAATTTAGAAACCTTAGTTCTCTAAGAATAGTTCTTACTTTAAGCAGAAGATAATGTCCCGAAAAATATGAAAAAATATTTTGGGGCTGCTGAAAAATTGCTGTCAGTGAACTGGAGCGAAATTGTTCATGTGACTTTATTTTTAAAGTTGAAGGCCGAATTCAGGGAACGCCGTGTGCGGGCTTGTTCAAAAGTCTCTATTTCTGTTCGGGTGAGAACATCATATCATTTAGGCTTTCGAAAAAACTGTCAACAGCTTCCTGGGAAAGTTCCACTAACTCGGAAATAGGTGTAATCATGCATTCTTGCGCATGATTGTCTCCATTGACATTCTGATTCGCATTGCTGACAGAAGGTCGTACCTGTTCGATGCTGCTTTCATCTTGAACTTCACTACCCATTAATCGTAGTGGTGAAGCTTCCACGAATGCTGTCATCAGGATTGGTAGCCTTTGAGGGCAGCACAAAGCATGAACCTTGATCGGGCTCAACAATGTTTCTGCATCCATCGGCGCATCCGATTGTAGCGTCAGACAGGTGTCTAACACGCATTCTTCTCCGCATAGCAGACACCTCAATACAGGTAAAACACATCTTTGCCACATTGGTCGAAATGATAGAAACCAAGTCATGTTCAGGTCTCTAAGCCGGGAGAGTCCCAGGATTTTTGATATCCGGTCCCGGTATCCAATGGCTAGGATTGTTTCTTCCCTTGTCGCAAGAGTTTTGTCTGTGACATGGGTTGCCATAACGAAAAATAAGGACTAAGAATAGGATTCCTGCAATTAGTCCCAAGATCAGGGGAAGTCCGCCAAAAATCGAATGGACGAAATCTGGAAAAATACCCAGTATGGCTTTGAATGGTGTTAATGCCATCGAAAATACTGTCTTAAATACCTTTGAGACCCCATTGGTATCAGAAATATTTAAGATTTCATTCAGGATTTCCGCGAAATGTACGGGGGAATTAGTTGATAATAATGTATGTATCTCTGCAGTCGTCCTTGCGACTTGTAGATCATACGTTTCTTTTGATGACGAGAGCCTGGTAGGCGTCTGAAGAAGGACTGTTTTCATTCTGCTTAAAGTATCTATTCGAATAGAAGTAATTTTCAAATCGGGCCATGCCCTTGCCTCCCTGTCTGGGAAGGAGCTGGGGAACAACGAGCGTCCACAGCACTTGACCTTCGCAGTCGTAGTTACTATATAAGGAGTCCCGGGCATAAGACTACAACATCTGCGGTCTACAATAAGAATGTAACTCCCATTATAGAGTCTTTGAAAGAATGGTTCTATTTCTGTTGCAGGTGCGCCTTGCTGGTGACATGAAAGGTTGTATGAATTCCCTTCACAGGCTCCATGCAAACTAATTCCGTTACACAGAAGTGTGCCACTTAGTGACATCGCACAATTGTTGCCACTAAAACACTTTCTGTCCTTTATTACTGACACATGCATGTGAATAGGGCAGGTTCCATGTTGTTTTAAGGTACCCCCTTCCCAATTTCTCGTACATGCCAGCCTGTATATATTTTTGGCAGTATTGAAACCTGAAGGTTGAGATTGGAATATTTATTATCCCATGTATTATCCATTCACTGACAGGTCGTTCTGACATTGTCATTGGTAATCTTTCTAGTTTTTCAATGCTCAAGATTGTATAATCAGCACCCTTTTGTGCCATACCGACTTGTCTATCAGTAAGGTTAAAGATTTGGAATAGTGACGTTGTGTTGATTAAACGCCAAGGCACATAGCCTGAACGCAGATTTTGTAACGTCCAGCCAAGCTGTACAATAGAACGCAATTGTGACTGACCGTGTTGTAATAACAGTAAGTCTTGCGATAATATATCGATTGCTGACGACACAATGCTGTCCAAAGAAAAAATTCTGGAGGACAGAGTCATTAACCCATTGTCCACTACAGAAAGTGATTTTTCCAAATTAATACGGTCAATTTCCCGTATTCTCTCTGCTGTTTCAATTTGATTAACCTTCCAGGCCTCATTGTATGCTGCATATACAGAGGCTGCTATGAAACGCTTTTGACGCTGTTTGCGTGGTCCCAAAGTGAAATCACGCAAGTCAGCACCATTAGTAAGTAAAGTTAGGTGTTGCTTAATTTCTGCCAGTGTGGAAGTTTGTAGCCATTGAAGGCATAATTTGCCCACACTGTAGGTTGTTATTATCCCTGGGTGATGTCTTTGAGGATATCTAGGGTCTGGCCTGGTCATTTTGAACCCCTGTGTTTTGTTCAGGAATCTGTCTTGACAGTTATTAGTATCTGTGGGCCAGATCAACCACTGTTTCCAATCAGGATGTGTTCTGTTTTGGTTTAATATATGGTTTACGTCTATCTCTTCATCTGTATCAGAGTTATTGCTAAACATTGTTGGCTTTGGAATAGACGGTTTATTTAAATCTTTGATTTTGGCTAGGCCAAGACAGGTGGATTGTTGAACAGTGTCATTTAAAAATATCAATTGTTCTGGGATCATGCAGGCTCTAAACAAAGCTTCTATACCCTGTACTTGCCATTCTTTTGTACCCCAAACACTTTTCAATTCAACATTTTTTGTCCCAATATTCAAAACCAAAAGTATTCATTTTTTAAAAGAATGAGTCTGAATATAACAATTTTGTGTTGGTTATCATGGTCTTGGTCCCTGTTTTGTTTGACAATTTAAAATAAAATGTTTCAGCATTACTTGTGTTAAAACCTGAAAAATATGAATATTTGTCGTAAACGGTTCTTGAGCTCCCTTTTGGAGGTGTTGCACAATGTTCCCATTGATTATAATTTAAAACATTTCTAGGTTGTGCAGATCTATGTAAAAAGTGGTTACCATAGTGGTTATAGCAATACATACTGTCATATTTGTAGAACCCTGCAAATAATCATGTTTGGTAAATTTAGCAGACATTACTAAGTCAGACATCATATTATTAATGCTTTCGAAGTCCCAATCATCAGCAAATGAGTTTGGTTTTGCAAAGTCACTCAATGAGATCTTAATTTGGTGTGGATATTTCAGGATCTCGACCGGACCATAAATTTCATAGTCAGTGTTGTCCCAGGCTACCCCACCAGGTGTCGGATTGGCTGTGAAGTTGGCTGAAGAAAGTTCTCTTTTCTCGACGTGTGAAGATGTGTGTGGTTTGAGGATCAAGTTGATTTTCTGACTTGCTGTGTCCATTTTTGCATATTTTCCCTCAATGAAGCGTCCCAAAGTTAGTATCATGATGAGCCAAAGTATGAGGATAAATGCACCAAAACCCACCCAAAATTCAATCCATGGGGAAATCAGATATGTTTCTTTCAGTTGTTTCAAAAGTTCCTTAGCTTTGTCTTTAAAGGATTTTGATGATGGCTGTGTCTTTGATTCAGTGAAACCTTCAGAGGAATCATCGAAGTTTATGAAGTAGCCGGATGCAGTTCTGTCAATTGTTCCAATTGGTTCATTGGTTGCGTTTTCACTTGGTACTTCATTATAGATTGGTGTGTCTCTGCTAAATGTTTTTATTTGGGTTTTCAGAGGTCTGAGTTCTATTGCATTGCTGCATAGTCCTTGTTGTTCTTCTGTAGGCGTTTCGAATGTGATGAGCCTCTTCGTTAGGACCTCTGTACTGGTAGCAAACTTTGGTGTTCTGCTACTTATTGGGAGTCCACTTGGCCTACTGTTTGTTATCGGCCACATGTTGTGGTTTTACCAGGTCGATGGATACAACTCGGTTCTCCTTTTTACCAGCAAGTGGCGGTAGTACAACTGATCTTGTCCCGTTGACAGACAAGACAGGAACTGCTTTTCTGTAAGAAGGCCCAAATTCCTTCTTTACCGCGATCTTTTCCCTGACTAGATCCCCGACTTTTGGAATCCAGACAGGTCTTGCTGGGACAGGTGGTGGTTCTTCAGTGGTTGTTGGCTGTTGTTTCAACTTTATGTTGCTCAGGTCTTTTCTTGTTTTGTTTAAGTCCTGCAAAATAGCCAAACGGTCTTTGATATCAAAGGCTTTTTCTTTCACCACTGAAGTCTGACTATCAATGTCAGAGATCATCATCCTAGTTCCAAATAATAATTCGTACGCACTGAATCCCTTCAGAGAATTTCTTGGCAAGTTATTGAGACTACGTTGGACACTTATTAGATGTTTGACCCACCCAGCTCCCGAACCTAATACCTTCGCCGTTATAGATTGCTTTATGTCACGGTTTTTTCTTTCAACAATTCCGTTCCTCTCAGGGTGAAATGGACAAGAGTACCGCAATTGCACGCCCATGCTGACCATGGCCTCCTTATAAGCCCGAGAGCTAAAAGCAGGACCATTGTCCGAATGCAGCATGCCAATTGTGTATGTGCCGATAAAGACTCGCAAATCTTTTATAACAGTTCTGGCGTCAGCCGTTCGCTGGGGCCACATCCATATGAATCTTGTGCATGAATCCACTGCGACCAAGATATATTTATAGTTACCATCCCTTTGTAAGGGACCGCAGTGGTCTAGATAAACACATGCTAATGGTTTATCCGAGATTAGAAGGGGCGTCTGAGCTGGACGTCTCACCGTTGATACTTTCATTTTTTGACAGATTTCACATTCTAGAACATAGTTCCTTGTTTGTCTTCTCATTTGTGGCCACCAGTATCTCTGTTTTAATAATGATACTGTGGCTGAGACGCCAGCATGTATAGAAGCAAGCCCTTCGTGTGCCGCTATTATTAGTCCTAACCTATGTTCCATGTTTGGAATTGCCCTATCCCCCACTCCAGGGATTCGAGCAAAAGGAACATTGTTTGCATCAGTTATGTATGAGTATTTTACTGGAAAGCCTTTAGGGAGTGGTTCTATCGAATCCTTTTCTGAAGCGCTGACAGCTTGTAATATTTCGCTGTCTATTTTTGTTTTTGACCGGGTGACGGCAGCTACGGAAGCCGTTTGCACAGCTGCCTTCGCGGCCTCATCAGCCAATGAATTCCCTGCAACGTGAACGCCATCACGTTGATGACTCAGTGTATGTATCACGTGAGTCTTTGGTAGTTCTTTTTGTAAAAGAACTACTTGTTCCCAGAGCATTTTATGCTTGATTGTGCCACCTTTCGCATCCTTGAAACCATTCTGAAGCCAGATCTGCAAGTATTCATTGTAAGACTGAACACAATAATACGAATCGCACACTATGAGTGTGGGGAATTCTCGATCGGTATTTTCAAGCGCAATCTTGAACGCCAGTAGTTCAGCTCGCTGGGCTGTACAATCTCCTAAAGATTGTGTTTTAGTGATTGCTGGTTTAAATTTTCCTTCGTGCCAGCGACCTTTAACGATCGCGCACGCAGCACTGTAAGCTTGCTTACCCCCCACTGCGGGTTGTGCTGATCCATCTGTATATATTATACAGCCGTAGTGGTCTAGAGGCAGAATTTCGGTCGGCGGAGGACATTCAAATTCATATTGGAGAAATTCTTGTGTTTTTAAGTAAGGATCAAATTCGTACGCCACGTCTGTTGCAGCAAGAGAATTAGCCCATTGTATCCATCTCGGATGGAGTGCTTTAGCATTTGGAATGCTTGCCTTTGTTACCGCCTCTAAGGCTGGTATTGGTGTCACGATTATTATTCGTTTACCTTGTGCCAGGGCTCGTTCTTTTGCTATAGCTGTCTGTGTTGCCGTAAGAATTTTTTCCGTTGGGCTAAATTTCAATTCAGCCTTAGTGTACAAGTGTGATTTGAATGCAATTGGTACCTTTTCTCCCTCATTAGAGGTCAGGTATGTGAATCCGCATCTCCCTGGGATGACTCGAATCACAAGATTGCGTGTGTTATCACGTGTTTCTAATTTTGTTTTAATTAGCATGTCTGTTTGTAAGGATCTTAAAATTTCTGTGTGTATTTGAGTCCAATTGGATCTTTTAAAATCTGGTTTAATTAGATCATAAAGGGGTTTGACCCTTTCTGCGTAGTTTGCAATGTATGTTCTTCCGAAATTTAGGAAGCCTAGAATCGACTGTAAGTTTTTTAGTGTTCTAGGTGCTTGGAGTACGGCACATTTCTCTAGGAAATTGTCAGCCAGGCTTTTGCCTTCACTTGATAACTCATATCCTAAGAATAGGACTGTCAGATGGGCAATTCTGGATTTTTTAAAGTTGAATTTGTAACCCTCTGCAGCGAACCCAAGTATTATGGTGTTCACTCTTTTCAAGTGAGTCTCCAAGTCATCATCTGTTAAGTAAATGTCATCGACATAAGATAATGCTTCATCATCATATAGTTGAAGTAATTCTGTTACTCTCGCTGAGAATACCCCCGGGCTGTTCTTGTACCCCTGGGCTAACCGACAGAATTGTATTTGAGTGCCATTTACTGAGAATGCAGTTAAATATCTGCTCTCTGGTGCTATGTTTTGACAAAAGAATCCATTGGAGATGTCTAAGGTTGTTTTGTATTTTTTGCGCACTATGTTATTCATTAGTGCAGCACTGTGTGAGTTTTGCACTGCAAACGTTTTGCAACATGTGTTAAGGTGTCGGTAATCCAAAACTAGACGATATGAATTGTCTGGTTTGGAGACCGGAAACAAAGGGTTGTTCATTTGTGAGGTGCAAGTTTCAATCACCCCCTGGTATTCTAGCTGATCTAGTATTTCATTTACCTGTTTTTTAGCTTCTTGCTTAATTGGGTACTGCCTTTGTGCAGTAGGTTGTGATTTTAACTGGATTTTGTGAGGAGGGGAGTCCTCATCCCATCCTACATGATTTTTATATAAAGCAGGTGCTAGAGCCACTGCCCACTTTCTGGCAAGTGTGTATTTTTTATGAATTGGAATTAAATTTGAGAAGGCAGGCATAATTACTTCTTCGCCATGAGGGCACTCCCTGACAAACTCTGGTGGCCAGTCTTTTTCAGCTAGAAGGATGTCATAACCCTTGGAGAGGTTATCCCAAAATAGTCCCCTTATTTTCCTAGTCTTATCTCCCTCTATACGTAATGTTATCTCGTATATCTTGTGAGGTTTGCTAACCCTGGTGTCTGCAGTTTCCACTTGAAGATATTCATTCGTGTCCACTGTCTCCAGATGATTCATAAGGACTTTGCGAGCTATGCTCACTTCTGCTGCACTGTCTAGCATTGTCTGAGCCCACTCTCCGTTTTTCAGTTGTGTCCTCAGTATTCTCGGCATTGTTAACTACCTTGATACTGGCTACCTTCTTTTTTGGAAATTGTAATTTCTTTTTTAGCTGAGCAGGTTCCTTGTCTTTGGACTTGGTGTGCTCTTCTCTTTGTTCTGATCGTCCTCTTCTTTCCGATTTCTGCGAGGAAGTCTGAAAAGATTGAGAGGGACGTGTATCAATGTCTTGATATCTATCAGGCTTTTTTATATTATCCCTATTTCTAAGGTTATATCTTTTCCCAGAGGGGTCACTTTGGGGTGACCTGTGTCTTTGGTTCGGAGATTTCTCTCTTCGCCTAGGAGACCTTCCTCTGGACTGGAATTTCTTTTCTTTAGGATTGGATTGTTTGTTTCCATCCCAGTTCTTTTTTGGTGAATTATTATTAAAAAATATTTTTTCTGGACTTTCAGTCAGTTGCGGTTTTACTGGTATTCCACCTAAACTATCTCTGCCTAGTTCCTCATAGGATTTTTCTATGATTCTGGCAATTTCAGCTGGTTGGTCTGCTATATCTGTCTCTTTTAACCTCTGGCGGATCGCTACGTTTGCTGCTTCACCTTTTATGTTGGCTAATAATATAGCCGAGACCTGCTTGAAGTCTTTTAGTAATTTCATACCAAGAGTTAAAGCAGGTTCTGGACCGTATTCGTCTTGAATTTGTTTTAGCACATCTGGTATCACCGAAATGGATGGAACACCGTGCGTTTTTGTGTAGATGGAAGCAAAGACTGTACCCCAAGTGTCACAGTCCTCAATGTGTGGTGCGATTCCCATAGGAAGACAGATAGTCAGAATCCTGTGTTTTTCTAGCGGGGTGGTGTCAGGAAACACCGCCTCTATTTGGGTAATTTTCTGTGCCAACCAGAATGGTATTTGTTCCCGTTTAGCCGGTACTTTACCTAGGCAGGATTGGATGTTCTGTGGTGTAATTTTATTTGTGTTCCCCTGGTGAGGGGTCAGCTGTGGAAGTTTAATCGCTGGCTGAATTGTTGAAGTCCGCATCACATACTGAACTAATTGTCTATGAATTTTTATTAATTGTTTTAGCTGTGTTAAAAGGTTTGGTGCAGACATCCCATCGATGTCTGGATGTGGTGGGTATCCGGCTAGGACCGGCCACGTTGCTCCTGGTCTACCTAAAGGACCGAGCCTGGTGATGTGATTGTTATGTTTTAGGGCGCCATCAAATAAGAGCAAATGCTCTTGGAATTTGAGTGGTACTTCCACCTCCTCGAAAGGAGTGTACTCATTAGGAGGTTCCTCTATTTTGTAATAGTGGAAGTACTTTGTTACAGCATTTGCTGCTGGAAAATGTATCCATGAATAGTATACCTCTGTCTGCCGATATTCGTGTGCCTCAATGACGAATATGACTGTACCACCTCTAGGTGTCAGTCCATTTTCTATAAGTTTTAAGGTTATAGATTTTCTTTTAATGACCGGGATGAGTATTATCTCCGGGTCTGCATTTTGTAGTGCAGTATCAGCTTCTGCTATGTCAGCTGCTAATCTAACTGCCTCTCTTTCTTCATCACTGTCTGCCATTTTACCGACAGGATGGTTATTTTGTTTGTTTGCAGATCAGGTTTCAATGGAAACAAAGATTAGATGCACAATATTTTGGAACTGTTTATCCTTCAACGTTGACTATACCAAGAACCATACATAGGAGTTCCCTCCTGCGAGGTCTGGCGGATATAACCTTTCACCCACTCCAGACGTCTTTGGAGTATTTGGGAAAAGGGGTCTGAGTGAGAAAGCACGACTGAGTTACTCTAAATGTCTTACGTTAGTTTTATCGCCCTTTCCAAACGCGTTGGGCGCCATGTAGTGTAGTTCCTATCTTCCCAATAGGCTCTGCGCATTGGAATAATACCTACAGCAGTAAAGGCCTAGGCCAGACGTTAACTAGGTCTACTACTGTCGATACTAGACTTAAAGTTTTGGGTTTGCCAGCTTAGCTCAGAGTTCACTAGAAACTTTCTCGAATGTTCAAGGAGGACTTAACTTCCCTGATTAGACAAGAAGGGATTTAGTTTCTGACAACCATAGAACATGACAACTTTGCTCTCCCCTAATCAAGAGTCAATCTCGAGAGTCGTGTGAACAAAAGGCAAATTATTTTACTCAGTCAGTACGTGCATTCTTAGTCTCATCAGAATGTAGAGAAAAGGAAGAGACGGGCGTGTTCAATAAAAAGGTGTTATTTATTGATCAGTCTCTTTTCTCATACAAGAGAAATGGATCGATATTATTGCAATACTTATAGTTAAGTAAAGTGCATACATTAAAAGCAATAGTATAAAATAATACTGTAAAAACATTGATATGGTTTCTAAGCCATAAGATGTTTTAAAATGAATAAAATATATTACATACACATATACATTTGACTAAACGTACTCAACTGGTGTTTCTAGATACGCCTACCCCGTGTACCTGACCTAAGTCTAATACGTGGGCGGGAATAGAAAGTTACAGTTTAAGTTAAGTTTGTTTTTGCCAAGTGAATAACTAAAGAATTCTCTGTGAGGGGTTATTCAGTTCTGTACCTGGAAGTTAGGATGAATCAGGAATGGTATCTCTCTCTCTGGTCTCGATATTCCAGGCTGCCTGCGAGGGCTACCCGGAAACGCCGGTGCTGGATTTCTTGGCAGGAGAAAGCAGCTTCTCTCAGCGCATCAGGAAGGCGGGGCTGCTGCCAGCGGGGTCTGCTCTGCTCTTCGCTTCGGCAAGTATGGCTGCTCCGTCTCGTCACCACGCGTGTGTTTGCATATGGCAAGATCGGTAATATTTATACCTTTAAGGTGCCGAGATTGACGTAAGGATGGACATAGATACGTCAATAAAGATGTCATACGACTTGCTCGTTAGCACATTCTTTTACTAAAGTTCTCGGTGAAATCAAAACAATGGCCGCAGGGTTTTGCCCAGGTTGTCATAGGTTTGATTTGTTATGAGAACTCCGTATGCCTTATCAGGGGCTGGAGGAATATCGCTTGTCTAATTAGATCGCAAGCGTTATGACCTAATCAGATAACACGTTCCTGTGCCGTAGTGTGACTGCGTCAGATAACGGTATCTGCATCATGGGGGTTTTCTGCCTCATGGGCTGACTGCTAGTTAACTTGTTGGTTTGTTTAACTAGAATAGGGTCAGGAATAGGGGGATCGATTCAGGACCTATAGGAATACATGACACCCACTCCACGCTAACTATGGACATATTTACTAATCTAGGCATAGTATAACATAGTACAACATACTATAGAGTAGTGTGTATACCTTACCACCCCAAAATACATAAATGCATTTTGAAATTTTCAAATATACTGAAAAATTGCAGACATATATATTGTATGCACTCAAGCTGTAGAATAATGCCAAAGTAATCGCATTTGTATACATTATTGCTTGTATGGTATATGAGAATTACACATGAAATGGTTTCTTAAATACAGAAAAAAGTTTCGAGACCATTCCATCACAGAATAAAATATTTATGAACGTGCCAGCGGGCAGCTAATGTCTATAAGCTATCTAAAATTTAGAAACCTTAGTTCTCTAAGAATAGTTCTTACTTTAAGCAGAAGATAATGTCCCGAAAAATATGAAAAAATATTTTGGGGCTGCTGAAAAATTGCTGTCCGTGAACTGGAGCGAAATTGTTCATGTGACTTTATTTTTAAAGTTGAAGGCCGAATTCAGGGAACGCCGTGTGCGGGCTTGTTCAAAAGTCTCTATTTCTGTTCGGGTGAGAACATCATATCATTTAGGCTTTCGAAAAAACTGTCAACAGCTTCCTGGGAGAGTTCCACTAACTCGGAAATAGGTGTAATCATGCATTCTTGCGCATGATTGTCTCCATTGACATTCTGATTCGCATTGCTGACAGAAGGTCGTACCTGTTCGATGCTGCTTTCATCTTGAACTTCACTACCCATTAATCGTAGTGGTGAAGCTTCCACGAATGCCGTCATCAGGATTGGTAGCCTTTGAGGGCAGCACAAAGCATGAACCTTGATCGGGCTCAACAATGTTTCTGCATCCATCGGCGCATCCGATTGTAGCGTCAGACAGGTGTCTAACACGCATTCTTCTCCGCATAGCAGACACCTCAATACAGGTAAAACACATCTTTGCCACATTGGTCGAAATGATAGAAACCAAGTCATGTTCAGGTCTCTAAGCCGGGAGAGTCCCAGGATTTTTGATATCCGGTCCCGGTATCCAATGGCTAGGATTGTTTCTTCCCTTGTCGCAAGAGTTTTGTCTGTGACATGGGTTGCCATAACGAAAAATAAGGACTAAGAATAGGATTCCTGCAATTAGTCCCAAGATCAGGGGAAGTCCGCCAAAAATCGAATGGACGAAATCTGGAAAAATACCCAGTATGGCTTTGAATGGTGTTAATGCCATCGAAAATACTGTCTTAAATACCTTTGAGACCCCATTGGTATCAGAAATATTTAAGATTTCATTCAGGATTTCCGCGAAATGTACGGGGGAATTAGTTGATAATAATGTATGTATCTCTGCAGTCGTCCTTGCGACTTGTAGATCATACGTTTCTTTTGATGGCGAGAGCCTGGTAGGCGTCTGAAGAAGGACTGTTTTCATTCTGCTTAAAGTATCTATTCGAATAGAAGTAATTTTCAAATCGGGCCATGCCCTTGCCTCCCTGTCTGGGAAGGAGCTGGGGAACAACGAGCGTCCACAGCACTTGACCTTCGCAGTCGTAGTTACTAGATAAGGAGTCCCGGGCATAAGACTACAACATCTGCGGTCTACAATAAGAATGTAACTCCCATTATAGAGTCTTTGAAAGAATGGTTCTATTTCTGTTGCAGGTGCGCCTTGCTGGTGACATGAAAGGTTGTATGAATTCCCTTCACAGGCTCCATGCAAACTAATTCCGTTACACAGAAGTGTGCCACTTAGTGACATCGCACAATTGTTGCCACTAAGAAACACTTTCTGTCCTGTATTACTGACACATGCATGTGAATAGGGCAGGTTCCATGTTGTTTTAAGGTACCCCCTTCCCAATTTCTCGTACATGCCAGCCTGTATATATTTTTGGCAGTATTGAAACCTGAAGGTTGAGATTGGAATATTTATTATCCCATGTATTATCCATTCACTGACAGGTCGTTCTGACATTGTCATTGGTAATCTTTCTAGTTTTTCAATGCTCAAGATTGTATAATCAGCACCCTTTTGTGCCATACCGACTTCTTTATCAGTAAGGTTAAAGATTTGGAATAGTGACGTTGTGTTGATTAAACGCCAAGGCACATAGCCTGAACGCAGATTTTGTAACGTCCAGCCAAGCTGTACAATAGAACGCAATTGTGACTGACCGTGTTGTAATAACAGTAAGTCTTGCGATAATATATCGATTGCTGACGACACAATGCTGTCCAAAGAAAAAATTCTGGAGGACAGAGTCATTAACCCATTGTCCACTACAGAAAGTGATTTTTCCAAATTAATACGGTCAATTTCCCGTATTCTCTCTGCTGTTTCAATTTGAGTAACCTTCCAGGCCTCATTGTATGCTGCATATACAGAGGCTGCTATGAAACGCTTTTGACGCTGTTTGCGTGGTCCCAAAGGGAAATCACGCAAGTCAGCACCATTAGTAAGTAAAGTTAGGTGTTGCTTAATTTCTGCCAGTGTGGAAGTTTGTAGCCATTGAAGGCATAATTTGCCCACACTGTAGGTTGTTAATATCCCTGGGTGATGTCTTTGAGGATATCTAGGGTCTGGCCTGGTCATTTTGAACCCCTGTGTTTTGTTCAGGAATCTGTCTTGACAGTTATTAGTATCTGTGGGCCAGATCAACCACTGTTTCCAATCAGGATGTGTTCTGTTTTGGTTTAATATATGGTTTACGTCTATCTCTTCATCTGTATCAGAGTTATTGCTAAACATTGTTGGCTTTGGAATAGACGGTTTATTTAAATCTTTGATTTTGGCTAGGCCAAGACAGGTGGATTGTTGAACAGTGTCATTTAAAAATATCAATTGTTCTGGGATCATGCAGGCTCTAAACAAAGCTTCTATACCCTGTACTTGCCATTCTTTTGTACCCCAAACACTTTTCAATCCAACATTTTTGTCCCAATATTCAAAACCAAAAGTATTCATTTTTTAAAAGAATGAGTCTGAATATAACAATTTTGTGTTGGTTATCATGGTCTTGGTCCCTGTTTTGTTTGACAATTTAAAATAAAATGTTTCAGCATTACTTGTGTTAAAACCTGAAAAATATGAATATTTGTCGTAAACGGTTCTTGAGCTCCCTTTTGGAGGTGTTGCACAATGTTCCCATTGATTATAACTTAAAACATTTCTAGGTTGTGCAGATCTATGTAAAAAGTGGTTACCATAGTGGTTATAGCAATACATACTGTCATAATTTGTAGAACCCTGCAAATAATCATGTTTGGTAAATTTAGCAGACATTACTAAGTCAGACATCATATTATTAATGCTTTCGAAGTCCCAATCATCAGCAAATGAGTTTGGTTTTGCAAAGTCACTCAATGAGATCTTAATTTGGTGTGGATATTTCAGGATCTCGACCGGACCATAAATTTCATAGTCAGTGTTGTCCCAGGCTACCCCACCAGGTATCGGATTGGCTGTGAAGTTGGCTGAAGAAAGTTCTCTTTTCTCGACGTGTGAAGATGTGTGTGGTTTGAGGATCAAGTTGATTTTCTGACTTGCTGTGTCCATTTTTGCATATTTTCCCTCAATGAAGCGTCCCAAAGTTAGTATCATGATGAGCCAAAGTATAAGGATAAATGCACCAAAACCCACCCAAAATTCAATCCATGGGGAAATCAGATATGTTTCTTTCAGTTGTTTCAAAAGTTCCTTAGCTTTGTCTTTAAAGGATTTTGATGATGGCTGTGTCTTTGATTCAGTGAAACCTTCAGAGGAATCATCGAAGTTTATGAAGTAGCCGGATGCAGTTCTGTCAATTGTTCCAATTGGTTCATTGGTTGCGTTTTCACTTGGTACTTCATTATAGATTGGTGTGTCTCTGCTAAATGTTTTTATTTGGGTTTTCAGAGGTCTGAGTTCTATTGCATTGCTGCATAGTCCTTGTTGTTCTTCTGTAGGCGTTTCAAATGTGATGAGCTTCTTCGTTAGGACCTCTGTACTGGTAGCAAACCTTGGTGTTCTGCTACTTATTGGGAGTCCACTTGGCCTACTGTTTGTTATCGGCCACATGTTGTGGTTTTACCAGGTCGATGGATACAACTCGGTTCTCCTTTTTACCAGCAAGTGGCGGTAGTACAACTGATCTTGTCCCGTTGACAGACAAGACAGGAACTGCTTTTCTGTAAGAAGGCCCAAATTCCTTCTTTACCGCGATCTTTTCCCTGACTAGATCCCCGACTTTTGGAATCCAGACAGGTCTTGCTGGGACAGGTGGTGGTTCTTCAGTGGTTGTTGGCTGTTGTTTCAACTTTATGTTGCTCAGGTCTTTTCTTGTTTTGTTTAAGTCCTGCAAAATAGCCAAACGGTCTTTGATATCAAAGGCTTTTTCTTTCACCACTGAAGTCTGACTATCAATGTCAGAGATCATCATCCTAGTTCCAAATAATAATTCGTACGCACTGAATCCCTTCAGAGAATTTCTTGGCAAGTTATTGAGACTACGTTGGACACTTATTAGATGTTTGACCCACCCAGCTCCCGAACCTAATACCTTCGCCGTTATAGATTGCTTTATGTCACGGTTTTTTCTTTCAACAATTCCGTTCCCCTCAGGGTGAAATGGACAAGAGTACCGCAATTGCACGCCCATGCTGACCATGGCCTCCTTATAAGCCCGAGAGCTAAAAGCAGGACCATTGTCCGAATGCAGCATGCCAATTGCGTATGTGCCGATAAAGACTCGCAAATCTTTTATAACAGTTCTGGCGTCAGCCGTTCGCTGGGGCCACATCCATATGAATCTTGTGCATGAATCCACTGCGACCAAGATATATTTATAGTTACCATCCCTTTGTAAGGGACCGCAGTGGTCTAGATAAACACATGCTAATGGTTTATCCGAGATTAGAAGGGGCGTCTGAGCTGGACGTCTCACCGTTGATACTTTCATTTTTTGACAGATTTCACATTCTAGAACATAGTTCCTTGTTTGTCTTCTCATTTGTGGCCACCAGTATCTCTGTTTTAATAATGATACTGTGGCTGAGACGCCAGCATGTATAGAAGCAAGCCCTTCGTGTGCCGCTATTATTAGTCCTAACCTATGTTCCATGTTTGGAATTGCCCTATCCCCCACTCCAGGGATTCGAGCAAAAGGAACATTGTTTGCATCAGTTATGTATGAGTATTTTACTGGAAAGCCTTTAGGGAGTGGTTCTATCGAATCCTTTTCTGAAGCGCTGACAGCTTTTAATATTTCGCTGTCTATTTTTGTTTTTGACCGGGTGACGGCAGCTACGGAAGCCGTTTGCACAGCTGCCTTCGCGGCCTCATCAGCCAATGAATTCCCTGCAACGTGAACGCCATCACGTTGATGACTCAGTGTATGTATCACGTGAGTCTTTGGTAGTTCTTTTTGTAAAAGAACTACTTGTTCCCAGAGCATTTTATGCTTGATTGTGCCACCTTTCGCATCCTTGAAACCATTCTGAAGCCAGATCTGCAAGTATTCATTGTAAGACTGAACACAATAATACGAATCGCACACTATGAGTGTGGGGAATTCTCGATCAGTATTTTCAAGCGCCATCTTGAACGCCAGTAGTTCAGCTCGCTGGGCTGTACAATCTCCTAAAGATTGTGTTTTAGTGATTGCTGGTTTAAATTTTCCTTCGTGCCAGCGACCTTTAACGATCGCGCACGCAGCACTGTAAGCTTGCGGGTTGTGCTGATCCATCTGTATATATTATACAGCCGTAGTGGTCTAGAGGCAGAATTTCGGTCGGCGGAGGACATTCAAATTCATATTGGAGAAATTCTTGTGTTTTTAAGTAAGGATCAAATTCGTACACCACGTCTGTTGCAGCAAGAGAATTAGCCCATTGTATCCATCTCGGATGGAGTGCTTTAGCATTTGGAATGCTTGCCTTTGTTACCGCCTCTAAGGCTGGTATTGGTGTCACGATTATTATTCGTTTACCTTGTGCCAGGGCTCGTTCTTTTGCTATAGCTGTCTGTGTAGCCGTAAGAATTTTTTCCGTTGGGCTAAATTTCATTTCAGCCTTAGTGTACAAGTGTGATTTGAATGCAATTGGTACCTTTTCTCCCTCATTAGAGGTCAGGTATGTGAATCCGCATCTCCCTGGGATGACTCGAATCACAAGATTGCGTGTGTTATCACGTGTTTCTAATTTTGTTTTAATTAGCATGTCTGTTTGTAAGGATCTCAAAATTTCTGTGTGTATTTGAGTCCAATTGGATCTTTTAAAATCTGGTTTAATTAGATCATAAAGGGGTTTGACCCTTTCTGCGTAGTTTGCAATGTATGTTCTTCCGAAATTTAGGAAGCCTAGAATCAACTGTAAGTTTTTTAGTGTTCTAGGTGCTTGGAGTACGGCACATTTCTCTAGGAAATTGTCAGCCAGGCTTTTGCCTTCACTTGATAACTCATATCCTAAGAATAGGACTGTCAGATGGGCAATCCTGGATTTTTTAAAGTTGAATTTGTAACCCTCTGCAGCGAACCCAAGTATTATGGTGTTCACTCTTTTCAAGTGAGTCTCCAAGTCATCATCTGTTAAGTAAATGTCATCGACATAAGATAATGCTTCATCATCATATAGTTGAAGTAATTCTGTTACTCTCGCTGAGAATACCCCCGGGCTGTTCTTGTACCCCTGGGCTAACCGACAGAATTGTATTTGAGTGCCATTTACTGAGAATGCAGTTAAATATCTGCTCTCTGGTGCTATGTTTTGACAAAAGAATCCATTGGAGATGTCTAAGGTTGTTTTGTATTTTTTGCGCACTATGTTATTCATTAGTGCAGCACTGTGTGAGTTTTGCACTGCAAAAGTTTTGCAACATGTGTTAAGGTGTCGGTAATCCAAAACTAGACGATATGAATTGTCTGGTTTGGAGACCGGAAACAAAGGGTTGTTCATTTGTGAGGTGCAAGTTTCAATCACCCCCTGGTATTCTAGCTGATCTAGTATTTCATTTACCTGTTTTTTAGCTTCTTGCTTAATTGGGTACTGCCTTTGTGCAGTAGGTTGTGATTTTAACTGGATTTTGTGAGGAGGGGAGTCCTCATCCCATCCTACATGATTTTTATATAAAGCAGGTGCTAGAGCCACTGCCCACTTTCTGGCAAGTGTGTATTTTTTATGAATTGGAATTAAATTTGAGAAGGCAGGCATAATTACTTCTTCGCCATGAGGGCACTCCCTGACAAACTCTGGTGGCCAGTCTTTTTCAGCTAGAAGGATGTCATAACCCTTGGAGAGGTTATCCCAAAATAGTCCCCTTATTTTCCTAGTCTTATCTCCCTCTATACGTAATGTTATCTCGTATATCTTGTGAGGTTTGCTAACCCTGGTGTCTGCAGTTTCCACTTGAAGATATTCATTCGTGTCCACTGTCTCCAGATGATTCATAAGGACTTTGCGAGCTATGCTCACTTCTGCTGCACTGTCTAGCATTGTCTGAGCCCACTCTCCGTTTTTCAGTTGTGTCCTCAGTATTCTCGGCATTGTTAACTACCTTGATACTGGCTACCTTCTTTTTTGGAAATTGTAATTTCTTTTTTAGCTGAGCAGGTTCCTTGTCTTTGGACTTGGTGTGCTCTTCTCTTTGTTCTGATCGTCCTCTTCTTTCCGATTTCTGCGAGGAAGTCTGAAAAGATTGAGAGGGACGTGTATCAATGTCTTGATATCTATCAGGCTTTTTTATATTATCCCTATTTCTAAGGTTATATCTTTTCCCAGAGGGGTCACTTTGGGGTGACCTGTGTCTTTGGTTCGGAGATTTCTCTCTTCGCCTAGGAGACCTTCCTCTGGACTGGAATTTCTTTTCTTTAGGATTGGATTGTTTGTTTCCATCCCAGTTCTTTTTTGGTGAATTATTATTAAAAAATATTTTTTCTGGACTTTCAGTCAGTTGCGGTTTTACTGGTATTCCACCTAAACTATCTCTGCCTAGTTCCTCATAGGATTTTTCTATGATTCTGGCAATTTCAGCTGGTTGGTCTGCTATATCTGTCTCTTTTAACCTCTGGCGGATCGCTACGTTTGCTGCTTCACCTTTTATGTTGGCTAATAATATAGCCGAGACCTGCTTGAAGTCTTTTAGTAATTTCATACCAAGAGTTAAAGCAGGTTCTGGACCGTATTCGTCTTGAATTTGTTTTAGCACATCTGGTATCACCGAAATGGATGGAACACCGTGCGTTTTTGTGTAGATGGAAGCAAAGACTGTACCCCAAGTGTCACAGTCCTCAATGTGTGGTGCGATTCCCATAGGAAGACAGATAGTCAGAATCCTGTGTTTTTCTAGCGGGGTGGTGTCAGGAAACACCGCCTCTATTTGGGTAATTTTCTGTGCCAACCAGAATGGTATTTGTTCCCGTTTAGCCGGTACTTTACCTAGGCAGGATTGGATGTTCTGTGGTGTAATTTTATTTGTGTTCCCCTGGTGAGGGGTCAGCTGTGGAAGTTTAATCGCTGGCTGAATTGTTGAAGTCCGCATCACATACTGAACTAATTGTCTATGAATTTTTATTAATTGTTTTAGCTGTGTTAAAAGGTTTGGTGCAGACATCCCATCGATGTCTGGATGTGGTGGGTATCCGGCTAGGACCGGCCACGTTGCTCCTGGTCTACCTAAAGGACCGAGCCTGGTGATGTGATTGTTATGTTTTAGGGCGCCATCAAATAAGAGCAAATGCTCTTGGAATTTGAGTGGTACTTCCACCTCCTCGAAAGGAGTGTACTCATTAGGAGGTTCCTCTATTTTGTAATAGTGGAAGTACTTTGTTACAGCATTTGCTGCTGGAAAATGTATCCATGAATAGTATACCTCTGTCTGCCGATATTCGTGTGCCTCAATGACGAATATGACTGTACCACCTCTAGGTGTCAGTCCATTTTCTATAAGTTTTAAGGTTATAGATTTTCTTTTAATGACCGGGATGAGTATTATCTCCGGGTCTGCATTTTGTAGTGCAGTATCAGCTTCTGCTATGTCAGCTGCTAATCTAACTGCCTCTCTTTCTTCATCACTGTCTGCCATTTTACCGACAGGATGGTTATTTTGTTTGTTTGCAGATCAGGTTTCAATGGAAACAAAGATTAGATGCACAATATTTTGGAACTGTTTATCCTTCAACGTTGACTATACCAAGAACCATACATAGGAGTTCCCTCCTGCGAGGTCTGGCGGATATAACCTTTCACCCACTCCAGACGTCTTTGGAGTATTTGGGAAAAGGGGTCTGAGTGAGAAAGCACGACTGAGTTACTCTAAATGTCTTACGTTAGTTTTATCGCCCTTTCCAAACGCGTTGGGCGCCATGTAGTGTAGTTCCTATCTTCCCAATAGGCTCTGCGCATTGGAATAATACCTACAGCAGTAAAGGCCTAGGCCAGACGTTAACTAGGTCTACTACTGTCGATACTAGACTTAAAGTTTTGGGTTTGCCAGCTTAGCTCAGAGTTCACTAGAAACTTTCTCGAATGTTCAAGGAGGACTTAACTTCCCTGATTAGACAAGAAGGGATTTAGTTTCTGACAACCATAGAACATGACAACTTTGCTCTCCCCTAATCAAGAGTCAATCTCGAGAGTCGTGTGAACAAAAGGCAAATTATTTTACTCAGTCAGTACGTGCATTCTTAGTCTCATCAGAATGTAGAGAAAAGGAAGAGACGGGCGTGTTCAATAAAAAGGTGTTATTTATTGATCAGTCTCTTTTCTCATACAAGAGAAATGGATCGATATTATTGCAATACTTATAGTTAAGTAAAGTGCATACATTAAAAGCAATAGTATAAAATAATACTGTAAAAACATTGATATGGTTTCTAAGCCATAAGATGTTTTAAAATGAATAAAATATATTACATACACATATACATTTGACTAAACGTACTCAACTGGTGTTTCTAGATACGCCTACCCCGTGTACCTGACCTAAGTCTAATACGTGGGCGGGAATAGAAAGTTACAGCTTAAGTTACGTTTGTTTTTGCCAAGTGAATAACTAAAGAATTCTCTGTGAGGGGTTATTCAGTTCTGTACCTGGAAGTTAGGATGAATGAGGAATGGTATCTCTCTCTCTGGTCTCGATATTCCAGGCTGCCTGCGAGGGCTACCCGGAAACGCCGGTGCTGGATTTCTCGGCAGGAGAAAGCAGCTTCTCTCAGCGCGTCAGGAAGGCGGGGCTGCTGCCAGCGGGGTCTGCTCTGCTCTTCGCTTCGGCAAGTATGGCTGCTCCGTCTCGTCACCACGCGTGTGTTTGCATATGGCAAGATCGGTAATATTTATACCTTTAAGGTGCCGAGATTGACGTAAGGATGGACATAGATACGTCAATAAAGATGTCATACGACTTGCTCGTTAGCACATTCTTTTACTAAAGTTCTCGGTGAAATCAAAACAATGGCCGCAGGGTTTTGCCCAGGTTGTCATAGGTTTGATTTGTTATGAGAACTCCGTATGCCTTATCAGGGGCTGGAGGAATATCGCTTGTCTAATTAGATCGCAAGCGTTATGACCTAATCAGATAACACGTTCCTGTGCCGTAGTGTGACTGCGTCAGATAACGGCATCTGCATCATGGGGGTTTTCTGCCTCATGGGCTGACTGCTAGTTAACTTGTTGGTTTGTTTAACTAGAATAGGGTCAGGAATAGGGGGATCGATTCAGGACCTATAGGAATACATGACACACCATGGTCACTCACTGGGGACTTAGCCCTTCTGACTGGTCCCTGACCCACCGGTTCTCCCACTGGGGACTCCTTCCCCCTCTCTCCCCTCAGTCTGGACTTCTGTACCCTCCCAAATGGAGCAGCACTGCCAGACACCAGAACTGATGGAGGCCTGGTTACAGGCACTCCCCGTTCAACAGACACTAGGAGATCCTTCTCAAATGGCCTACAAGTACAGTCTAGGTCCCCAACCTGGTGTTCTCTTAATGAACCCTCCAGGCCCTGAGACTGGGTTTCGGGCACCGTGAGACACACCGTCCCACACTCACTCCTTCTCCACTGAGACCGGACATGAGCCCCTACACCCCTCCCACTACACTGGGACCTAACTGGGCAGCACTGAACCTCTTCCACCTCACAGGTCTGGAAGATATCTAAGCCACTCCTTTTGGGATCCCTCCCCAATGCCTCCTCAGACTCTCTGGAATCCACCAAGAGGTCTGCCTCCAATGCAAGCTCTCTGGGGTCAGAGAACTCACACTCCACCGGGTGTTGGCATAGCTCTGGAAAACAGGGACTTAAAATATCCTCTCCAACAAATGAATCACACAGCCCCCCACAGTTGTTAACCAAGCTACCCTTTGCCTCACCCTCCAGTACCTCACACACGTACCCCACACCACTCTCCTGAGACTGACAAGACAGTATCTGACTGCCTCTGTCACATAACCCACACACTTCTGGCTGGTCTTCACACACACACACCAAGGTTTCTACCATGGGGGAACCCCTCTCCCTGTACCTCTCATCTAGAGTCCCTCCCATCACTAGGAATATGGTTCCCTGTGCCAGTCCCCCAATCTACTTCAGGGACACTGCACTCCACTGGAACTACATCATAAACCTGAACCCCCTGGTGTATGTCGACCCCCTCCCTCAAGTCATGCGCCACATCTCTGGGTGTTTGTACCTTTCTTTCCACACTAGATATCATAATCATGCTGCCACCATCTGAGCTGGACTCCACCTCCAACTCAGCAAAGCTCCTTCCTTGAGCATCCCATTTTTCTTTCTGGGCTAAGGCCCACCGGATCATACCTAGCTCTAGGACACCCCCGCGCCGCACGGCCACCAGCTGCTGTGTGCGTGTTTCCCTGCCTACTGCCTCGCTAGCCGAGCTCCGCCGCGTGGCCACGCCCCCTGCCGCCTTGCAGCGTGGTCCGCGACCTGCCCCCGTGGTTTTGCTGTGTTTAACTGTTTATTGATTTTGTTGCCTGTCTCCCTGTAATTGGGGTCTTTTTCCTTCTGTATTTTCCTGCTGTTGGTGTTATTACCTTCTGTATTTTCCTGTAGCGCCAGCCCCTTCGTCCCCCCTCCCCGCTCCCCGCTTCCCGCCACCGCCGCTAACCCCGCCCCTTTTGCCTTGTGTTCCCTCCCCGCTCCCGCCTCCCAGCTGCTCCGCCCCCCCGCGCACTTCGCCATATATGGCGACCGTGCGAACGCGCAGCGTTGACGCGCAGCGGGCGCGCCGATTGTGCGCCGAAGGCGCGCCAAAGGTAAGCCCGTCTGCGCCCGTCCGCGCCTGGACCGCGCCCAGTGCCAGGACCCCTGGCCCCCACCGACGGAAGACGACCCGACGCACCTACAACGCCGCCGAACTCATCGCACTCAACACCGGCGCCATCCCGAGATGTCACCGCGCCTCCCCGAGGCACACCCACGGACCCTTCAGCTGCCACGCCTGCAAGTTCACCTGCATCCGGAACTACCCTGCACCAGCACTCGCCAAGCCGAACACCAGCAGCAACCACCTCAAGTGCATCCTGCTCAACACCCGCTCCGTCCACAGACACGCCGTAGAACTCTGGTACCTCCTCGACACCACAGCCCCTGACGTCGCCTTCCTCACAGAGACCTGGATGAACGCCTCCTCAGCGCCCGACATCGCCATCGCCATCCCAGAGGGCTACAAGATCACACGGAGGGACCGCACCGCCAACCAGACGGGAGGAGGCATCGCCATCATCCACAGAGACACCATCCGCATCACGACCAACACCGACGACACCCTAACCACCGCCGAACACCTGCACTTCCAGATCCACACCGACCTGAAGACCACCCTCAGAGGCACCCTGATCTACCGACCCCCGGGTCCACGCACACGATTCAGCGAGGACATCGCCGGCTTCATCAGCCCGCATGCCCTCCCCTCCGCCGACTACATCCTCCTGGGGGACCTCAACTTCCACCTGGAGAACAACAGCGACCGCAACACCATCACCCTGCTCGACAACCTCGACAACCTCGGACTCAAGCAGCTGGTATCCACCCCCACCCACCTCGCCGGACACACACTCGACGCCGTCTTCTCATCCAGCAAAGACGTCACCTTCAGCCACGCAACAGGACTCCACTGGACGGACCACAGCTGCGTCCACTTCACCTTCAAAAGAACGACGATCCACCAACACCAGCAACAGGTTGCCCGAAGAAGCTGGAACAAGATCACAGCCGACCAGCTCACCGCCTCCCTGAGCCAGCACCCTCCTGCCGGCTCAGCAAACCCCAGCCAGGCCGCCGACAACCTCACGAAGTGGATCAGCAACTGCGCAGACGAACTCGCCCCTCTGAGAACCCCGCCCAGCAGACCCGGCAGCAGAAAAACCCCATGGTTCACCGACGAACTCAAGAGCTCCAAGAAGAACTGCCGAGCCCTCGAGAAAGTATGGAGAAGGGAACCAACAACGGACAACATGACCACCCTCAAGCTCGCCACCCGGAAACACCACCAGCTGATCCGCGCCACCAAGAAAAATACATACAAAGTCCGGCTGGACAACAACGCACACAACTGCAAGGAACTCTTCAACATCGTGAAAGAGCTCTCCAACCCCAACGCCGGAAACAACGACATCACCCCGTCGCAAGACCTCTGCAACTCCCTCGCGTCCTACTTCCACAACAAGATCGCGGACATACACAACAGCTTCAGCATCCAACCGACGCACGCCACAACCGCAGCAACGCCACCCACCACCACCCTCCGCACCTGGACTCCGATCAGCACCGAAGACACCATCCGCACAATGAACTCCGTCCACTCCGGATCTCCAACTGACCCCTGCCCTCACCACATCTTCAACAAGGCCGACGCTGTCATCGCACCCCACCTGCGGGACATTATCAACACCTCCTTCGACACCGCCACCTTCCCAGAGAGCTGGAAGCACCCAGAACTCAGCGCTCTTCTCAAGAAACCTACAGCAGACCCCACCGAACTCAAGAATTACCGGCCCATCTCGCTCCTTCCGTTCCCGGCCAAAGTCATCGAGAAGACCGTCAACAAACAGCTGGCCGCCTTCCTCGAGACGAATGGATCCCTCGACCCCTCACAGTCTGGCTTCCGAGCCAACCACAGCACCGAGACCGCCCTCATCGCTGCCACCGATGACATCCGAACCCTGATGGACAATGGAGAAACAGCGGCCCTCATCCTCTTGGACCTCTCCGCGGCTTTCGACACTGTCTGCCACCGCACCCTAGTGCAGTGCCTCGGCAACATCGGAATCCAGGAGAAGGCACTGGAATGGATCACCTCCTTCCTCAACGGAAGAACACAGAGAGTCCGCCTACCACCGTACAAGTCAGAGGCCACCGAAGTCATCTGCGGCGTCCCTCAAGGATCCTCGTTGAGCCCCACCCTCTTCAACGTCTACATGAGCCCCCTCGCGGCCATCGCACGCCAACACAACCTCAACATAATCTCCTACGCCGACGACACCCAGCTGATCCTCTCCCTGACCAACGACCCCGCCGCCGCCAGAGCCAACCTGCACGAAGGGATGAGAGATGTAGCCGAATGGATGACGACCAGCCGCCTGAAACTGAACTCAGACAAGACAGAGGTCCTCATCCTGGGCTCCTCGCCCTCCGCCTGGGACGACTCCTGGTGGCCCCCCGCCCTGGGCACCGCACCCAAACCAACGGACCACGCACGCAACCTGGGCTTCATCCTGGACTCCTCCCTCTCCATGACCAGACAAGTCAACGCCGTCTCCTCGTCATGCTTCAACATCCTGCGCATGCTACGGAAGATCTTCTGGTGGATCCCCACCGAGACCAGGAAGACTGTCACCCAGGCCCTCGTCACTAGCCGACTGGACTACGGCAACGCCCTCTACGCCGGAACCACCGCCAAGCTCCAGAAGAGACTCCAGCGGATCCAGAACGCCTCAGCCAGACTCATCCTCGACATCCCACGAAACAGCCACATCTCCGGACATCTGAGAGACCTGCACTGGCTCCCCGTCAACAAAAGAATCACCTTCCGTCTCCTCACCCACGCGCACAAAGCCCTACACGACCAAGGCCCGAGCTACCTCAACAACCGAATCAACTTCTACACTCCCACGCGCCACCTCAGATCAACCAGCCACGCCCTCGCCGCCGTCCCCCGCATGCGAAGAGCGACAACAGGAGGAAGGTCCTTCTCCTACCTGGCCGCCAAGACCTGGAACTCACTCCCGACCGACCTGCGCCTGACCCAAGACCACCTCTCCTTCAGGAAGAAGCTCAAGACCTGGCTGTTCGAGCAGTAACGGCACCCACCCCCACCTAGCGCCTTGAGACCCTACGGGTGAGTAGTGCGCTCTACAAATGACTTGATTGACCTTCCTTGTTTAGCCGGTCTAATTCTCTGCACCTTTGCTCAGCAGCAAGGAGCCACTCATCTTTCTCTTCCTCACTATCAGAGAAGTCCTCCTCCTCAGAATCATCTGCTAATGTTGCTTCCCAAATTCTGGCCTCATGGGAATACAGGCATGCCTCAAGATCCCTCCTTGTGGAACCTTTCTCCACAGGCAGCCCCCTCTTCTTGCAAAAGGCTTTTATCTCCTCTTCTGTGTAGATGCAGAGGTGAAAAAAGTTGACTTCCATTTTGGCAGGATTTTACAGGTGCAACACTAGCCAGAGTCTCAATATCCAAAAAATACTTCCAGGAGGACACCGGAAAAAACAAACAGTATGTGGTGGCATAGTGGTCTGCACTCACTAGTGATGTACACCAATTACTGTGGGTCAAGTATAAATACAAGTTCAAATCCCACCGCCTGACCACCAATGTTAGATCTGGGGGTCTCTAGTTGGCAGAGGTAGGTACCACTGTCCAAATAGGGACCCTTGCTTCTAGTCAGGGCAAGGAGATAACCCTCTGAGATAGCCCCTGCTCACCCTCTAGGTAGCTTGGCACGAGCAGTCTAGGCCAGTGGTTCCCAAACTTTTGACTCCTGAGGACCCCCATTAAGTCACCACTGGAAGCCGGGGACCCCCAAGCAATTTGTATGAGTTAAATTTCAAATATTAAAACAGAATTCGAAAACAATAGACACGTGTGCACACAAAACAAATACTCAAAGTACTTAGGGGCAGGTTTACAATAAGTTACGCATCCATGCATATCAGCAGGGATGCGCCACTTATTGTGCGCCATGCCTCCGCCACCATTGATGCGACGCATTTACAATGCTGCGCCTCATGGGGCAAAAAAGCACAGATGCATGACGCATCTGTGCCGTAAAGGTGGCGCATTGCTGGAGTTGCATCGCAGGCGCGACACAGCTCCAGCAATGCTCTGGGGGGCAGAATCTTGTTAATGCTGCATCAATCCTTACGCCTGCTTCAAGCAGGCGCAGGGTTTTGACGCAGCATGGGCCCCAAAGTGACTGAGTGAAATCTTGTAGATTTCACTCAGCCACTTTTAAGAGGCGTTCCTGCGCCGGAACGCCTCCTTCTGGCGCAGGGCTTTACAACGTGGCGCATCTCCCAGATGCGTCACGTTGTAAATACCCTGCACCATGGTGCATCTTTTGCGTCGCCGCTGCATCACGAAAGTGATGCAACGCGGCATAAAAGAGGCGCAAGGGGCTTGTAAATCTGCCCCTAAGGATTTTGGGACCAGATGTACGACCATTTCATTTAGCGCCTCGCAATTGGCGACACATTGCGAGTGGCAAATTGAGAGTCGCTAAATGAAATGTACAACAGTGTGTTTAACACTGTTTCGGATTCCCAATGGGGTCGCAAATTGCGAGGTTCATTAATATTAATGAGCCTCTCGCAATTTGCGAGCCTATTGGGAATGCCAGCCCTCCTAGGTGTGGTGCTTGCTGGGCTCTGCAGGCCACCATGTCTGGGACTGCTTTTAAATAAAGCAGTTTAAAAAAAATGCAGCCCATTTACCATGCATTTTAAAAAAAAAAGAAAATGAAACGTTTTCGTTTCATTTTCTAAGGGCAGGCAGAGGTCCCTGGGACCACTGCCTGCCCTTAAAAAATAATTTTGCATGCATTTGCAAAGGGGACCCAAATGGGAAGGGGTCTCCTGGGGACCCCTTCCCATTTGCAAATGCATTACCATCTACTTGAAGTAAGTGGTAATTGCGAGTGTTTTGCAACCGCAAAACATTTGTACATGGTTTTAAGACTCGCTATTTGGAAGGGAATGCCCCTTCCAAATAGCAAGTTGCAAAACCTATTTAGCGAGTCGCAAACAAATTGCGACTCACGAAATAGGCAATGTACATGGCCCAATACGTTTTTGCATGCGCAAATGGGTTCACGAACCCGTTCACACATATAAAAACGGATCGTACATCTGGCCCTTAGTATTTTATATTGAAGTAATAGCCCCTCTGTCACATGCATTTCATTTGTTTTATAGCATCTCTCATACCATTGTAGGATGTCAGAGCACTTTACATTACACACATATTGAGACATTGAATCGTACATGTAAATCAGTGTGTATATAAAATGTTTCTAGAGTGCTTGATCTGGAAAAGCACAAACTCAGGATTGAGAACATAACACAGTGGCTAGCACTGACTTTAACATTAAAAATGTATTTCCACCCAAATAAATCTTTTTAGCAGGATCAGGATAATGAATAACTGGGAAAAAACAAAAGTTACTAACTGGTACCATGCAGTTTGCAAGCAGCTCTTTGATGACAGTTTTTAGGTCCCTCTGCTACATTACGATTGTCACTTATGAAGTGTACAATAACAAAAGAATCTCTGTGACAAAAGCAGTAACCACGAACCTATGCACATAAAATGCTGCTTTACAAAATGCATGTTACACGTTCTTTGCAGTAGGCACATTAACCCTCTGTGCTACATTAGTTAAGTCAAAGCTGCCACTAAACAAAACTCTCCTTGCGCTCCAGCAGGTACATTAATCACTGGCTTTATCTTGACACTTTTATTGCTGCTGGAAAGCTGCTAATTATACAAGAAACTTTTCTGTGCTTTTAAAACTATTGCCTGCGGACCCCCTGGGAATGTGTCACGGACCCCTGGGGGTCCGCGGACCACAGTTTGGGAAACACTGGTCTAGGCTAACCAGAGGCAATGCGTAAAGTATTTGTATAAACACTCACAGTAACGCAGTGAAAACACCACAAACTGACTCCACAACAGTTTAGAAAAATAAAGGTATTTAATCTAAACTACACAAGACCTAAACGACAAAAATCCAACATACACAGTTCAAGAATATGGTTTCAAAAGAGTTCTTAAGGTTTGCGTTAAAGTTCTTCAAGTTGCGGTAAAATAAACCACAGATGCGTGAAAAGTTCACAGTTGCGTCACGCGTACTCACAGTACCTTTTAGTTGCAACAAAGTTCCAAAAGCAGAAGCTGGTGCGGTGGAAAACAAGCGATGCGTTGCTCCTGAGACCCTGGGGAGGCGTTTGCAACAGGCCCGCTGCAGCAGCGGGCGTGTTTCGACGAATCCGGTCTGTATGGGGAGGAAGGCCACTTGTATGGATTCCGGTGCGTAGGTTCCGTAGGAGGTTTGTTCCCGCAAAAGGCACGATGCGACGATCTCGTAGGGGCTGCGACGATCTCTGGGGCATCGATGCGCGGTCCAGCGGTGATCCTCTCTCTCGCAGCTCCTCGATGCAATGATTCTGCGACGATGCTCGCAGCAACGTGATGCAGTCCGCAAGCAAGCGGTGCGGCGATCTCACCCAGCGACGACAGGCTCTGCGACGACACGCGCAGCGATGTTCGCCTTTCCCGCACCGGTCTGGTGCACCCCGCAAACGAAGGATGCGACGGCTCTGGCAGCGGCATCAGGCGCTGCGACGATCTCGACCTTCGTAGCGGCGGGAAACTTCTCGCACTGTCGGGGATGCGCTCCGCAAGCGAGCGATGCAACACTTTTCAATTTCAAAAGTCTCTCAAGCTTAGTTTCAAGCTTCCCAGCACAGGTACAACTTCCAGAGGCCCCACAACTGGATCAAGCACTCTAGGAAGGACAGAACTCCCTCAGCAGAGTTCAGGGAAGCTGGGGGTGAAGTCCTTTTGTTCCTGGGACTTCAAAGACAGGAAGCCAGCTCTTCTCAGGCCCTTGGAGATTCCTTCAAGACAGGGGGCACAGCACACAGCAAAGTCCTTCCCCTCTCCTTGGCAGCAAAGCAACAGCAGGTCAGTCCAGCAGAGCAACAGCAGGACAATCTTCCTTCTTCAGTTTTAGCTTTCTCCTTGGCAGAGGTTCCTTCTTGATTCCAGGATGATCTAATTTTCTGTTGTCAGGGGTCCTGTACTTATACCCCTAAAGTCTTTGTTCTCTCTGTGCATGTGGGCCCTGAGCCCGGTCTGAACCAGTTCTTGGTGTTTCCTGAGTACTTTGTTACGCTGGCTGCTTCTTTCCTTTCAGAGTGAGGGGCATGGTCCTCAGCTGCCCAGCAGGAGGTGGAGCCAGCATTGTGGAAGGCAGGCACTGCCCTATTCAGGCCCAGGTGCTAACTCCTCCCACCACTCCAGTTGCAAATGCAGTCATTCAGCCTAGGGCTGACTCAGCCAGCCTCCTGGGGAATTCCCCAGCCCCTGTCACTCTTCAAACCAGACAGTCAATACTCAAACAGGACCAGGCACACAGAAGGGTCAGACAAGAGAACAGCAACTGTCTAAAAGTGCTGTTCTCAAACACAGGATTTAAAAACAACCTTTCCTAAAAGATGTATTATTAAATTCTGAGTTCAGGGATACTAGATACTTATGTCCTATCTTGTTCCTATGAGAAGAAATGCTGTTAACCACTGTAGCCAGCATCCCCCATGTCAATCTATGAAGCAAGATAGCCTTACAATAGTGGAAAACGAAAATGGCTGTAATTCACTACCAGAACATGTTACCTGCACCAGTACATGCTCTACCTTTCACATACACTGCACCCTGCCCAGGGGGGTACCTTGGGCCTTCCATAGGGGTGACTGATGTGCACAAAAAGGGAAGGGTTAGGCATGGTCAGTGGGGACACTGACCAGGAGGACATGGCAGTTTCTAAACTGCACACAGGCACTGCAGTGTCAGGCCTGAGACATCTTTTTAGGGCTACTCATGTGGGTGGCACAATCAGTGCTGCAGGCCCACTAGTAGCATGTGTCATCACCAGCCCTGGCACACCCAGTGCACTTTACTAGGGACTTCATGGTGATACAAATATGCCAAACATGTATATCCAATCACAATAACAATTTACCCAGAGAGCATATGCACTTTAGCACTGATCAGCAGTGGTAAAGTGCGGAGAGTCCTATTGCCAACAGCCACGGGTCGGGAAAAATAAGGGAGGAAGAAAAGTTTGAGGATGACCCTGCAAGAAGGGCCAGTTCCAACACTGTTGAACTCCCCTCACAAAGCCTGAGTTTGAAATGAGTGATACTCCAGACCCTGTGTCGGAGAGTTCTTAATCCCACAAGGAAACCTTGGGAAGGTGATGACCCAAAGCAGGAAAGTGAAGAGGCACTACGTGTTCCCTAATAAATTAAAACTAGTAAAGACCAGTCTTATAGAAGAGTAAAAGACTAACAAAGTACAGGAACTTCCAAAAATATATTCTTGAGTAAACACAGGTGCAATTGGTAGGCCCGTATGAAGAGCTGGAAAAATTATTCAATAGAACCGCTCAGGTGGAATAGAGACTCAAAGATGTTGATAATTGAATGACTAGAAAACACTAAAAAACTGGCAAACGAAAGGGAGTGCATAGAAACTGTTTAAAAAGTCAAATTAATGTCCGGGGCTGGGGAATGGAATACCAACGAACAACGAAGCGACGCAAAGGAGGAAGCATAAAACAAAGACCAACAGAACATGGACAATCGAACTATCACCCCCCCCCCCCCGGCGCCCCTTCCTTTCCCTCTTTTCTTCTTTCTTCTTTCTCTGATTTTCCACTCATGTATATCTCATGCTCCATGTAAATATATATATATATTTTTTTACTCAATAAAAAATTACAGAAATCAAAAAGTCAAATTAATGTTTTGTGGTGGGTAGTAAAGAAACCCTCAGTTGACAGTGAATTACTGAATTGTTAAGAGGATCAAATTAGATAATTGAAAAATATACTGACCTATCCAATGTTAGGACCTATAAGTTACCTCTCCTAATACAGGATCCTTTCCCTCATCTAATTTTACATATTTTCAGGGATTCAGGATTTAAGAGTGGGTCCTGGAGAAAAAGAAGAGAAGCAAAACCAATATGTTCTCCCGGAGGATCATCTTTTGGGGTGTTTCCAAATTATTCTTTTGAGACAGCCCTAATGAAAGTGACATCTGTGAATAGTTGTGCACTTAGATTGTAAACAAACAGAACAAAAAGTATAAAGACACATTTGCGATGCTACTTTTAATTTTGTCTCGGAATTAGAGTGCGTTTCAGGAGAATATCAGATATTTGGGAGGAGTCTTCACTGGGACAGATTGGAAACACCTACAAAAAATAGAGACATTTATGAGCCCAGCTATCTCAAAAGTGCACAATAAAATAAACCCCATATGTGTATGTTGAACATGGCAAAATAATTCTGAGACTCAGGAGTACAAATCACTGAGCCAAAATGGATACAAAGTAAATTTTTCAATGGAATAATTTATCAATTAGCCAATGGTAACTAATGTGTTTCAATTTATCTAGGACAAATAACCTAAGAGCATGCATAGGTAACCCAAACCCGACAGAGTGTAGCCTGACCATATTACAGAATAAAGGAGCCCCAAAGTGCTTTGTTCCTATGTATGAAAAAATTATTGAGTACAATTAAAAGAAATCCCTCACTTATAATGTATTGTTGAGTGGCTAGACAGGAATACCACCATGGTCTGACCTGGACAGTGTCAAAAATGGTACCTCATCCTTCTAACAATCGCGTAACAAAAATGCTACAACCTAGCTGATTAAAGAACAGGATGAAGCTAATTCATACCTAGTAAGTGACCAGCATTTAGGAGCTGACCCAGAGAACCAAAAGAACATGCTGTAGTGTGTTTATATAGGAACCTGAATCGATATTTCTATTATTTGCCCTTGTCCGGTTATAAATCAATAATATACCTACAACGGCATAGAAACCCTATTCATAATTCAGTCGTAGCGCATGCTGTAACATTAAGCAAGCCTACTCCTCCAGTCCCCTAGAAAGCACACCGAGTTCTTAAACAAATCCAAGCCTCCAGCAACCTGGGAAATCCCCGCTGCCCTTTGTTTTGATTTCGTCCAAGAACTCCTGTAAAGCACTGTAAGAACGACCAGTTCTTAGTGACATCTTTATTGACGTCTTATGTCCAGCCTTACGTCAAACCCGGCACCTTTCAGGTATAAATATACCAACGCTGCCTTAAGCAATGACACGGTAGTGGTGAATCTGGAGCAGCTACTACTTGCCCGAGAGCCCAGCTGATGCGAGAGCCCACGGACGCTGCCCCTCCCTTTTGATGCGCTGAGAAAGACGCTGTCTTTTCTCCTGCCGAGAAAATCCAGCCTCCGGCGTTTCCAGCTTACCCTTGCGGGTGACTGGGATATCGAGTCCTGAGAGAGAGATACCAGCCCTCCTGACTTCTAATACCCAGGTACTGAACTGACTAAACCCTTACAGAGAATTCTTGAGTCAGATTCTTGGCAAAACAAACTTAACTTAAACTGCTACTTACTTACTCCTTCCCACGTATTAGGCTTAGGTCAGGTACACCGGGGTAGGCGTATTTAGAAGCACCAGTTGAGTACGATTAGTCAATGTATATATGTATGTATATCTTTTATCCATTTTAAAGTATCATATGGCTAAGAAACCATATCAATGGTTTTACAGTATTATTTTATAATCCTGCTTTTACTATATGCACTTTACTTTACTATAAGTATTGCAATTGTAGCGATTCATTTCTCTTGTATGAGGAAGGAGACTGCTCAATAAATAACACCTTTTATTGAAAACGCCTGTCTCTCTTTTTCTCTGCAATCTGGTGAAACTAAGTACGCACCTTTTGACTGAGTGAAATAGCTGTCTTTTGTTTTCACACGACTCTAGAGATATACTCTTAATCAAGGAGAGCAAAGTTGTCATGTTTTATGGTTGTCAGAAACTAAATCCCTTCTTGTCTATCCAGGGAGGTTAAACTCCCCCTCGCTTATTCGAGAAAGTTTCTAGTGAACTCTGAGCTAGCTGGCAAAAACTTAAGTCTAATATAGTCAGTAGAGACCTAGTTAACCTCAGTCCTACGTCTACATTACTGAAGATATTATTCCAATGCGCAGAGCCTATTGGGACTATAGGAACTACACTACATGGTGCCCAACGTTTGGTAAGGCGATAAATCTAACACAAGACGTTAGAGTAACTCAGTCGTGCTTTTTTACACAGACCCTTTCTCCCGTAAATACTCCAAAGACGTCTGGAGTGGGTCAAGGGTTAAAATCCGCCGCAACTTAGTAGGAAGAGATTTCTATGTATAGTTTTTGGTTTATTCAACGTTGAAGGATACAGTGTTCCAAAATATTGTGCACCTAATCTTTGTTTCCTTGGAAACCTGCTCTGAAAACTTTCATTAAAACAATGTCAACTAACGACGACAGCAACGAAACCGGTGAAACTGCAGTAGATGCAAATCAACGGGGTTTCGATGTTACAGGGTTTAATGAAAATGAACCGGGTGCAATTATCATCCCGGAAAACATAAGAAAAACTATAACTCTTAAACTTATAGAAAATGGACTAACACCAAGAGGTGGTACAGTCATATTCGTAATTGAGGCACACGAATATCGGCAGACAGAGGTATTCTCTTCATGGATAAACTTTCCAGCAGCAAACGCTGTCACACATGACTTCCACTATTACAAAATAGAGGTACCTCCGGAAGAGTACACTCCTTTCGAGGAGGTGGAAATCCCATTAAAATACCAAGAGCACCTGCTCTGGTTTAAAGGTGCCCTAAAACATAATAATCACATCACCAGGCTCGGTCCACTAGGTAGATCAGGAGCAACGTGGCCGGTTCGAGCCAGCCACACACCACATCCTGACATTAATAAAATGTCAAGCACAGAACTCTTAGTTAAAATAAATGAATTAACACAGGCATATAGAGAGTTAGTTCAATTGGCAACGGAGGATATAACTTTCCTCCAGAAATTGAAAGAAACAGATATAGCAGAACAACCATTTGAACTTGCCAGAATCATAGAAAAATCCTATGAAGAACTAGGAAGAGATAGTTTGGGTGGAAAACCGGTAAAACCCCAACTAACTGAAAATCCTGAACAAATATTTATTAAAAATAATCTAAACACTCCAAAAAAGAGCTGGGATGGAAATAATCAATCCACTCCCGAAGAAAAAAGATTCCAGTCCAGAGGAAGGTCTCCTCGGCGGAGAGAAAGATCTCCGGACCAAGGACACAAGTCTCCCCAGAGGGAGCCCTCTAAGAAAAGATACAACCTTAGAAATAGGGATAATTTGAAGAAACCTGATAGATATCAAGATATTGATACACGTCCCTCTCAATCTTTTCAGAATTCCTCGCAGAAATTGGAAAGAAGAGGACGGTCAGAACACAGTGAAGAGCAAGTCAAGTCCAGAGACAAGGAACCTGCTCATCAAAGTAAAAAATTACAATTTCCAAAAAAGAAGGTAGCCAGTATTAAAGTAATCAAACATGCCGAGGATCCTGAGGACACAGCTGAAAAACGGAGAGTGGGCTCAGACAATGCTAGACAGCGCAGCAGAAGTGAGCATAGCTCGCAAGATCCTGATGAATCATCTGGAGACAGTGGACACGAATGAGTACATTCAGGTGGAAACTGCAGATACCAGAGTTAGCAAACCTCATAAAATATACAAAATAACATTACGTATAGAGCGAGATAAGACTAGGAAAATAAGGGGTCTATTTTGGGATAACCTCTCCAAAGGCTATGACATCCAAAAAGCTGAAAAAGACTGGCCACCAGAGTTTGTCAGGGAGTGCCCTCAAGAAATGATTATGCCTGCCTTCTCAAATCACATTCCAATTCATAAAAAATATACACTTGCAAGAAAGTGGGCAGTAGCCCAAGCTCCTGCATTATATAAAAACCATGTTGGATGGGATGAGGACTCTCCTCCTCACAAAATCCAGTTAAAATGTCAACCAACTGCACAGAGGCAGTACACAATTAAGCAAGAAGCTAAAAAACAGGTCAGGGAGATCTTAGATCAACTTGAATACCAGGGGGTGATTGAAACTTGCACCTCACAAATGAACAATCCTTTGTTTCCTGTCTCCAAGCCAGATGATTCATATCGTCTACTTTTGGACTACAGACATCTAAACTCATGTTGCAAAACGTTTGCAGTACAAAACTCACACAGTGCAGCACTAATGAATAACATCGTGCGCAAAAAATACAAAACAACATTAGACATCTCTATTGGATTCTTTTGTCAAAACATAGCACCTGAAAGCAGATATTTGACCGCTTTCTCAATAATGGGCTCGCAGAAAAAAATTCTATCGACTCCCACAGGGGTTCAAGAACAGCCCAGGATTATTCTCAGCAAGAGTAACAGAGTTACTACAAATGTATGATGATGAGGCATTATCTCATGTCGATGACATCTATCTAACAGATGATAACTTGGATACTCACTTGAAAAGAGTGAACACCATAATACTTGGGTTCGCAGCAGAGGGTTACAAATTCAACTTTAAAAAGTCACGAATGGCCCATCTAACTGTCCTATTTTTAGGATATGAATTATCAAGTGAAGGCAAAAGCCTGGCAGACAATTTCTTGGAAAAATGCGCGGTAATCCAAGCACCAAAAACGCTGAAAATCTTACAATCAATTCTAGGTTTCCTGAATTTCGGCAGAACTTACATTCTAAATTATGCAGAGAGGGTTAAACCTCTCTATCAACTAATAAAACCAGATTTTAAACGAATCAATTGGACTCAAAAACACACAGAAATTTTGAGATCATTGCAAACAGACATGTTAGCTAAAACAAAATTGCAAACACGCGATAACACACGCAACCTTGTGATCCGAGTCATCCCAGGAATATGCGGATTCACATACCTAACCTCTAATGAGGGAGAAACGGTACCAAAACCATACAAATCACATTTGTACACAGAAGCTGAAAAAACATTCAGCAAAAGAAAGAACCCAAGCCCTAGGCAGACGGATTACTGTTTTAACAGCAGAATCAGCCTTTGAGGCATTAACAAGCCCATGTAATTTAACTACCGTGGCTTTAAATCCAAAATGGATACAATGGGAAAATTCTCTTGCAACAGACAAAGTGAAATACTATTTTGATCCGAACATGAAAAAATTAAAAAATCTAGAATATGAAAAAGAATATCCTCTGCCAAATGAAATTCTACCTCTACAACTTTACGCCTGTGTAATATATACAGACGGATATGCCCAACCTTCAGTTTGGGGAAAACAAGCCTATAACGCCACGTGGGAGGTTGTTAAATACCGGTGGCGCGGAGGTAAATTGAGACCTCTGGTAACAATGTCACAATCTGTGAAAGACAATTCAGGTAAACAAGCCGAATTAATAGCTTTAAATGGCGCTAGATATTGCAGATCGCGAATTCCCGACACTAATAGTGTGCGATTCGCATTTCTGCGTCAAATCATACAATAATGACTTGCAGAAATGGGTTCAAAACAGTTACAAAGATGACACAGGTGCCACAATCAAGCAAAAATCGCTTTGGGAACAAGTAGTTCATTTACAGAAAGAACTACAAAAGACTCACGTGATACATTCACTGAGTCATGAACGTGATGGCGTTCACGTTACAGGGAATTCATTGGCTGAGACAGCCACAGCGTAAGCAACTAAACCGGCTTCCGTAGCTACAAAAAAGCGTTCAGAAAAATACATAGACGGGGAAACATGCTGGCGGTAAAAACGTCATCAAAAGGCGACTGTGCAGCGTTACCCATCAACTATCCACTCAATTATACATACATAATTGATGCAAACTCCGTTCCTTTTGCTCAAATCCCTGGAGTGGGGGATAGGGTAATTCCAAACACGAACAGGAGAGTTTTGTTAATAGCAGACGCACACATGGGTGAGGGTCTAAGACACCTTAAGATTAAGGAATCTCTGAAAGAATTACAATCAATATACTGGTGGCCAGGAATGAGCCTGCAACATCACAAATTTGCAATAAACTGCCCAGACTGCAACAGAGATCGCAGTGGCGAACCGGCCGGTGTATTGCCATGGCCCTTCGCTTAGATAGGATAAGGCTATCTATATGCAAAACCCAGTAGGAATAATGCGTCATATTAACATCTAGAGACTAGTTTCACTTAAAATGTAGACCCCAGCTCTCGGCTGACGCCAGAACTGTTATAAAAGATTCGCGAGTCTATATCGGCATATACGCAATTGGCATGCTACATTCTGACCAGGGTCCTGCTTTTAGCTCTCGAGCTTATAAGGAGGCCATGACCAGCATGTGCATTGCATTGCGGTAATCTTATCACTTCGTTCCTGAGGGAAACGGGATTGTGGAAAGAAAAAACCAAGACATAAAGCAATCTATAACGGCAAAGGTATTAGGTTCGGGGGATGGGTGGGTCAAACATTTAACAAGTGTCCAACGTAGTCTTAACAATCTGCCAAGAAATTCTCTAAAAGGTTTCAGTCCGTACGAACTATTGTTCGGGACTAGAATGCACATCCAGGACCTTGATAATCAGACTTCAGTGGTAGAAGGAAAATGCTTTGATATCAAAGATCGTTTGGCTATTTTACAGGACTTAAATTAAACGAGAAAAGACCTGAGCAACATAAAGTTGAAACAGCAGCCAACAGCCACTGAAGAGAAACCACCTGTCCCAGCAAGGCCTGTCTGGATTCCAAAGATTGGGGATCTGGTCAGAGAGAAAATCGCGGTGAAGGAGGAATTTGGGCCTTCTTACAGAAAAGCAGTACCTATCTTAGCCATCAACGGAACAAGATCAGTTGTACTACCGCCCCTTGCTGGTAAAAAGGAGAACCGAATTGTATCCATCGACCTGGTTAAACCACAATCATGTGGCCAATAATAAGTAGTAGGCCAAGTGGACTCCCAAGAAATAGCAGAACACCAAAGTTTGCTACAAAACAAGAGGTTCAAACTGAGAGACTAATCACATTTGATAAACCTACAGTGAATCAACAAGGACTATGCCACAAAGCCATGTAACTTATGCCTCTTAAAACCCAAATTGTAACAGTTCGTCAAGAAACACCTGTCTACAACGATGTAGCCACAGACTATGCTAATGAAACAAAGAAAATTCCAAAAGCAAATGAAAATTCGGAAGCAATTCAAACAATTGACAGAACGGCATCAGGCTACTTCATCAATTTCGATGACTTTTCTGAGGATCAAAGCGAACCTGAGGAACAGCAAACAACAACAAAGAACTTTAAAGACAAAGCAAAAGAACTCTTTCATCAACTGAAAGAAACCTATCTGATTTCTCCATGGATTGAATTTTTGGTGGTGCTACTTGTATTTTCCTCCTGCTTTGGCTCATCATGGTACTGTGCTTGGGACATTTCATTGAGGGAAAATATAGTACAATGGACACAGCAAGTCAGAACATCAACTTGGTCCTAAAGCCACACAAGTCATCACACATCGAGAAAAGAGAGCTATCATCAGTAAATTTCACAGCCAATCCAATACCCGGTGGGGTAGCTTGGGACAAAACAGATTATGAAATATATGGCCCGGTCGAGCTCTTGAAGTATCCACATCAATTTAAGGTTTCATTAAGTGACTTTGTAAAACCGAGCACATTCTCTGATGATTGGGACTTTGAAAGTATTAATGATATGATGTCAGACTTAGTTATGTCAGCAAAATTTACAGAACATGATTATTTACAGGGTTCATCAAATTATGAACAGATGTACTGCTACAATCACTATGCTAACCATTATTTGCATAAATCTGCTCAACCTAGAAATGTTTTTAATTATAATCAATGGGAACATTGTGCAAGTCCACCAAAAGACAGTTCAAAAACATTTTATGATAAATTCCCATACTTCTCAGGGTTTAACACAAGTGATGCAGAAACGTTTTATTTCAAACTGTTAAATAAGACAGGAATGAAAACCATGCTGACAAACACTAAATTAATCTATTCTGAATCATTTTTTGAAAAAATGAATACATTTGGTTTTGATTTTTGGAAAAAGAACATTGAAACGAAAACCATCTGGGGTACCAGAGATTGGCAGGTCCAAGGTATAGAATCATTATTCAGAGCCTGCATGATCCCAGAACAAATTATATTCTTGAATGAGACAATTCAACAGACAACCTGTCTTGGCCTAGCCAAAATTAAAGACTTAAATAAACCGTCTATTCCAAAGCCAACGCCTGACAGTAATAGCACTACAGATGTTCAGATAGACGTATCCCATATTTTTAACCAGAACAGAACACATCCTGATTGGAAAAAATGGTTGATCTGGCCCACAGACACAAATAACTGTCAAGATAGATTCCTGAACAAAATACAGGGGTTCAAATTGACCAGGCCAGACCCTAGATACTCCCAGAGACAACATCCAGGGATAGTTACAACATACAGTGTAGGAAAACTCTGCCTCGAATGGCTACAGACATCCGAACTGGCAGAAATTAAGCAACACTTGACTTTATTAAAAGAAGGTGCTGACGTGCGTGATTTTATACTGGGACCACGCAAACAGCATTAAAAACGTTTCATAGCGGCCTCTATATAAGCGGCATACAACGAAGCTTGGAAAGAAACACAAATTTAAACAGAAGAAAAAATACGGGAAATTGACCGTATCAATTTGGAAAAATCACTTTCTGTTGTGGACAATGGGTTAATGACTCTGTCTTCCAGAATATATTCACTGGACAGTATTGTGTCATCTGCAATTGATATAATAGAGCAGGACTTACTAATGTTACAACATGGTCAGTCCCAATTACGTTCTATTGTACAGCTTGGCTGGACGTTACAAAATCTGTGTTCAGGCTACGTGCCTTGGCGTTTAATCAACACAACGTCATTATTCTCTATCTTTAACCTTACTGATACACAAATCAGCTTGGCACAAAAAGGAGCGGAATATACAATTCTGAGCATTGAAAAACTTGAGAGATTACCATTGACAATCTCAGAACGACCTGTCATTGAATGGATAATACACAGAATCATAACTATTCTGATAACGACTTTCCAATTTAGATACTGCCAAGAGTATATACGAGCAGGCCAGTATAAAAAGTCGGGTAAAGGATACATTAAGTCATCATGGAAATTACCTTACACACACACATGTTATAGTGAAAAAGGACAGAATGTATTTCTTAGTGGTAATAATTGTAAAAGATCACTAAGTGGTTTACTTCTGTGTCAGGGTATAAACCTACAAGGGGCCTGTGAGGGGACATCAAATAACCTTTCATGCCACCAGTATGGCGCACCTGCAACTCGAATAGAGCCATTTTTTAGATGGCTTTCGAACGGGATCTACATTCTAATAGTGGACCACAGATGTTGTGGCTTGGTGCCAGGAAAAGCTTATCTCGTAAGCGTCTCTTCCATGGTCACTTGCTGTATGCAAGTATTGTATCTGAACAACACTCCAGACAGGGAGGGAAACATTTGGCCCATTGTGAATATCTCTTCTATTCGAATTGATACTTTTAGCAGAATGAAGTCTGTTCTTCTACAGACGCCTGTGCCCTTGACGTCATCAAAAGAAATGTATGATCTCCAAGTTGCAAGGACAACGGCAGAGATACATAACCTTTTATCAACTAATTGCCCCTTACATTTTGCGGAAATGCTAAGCCAAATCTTGAATATGTCAGATACAAATGGTATCCCACATGTATTTAAGACAATGTTTTCGGGACTGTTGACACCCTTCAAAGCAGTCCTGGGCATCTTTCCTAATTTTGTCCATTCGATCTTTGGCGGCCTTCCACTTCTGTTGGGACTCGTAGCAGGCATTTTATTTTTGATTCTCCTGCTTCGTTATGGCAAGCCATGTCACAGACAAGACTCCGGCAACAATGGAAGAAACAATCCTAGCTATACGCTATCGGGACCGCATAACTAAAGTCCTTGGATTAGCCCGGCTAAGAGATCTGAATATGACCTGGTTTCTTTCATTCAGACCCATCTGGCAGAATTGTATCTTACCTGTGTTAAGATGTATGCTGTGCGGAGAAGAATGCGTGTTGGACATCTGTCTCACACTACTATCAGAAGTACCATTGGATACAGATACTTTGCTAAATCCTGTAACGGCTCATGCATCGTGTTGTCCCCAGCGGTTACCTATCCTGATGACGCCATTCGTGGAAACTTCACCACTGCGATTAAAGGGTAGTGAAGTGCAAGATGAGAGCAGCATCAACCAGGTACAACCTTCTGTAAGCAATGCTGATCAAAACATCGATGAAAGCGATCATGCTCAAGACTTCATGGTAGTGACATTTTCCAACTTGTTCGAACTTTCACCTGAAGCGGTAAACTGCTTTTTTGAAAGTCTGCCTGAAATGATGTTCTCCCCTGAACAGAAAGAATAACTTTAAAGCAAACGAGCACACAGCATCCCCTGAACTCTGAATTCGGCCTTCGGCTTTGATAAACAAAAGCTACTGAAAACTATTTTTTTCTTCTTCCCCTGAAAAACAATTTTTTTTTTCCCGATTCCAAAATATTTACCTTTTTTTTGGCACTTGTACTCTGCTTAAAGTAGAACTATTCTTAGAGAACAGAGCTTCTATTTTTAGGAACTCTAGAGACAATATATTACCTCAGCCTCTAGCATATTTACAAATATCTGTATTTATATGTGATGAAATGGTCTTGCACTTTTTTTTATGTATTAAGAGCCATTTCATATGTAATTTTCGCAAAATCATTCCGCTGATATATATGCGTCCTATTTTATGAATGATTACTCTGCTTGAAAAACATACAGTACCTATACTAATTTTTCATGTATTTCGCATACGCCATTTCAAATGCAAAATATGTATTTTGCGGTGGATCGGTATACACATGCACCGTTAGATATGTTTACTATTGCTTAGTTTTAGAAATTATGGACATGAATTCGTGGAGTGGGTGTAGTGTGTTTATCTAGGAACCTGAATCGATATTTCTATTCTTTGCACTTGTCCGGTTATAAATCAATAATATCCCTACAACGGCATAGAAACCCTATTCATAATTCAGTCGTAGCGCATGCTGTAACATTAAGCAAGCCTACTCATCCAGCCCCCTAGAAAGCACACCGAGTTCTTAAACAAATCCAAGCCTCCAGCAACCTGAATAATCCCCGCTGCCTTTGTTTTGATTTCGTCCAAGAACTCCTGTAAAGCACTGTAAGAACGACCAGTTCTTAGTGACATCTTTATTGACGTCTTATGTCCAGCCTTATGTCAAACCCGGCACCTTTTAGGTATAAATATACCAACGCTGCCTTAAGCAACGACACGGCGGTGGTGAATCTGGAGCAGCTACTACTTGCCCGAGAGCCCAGCTGATGCGAGAGACCCAGGACGCTGCCCCTCCCTTTTGACGCACTGAGAAAGACGCTGTCTTTTCTCCTGCCGAGAAAATCCAGCCTCCCGCGTTTCCAGCTTACCCTTGCGGGTGACTGGGATATCGAGTCCTGAGAGAGAGATACCAGGCCTCCTGCCTTCTAATACCCAGGTACTGAATTGACTAAACCCTTACGGAGAATTCTTGAGTCAGATTGTTGGCAAAACAAACTTAACTTAAACTGCTACTTACTTACTCCTTCCCACGTATTAGGCTTAGGTCAGGTACACCGGGGTAGGCGTATTTAGAAGCACCAGTTGAGTACGATTAGTCAATGTATATATGTATGTATATCTTTTATCCATTTTAAAGTATCATATGGCTAAGAAACCATATCAATGCTTTTACAGTATTATTTTATAATCCTGCTTTTACTATATGCACTTAACTTTACTATAAGTATTGCAATTGTAGCGATTCATTTCTCTTGTATGAGGAAGGAGACTGCTCAATAAATAACACCTTTTATTGAAAAAGCAACCATCTCTCTTTTTCTCTGCAATCTGGTGAAACTAAGTACGCACCTTTTGACTGAGTGAAATAGCTTTCTTTTGTTTTCACACGACTCTAGAGATATACTCTTAATCAAGGAGAGCAAAGTTGTCATGTTTTATGGTTGTCAGAAACTAAATCCCTTCTTGTCTATCCAGGGAGGTTAAACTCCTCCCCGCTTATTCGAGAAAGTTTCTAGTGAACTCTGAGCTAGCTGGCAAAAACTTAAGTCTAATATAGTCAGTAGAGACCTAGTTAACCTCAGTCCTACGTCTACACTACTGAAGATATTATTCCAATGCGCAGAGCCTATTGGGACTATAAGAACTACACTACAATGCTGCCACTACAAACCCAGGAAAAGGAAGGGAAATGCTACTCATCCTCTCATCTGAATGAAGGGGTGAATGTTCAATGAATGGGATGATCCACGAACAACGTCAGTTATCCAGTATCAAAGTATTCAGTCTGGAACCAGAAAAAAAGGGAACAACCATCAGTAACTCTGGTGGGTGAAACATGAAACTATCCTGTCGCCAAGTGGAAGCAGGGAGAACTTACTTGTAACCAGAAGCCACTACCTGAATCAAAGCGTGCTTACAGCGCGCAGTCAAGAGCTAGCTAAATATCCATGGGAGCATCATCCAACGTGCACGCTCATGCAGAACCCTTCAGGCCAAAACTGGGGTTCAAAAATGAAGACCCACCGAATCGAAGTAACCAGATCTTAGATGGGATAAAAGCCTGTTTAGAAAATTAAAAAGAAATGTACATAGAGGTGGTACTTGTAATGGTTTGCAGTGCACTGTGAGTACCAGACAATAATTCTGGAAACCAATCAGTTGAAATCGAATCACTCAATCATTTTAGCCGTAACTTCTGAAAAACATGTCATATCTTTAACCGCATGGCATAACAATACGATTATATATATAAATAGAGGAGCTCCCGTCAACTGCAAGAGACCACAACTTTACCCAGATCAATCGGTACTACCTTTGATTCAAAATCGAAATTACCACCCCTAGTGGGTCACCACAGATGTGGACACTGTCTTGTTTGTACTTACTGCTTTAACACAAGCCTTTTAGGCACTTAAATGTGGGAACCACTTTAAGATGCTTCACTAACTGAAGCTCACGTAACTTTATCTATGTGATTTGGTTCCCTTGTGGTTTAGTGTATATCGGTCAGGCCACACAGATGGTGAAAAGTTGTATCCTTAAGCATAGAAGCTGTATAAGGTGCAGTGACTCTGGAGCACCTTTGCTGCAGCATTTCCAATGAGTTGGCCACACCTCTGGCAAGCAAATATGCTAAGACCAGAGAGGAGGCTACATCTCCAGCCTGACAACAAGAAAATAACTAAAATGGTGGTGCCTGCTGGACGCTGTGAGCATACCGTGGGGCTGTTTGTTTGTTTGTTTGGACCTGCTGCTCCCCTTCACGCGGCCGGGCTTGGCTCCGCCCCCTTGCTACTACCGACCGGCCAGGCTTGGCCCCGCCGGTCCGCCTGCTGCTGTTGCCGCCTACAAGCCCCAGGATCCTCAGGGGCAGGACGCCTAATTTCCACGCGCCAGGAGGCGCATTAAGACACGCCTGGTACCGAGTTCCCCGGTGCCTGCTGGACGCTGTGAGCCTACCGTGGGGCTGTTTGTTTGTTTGGACCCGCTGCTCCCCTTCACGTGGCTTGGCTTGGCTCCGCCCCCTTGCTCCTACCGACCGGCCGGGCTTGGCTCTGCCGGTCCGCCTGCTGCTATTGCTACCCTCAAGCCCCAGGATCCTCAGGGGCAGGACCCCTAATTTCCACGCGCCAGGAGGCGCATAAAGACACGCCTGGTCTCTCGTCCCACAAGGACGTGCCCGGGACGTGCCGGGAGAAGCCTGGGACAAGGGCGGGACCGTCTGTGGCCGTCCGGGGCCGGAGGAGGCCAGGCCGGGCTATCCCCCTAACATTTCCATTTGTGTGGGTCAGTGGGTTAGCTTTGTTTCTTGTTGATCCATATAGCTGCCCCATAGTTGCTACTGTTAGCTGGGGCTTGTGCTGCGAATTGTACGTTGTGGCTCTTTGTTCCTAGAGTTAAGAGTGATATATTGTATTGCTTATAACCTTTGTCTGTTGTAACTGGTTTACCTGTGTTATAACTTTTAAGATGTCGACTGCAGGGAAAGGGAAAAAAAGTGCGACTAGTAGCACAGGTGGGTCCGTATCTAGTACCATGGATGAGTTCATAACCAGGGCTGCAAACGTGCTGGAACGCGAGATAGCCTTAACCGAGAAGAGATTGTCGGCTGATCCTTCTTTTCTTAAGCGTTCCTCACTTGGCATTATTAGAAATGCAGTTACTCCTGAGCAGTTACGCGCTAATACTCCCCTGGTAGAAAACCGGTTGGATTCTAGCCGGTCTGTGGAGGCTATCGACTTATCTGATGTTTGCTCCACTGCGACTCCCTTTATCACGAGTCCATTATTAGAGGTTAGCATTAAAAAAACTCACACCCCACCCAGTAAACGGGGGAAAAGGAAGCGTAGGGGGGTGTACAAAAGGGTAGGTGCCCGAAAGTCATTAAAACCTCTAACACTAGTAGGGCTGCTGCTACATTCTTTCAGCCTGCTACTGATAGTACGCCTCCCTGTTCTGGAGCTCGAGGGAAGCAGCCTCCCGAGCCGGTTCAGCACCTGCTGTTGACAGCACAGCTCCCTGACAACATATTTGGCCAGATTGAGCATCTGATGAAGTCGCTGATGCTTCCCCTGTTTGAAAGAATTAAATTAGTTCTTCAAAACTTGGGGAAATTGGAAAAAACTGTTGCGGCGAATTCTGTTGCCATAGAAAGAGGCTTGGGCTGTGCAAGGGTCCCAAATTGTCTAGATCAGGGATGGTCAGTGATAGTCCCTGGTGGTACACCTGTAGTTAGTCCTAACTTCAACCTCTCTATTCCCCACCTGCCCCCTCCAAACTTGTCAGTATGGGTAATGCTGAGTCCAGCAAGTCAAATCTCCCAACTTGCAAGAGAGTTGAACTATTGGGGGGTAAAGACAAGAAGGAACTGGAAAGAACCATAGTGGTGGAAGAGGAATCCCCTAAAGAGTAGGAGGTTTTAGGTGTAGAAGATAGGGGAAAGAAGAAACACCCCTGTATTGATCTCCCTCCAGAATCAGCGCCTTACACTGTGGTTCTGTCAGGGGTACCCGAGATTCTACAGGAAAAGCTGGAAAGTCACAGGGAGCTGAAAAATAAAGTCATCTTTTGGCTCAGTAATTTTAGACCACTCCCTGTCCACATTAATGGTGAAATATTACTTGTAAGGAGGGTGAGCTGGTTGGGTAGTAGATGTAAGGACCAGGCCGGGGATTGTATAATTGTTAATTTTAGAGATCCCAGAGCAGTTAGGTTTAATTGTGAGGGGAGGGAATCTTGTAGGGAGGGTATGATTAAAACGCTTCATCTGAGTTATTTCTATCCTCGAACTACGACAGGTATCCCTCTGCTTTCACGGAATTGGTCTGAAACACCTTTCATCAAACAGAACAACCAATTTAGACAGAAGGGAGTAGGAGGTCCTCAGAACGATTATTTAAGACCCGACCTTACCTTTCAGCTCAATAATCGTTATGAGGCCCTTTCCTCACTTGAAGTCAATGACTGACTGGGTTCAAGTTTGCAGGTGAATTTGGTTGGGGGGACTTGGTATGGGGGCCGATGTTTCTAACTTGATGCCCGATAGCCCCATTCCACCACTCACAAATGTATCTTCTAGCCCCTTACGCTATGTAGTGCCGATGCCTGAGGAACATCTTAAGGATAATGTAATAAGCAACGGCCAGATTGACTCTCCCACGCAGAAATCATCCTTGGTTCTTGCTTCCTGGAATATAGCAGGTCTAGAATCAAGGGCGGTCTCTGATGAGTGGGCCTCTTTTGTTAAGGGAGTGGACATCTGGGCCTTCCAGGAAACGTGGTCTATTAACCCTGTGTTCCATGATGGCTATTTAAATTTTACAAAACCAGCTTTAAGAGGGCACAGAGGAAGACCACTGGGGGGTCTAGCGTGCTGGGTTAGGCAGTTCGAGGGGATCACAGCAGAGGAGTTAGTACTGGATAGTCCGGATATACAAGCTATTAGAGTCAAATCCGTTAAAGGTCTTGACTTGCTCTTGCTCAATGTGTATGCAAGAGGCCTATTGGGAGGGAGATCATCTCAGGTTGTGTCTACCCTAGAGTCATTCCTGGCCGAAGGGCCCCCAAATGTCAATCTTGTTATTGCAGGAGATTTCAATACCTGCTTTGAGCCCCTAGACAGTGACGATGGCAGACTTAGTGCTGAGGTGGACAAAATTTGCGGCGTCCCCCAACTGAATCTTCCCCCCATCAAGAAATGGTCTGAAGCAGCCCTACAACTAAAAGGGCTGTGTTTGGAATGGGGTCTTAGGGCAACAAACGGTAGAAGAGGGTCTGATGTTGGGGGAGAGTCGACCTTTGATAATGGCCTTAAAAAAAGTAGAATTGACTATATCCTAGTGAAAGTGGAGTTTTGGCACTTAGTCCATGATATGGTAGTGCAAAGTCGCCCTGAGAGTGATCACAACCCTCTGGTTCTTTCACTGAAGGACAAGAGCTTCTGTAGTCCATGCGAACCCGCAGCCGAGTCCGGCCTTAACCAAGTAATTGTGGCCAATGACATAAGGAGGGTACGTTGGGCTAAGGTCACACTCGATGAAAAGAAAGTGCAAGAGATCAGGGCCCTTGTTTTGGGGTCGTTAAAGGAATTTAACAGCTTCAAAAATCAGGAGGACTGTAATGCTTGTATAACTAGGGCCCACAATGACCTCTTTTTAGGTCTAAAAAACTATTTCATAAATACCAAGCCAATTAGAAAGATTTCCACCTTGAAACCTAACTCGTGGTACAACGAGTCGTGTAGAGCTGCCCAAAAGGAGCTAGTGGCAGCAATTAAGGCAAGGAATCATAGTGTTACTAAACAGTCCCGACTGGCTTATAAATCTTCCTTGAAAAAGGCTAAGAGGGACTGGGATGAGGGGCGATGGCAGGATCTTCTGGCAGCATGCAAAGGTAGGAACATGACCCAGTTTTGGCAACACTCAATAATTCCAAATAACAACGTAGAGCCCCATCGTTGGGTTGCCTCCTTCGAAGCCCAATTTAAGAACAATAATACTAATAAGGCACTCGTTCCCTTTCCCACCTCCCCAGATACACCTCTGCTCTTCAGTACAAAGGAGGTTGAGGCAGTTTTGAAGGTTATTCCTAGTGGTAAGGCTCCCGGGCCTGATTGTATCCCAGCGGATTTATTCAAGCAGGACCCTGACTTATGGATTCCCTATATTACGAACCATATTAATGGGATAGCTAGGGGAGCGCCGATTCCATCGTCTTAGTGTGGCGCAGAAATTATCCCTATCTATAAGAAGGGTGATCGTTCTGCTCCGGCTAACTAAAGGCCTATAAGCCTTATCGATGCCCTCCAGAAAGTTGTAGCGAGAGTCATCTTGGGTAGGATCCAGTTTTGGATGGACGATGAGTGCATTCTCTTTGCGTTACAGGCTGGGTTTCGTACCCATATGGGGACACTGGATCAAGCTTTCAGATTCGTTATGCTCTATTGGAAGGAGGTTCTGATAGGTAAGGGCATGATTTTCGCTGCATTCATGGATTTAAAATATGCGTTTGATTTAGTCCCACGATCCAAACTATGGGATGTCCTGCTGACTCTGGGAATGCCTAAAGAACTGGTTGCTCTGGTGGTCAGGCTTCATAGGTCTAACTTTGCACAAGTCCGTTGGGGAAAGCCAAGGGAGGTTACTGACAAATTTACAGTGGGAAAGGGTGTCCGGCAAGGCTACGTGCTGGCCCACACATTGTTTTCCCTTTTTATCAATGGGGTGGTGCGGTATTTTGACAACCAATCAACGGATGCACCTATGCTAGCAGGCCAAAGAGTTCCCCTGCTCAAGTTCGCGAACGACATACTGATTTTATCCAAGACAAGACAGGGGCTTCAATTAGCACTGTCTCGTTTTGAGGAGATCTGCCGCGACCACGAACTGGTAGTTAACATTTTTTTTTTTTAAAACCTTTATTGACATCAAAAGGAAAGACAAGTCGAGGCCTACAACCAAGCCAGCCGGCCGCCATGTGCAAAATAATCAGGAGTCACCAGGCAAATATCACATAATCAATCAGTACAAAGCAGAGGCCGTACAATCGTAGAAGGGGAGAGGAGATAAGAAACCAAAGGGCTAAAACACAGGAGGAAATAAGGCTTAATTTTATAATATGGGGAGAAGGCATATGACAGGCTCACTTGCAATACGGAGGTATCCGGTATCCCAAACCAACCTCAACATTAATAAGGGGGCATGGGGGCAAATTATCGGGGGGACGATACAATGCATTCAAGAAATCAGGATGTGCGAGACACAATCAGCCCCTGAGCATTATCCTCGTAACATGCCCGCCACCCAAGACACTACCAAGCCAGAACAGAGGGAACGGAAAAACAATGCATCAAAACCAGCCCGTCATAGTAACCTCAGGGACACAGGAAGGGAAAAAGGGGGGGGGGGAGGGACGAAGTGGGGAGGGGGAAGAGGAAGGGATAGGAAAACGGAGAGAAGACTAAATAAAACAAGAAAAAAGAATAAAAAATATGAAAAACGAAAGGAAGAGGACACGCCAACACAGGCCCCCCGTGGCGGGAAGACAGGAGACAAAAGGAGTAGCGGCCCAAGTGGGGGTATGGCGATCGGGGAGAAAGACAGCCGAAACATAACAGGAGGAATAACGACGCCACACCCCCCACCCGAAACACACCATAGGAGGTCGGGACAGACGCGGCCTCACGAAAAAGAGATACAAAAGGGCCATAGAACCAGAAGACAAACAAAAAATAGAGCCCAACCCACCCATCCCACCCTGCACCCCTGTAGAAGGCTATGGCCCACCCTTCAAACAGCGTGCCTGTCGCCCTAAACCAGAACCCGAAATATAGCGAGAAGTAAGAAAGAGGAAAGAGACAAAAAGGCAACAAAAGCGGAAAAAAGAAGACAGGAGGGAGGAGCAGAAGAACTACAATCCGAACGGGCGGCCGCAGCCCTCCGCCCAACCAGAGAAGCACAGTCAAAAACAGATCAGGACGACACCCCATCACGTGCCACAAAACATGAGGAAAAGGGGACCTCCCACCTTTCTACGAGTAGAAACAATTGTGCTACTAAGTCGTATACCGGGAATCAAACAGACGTCGTACCCTTCACCCCCAACCTTTTCGAACGATAAACCCCACCCACCACATGGCAATGTAAAACCACATACTAAATACGAAATCTGCATATAATCGAGTGGAATGGTGACTAGCATCGTTACGTGTGGGGTAGATAAATCCACAAGGGAGCAATAGTCCAAACAGAAAGTATAGATGCATCAAAGATCGCAGCACGAACAATGAAAAACAGGAGTTCAGTTGCGCCACTGGAGCGGGCGATGTGGCCCCAATTATAGACACAGGCAAAGTCATCGAAGCAGGCACAGGAAGGAGTCCACCAATAGTTTCAGGCAACAATGTCAAACAGGGTCGCAGTACAGCATCCAGGTCCCCGAGGTCCGAACCTTGAGAAGCAGGGCGCCCCAAAGTCACCGACACACTACACGATCTTCGATCAGTAGCGGAGACACTCAAGTCAATCGAGGGGGGCGAGGCAATGAAGTCTTCGAAACAAGAGGGCGACGAGAAGAAACGGCCGCCCAAAATGGCGGCAGATCGTGGCGGACCCACCGAGACGCCCAGGGCCAGGGAAGCGTGTAGGGATCTCAGGGCTTCCAGGATATCTCTGACCGTCGGCTCACGTCCATCAGATCCGCTCCCCACACCAATAGGCAACACGGGCCCGCCGCCACAGGGTGATTCTCGTTGCAGAGGGTCGGCCGCCATTTCGTGAATCAGCCCAATCGCCACTCACCAAGACCCCCGGAAATAACAGTTCGCAAATGTAGGAATTTACAAGCTCCGGGGGTCCCCGCAAGGGCGGCCTCGATGCCAAAAGGATATCCGCCCCAAACGGGTCTCCACCAGCACCGGTGCCCCAAACAAGCGGAGTCCGGGCCCCGAGGACCAGGGCCGACGGACAAAGCAGCGGCGGGGAGAGACCCCTTCACAGAATCAGGTCCCCAGGCCTCTCATCCACGTCGGCCGCGCGGCCACCAGGGCAGGCCCGGGTCAGGATCGCCGGGATCTTCGCACATCGGTTCCCAACACTGGTTCTCGCTCTCGGCCGGGGCCGAGAGCCGTCGGATCCCACCGGCCAGGTCCCGGTCCAAGTCTCGCAGAGGCCCCGATCTCTCAGAGGCCACAACTCCGGAGCCACTGCACACCGAGACCCCGGGGTCGGATGGTAAGTACAAACAAGCCGTTATGTTACCAATGCCCCAAAAATGTGTCGTCCTCGCACAGGATAAAAGACAGGATAAGCAATCAGGACGGAGGGCTGCGGGAGCCGAGCTGAAGGGCGACCATTACGGCCGCGAGCTAGGCTCCTCCCCCCTAGTTAACATTGAGAAGACAAAGTTTATGGTTCTTCATGGGGCTAGGCCCGTATCTTCAAGAGTTTTCATGAGCGGGAAACTCTTGGAGCAAAACAATGTCTTCACCTACCTGGGAGTCACCTTTGGTGATAGACTGAGTTAGTCTCCTCAGCTGAAATTACTGGTGTTGAAGCACTCTCAACTAGCTGGGGCCCTGCTAAAGGAACATTGCTTATCAATTACTAAACCCATTGTTCCTGTTGTCAAAGTGTACACCACTAAAATCATTCCCGCTATTTTGTACGGGGCAGAGATATGGGGTGCGTGCAATCTGTATCAGTTAGCACAGGCCCAGAACAAATTCCTGAGATCAATTGTGGGCCTCCCCAAATCAACTCCTTGGATCCCCCTCCTGCTAGACCCTGGTTGCCAGCCAATCGAGGATATTGCCCGGTTTAGGATGCTGGCGTTTTGGAGAAGACTCTGGATTACTCCTGAACTTCTCTTATTCGCCAGGGGCTTGATTGAAGTCAGGGGGTTGGATAGGACAAATAAAATCGCATGGTTAAGCAGTATAAAATCCCTGCTCACCAGGATGGGGATGAGAGACTTGTGGGAGGGCCCTGAAACTGTGTCATTCCCATCCAAAACTGTCTTTAAAGCAGCATATTGGAACCTCATTAAAACTGAGCGGTTCTCGTCTCTGACCTGTTCATCTTTAACCAGAGCCTACTGTGAATTTAAAGATGAATCTTCTATGGAAAGCTATTGGGATCTAATAACCAAACCTAGAGATCACAAGCTTTACCATCAGTTCCGTGTCGAGACAATTGCAACAAGGAAATTTACTAGTAAATGGTCTCATGGTTCAAGTGCCATGTGTCCGTTCTGTCCCGAGCATACTGAAGATATTAACCACCTTCTTTATGTTTGTCCTGCCTACCAGCTCCCCCGAAGTACGTGACTTAAACCTATATGTAGATTTATGGGCACCTGTTTTGCAATGGTCGCCAAAAGGCTATTAAAAACAGGCTGTAACGAGATTGCTGTTATTGGGGTGTCCAAATTCCTGAGCTAGGCATGGGCTATCCGGGAAAAAAGAGTGGGCTCTTTGAGCTAAATGAGTTATTGTATTAATTGGCTTGGTTGAGTATTTTTTTAAAGGCGTTGCCTTTTTGTCTTTTACATAAAAAGTCTTCTGATTGTACTAGGTTTAATCTGTTCTTAGTATTGGTTTTAATGTAACCCTGTTATTTATATTTTTAACTATGGTTCTTTTACCTGACAGTTTTATGATGAATTTTGAGCTTTGTATACTTTTTTTGTAATCTTATCTTCTGTCTTTTATGATGAATAATCGAAATAAAGACTTTTTTGAATTGAACTAAAATGGATTAAGCAATTGGACTCAATATCCAGTGGCCTCAATACCACGGAGGACTGGCATCAGGCCTCATTCTTATGAAAACTCTCTTGTTTCTGTTTATTTAAATTCAACGAAATTGTTTGTTTGTGAAATTGTATCCTCAGTATTGCTTTGACACACTGTTGATACTTCCAGATCTGGGTTTGAAGCCAAGATTGATATGACCTGGCTTGTTCTCATTGTTTCATTTGACTGATTGAGGTAGTGGACTGTTGCTAAATGCATTCAATTGATTTCTGAGGCCTCTTTTTGTTCAGTGAAGCTCCTATTTTTAGTTATATAATCATATGTTTATGCCAAATTATTAAAGATATGATTTGTTTTTTAGAATTTTGCCTGAAATGATTGAGTGTTTATGATTTCATCCGAGTGGTTTCAAAGATTATGGTTTGATCCTCAAAGTACACTCGGACAAGTGCAGTTATCTTGCAGGCAACAGGGTAATTATTTGAATGGTGCAGCAAGTGCAGTGGTGCTGGGCTCAAAAGATATCAGAACTTCTCTAAACACCTAATATTGTTATATTTTACTACTAAAATGCCGGCACAAGTGCAGTTACCTTGCAGACAACAGGGTCATGATTTAAATGGTGCAGCAGGTGCAGAACCGTGCCCAAAAGTCATTACAACTCCTCTAGACACCTAATAATGCTATATTTTACTACTATACAGGCAGACACACTTGCAGTTGTCTTGCAGTTAAGTGGGCCTCATTTGATTGATACAGCAGGTGCAGTGGTACCAAGGCTAAAAGCTTCAGGGACCCGACTAAATGTAGAATATTGCAAAAACTAAAGAGGCAGTCACAAGTGCAGTTATCTAGCAGGCACTTGGGCCATAATTTCAATGGTGCTGCAGGTGCAGTAGCACCGGGACCAAAAGCTCTAGGCTTCCCCTAAACACCTAATACTGCTATATTTTACTACTAAACAGGCAGTGACAAGTGCAGTTACCTTGCATACAACAGGGAAAGTATTTGAATGGGGCAGCAGTTGCAGAGGCACCGGGGCCAAAAGTTATTAGAACTCCTCTAAACACAAAATACTGCTGTATATTCAACTACTAAATGAGAAGTAACAAGTGCAGTTACCTTGCAAGCACTAGGGTCATGATTTGAATCGTGCAGCAGGTGCAGTGGCACCAGTGGCAAAAGTTGTCATAACTCCACTAAAAAACAAATATTGCTATAGATTACTACTAAACAGGTAGTCACAAATGTAGATATCTTGCAGGTACTACCGGCACGATTTGAACAGTGCAGCAGGTGCAGTGACACCGGGCCCAAAGCTCTAGGAGCCCCTTGAAACACGTAATCTTGCAATATTTTAATACTAAACATGTATTCACAAGAGCAGTTACCTTACAGGCAATAGGGTCATGATTTGAATCGTGCAGCAGGTGCAGTGGCACCAGTGGCAAAAGTTGTCATAACTCCACCAAAAACCAAATATTGCTATATTTTACTACTAAACAGGCAGTCAGAAATGTAGTTATCTTGGAGGTACTACCGGCATGATTTGAATAGTGCTGCAGGTGCGGTGGCATGAGGCCCAAAAGTTGGCAGAACTCCTCTAAACAATACTATTGCTATTACATCGTTTAAATCTATTATCTCCGTGGTCATTTTATTTGATAAAATGTGTGTTATGACTTACTCACACTATACCACTAGTCACAGCGCAATATATTTCCTTTTTTTACATACAGAAGTCACAACACTTTAACAGACTTCCTGTAACTTATATTGTACAACCACTCAGCAAGCTGCAACGTACAACAAAATGCAGCTTATTATTAATCACATAGGTAAAACCTAATGCATTTACCAATGCTTGTTATGATTAGTGATTCCGACTATGTCCTGAGAGTTATGTAAAAAAGTGAGATCAATGGAGGCCTTTGCAGGTCGATCACTTGTTCTGTGAAGGCAGTGCCATGGAGTGCCATTATGAGTATAATCGTGGGCAGAGCCAGAAGTTGTGTATTATGTTTCTTTAGGGTGTACGTGATGTCAGCATTCCTGCTTATGGCTGAGTTTTCACTACATAGTTTAAATGAAATCCAATGCCAGTCATGGAGAATCTGGAAAAAGCTGCTGCTCTTTACATGTGCTTCTCGTAAAGTCTTATTCTGGTCCTGGATCAGTTCTCTCCAGTCCTCGTCATGCTGTTTGTTTGTGATGCAGTTGATGCTTGTTGTGGAGATGTCTCTGTTGAGAGTGTAGTTGTCAATGTGTCCTATGTCATAGCGATCCAACACCAATTTCTCATGAGCTCCCTATCTCATTCTGAGCAATGGATGGGGAATATGTCTATTGGAATTTTTTGGCCAGCCAATTTGTTACTGAGGTATCGTTTGAGTTGCAGGTCAGGCAAAAATTGGTTCACGTTTATGCGAAAATCATCTCTTAATCAATCAATCAGGTCTTTATGGAGTGCGTCTACTCACCCGTGAGGGGCTCAAGGCACTGAGGGAGAGGAGGCTGCTGATCTGTCTGGGCACTGGGGTTCAGTCGAAGAGCCAGTTCTTGAGATTCTTCCTGAACCGGGTCAGCGGCGGGGGATTACCTGAGGTGGCGAGGCAGGGTGTTCCAGGTCTTGGCGACGAGAAAGGAGAAGGATTTTTCTCTGGTCCTGGTCTCGTGAATCCGTGGCCAGTTGGGAAGAGCGTAGGTGTCTGGCGGGTACGTGGAATGAGATGGAGTGGTTCAGATATGCTGGTCCTGCGACATGGAGGTTTTTTTAGGCACGAGTGAGGAGCATTGAAGGTTAGTTTTTTGTTGACGGAGCCAGTGGAGTTCTCAAAGGTGTTCGGTGATGTGGCTGCGGCGGGGGCTATTAAGGACCAGTCTAGCTGGGGTGTTTTGAATTTTCTGCAGTTTCCTGAGGAGTTTCTGGGTGACGCTGGTGTAGAATGCGTTGCCTTAGTTGAGTCTGCTGATGATGAGTGCGTGGGTGAGTGTCTTTCTGGATTCGGTGGGGATCCATCTGAATGTCTTTCGAAGCAGGCGGAGGGTGTGGAAGCATGATGATGATACATCGTTGATTTGGCAGTTGATTGTGACCGAGGAGTCCAGTGTGATGAAGAGGTTATGTGCGGGGTCTGTGGGGGTGGGGGGTTTCCAATGCGGCGGGCCAACATGAGTCACCCAAGCTGAGGGGATGGGTCCCAAGATGAAAACTTCAAGGACACAAAAAGCCCGCAAAATGTGAGTGACATCAGATCCTTCCTAGGAATGGCAAGCTGCTGTGCCAGATATAGAAAGGACTATGCTACCATCAGTCACCCGCTGCGAAATCTGACCAAGCAAGGACAGCCGTTCATCTGGACCCCCCAATGCGAGCATGCATTCCAGGAAATTAAAGGAGCTGTGGAGTCCGCTGACAATCTAGCCTACTTTAGCCCTAAGAGAAAAACAGAGATCACCGTCGATGCCAGCCCAGTCGGGTTGGGTGCAATCCTCGCACAGTTTGACCATGAGACAGATCAGACATTGTGGCGTATGCCAGCCGAAGTTTAATTGACACTGAGAAGGCCTACTCTCAACCAGAGAAGGAGAGTCTTGCCGTTGTGTGGGCCTGTGAACACTTTCACATTTTTGTATACGTAAAGCACTTCACGCTAGTAACCAATCATCAAGCACTGGTTATCATATTCGGACACCCCAGAGCCAAGATGCCACCTCGAATAGAGCGCTGGGGTTTACGGTTGCAGGAATACACTTATACCATAGTGCACAAGCCCGGGAAATACGCTAATCCTGCCGACTACATGTGGAGACATCCCCAGGTGTCGCGCGTGCCACAACCGTCCTTGGCAGAAGAATACATTCACTTTGTTGTGGATCAAGCCAGACCACTGGCGGTCCCCCTGGAAGCCATATGTGAGGCCACAGCCCAGGATGCCATCCTGCAACACGTGAAGCGACGAATACTGACAAACAGTTGGCGTCATTCCAATGAAGGTGAAAGTGAAGATCCAAACATCCGACAAGAGATACATGTGTTTAGACATGTGAGTGATGAACTATCAACCACCGAAGAAGGATTCCTATTGAGAGATCAACGGATAGTCATCCCCATGCAACTCCGCCAGGGCGTAATCAATCTCGCACATGAGGGCCACCGTGGAGTGGTAGCCACCAAACGAGCGCTCCGAGAAAGGGTATGGTTTCCCTTACCGGACCAGATGGTTGAACTCACTTTAAAAGATTGTCCCCAGTGCCAACTGGTGAATCAAGGAGATCCTCCCGCTCCTCTCCAAATGTCAAGACTACCTAATGGTGTATGGCAAGAACTTGCTCTAGATTTCTATGGACCCCTTCAGTCTGGAAAATACGTCTTAGTTCTAATGGATGAATACTCAAGGTTCCCCATCGCACAGTTTGTGCCGTCCACCAATGCCACCAGCACCATTGCTGTCCTGGATGAAGTCTTTGCTGCATGGGGCATTCCGAAGGAAATAAAGACGGATAATGGACCGTCATTCAATGGTCATGAATTTGGGGAGTTTGCGAAACACCTCAACTTTAGACATCGCAAAATCACTCCTTTATGGCCACAAGCCAATGGAATGGTAGAGAGGTTCATGGCCACCCTAAAAAAGACATTCCAGCAGGCAACACTCCACAAGAAAGACCTTCAGGTGGCCCTAAATGAAGTCCTGCAAGCGTGTTGCACAACTCCCCACGCTACAACAGGGAAATGTCCTGCCACTCTCATGTTGGGACGACCAATTCGGACACGGATACCTATATGGGAAGACATGCTGCTCCCAGCGTCCGTCCATGGTGCACATGAGGAACTGACTGTCACTGATCGTGAGAGCAAGGACAAGATGAAGTCCTATGCCGATGCCCGGCGAAGAGCCAGATCCTCGTCTATTCAAGAAGGGGACTGGGTACTGGTCAAGCAGGAACAGCACAAGAAGACAGACTGTAAATTTAGAGCTGAACCCTTGGTAGTCACACAGCAAAAGGGAACCATGATAACGGCTGAGTCCGACAACAAGAGAATCAAACAAAACGTCTCACATTTTCAACGGTGCACTCCGGCGGTCAAGGACGCTCGCACCAAGACGACAGAAAGACCGAATAAAGAAACGCCCGAGACTGACTCTGTGGCACCGATGCCTGAAGACCAGACAGGAACTGAATCTGGGAATGAAGGAGTGTTTCTGCGGCCCAAACGAACCATCCGCAGACCGGTCTGGCTGATTGAAGAACTATGACCAAGTCAGAAGTTTAATTTCATTTGTTAAGAAAGAGGGAGATGTAATACTGTGAGATGCAGTCTAGTGTTTGGGGGGTAGAGTTAGGGGTGTAACGGGAAGAGGAGGAGTAGGAGACAGGAAAGGGGCAGTTAGACTAGGGACGACCTGGCAGATGGAAGCAAGGAATAAAGCTCCTTCAAAAGCCTAATAGTGTCCGAGTATTATTTACCATCGAGACACAACACCTTTGTTGCTCGTTATCTCCTGAAACATCTTACTCCAGATGGGGACTGAGAAGGGGGTCGCCAGTTTGTAATATTTAGCTGGAATCCTGTCTTCCCTTGGGGTTTTCCTGTGGACATTTCCTTGAATGCAGACCGTACTTCATCATCCGTTATTTCTTTGTCTAGGTCAGCTCTAACTTGTGGAGATTGTCTAGTAATATTCAGTCCTTTAAGAGCAAACTGTTCGTAGACAGTATCCGCTGAATTCTGATATATATAAGTGAGTATTGAAAGATGCAAGTACTTTTGCACTGTCACCTTGATTTCCAAGTAAGATATTGTTATTATTAACAATAATGATATGTATGATTTTGCCATTGGAAGGACAGTAGCCCCGGGCTGAGACCTCTGCTACGCCCGTGGAGTGTGCAGAGATGTGCCTCCTCCGCGTTCCGCGGAGAAGGCAATCTCCACACACTCCGGAGTGGAGCTGAGTTGGCCAGTCGCCACCTCCACCCCCCCTATGTAAACAAATAAATCTACATTACTTCTAGTAAATTAAAACCACTTACCTGGCATGCGGTGTCCCCAGGCTGCAATCCTCCTCCACTTCCTCACCGTCTGGGTAATTCTTTGAGAAAACTTCTCATAAGAAATGCACATGTGCGGCTGCGCGCGCATGTGCTGTTTTCTCAAAGAATTACCCAGACAGCGAGGAAGAGGAGGAGGGCAGCCCGGGGACGCCACATACCAGCTAACTGGTTTTAATTTAGTAGAAGTAATGTAGATTTCATTGTTCATATAGGTGGGATGGAGGCGGGTGGCGTAGCGGAGTTCCACGCAGCTCCGTGGACCTCCGCGCAGCCCCGCTACATCCACTACACCCAGGGTTAAAGGCCAGGAGCCTACTCGCTTTTTCACTGTGTTCCTAGGGTCGACTTTGAATTTTCTGCAGGGTTTTTTCCACCTTGACCATTAGAAGCGTATCAAGTTTGAATTGTTTTGTAGTGAGAAGGCAAAGTGCTGCATCAGATGAGCTTTCACTATATACCTGTATAGGAGTAATCATTTCAGATTCTTGTGTCTGTGTTTTCACTACTGCCTCTTTACCGGCTAATGTAGACTCTCTCGTCAACTTATATAGGTTTTACCTGCATCCCAGAATTTGTGGATCAAAGCCACTGAGACCTTTTTCAGTGACAGGAATTCTTATAAGTATGCAATCAGTTTTCTTTTCTCCTCTGGGAGTTTACACCTCCAAGTACCTTTTCTCCAGGACTTGTCCCTAGGGAACTGCAGATGGAAGTCAATTGTCATTACAACTGAGGCATGATCTTAGATGCATTGGATGCCTATGGTACAACTTGTGATTTTATGGAACATCGTTGCACTCATCAAAAAAAAATGTATACTGGCATGAGGTCCATGGGGTCTGGAAACAAATGTGTATTCTCTATCTGTCAAGTGTTTGAGTCTTCACAGTTCAGAGAGAGAGTGATTTGGCATAAGGTATCACAACAGGCTCCTATCAATGTTGCTGCAGATATATGTTAATCTGGATCTATCAAAAACAGGCTTAATGCAGAAATGCTAGTTGTTGCCAATCACTAACACTGTGTGGGCAATTTCCTATCAGTCTGTTTAGTTTAGTGAAGGAAACTGCCTTCCCAGCATTTGGTGTCTAAATATATATAATGGCCCACGAATGGCCCTTGCAGACAACTTTTTCAAAGGCATAGCAGCTGTATGGGTTTTTCTGCATCTTCATTGGCAGAGTTTTGTGAAAAAGGAAGGCCTCTCTTCCTGTAGAACAAATAGGGTGTGTTGAAGGTATTTGGTGGGGTCTGTGAACCAGAGCCGCAATTGTATGGCCTACTCAGACTCTGGTAAGTGTGGCTACCTCAGTTGTGGATCGGTCAGTTTCTTGTAGTAAGACAATGTCAGGTTTTGGGGGCCTATATAAGATAGTGGCTTTTTCCGTCTCACATACCTTGCAAGGCCATTGGTGTTAAGGGACCACTTCTAGAGTGCTTTTGATTTGGTCCATTGTAGTTAAGTGGTAGGGAAAGTTTTCTGCATTGGCTAACTACATTTGGAATGCTAACTTACAGAGGATATAAAAAGTGTGTATTTAGCTCTCCGCTGGATTTATCTGTAAGACAGTGTAAGAAGCAGGAAGGTCCTGAGTGTACTAGAGGTTGGTGAAATATAAAGGCCCCAAGATGTTATTTACTTAATACCGATGTTTACTTAATACCGGTGTGCAACTTTCAGATACTTCTGTAAGCCTCCCCCACTTTCAGCCAATGAAAGGTATAAAGGGGTCTCTACTTATCGCTTGGAGTGTGGTCATCTTGCAATTTGTCTCCTTGAAATGAGTGGCTGAACTTGTTAATGCTTGGAGTGGGAATTTCAGTGTTTTGGTAGAGTGTGGCTTGTTTGACCCTGATTGTGCCTTGTGGTAATAAGGGAAGAGGGCCGTTTCAATCAAAGTCTCGCTTATGGAGGGGCCTAAACGGCCTGCAAGATGGCAGCTTGCTGAGCGCACTCTGCCGGCTGGGCTACAATCCTCTAAATATCCGGGGCACAGGAGAGCCATCCACACTTGCCAACTGCATCAGAACAGTACCTGAGGGGAGGTGTGGCAAATAAGCCACTCCCTTCCGCTATAGCCATGCCAAAGTTAAGGGAAAGACCAACGCGATCGGCCTGCTTGCCACGTTACGGGCCCAGCACCCGGAGGCGTAGAAGACGGGGTCTGCCACCTGGGGCCCAACGAACTAATCGCTGGAAACACCCCACAACCGCAGCTCGAGTAGGCGGCTGTGTGCTGATGGATCCATGAGACAGCCGACACCCTGCCTCTTGTACTGCAGGCACCACCCTTGGGCTGGGACAGAGCCATGCCACCATTTTGGTGAGGACTCTTTGTGTGGGCGGCTCTGTCAGGAGCAGATAGAGAGATTGGTGCGGCCTGATACTTTGGGGGAGCACGCAACACACAGGAGGCAGCGGACATAGCTGTGAGGCCGTCAAGTGGCTGCCCTCTGGTGGTGGGACCCCTGCTTCACCTTTGGCCTTCTGCGGTACAACTAAGCAAACAGAAGGTGATGAGGAGTGGATCTGTTTGTGTCCGTGGTGGGTCCCAACTATGTTCATGTTGCAGCCTGGACTGTTGGTGTGGCTGCTGGATCACGTGTGGTAAAGGCGATGGGATAGAGATCTGTTGGAGATCAGGCAGCAGTTGGGTCCACCTGAGCCCGGGGATCTGACATTGCCCTCCTTTCAAGAGCCGCCCTGGGCACCCAGTTACCCATTAGTACACTGGGAGGGAGCATGGCGCATGTCTTCCTCCTGCTTGGAAGTACGTGTTTCGCCTGTGATATCAGGTCTCCGCTGCTTGTGACCACAAATAACCCACGCAGCTTAGAGGATGTGTCCCCTCTAGAACATCTGCTGTGGGCTCCCTGCACCTTGACAGACAACCGAATAGCGGGTCCCAGAGGTACAGAGAATGGCGAACATGTAAGAGAGACATTTGGGATCAGCGACAGCACTGGGCGTGTGAGGATCCCATTGGCTTGACATTGTCCTCGGCGTCGTGGAGCTGCGTCGCGCTTGGCCCTGCCTCAAAGCATTGCGGATAACGCTGAGGGGATATCTAGCTCGAGCATACTGTTACTGGAGTTTCCTCTGCAGTGCCCCGGACAACTCCACACACAATCATGGGAAAACATGGTGCGAAGCAACCCAAATTAACTCTTGAAAACAAAAGGCTAACCAGGCTGATGGAATCTGAATCAGAAGGGAACTCTGACAGGCCGCTGGGTGAACAATCAAATGACCAAGTTGAAGACCACAGATCACTGCTGTTGGAAATTCGCACAAGCCTAAAAACCATTGACAAGAAGCTGAAAGTACTCACCTCGCAACTGGATCAAGTAAAAAAGCAGGTGGATACACACAAGATATGTCTGGACCTGCTAGAGAATCGTAGTACCGACCAGCATGACTTCCACGTTGAGACGAAAGAGCAGTTACTGCAAATTGACAAAGTGCTTAACCTCATCAGGGTGAAGAACGATGACTTGGAGGCCAGGTCTTGCCGTAACAATCTACGGATTACGGGGATTCCCGAGACAACAGCCATCTCCAAAATGGAAACTTATAACAATGAGCTATTACGAGAACTGTTCAGCCCCGGTTTATCTGTGGACTGTGTTCTTTGCCATCGAGAGGGCCCACCGTGTGTTGGGTCCAAAGCCACCAGTCGGAGCCACACCCAGAACAATCCTTGCTTGGATACTGAACTATCAAGCCTGAGACGCCATTTTAAGGCTTGCCAGGGAGCAGGGCACTATCAACTACAAAGGGAACAGCATTTCATTTTATCTGGACTTCACACTGGCCGTGCAAGCTAAAAAAGTCTATAAAACGTATCCTTCTCCAAGCTAAGATTCCCTATGCCCTATTATACGCAGCTAAACTGAAGGTCACTTATGATGGCACAGTGCACCACTTCACAGATGCGAAATCCACCTTGAACTTCGCCAGGAGGCGCAAATAGGAGGGAGGAAGTGCAGCGGAAAATCTGCGACTGGTCTGAACTCAGAAACTGGGCTAAGTGACAATGAGTGATTCCCAGTCTCATTGATAACTAGGTGATGATACATTTGTAGCGCTCACCATTACGTCCAATTTCTATGGTGCGGTAAGTACATGGGTGCTTTGGGTGGAGCTGAACCGCAGGCACCCATTTGGCTGGTTTGCAGGAAATGTTTTGTTCTTGTGTAGTCCTTGGTTAATGGCTCTCTCATAGCAGTCCCTGCCACCCCATATTCTAACAGGGTAGTATGAGAGCGCCCCCACGACCCCCAGGAAGAGTTCCCAACCAAGCTTCGGTTCCATCACAGAAGCAAATGTTCAGTTTGTTTATTAGGATGAATAATTGCACACAACCTGTCTTGGGGGGTTGGTGTGGGGGGAGGGTGGAAAAGGGTACTGTTGTAGTTTATGCCAGGGGGCGCAGCAGTGTTGCTGATGAGATTGAATGCTCCTGGTACACATGAGATGTCTACGAAGGCCCTACAGAGGGTTAGAGGCACGACTAACGCAATCACGAATTGGGTGGCGATTAGGGAGGGGGACACGTCAGGAACCCATCACCAGGTATCTGTTGGGCCGCAACCTAGAGTGTTATCGGATTCCTAAATTTATTAACCTGGTACATCTGAGGTCTAAAGGACCACAGAAAGAGCAGACTGGTCCAGGCCTACCTACTGAGGCATCATATTGATGTATGTTTCTTACTGGAAATACCCTTAAATATCACTTCTCCTACTAAACTGCAGCCAAGTATACTCTTCCATCTACTCCAATTATGCATGAGGGGTGGTGATCCTAATGCGGCAGTGACTAGGCTGGAAGGAGTCTAATCTCATATAGATCCGGATGGACGCTACGTGATTTTGCTTGGGGTGCTGGCCGGCGTGGAGATTATTGTTGCCGCGATATAGGGCCAAATACTGACAGCCTAGACTTCTTCCAGATGATGTGGGCAAAGATTCAATATATGGGGTGTGACACCATATGGGGGGGAGACTTCAACACAGTGCTAAATGATGCCATTGATACAAAGGGATTTACCATACACTGCATCCCAACTCTAGCGCCACTCTGGATGCCATTATTTCAGACAGTAACATTTCTGACATCTATCTGAGATGAAACCCTAACTGGGCTGGTATCACGGGATATAGAAACGTGGGCGTTAGATGTTGCCCATCTCCCCAGAACACTCTCAGACCACGCCCCATGTCTCCTGTGGTAAATAAATAAATAATACCCTATTTTTGACTAGACATATATCATAACAGATAGCTCAATAAATAAGAGTCAAGATTCGAGGTAGTAGGAGTTTTGCAGGTTTATTACAGCATAAGGACAGGAACAGGACAACCTGCATAGGAATAGGATGACAGGGCCCAGCAGCTGCTGGGGCTGGATCTGGGATGAGCGCGCTGGCTTTTAATAACAATACATGAGCATATATACATAACGCAAACACATAGCATTACATTGCAGTAGGCGTAGCAGTGGGTGGAGCAGAAGGCGTGACGCGTAGCAGTCGCGAAAGATAAGGGCGAAAAGAGGTGTAACAGGGCGTATACATAGACATGTGATGCAAACGTAACAGAATATGTCATGAATGGGGCGGAAACCATGGAGGGGGCTACCTGAGGAGCCGGGACCTCTAACCTGATGGTGCGCGCAAACTAGCAATGACGTATCACTAGGAGAAGCTGGGGGCTATGAACTCTGTGCTAGGAGCAGAGACTGAAGTCTGGAGGGTCGGAGCGACATGTACCTAAACCCTATCTAGTATCTGATGTTTAGGGAACATGTTGATATAAACTAGAAGTTAGGAGGGGAAAGGCTAACTTGATTCTGAGACTGGACCATGCATTATTCTACATGTAGTGCGTGATGAAGAATATGAAATGACCATTAAATGCAGTATTTCTCTAGCGTGGAGACGTGAAGGCTAGACAATGACGGAAACTATTGATGCGATTCAGTAGTTTAGGAATGCAGGGAAGGAGGACTGAACTGATAACTGGAATCATAACATATTCTTGGCAGACTCAGAGACTGAGCCAGGCTGGGCCGGGCACTGCGAGGCAGGAAGTAAGTGAAGGGTCGAGGATACAGGTGGGGGCTGTATCCCTCCTCAGCGAGGCTTCAGGAGACAGGAGCTGAATCTGGTGTCCGGGCCCTTTTGAGGCCTAGAAACGGGGACTTTATAATGGAATAACGTGCACACTGAGAAACGTGGCAACGTAGATTTACATAGGCCTGATATTCGTAGTATTCACGAGGACTAGAAACTGGCATACTAGAGGTGGACACAACTGTAATTGCGTCATTAATCAGACATGGGGAATGCATATGCATATTTAATCATGCACACATAACATATGATGGATGACACGTAGGGACACAGAACATGACAAAATTTACTTTTCCACATTCCCTCCTTGTCACTACGTTTCCATCAGGAAACATCAATATTCATGATACCATCTATCATTTCATACAGTATCATTTGCTCGTCTCGAATTATCCTGGAACGGGATTTAGAACTGGGCTTGGGACTAGGAGTTATACTAGGAATACAGGATGTAGCACACATGCCGCAAATCGCAGGGCCACATTGTATACAGAGGCAGCAGCTGAATATGATCGGTACTGCAATACCTAGAAAGGACAATATTTTCCATCCCCATGCGGAAATTATATTCCAGAACCAACCGGACCATGTCCAGGTGCCTGGATCTTGGTGTAACAGATGGGCAATTTTATGGAGTCTGGTTATAGCTGAATAAACAGACGGCGCGTTATTTGGAATGAAAATGCAGCAACTAGATCCGATGACTCTACAGGCCCCGCCCCTATCGGCCAGTATGACGTCAAGGACGAGACGATTTTGCAAAACGACAAATCTCATAGCAGATTGCTCTTCAGTTAAGTTACCTAGAGCAGAGGCAGTCTCATTTACTACAGCTTCAAGGGTTCTGGTTAATCTACGGATTAACTTACTATTCTGGACATGTCCTATAAAGAAGAAGAAACCTCTATTGAAATCTGTATACTGTTCTAGAGCAGTTTCAGTATAATCGACAATTGGGGACTCCCTTCTATGTCTAATGTGTACTAGATGTGTATTTCTATGATAATCAGGTGGGGCTAGGAAAACTGGTGGCAGTAGGAAGGCAATGTAACAGGTTCCCTCCCAATCGAGGGGCAGACGGACATATGCAGTTTGACCACAAATAAAATAAGAATGACGTGAAGCTTTGAAAATAGATTTCCCACTGTCACTATACTTGATAATAGTATTACAATCACTATGTCCTACATGTACAGAACCATAATTTCGGACACATAATTCGCCTTTGACTGGTAGTACTGAAATAGCAGGTAAGTCTGGAGTAGTATCAGACTGAACATTCAGGACCATAAAATTCGACGAATAATTACCTAAATTATACACTTCATTTTCTAGATCTAAACCTGTTCGGTGAGGGAGACCTTGCTTGTCTGGGAAACATGTACTGTTAAGAAAAAACATATCTGTTGAGGATGACGTTAACGTGGACCATGCTCCACACGAACCATTATGTGAAAAAGGATAAGGAAAAAGTGGCAGAACTCCCTTCGGGGTCTGGAAAGGGGGGAGTCGACCACATACCCAACAATTAGTGGCATTGCTGGTCTGGTGTGAGTAATGTAACATACGGATAAATGAGTTATTACGCATAGCGAGGCGGTATGAGTATTCATGAGGAGGCAGATCACTAAACGTGTGCTCTGCTGTAACATTAGAAGACTTATTTACATGTGAAACTGGGAAACATAGGTAATCATAAGGCTGGAAAACAATACAAAACATAGAAAAACGATACATCGGATTGAGTTTTGACTAACTCTCTCACTATGGGGGTCTATTTTATACATGTCAGAAACAGTCTAACCGTTTCACCTAGGGGAGGACTTAGACAATCAAACTGGCTGACTTAATTTACTAGACCGTAGTTTCTGTTTATACTCCTGCTGCGGAGTTTTCTCTAACAGGGGAGGGGTTGTAACAATGTCATTTGCGGGACAGTCCTTGAGAACAATATTCTGGCAATCCTTTGAATCCTGGGAAATGTTCTTTAAGGCGGGTTTCAGTCCATTAAAAAGTTTGACATGAGAAAGGTGTACCCAGCCTTTGCGTCCTTCCAACTTCACGGCTGTACGGGTAGTGAGGAGGACCTGTCGGGGCTCTTTCCATCAAGGCTCCAGCGGACTTGATCTGTCAAAGTTGCGGACCATCACCATGGATCCTGGAACGATTTCATGCGGTGCCACCTCGGTATTGTCTGGAAATGCGGCGGCAACCTGTGAACGACATGAGTTGAGGGCAGACATCAAGGAAGCTAGGTAATCTGTCAGCATATTACTTGAAACATCGGTAATACTTCGGGGTCTAGGAGTACCCCACATATTAGGGGGGCGGCCGAAAACGACCTCATACGGGGACAGACCTGATCTGGAATGTGCGACCATGCGCATGTAAAATAGAGCAACTGGCAGAGCTACTAGCCAGTCCACACCTTTTTCTTGACAGACTTTGGCGATGCGGATTTTCAAGGTCTGATTATGTCTCTCAACGAGACCGGCTGCTTCAGGATGGCGTACACAATGGAACTTCCACTGGTACCCTAGCAAAAGGGAAACATGCTTCATCAACTCAGATGAGAATGGCTGGCCGTTATCAGAATATACGACTCTAGGGAGTCCATAACGGGGGAAGAACTCACGAACCAACTGCTTGGCAGTGGTCGCGGCTGTGTAATCTGGGACTGGATATGCTTCTGTCCACCTGGACAAAGCGCATACAACTACAAGGACATACTTGAAACCTCGACATCGCTCCATCTGAATATAATCCATCTGGAGGACTTCAAAAGGGTGGTCAGGAGCCTGGAAACCACCTTGTTCCACCGGGACACTTTTACCTGGATTAAACTGACAACATATCATACAGGTACGGACTTTCTGCTTGGCTGCAGCTCGTAAGTGCTTGTTGAACCAAATGTTCTGGATACTGTCTAACATAGCTTTTTCTCCTAAATGTGCTGGACTACGTGCGGTATTGATAATGACTTGAACCATAGAGTCGGGGAGAAACCATGTGGCTCTACCCTTCGTTAACCATCCTTGATCTGTCTGGACCCCTCCTTGTTCGGACCATTTCTTGATTTCTTCAGGAGTAGCATGTAACTGGATATCTATGACATCTTGTGTAGGGTCCTTAACTGTCATACATGTAGTCGGATCTGGAGTATGTGTCTGTGTCGGATTAACTTGAATGTCTGGAGTCTGTGCTGTAAGCTTGGCTGTGCGATCTGCTAGATCGTTACCCTGGGAAATAATGTCAGTGACCTTCGTATGTGCTTTGCACTTCATGATAGCAATAGATGTCGGTAAATGTATGGCATCTAACAGAGCTTGAATAAGGAGACCATGCTGAATCTTGGTTCCATGAGAAGTCATGAAACCTCTCTCCTGCCAGAGCACTCCGAAGTCGTGTACAACTCCGAATGCGTAGCGTGAATCTGTGTAAACATTAACTTTCAGGTTCTTGGCGTGTATGCAGGCTTGTGTCAGAGCAACTAGCTCTGCTGCTTGAGCGGACAGAGTATCAATACGGTGTGTTTCAATAACTTCAGTGTCAGTAGTCACTGCATACGCGGCTACTAGTTCTCCTGTACTTGTTCTCATACATGAACCATCCACATAAAGTGTCAGGTCGGGGTCTGGTAACGGAGTATCTGTCAGATCTTGTCTTGGCTTTGTCGTAATGTTAACTACTTCCACACAATCATGTGTGGCAGAATTCGAATTAGCTGATGGTAACAGTGTAGCAGGATTTAAAATGTTGCAGCGTCTGATTTCTATGTGTGGCTGGAACAGTGTCAATTCATAACCTGTTAAACGTGCAATTGTCAAGTGCTGAGTTTGTGTTCGGTTCAGAAGAACTTCCACAGAATGTGGGACTTGTACTGTCAGAGAGTGTCCTAAAACTATGGAATCACTTTGTCTGATAGCTAGTGCTGTGGCTGCAACTGACTTGAGGCACGCAGGCAGAGCCTGGGCTACAGGATCTAATGTGCTCGAAAAATAAGCACAGGGCTTGTATTGTCCTGCTTGATCTTGTGTGAGAACAGATAATGCTGTACCTTCGCGTTCTGTGACGAAAAGTGTAAAAGGCTTACTGTAGTTCGGTGTGGCTAGAACTGGAGCTTGGCATAAAGCTTTCTTTAACTCGTTGAAACTAAGTGTATGTTCAGATGTCCAAGGGAGAACAGTCGATACGGCTGCCTCCTGTGTCGTTAACTGTATCAGTGGTTTGGCTAGAAATGCATACTGGGGAATCCATTGTCTACAATAAGAAGTAAGGCCGATAAAGGCACGTACCTCCTTCTGGGTCTTGGGCTGAGGAAGACTCGCTATTAACTGGATACGGTCTGGTGTCAACTGCCTACCCCTCTTGGACAGTAAGTGTCCTAAGTAGACCACTTGCTGGACACAGAATTGAAGTTTAGAAGGGGACACCTTGTGCCCCATCTCGGCTAGGAAATACAAGACTGTAAGGGATGCTTGCTCGCAAGCACGTTCAGAACGGGCTGTGATCAGTAGATCATCGACATACTGGAGCAGGGCAGTGTCAGTTGGCATGTGAATGTTGTCTAGTTGTCTCTTAAGTGCTTGACTGTAAATACTAGGACTTTCTGTGAAACCTTGAGGAGCGCGTGTGAACATATAGCTCCTTCCATTTAAACAGAATCCGAAAAGGAACTGGCTGTCTGGATGAATAGGAACACTGAAAAATGCATTCTTGAGGTCTATGACAGTGAAGAACGTGGCTTCGGAATCAATGGCTGTCAATAGGGAAGAGATGTCTGGGACAACTGGGTACTGCGGAATAATACATTTATTAAGCTCTCGTAGGTCGATCACTAATCGATATACTGGGGGTGCATTTGGATCAGTACGTTTCATGACTGGAATGATCGGAGAATTACATACATTGGAGTCAGTTTCTACAACCACTCCTTGAGCAATAAGCTCGTCAATAATTTTGGATAAGGCTGCTACAGCCTCGGGTGGCAATCTGTACTGTCTGATTCGTGGTAACACTACACCTGGTTTGAGAGTCACACGATAAGGTGTGATTTGCATATAACCTACATCAGTTGGACCTTGCGCCCATAAATGCTGTGGAACATTAGACAATCTTGGATCAAAATCTCGTAATACATAGTGACCCTTAAAGTCACGTAGGAACAATCGTATTCCCTCTGGGGAACAGCATATAACTGCACCTAACTCTTTCAGTGTCTTAATGCCTAATAGGTTTTCTGGACATGACTTAGTAAGTAACAGATCAGTAGTACGGGACAATGGACCTACTTCTAGAGTAACTGGCTTTGATATTTCATTTATAATGGGTTTTCCTGAAAATCCAAGGGAAACATTTCTTGAGCCTGAGAGCGGAGCCCCTGGAACTTCGGCGTGACTAATTGTGGTCCTACTTGCCCCTGTATCAATCAAAAACTTTCTGTCTTTCCCTAATACTTGACTATGAACATAGGGACCTTCTTGATCTACAGGTATCTCGATGAGAGGCAAGCCTACCTCCCTCTCTAGGCTGTTTCATGAATACTGCTGATACTCTGGATACTCGGACTGTGCATACTGGTACATCTGCTGTGTAACGTGCTGTGTTGCAGCAATAGGCTGCGGTACTGTAACTATCTGTTGTGCATTCTGTGGCTGAGGAGTCTGTGAAACTTGCTCTTGTCTAGGCGGACGTGGTCTTTCTTTTGTTTTACCGGTAGCTATGTTGTGTTTCAGAACTGCACACTCGTTTATAAAATGACCTGGCTGTTTACAATAATTGCAGTTCCCTTTAACGGGAGCTGCAGGATGACTGGCTGGATTCGGACCCCTCTTCTGACTGTCTTGAGGAACAGATTGTGCAACTAGTACTTTCATTTTCGTGTCTTTCATACGTTTTCTCTCGTGTTCTTGCTCTTCCCTGATTCTATTCTGGTGGTACTGGAGCATCTGGAGCATCTGGGACGGAGTATTAGCTTGCCAGGTGCTTTCGACTTTCAAAACTCGATTTTTAACTTGTGGGCTTGAATTCTCGACTAATTTAGTAACAAAAAGGTGAGGGTATGACTCACTACTTGTCTTGAGGCCACTATTGATGCTAAAACATTTTTCAAACCTAGAATAGAAATCACTAATATCTTCCTCTTGTTTCTGTTTACAGGCTGAGATTGCATCCCAGTCTTCTTTTCTAGTTGTCAATAATCTGGGTAAAACTTGAATCAATAATTCTGGTAATTCTTTACATTTCTCTCCTAGACCGGTACCTGGTACACGTGACTTATCTTCAGCTTCTAGAACTGCCCAATCTATCTTTTTCTCTCCCACCTCCCATTCTTTTTCCTTTAGCTTTTCATACACCCCTGCGGGCAACAGGACCTTTAACATTTTAATGATATCTGGGTAAGTGTATTCTCCCATACGGAGCATGTCTTTTAATTCTCTATGGCACCCTGCTGGGTCTTTGTCATGACAGGGAATTAATTTCTTCATTTCGAGGAGTTCCATCTTTGTAATCGGGGTGTAAACAAACACTCGTTGCATTTCACCGTCCTCTGTCTTAACTGGATGCACTTCTCGTAACGGGTTCTGTCTTTCCATGTAAAATGGTTTACTTTCTGGGGGTGAGACATGAACAAAATGCGGATTCAGAAACGTTCTATATTTGTGGCGCTGCTCTAGAATGACACTAATTAAGTCGGTACCTAGACCTTTCCATCTATACTGGAGTAACTCGTTCAGGATATCGTGTAACGGACCTGGATCAGAGTGCTGACCCTCATACAGAGTAATGAGGTGCTGGATCATATACATACCCACCAGTCGCTGCTCGGCTGGGGGCAATTTCAGAAACATTTGTGCCACTATTTCGTCTGGAAAAGTGGTAGAATCAGTAATCCATCGGACTGCTGATCGGGCTAGTTCTTGTTCATGCATGGTACTTAACTCACTGTAACCGATTCGTGATTTCAGAATGTGATCGGTAACTTGGAATACTTGTTCTAGGGAACCTTGTTCTGGTGCTGAATGATGGAAAATTGACTTGTGTTCTAGGCGTAAATGGCGATCTGGAAATCTAGATTTTCCTACATACGCTATTCTGGCGGTATTCTCGTCGTCTTCCTCTTCAGGATCAGAGTTACTTTCTTTCTCGCTTACTTGTGCTGCTTTACGTTGTTCGTGTATCTTTATTATTTCTCTACGGATTTTCTTGTACATACTCTCCATGGCACTAATGGTATTGTGCTTACCCTCGGCTATATTATCACTCCACTTTGTCAGGATTTTCATTTCGGCCTGATCTTTAGACGGGTAATCTTGTTCTCTTATTAGACAGTTAATTAAAAACTTTAATATCATACGCTGGATCTCAGCTTTCCTTTGAGACATGGCATCACTAATACTTTCTGGATCATCCCCTGTACGGATGAAACGATATATTCTGTCTAGATCTTCTTTCATATTGGGTAGGGTGACTAGATACTCGGTCACCCTCCTTACGCGTACTGAATATAAAACCATATTATTCTCGCCTGGGACTGGGTCATAGGCACATTCGCCAAGGGCTTGCCTGATTTCTGCAACAGACTTATTACTCTTGGGAGTACGCTGTGATGCTTGAGCATGTAATTCGAGTGCTGATAAACGCTTGCGTGGCGGCGGGGTTTGAGGAGGACCTCCTCCTGCGGCCCCTAGACTAGAATCATCGACTGATATTCTTCGTGGCGGAGCGGGAAATTGAAATGCTGGCTGGACCGGGGGTACCGTAGCAGGTACTGCATGGGGTGTCCCGGTGTCTGGAGAAGCAGGATGTGCCTGATTTACTGGGACTGGCGGAGCGCGAACAGGATTTGCATATTCAGGGACTGTGTCGTCCAGATAGGACGAAATAAAAATATCAGCTGCGGTCTGTTTGTGACGTAGCTTGGTCGGAACTAATGGTGGCGGGAAATTACTGGATGCCTCTGGGGTCGCTTTTGGCAAGCCCTCGGCAAGAAGAGGATACATACCCTTTATAAGGGCATTCCTCTGTCTGTCTCTCTGTTCAGTTTTGACTTGTTCACCTATCTCGATTAATTCTTTTTCTTGGGCTCGCTCTAAGGATTCTCTACTTAATTCTGACTTTCTGATTTCTTTTTCAGTTCTTTTATGAGCTTCTTTACGCCATAACTCGATGGCATCTTTCTGTGACTGTCTGGCTTTCTTTTTCCATAATGCTTCTTCTACTCGCATGATGCATTCGGCATCCCATGTACCCGATACGGGCCATCTATACTTTTCTTCTAACTGTTTGGTATACTCTACCCATAAATCTAGATACAATATGGCACTTATGCCATGTTTCTGATACATAAAGTGACCTGGACTGTCCCTAGGCGGGACGGGAACTGCTGCTTCCAGCAGACCCTTTCTAGTTTTTAACTGACGTAACTTGGAAAATATGGGCATGACTGAACTGTAATCTAGACACAATACAATACACAATGAACACGATACTTATTCCCCATTCATACCACGACATTAAAATACATGAAAAACATTTAAAATAACAGTTCGAACAGAATACTCCCTGGAAATACTGAGAACAGAACACATAAATTTTCTCGAGAACAGAAACTGACTAGAACAGAAACTAGATGCACTGCTGAAACAGTACGAAACTTACCGGTCTCATAAAGAGACACGTCAGGACCCGCATCCACCGAAGTGGGCACTTCGTTTTGTGGGACTGTGTACCACCAACCCACAGACCAGAGTCAATTAATTGGACCCTGTCTAGATACCACCCCAGTAACGGTACTCACCGGGCAGTAAGAACGGAAGGCCTCAGACTGGACTGGACTGCTACGACGACGGACGACGAACTTCGGGCTTCGGACTTCAGTTACGGGTGGACCTCCGGATACCTCGGACCTTGGACTCTTGGCTTGGGCTCTGGTCGGGACTCGCCGCGTTCCTCCACCGTCTCGTCTGGATGCTGGACCGCCTCCTCCGTCTCCTCCGTGGGCCTGAGGGATACTTGAGCAGAAATATCTGCCACTGCGCAGAAGAGTTCCGTCACGACTGCAGAGGGTCAGGGGGTCGGCGTGGCTTCACCGACGCGTGGGGAAAGGGCAAGTCCCTATTCGGGCGCCATTATGTGGTAAATAAATAAATAATACCCTATTTTTGACTAGACATATATCATAACAGATAGCTCAATAAATAAGAGTCAAGATTCGAGGTAGTAGGAGTTTTGCAGGTTTATTACAGCATAAGGACAGGAACAGGACAACCTGCATAGGAATAGGATGACAGGGCCCAGCAGCTGCTGGGGCTGGATCTGGGATGAGCGCGCTGGCTTTTAATAACAATACATGAGCATATATACATAACGCAAACACATAGCATTACATTGCAGTAGGCGTAGCAGTGGGTGGAGCAGAAGGCGTGACGCGTAGCAGTCGCGAAAGATAAGGGCGAAAAGAGGTGTAACAGGGCGTATACATAGACATGTGATGCAAACGTAACAGAATATGTCATGAATGGGGCGGAAACCATGGAGGGGGCTACCTGAGGAGCCGGGACCTCTAACCTGATGGTGCGCGCAAACTAGCAATGACGTATCACTAGGAGAAGCTGGGGGCTATGAACTCTGTGCTAGGAGCAGAGACTGAAGTCTGGAGGGTCGGAGCGACATGTACCTAAACCCTATCTAGTATCTGATGTTTAGGGAACATGTTGATATAAACTAGAAGTTAGGAGGGGAAAGGCTAACTTGATTCTGAGACTGGACCATGCATTATTCTACATGTAGTGCGTGATGAAGAATATGAAATGACCATTAAATGCAGTATTTCTCTAGCGTGGAGACGTGAAGGCTAGACAATGACGGAAACTATTGATGCGATTCAGTAGTTTAGGAATGCAGGGAAGGAGGACTGAACTGATAACTGGAATCATAACATATTCTTGGCAGACTCAGAGACTGAGCCAGGCTGGGCCGGGCACTGCGAGGCAGGAAGTAAGTGAAGGGTCGAGGATACAGGTGGGGGCTGTATCCCTCCTCAGCGAGGCTTCAGGAGACAGGAGCTGAATCTGGTGTCCGGGCCCTTTTGAGGCCTAGAAACGGGGACTTTATAATGGAATAACGTGCACACTGAGAAACGTGGCAACGTAGCTTTACATAGGCCTGATATTCGTAGTATTCACGAGGACTAGAAACTGGCATACTAGAGGTGGACACAACTGTAATTGCGTCATTAATCAGACATGGGGAATGCATATGCATATTTAATCATGCACACATAACATATGATGGATGACACGTAGGGACACAGAACATGACAAAATTTACTTTTCCACACTCCTACGGTTGTTATTAACCAACACGCCCCACAGAATGTTCGGTTGGAGGCTCCCCCCTAGTGCCCTACTGGATGAAGCCTTCAAGGAAGATATACGAGGGGACATTGAGGAAAACTTCTCGCTCAGCACTGGCTCAGTCACATCTCAGGCTTCCCTGTGGGAAGCCTTCATGGTGGTCATTAGAGGGAAATGTATAGCGCACCAATGTTGGGTTGCACCCTTGTTGGTCGGGTAGGGGTCACAAGAGTTCCACGGGAGCAAAGACAACCTCCCCCACCCCCTGAAGGCAGAGTCTAGTGGAACTGATAAGTCCTGGCACAGAACACTGCCCCCAAAAGGTGAGGAGAAATAACCCAGAGTGAACACCACTTTACCCCTCTTGATGTCAAAGGCCACCTCTGAAGGATAGTCAAGGGCTCAAAAAGGCTGCAAAATAAATATAACACTAATTATTCCACAATACAATGTACTGATATATATTATGAGACTGCACGCAAAACAAGTCAAGAAACAAGAGTATACCCACTTACCAAGCAGCGAGTGTTCCAGGCGAAACCACGGGGTATCTGGGGAAGGAGTTAGCATCACTCCTTGCTAAGCCACTGTCACAATAAAAATTAAACATCCAGGGCAGAGCCAGCAATAAAAAGTTTCTCATTGAACTTAAAGGAACAGTTGTCAGTTTAAATAAAGTTACAGTCCGTAATTGAAACTGACAAACAAAAAAAAGGCAGTGTAGCTACACAAAAAATGTCCAACCAAGGTGAAAAGGATTAAGAATGGGGGAAATTGTCCACTGCTGAGTGCTGCACGCTAAATCTAGCGCACAAGGAATGCACAGCAGAGAAAATTAAGGGTACAAAATGAACAAGGAGGAAATTCCGGTGCCAACACAAAGACGAGGGGTTAACTCTGCCTCCAGTTAAATATGAAAAGAGGTTCTGGTCACGGAGGCAGCAAGGAGGTACACAAGGGCAGCACCGGAGAGTATCGCTACCAGAACTAGAAAGGGAAGGGCACTTTGGGACAAGAACGAGAAGGGGGAAAGACTTCTCGGGGAAAAATATGGGAGAACGAAGATGAGGATTCGTAAGACTGGGAGTGCGAGTGCCTCTTAACAACTCACTAATCCAGGCAGGGATTCTCAAATTTGACACAACGAGGGAGCCAGATTCCAACTAGGAGACACGAACAAATGGAACACAGTATGCCAATGGAGTTCGAGATCCAGGGAGCACAGCAGAAAGCCCAGCTTCGGCTTCTTCCTGGCAAGTAATTTTACGTGTCCTATTCCGATCACATCTCATGGAGTAAGGGGTCATCTATAATTTCCAGTCCAATATTGTTTTACATGCCTTCTCACAATCTTATCCCCATAACTATGCAGGTGACTTGATTCCTGACAGTTCTCCCACCCAACAGTCTATTCACAGGGCGAGGCTTAGAAGGATGAAGGGCACGAAAAATTTCAACCAAACGAGGTGCGTGAACATGATCAGCAGGTTCCCAGGACCCATCTTCAGGGGAGTATCCTACCCAGTCAATAATATACTGTAGCTTTCCCCTGTATCTTGGAGAATCCAACTTTTTCTTTACTTCGTACTATTTTTCCCCATTTACCAGTACAGGAGGAGGGGGGTTCTTCTAGTTCTAGGGAGGGAGTGTTTTTCTTGATCAAGGAGTTGTGGAATACGGGATGTATCTTCATTTCAGGGGGAAGCTCTAACTTTAAAGTGACAGGAGTTTGTACTTTTTGCACTGTGTAAGGTCCTATAAAGTGAGGCTGTAACTTTCTAGGACCCTCTACTCATGGGCTTCTAGTGGACAACCAGACCTTTTCTCCTCTCTCATAGTTGGGTTCTGTTTATCCGCCTGTTCCTTCATGGCTTCTTTAGCTCGTTGCAATTCTTTTTTAGCAACATCCCATGTAGCTAAAAGAGGCTCTTGATAATTTTTAACTGCAGGGATATTGTCCAACACAGAGGGCAGTGTACAAGGAAGGAAACGAAGATGATGAGCATGAGAAAAGTAAAAGGGTGAGATAACAGTAGAGGAGTGTGTGGTGTTGTTATATGCAAACTCTGCAAGAGGAAGTGCCTGCACCCATTCACTAGTTATGGTGGTTAGGAGACAACGCAAGAACTGTTCTAAAGTTTGGTTGGTACGTCCTGTTTGTCTATCTATTTGAGGGTGATACGAGGTGGACTGTCTATGGTCTATTCCCAGGGCAGTGCACATGCCTTTCCAGAAACTCAACACGAACTGCGTCTCTCTGTCAGATACGATGATGGAAGGAAGTCTGTGTAAGCGTACTATATGGTTAAGGAACACCTGCACTAATTCACTAGACGAGGGTAGTTTTTTCAAGGGGATAAAATGGGCCATCTTTGAGAGCATATCTACAACTATTAATATTGTGTTGTGCCCCTGTGAGGAAGATCTGTAATAAAGTCCATGCTGATGGAATGCCAGGGTATGGGAGAAATAGCTGTGGGTCTTAGTAAACCAACAGGAGAACTGTGCAAAGACTTTTGTCTTGCACATACAGGGCATGGCTTAACAAAGGCGGTTACATCCTTACTCATCCTCTCCCACCAAAACAATTTAACACAGGTCTGTAGAGTCTTATCACCTCCTGGATGTCCAACAAGAGCACTGTTATGGCACCATTTCATGACTTGAAGCTGCAACGAAGGGGTAGGTACGTATAATTTGTTTTCATGATATTACAATGCCTGATTCACATGATTTGCAGGGTTCTTTTTCCACTGGGATAAAGGAATGGTAAGACAGGCATTCATCAATTTATCTAAGAATGTCTCCTCTGGAGCACTCCCAAGTCCAATGATTGGAGGAGAGACATCAGGATTATCTGTTGTATCAGGACCTAACCTGGATAAGGCGTCCGTTTTGCCATGCTGAGGTCCAGGCCGATAAGTTATCAGGAAATCGTACTCGCTAAAAAACAAGACCCATCTCATCTGTCGGGGTGAGAGCTCGAGCAGATCTGAAAAATGGTTGGTTCCTATGGTCTGAGTAGATGGTAATGGTATGAGGAGAACCCATCAAGATATGTTTCCACTCCTGGAATGCCAACTTGATTGCTAGTAGTTCTCGCTCTTCAATGGTATAATTCTGTTCAGCTGGTAACAAGGTTTTGGAGAAAGAAGCCACAGGATGTAACCGTCCAGTTTCCGGATCTCTTTGGGATAACACTCCTCCCACGGCGTGTTATGAAGCATCAGCTTCCACAAAGAAGGACAGGTGTTGTCAGCGTGTTTGATGATAAGCCCTGTAGTGAATCTTTCTTTCAGGGTTGTAAAAGCTCGCTCAGCTTCTTCAGATCACACAAATAGCACACCCTTACAGAGGAGTTTGGTGATGGGTGCCAGAAGATCAGAGAAATGATCTATAACCTTCGGTAAAAGTTGGCGAATCTGATAAAAGATTGCACTTCTTTTACAGGAATTGGGGCTGGGACATTTCACTATAGCCTTGATCTTCTTGGGATCCATGTGAACCCCTTGTGGAGTGATTACAAAGCCAAGAAGGTCCACCAGGATGGTATGAAAGAAGCTTTTGTCTAGCTTGGCAAACAAGTGATTATCTTTAAGTGTTTGTAATATTTTCGTTACATGTTCCACATGTTCTTGTTCCGTTTTGGAGTATATCAAAATATCATCAATATACACAATGACGAAAATATCAAGGTATTCCCGGAGTATTTAATTAAAGAAGAACTGAAATGCCGCAGGGGCGTTACACAGGCCGAAAGGCATCACACAATATTCGAGACCGAATTTAGAGTAAAACGTTGTTTTCCATTCATCTCCCTCCTTGATTCTGATCAGATGAAAAGCTCCTCTTAGGTTGATCTTGGTGAATATTTTTGCTCCTCGTACCTGGTCCAATTATACAGAAATGAGAGGAAGGGGGTATTTGTTCTTCACAGTCACTTTATTGAGAGCACGGTAATCCAGGCAAGCGCGCAATCCTCCTTCTCTCTTGGGGATGAAAAACAAAGGCGAGGGGAGAGCTGGATTATCTGATAAAACCCTTTGCCAACATCTCGTCCAAAAAGTTTTTTAGATATTCAGTTTCAGGTGCGGTTAATGCATATATGCGACTAACCGGTAATTCGGCTTCTGGGATGAGGTCTATACGGCAATCATAGCTGCGATGAGGAGAAAGTGCTGTGGCCTTTGCATCATCAAATTCCTCAATAAAGTTGTCATAGCAGGAAGGCAGGTTAGAAATGTCAGGCGCCGTGTTCAATGCACAATATACGGGTTGGTTCCATTCACATGTATCCTTATAACAATGCAACAAGCAGTGTTGAGACCTCAAAGTCACTGTACGAGACACCCAATCAATGAGCGGGTTGTGTTTTTGTAGCCATGGCATACCTAAGATGGCACTGAAGGTAAGTGTATCAATAAGATCAAAGGTAAGGGATTCGAAGTGCCCATTGCTACAAATTATAAGCAGCTGAAGAGTTTATAGGTGATTAACCCTGATGGCAGTTCTGTGCCATCTACTGCACACACCGGTTCAGGTCGATCTTTCTGCACACTTTATATTCCTAATATCCGAGCCAATTGGAGGTCAAGAAAGTTCCCTGTGGAACCGGAATCCAGAAGGATGGACACATGTTTTCTGCTTTGCATTGATACAACCAATGTGACTGCCAAGGTGACGTTTTTGAGTAGAGGAGAGTCATTGATTGTTTTAGCATTCATAACACTTGAAGAACTGGCCTCACTTTTCTCCGAGTGATCTACTTTCCCAATAAGGCAGCACCAGATCCTCTGTTAGCATAGCTCTTAATGGACACACGGGGTTTTACTGGGCATTCTCTGGCAAAGTGACCTCCCTTTCTGCAATAGAGACAAAGATTATTTTTTCTCCTCTTGTCTTTTTCTTCTGTTGAGAAAGGTACCCTTTTGCCCCCAATCTGCATGGGTTCACTTGTATCTTTACTGTCCTTAGTCTCTTTTTTCTCGGTGCGGACCACCAGAAATTTAGAAGGAACACCCCGATTCTTTTCTCCTTTCCTCTCACTTAGCCTATGATCCAGCTTGACCACAAAATCGATAAACGCAGGGCAGTCTTCAGGAAGATCCACAATTTGGGATAACAGATCTTTGAGCTCGTCACTCAGTCCTTTATTAAAAAGAGATTTTATCTTTTCTTCAGGCCAATGTGTTTTGGCTACCAATCTATTGAAGCTGGTAATGTAAGAAAGCGGGTCCTTGGATCCCTGTCTTAAATTTAATAGAGCATTGTCACTGGCTTGCATGAAAGGGTGTTTGGAGAAAAGACTTTTCATCTTGTCTTGAAACTGAGAAAAATCATGCAACAAGGGATCGTTGTTCTATACTAGAGGGACATCCCAATCTGCTGCGTTACCAACTAGATAGGAAATGACAAAGGCTACCTTGGCGGCATCATCTGGGAAGCTAGCTGCTTTACATAGAAATTGCAGATGACCCTGGTTCATAAAAATACTATACTTAAAGCTATCACCTTTGAACCTTTCAGGCATTGCCAGGGGGACCGGGCTAGGTGTATGTACCATGAAGCGTACCGGAGGGAGATTCCCTTTGTCTCACGCGGAAGCCCCAATATTATGGGATGGTACTAAAAGACAGGCAGGCTGGATATAACTCTTCCTGCTTTTGGGAGTGGTTCCTGGGTTTCTACTATCCTAAGTGTTCTGGGCTTTCATCTGATACACCTCTGCATGTAGGCGTTGGTTTTCAGACCATAGTCTCCCTAGCTCTGTCTGCAGGTCTACTAATGCTGCTGTAAGTTCCTTGCGCGCTGTGTAGGCGAGACCTTAAAACGAGACTCAGCCTTTTCAGGTGCAAGCAAAACTCCTTCCACCACTGTAAATGCAGACCAGGTCTATTCAGTCCTGCAATCAGTCACCCAGGCAAGGTAGGGCACATCTAAACCCCTTGTCTAGAGTGAATGCACATCCCAGCTCCTGTCACTCAAACACCAGATACTGAATGCACACACAGCCAGTGGCACACAGAATAGTAAAGTAAGAACATGCCCACTTTCTTAAAGTGGCATTTTCAAACACAGAATTTAAATACTACCTTTGCCAAAAGGTGTGTTAATAAATTCTAAGTTCAGAGCCCCTAAACTCCATTATCCTAACTTGTCCCTATTGCAAGTTACACATGTAAAAATGTTACAGTGCAGTCCCAATGATAAGCCTATGGGAGTTTCAATAGTGAAAAACAAAATACACAGTACTTCACTATCAGGATATGTCACACACACCAATACATGTCCAATACACAGCACCCTGCCCATGGGGGTTCATTTAGTCTACCATAGGGGTGCCTTACTTGTAAAGAAAGGGAAGGTTTGGGCCTGACAAGTGGGTGCACTTATAGGGCAACATGGCAGTTTACAACTGCACCTGCAGACACTACAGTGGTAGGTCTGAGCTACATTTATAGGGCTAGTTATGTGGGTGGCCCAACCAGTGCTGCAAACCCACTAGTAGCAATTGATTTACAGGTCCTGGCACACAGCATACACTTTACTAGGCATTAACCAGTAAATCAAATATGCCAATCATGGATAACCAATCATTGTCACAATTTATACAGCGAGCGTATGCACTTTAGCACTGGTCAGCAGTGATAAAGTGCCCAGAATCCTATAGTCAATGAAAATGGGGTCAGAATAATAGGTGGCAAAAAGGCAAAAAGTTGGGCCATCAACCTGTCAAAAGGGCCAGGTCTAACAGTCTCCATCACAGCGGTTGATAGAAATGCCCCTTTTGTACCTCCCTATTGCCCACATTTTGGAAGTAAGAGCTTTTGTATTTCTACCTTTGAATAAATTAGCTGAGTTGGCATAACATGCAGAGTTAGCCCTGCACAGCATGTTTGAATGCTTGATATTGGTAGCCCTTCATTTTCTCTTTATAAGTTCTGTGCCATTGTCATGTCCCGTCAACATGTCTCAACCGGTGGTGCCAGCACTCTGCAATACCTGCTGGTAGCACAGCCCTTCTATCCAGTTCATATCATATCTTCCTCTGTCGCTCTTTATCTCACCAGTGAAGCTTCATGGGACCTCTTACACCTTTCCAGCTTATGTGAATATAGCATCTATGTGGAGCGGCTTGTCTTTCCCCTTCCAGGCCTCTATAGCAGGTTTTTAAGCTTCGCCTCCTGTTCTATCCCTCTTTTGCATCCATTTTCTCCTACCACTCTGGATTCTGTCTTCTCTTCCACCATGTTGCAGTTAGAGAGATTTGGTGCTTCTGTGTTCCAGCTTCTCTGTAGTCTAGGTGTGGGTATGCCTATGCCCCCTCCTTCTCTACAGCTTGTCATGTGGTAAGTTCTACCCTTGTTCTAATCTTGTTGCTATTGCAGGAGTTCTTTTAATCTTCTACAGTTCTCTAGAGTTCATACAGAGGTCCATCTACCCCACAACGGGTGCACTGTGCACCGTCTGGCGTTTGAATTTTGCAATAGCGACCAGTCCAGGGTGCTCTTGCCCACATCTGTAGTGGGCATGTTGGATAAGAGTTCTGTCCAACCATCTGCAACGTATCTTACGGGGTGTTCCTGGCATTCAACCCCTTTATACCGCGCAACACCAGCTACAGACCTCTGATGGGAGTGCATCTGTCAAATCCCACTACGTGGGGGTGTGTTTCTTCCCCAAACTTTCTGACGTGCACCTATGGAGGTGTTTGCCCTCCTGCCGCTCTTCATTGTGCATATGAGCCTCATTTTTTGTGTAGCCATGGTGGTGTGTGATGTATCTGTTGAGATGCCCCTGCTTTCTTTCCCCTCTAGAGGGCAGCAGCAGACATGTATCTGGAAGGTGCTCCCGCCTGCTTCAGGAAAGCGCTGACCACCGCTTTTCAAAGCATCTAAGGCAGAGGAAAATAACATTTGGGTAGGAATTCGTGTATTTTCAGTGCATTTCAATCGTGTGTCTTTGGAAGGTGCAAAGCACACAGTTTTAATTATTGGGACTGTGTGTACATTTTGTTCAAGCACTGCCAAAGCTGATGGGTCTGCCAGACATTTTCAGTTTCAATAATGTCCTTCTGGAGTTGGCAATGCTTGTTTAAACAGAACAAGACTTATTGGCTCTGCCTCAACTTGTTCTATTCATGTGCTTTATTTGAAGGTATTAAATTGTTTTGAGTTACTAAATAGTGTCACATTGGCACTTTATGAAGGGCATACACTAATTAAAAAAAATATATACATATATATTCGTTTTGGTTCTTTTTGAGCACAACAGAGAAAGAAATGAGACATGGAAAAACCTCAGCAGGAAACGCAAAAATCCTAAAGAAAAGTCAAACTAGATTTCAAATTAAACGACCTCTCTGCAGCTAAATATTACACACAAAATCATAACTGGTGAAGTAACTAACATCCTTGGATGAGTGAAGAGTCATGCCCCGTCTGCCCAGGTGTTCACTGAACGTCACGGGTCCTGCACAGCAGCGGTGATGGTTGTCAGAGAACTGAGGTCAGAAAGAGGAAGCTGCAGTTTTTGCTCGTCTCTGTGTCACTGTGCGCGGGCTGCTAGAACTCTGCTGACAGTAATAATGGGCGGCGTCGCCGGCCTCGGCTCTGCTGATGCTGAGAGTGTAGTCAGAGCCGGACCCGCTGCCGCTGAAGCGCTCTGAGACCCCGGACTGGCGACGGGTGGCCCCATAAATGAGAAGCGTGGGGGCTTCTCCGCGCTTCTGCTGGTACCAGTTTAACCACTCATAGACGGATGAACTGGACTGACATCGGATTGTGATGGCTTCTCCCGGGGACACGGTGAGGACTTCCGGGGTCTGTGTCAGCACAATCTGCGCTCTGGACTCTGAAGACAGAAAGGTTATTAAATACAACAATAATCAGCCAGAACTATTTACAGAGCGCGAAACCTATAGAAATAACTATGCTGCCCATCACAGATATGTTTTATTTGTTAAAAATAGATCTCTCTCTGATCAATGCCCCTCAGCCCGGCAGCCGCAGCTCTCACCGTGAATCCAGAGCAGAAGCATCAGGAAGACCTGGGTTGGTGACGTCACCTCCATCCTTGCTGCTCGGTCTGGGCTTGTGTCTGAAGCCTTCAGGGCAGAAAACACCCTTATAACAGGCAGGACAACAGGGAGGGGCCTGGACAGAGAGATACAAAGCACCCCCCGCTGGGTATGTAAATGTGGACACGGGTGTGAATCAGGGGCCGCTCAGGTACTGCTTGCTGTTCATTCGTTATTGGTTTCTTAGTTTTAGTATTGAAGATCGAGTTAATGTATATTATTATGAGTTATGAGCAAATGAACTGCCTGTTTTTTCCCCAATGTTGATATTTTTATACAATGTTCACACGTACATTTTTGATAACTATGATTTATGCACAAGACTAAATGATCATAACTCTGTACCTTCATGCAACACTCGGAGGCAGCTGGGAGCGTTGCCTTGAATCCGTGCTTAGAGAATCACAAAATGGGTTTAGATATTGCACCATTTGTGCAAATTAGAAGGGGCATGCTTAGGGTGTGTTTCCCAAACTGCGAGAAACAAAGTAACATACCTATATTAAGCAACAGGTCTATGTACTACATCTCCACAAACCGCTCTCACCCTATCACTTCTAGAGATAGAAACCTCTCAGACAACTGTCAATGACAAACAACATCATAGAAAGGTAACAGAGTAGAATCAGAATGAAGTGGGGTCCATATTGCATCAAAGATATACTGCTCATTTACCATCATTCAGATTATACTCTTGTAAATTGCAATTGCAGGCATCTCCTGGAGCCAGTTTTTATAGGATGTTGGAGAGATTTGCGTCACCACCATCAAAGGCACATTTTATCACCACTGCTGTATATGTATCTACCCACCTCTCTAGGCGGTGCCTCAGTCTGGACAAATCGGTCACATAATGCAATAAAACTAGTCTTGGTAAAAGTCCACATAAACCCCACCATTAGTATTTACTGGTGCCACCACTTTCTGTTAGATGCTGTGTATGGTGAGGCATTGCCATGGCAGATTCAGCATGTCTCCCTCAAAGCCCCCACATTGTCAGCTGTTTGAAGATGTGGGCATATTTGCCAAACTGAGCCCTTGCAATGACTAGTGCTAGCCATGCAGTACTTTGTGAAAGCTGACCAGGCTTTGCAGTATATTGTTCGTCCTCCAGCATGCACGGTAGCGCTACTCCAGGGTGATGCTTGCTCATGTATGAAACCGCTCATGTGCAGGAATGTGTGCTCTTATGGCCGGGATACCCGTCACCCCCTCCCAACACAATCCCCAAGAATGGGAAGACGGAAACGGTTCTTGAGCTTTTGGAAGGCGGTGAGGGAGTTACCCTCACCGGCCGTATTTATTAAAAATATGAAACAAAATTAAAACATAAAATTAACAGTTTCATATCATGTACAATTTCATTTACACATTACGATGCATTTCTCAAAATTCAAATTGTACATCCTAACATTACGGGCCAACGGCAAGGTCGTAACCGGTGTCAGATCCCTAATACCATAACCCCCCCCCTTACTTGTAAGGGGCGGGCGCACAGAGGACTGTACCTCTGTGCCAACTTCCAATTTCCCTTGTCTTAACGGGGGCCCCATATTTACTCGACGCCATCTTGGAGGTCGTCCGAGGACTCGTGTGAGGTGTCTAGAAGGTAGCGTAGACCCCCCTCCCACCCCACACTGCTTACCACATCCGCCGTCGCGGATGTCCTGGCCCCGGGAAATTCCCAGGAGGGGCCCGTAGCCCCTCCTCCCCAGGGAGGGGCCGATGACCGCCTTCCCTTTCGGCGTCCCCATCCTTAGAGGGTACCGCCTCCCCGTGTGAGGGGCCAATGGCCGCCTCCCCCCGGGCGCTCCCATCCATAATGGGTGGCGCCCCACCTCTAGGGATCTTCCAATTACTGCTCACCGATCATGACCTTACCGCCACAGGCCGGATAGTTGACCGGCTATCCGGACCCCCCAAAAAAACTCCTACTATAGGTCATGGCTACACAAACTTTTTAACCAAGCTATGAAGTCCCCTATGAGTAAGACATTTCCCTCCCGGGACAAATGGACCCCATCTTCCAGATACATATGGTCCCCCCGGATACATCCATGGGGCACACAATACAATTGTCCTGTGCGAAACAGTCTACCTAGTTTGTTATTAACCTTCTTTACCGAGTGATTCAAAGCTGACACAGAGAGGGCCCCCCGCCACACCTTCCGCGGAATCATGTGTGACCATGCGATCGTGCACCCCGGAACCCTTCTCGCCAACCAGCTTACCGAGGCCAAGATTAACTCAAGAAGTACTCGTCGACCAATGGTCACCAAATCATTGCCCCCAAGATGTACTATGATTACAGATGGCGGTGACCTTGTCCGCCCTAACAAACCCTCCATAAAACCTTGAAACTGGTCAATACAGAGCCCGCCCCTTCCGTGGAAGGTCACCCTGTACCCGTATTCCCCCGCAACGTGAATCATGTCACCTGCTTTGAATACATCCGCGGCGTGCCTCACGTATGAGTGGCCAACGACCCACACCACTCTTTCCTCAGCCGGTGATCTTTGACCGCTGGTCCCCAGGTGTCGGGTCAACTGCACCGTCCGCCCCGCAAAGCCTGCTCGCGGAACTGAAAATCAAACAGAAAACAAGAAGCGTGAGTGCATGACAACGGCTTCACAACATGTGCAACCGCACATACCTTTTATAGCAATTCGAGGACCAACGCCCCAATTGTTTCACTTTCTCCACACTCAGACCCCTGGCTGTAGCCTCTGTAGCAGCCCCTATCCGGAAGGAATGGGTCCCAAAATCGCTCGGTCCAAGCCCGCTGCAGCAATTGCCATTGTTAACACCCGCTGAAACTGAAACCTAGTCAGTGGGGTGGCGTCGGTGTGTCTCAACAAACTCCCCCCCCATGATGCCGCCCTCTGGGCTAAATACTCCTCCACGCATTTTACCGGGCACATGGGAGACTCCGGAATCCGCTGCACTACCACACTGTCCCCGATGGCTGCCTGATCAGTCTTGGAACTGGCTATTGTGACCACCATTGTGTCACCCTTGATCTGAATGTGCTCTCGACACAGACCTCCCCCCGTATCCCGCTTATTCCTTGCTACCAGCTCGCTCACCCGCATGGCCCCATGGAATGCTAATGCAAAAGCGGCCCGGAACAGCACCGTCTCTGATTGAGATGAACAAGTCGCAGGGAGTACGGACATTAACAGGGACAACCTTGCCAGATCTATCGGGTGCCTTTCATCCACTCTACGGCCCTCAAGGCGTTGCCACCCACGCAGTGCCTTTTTTACGAGAAAGGACGATGTGGGGTCCTGGATGCCATGTGCCTGTGCCATGAAGGCAATGGCGGCCCTGTGCCTGTTGGCTGTAGCCAGTGATCGGCCTGCCTGATGTAGTGCTACCAGAAATTGCAGAACATACTCCTCCTGGCCCCAATGTTCCCCCCCCCGCTGAACCCAAAAATGACCAATATGAACGGAACGCTCCTTCATAAGCCTTCCTTGTCCTGGGTGCTAGACTCTCTCCCACGAGGTTTTGTAATCCGGGGCACCGAGAGACCAGAGAGCTTCGGGAAATGGTGCCGCCACCAAGTCCGCTGCGGGCAAAAAACCCCTGAAGGCCTGCATATGGGAACGAGAGAGTGCATCAGCTGCCTGGTTCAGTACCCCCGGCACGTGTCTTGCCCTAAAGTGGACGTTTAGTCTCATACATAGCAGGACAATTTCTTTCAGCAATCTCAAAATCCATTTGCAGCGTGCTGCCTGATTATTGATACATTCAACAACAGTCATATTATCAGACCAGAACACCACAGCACGATCACGAAACCCTTCTGGCCATGTTTTCAAGGCCACCAGAATGGGGAACAGCTCAAGGAACCCGATGTTACCTGTGAGCCCACTATCGTGCCACCACGCCGGCCATGTTCGTGCCGACCATTTCTCACCAAATATGGCGCCAAAACCCACACTTCCTGCCGAGTCAGTCCACAACCCCAGCTCCTCGGAGGAAGCTGGTGGTTTGTTCCACACGACACGACCGTTGAAATCCACCAGAAATGCCAACCAAATGCGCATGTCCTGGCGAACCTCGGCTGACAGTCTTGTGCGGTGGTGTCCTTCCTTGAGACCCACCATGGCTTGTGCGGTAGAGCGGGAAAAGGGGCGGGCCATCGGTATCACTCTGAGGCAAAGTTAAGCTGACCCACAGTTTGTTGCAGCTGATGGAGAGTTACTTTTTTCTCGCCAATGCATACTTCCAGTGAGGCCTTAAACTTCATTACCTTCTCCTTGGGCAGACGGAAGCACCCCTCTACTGAATCAAGCTCGATTCCTAGAAACTCGAGAGAAGTCGATGGCCCCACTGTCTTGCCTGGTGCCAATGGCACACCAAAACTTTTCATGAGATTACAGAATTCCATCAAAGCGTGTTCACATTCCGTGCTCCCGGCTGCCCCCAGAAACAGAAAATCATCAAGGTAGTGCATTACCTGCGTGAGGCCCGTGGCTCTAGTGAACGCCCATTGCAAAAAAGTACTGAACTTCTCAAAATAAGCACAAGAGATAGAGCAACCCATCGGCATACATTTATCCATGTAGTAGCGACCTTGGAACACAAAACCTAAGAGACGCTGATCCTGTGGGTGTACCGGGAGCAACCGGAACGCTGACTCAATATCTGCTTTAGCCATCAGCGCTCCGGGCCCTAGGCGATTCAACATGGCGACGGCCTCATCAAAGGATGCATACCGCACCGAACAAAGCCCCGGGTCAATCGCATCGTTCACCGAAAGACCCCTAGGAGCGGACAAATTATGGATTAACCGAAACTCACCTGGGTCCTTCTTGGGGACTACTCCCAACGGTGAACAAACCAAATTAACAACAGGCGGGTGCACATACGGTCCCGCAACCCGACCTCGGGCCACCTCTTTTGCAATTTTTGCCTGCACCACCGCCGTATTTCGTTGCACAGATAGTTGATTTTTACACTGTGCTTCCCCCCTTAAACCCCCTGCCGGGATGCGGAAACCATATGAAAAACCGTCTCGCAACACCCCAGCGGAGACATGGTCTGGGTATCGGTTCAGCCAAGGGATCAATGCCATGATGTCAACCGAAGTAGGTAACGGTGCCCCTCGGGCGATGTCAGACCTGTTTGGCCCCCCCTCTACCTCCTGACTCACCATTCTTTGCTCTGCACGAACTCTCGGGGTGTGAGGACTGTCCACACCCTGCACACTCATGCCTGAACTTGCATGTTCCTTGTGGCCTAGTGCACTTGCCTCTGTTAAAGCTCCAACACACCCCTTTTTTACCCGAGTTCCCATTATTCTTGTTGTGCTGATCCCCGTTGGCGCCTGCCCGAAAGGGCGCCGCCAAGTAATGGCGGGAAGGCTCTGCGCCATTCCCGCCAAAAGAAGACGACCTCGCCGTGTTCGGCATAACCTGCTTCTGCCAGGAAATGGAGTCGAAACAATCCCACGTCAGGGATGAGTCGTGCTCCTTGGCCTTACGAAATTTGTTATCATAACCCATCCATTGATTACCTTCATATGATTCAAAAAATTCCATAATACGTGTCTGATAACAGGCCAATTCTGACAATACTTCAGGCCTACGTTCCCCCATGATTGCTGTAAACATTCCGAACGCCCTGGCCCAATTAGCGATTGTTTCCTCCACCCTGAAACCCGCCATTTTTGCACGCCATACACTCGGATGCAACAACTCCTTCTGATTTTTAACGTGCTCTATCTCATAGTGATCGGTCAACAGCGAAAACATGTTCACATATTTATCGGCCCAAATCCTCTCTTTCACATCCATCGGGATATGCTGAACCACTTTTTCCCTCCTAGAGGGTAACGATCCCTCCCCCGCTATCGGCAACGGCTGCTTACCAGAACCAGGAGCTGTATCTGTTGCAGCTGTTGTTCCAACGACCGGTGCCGGTTTATCCGAGGGAACCTGCGGGGAAACAAGAGGACAAGGTGCCTTCGCAGCATCTCTCGATTGCCGCAACTGCTTCATTATCAACCTGGCCTCTGCCGCCGTGTCTCCTGGTGCCAGAGCACTCTTGTTGCTCTTGCCTAACCATGCTGCCAACTGAGCGGCCAGTTCGGGAGGCATATCCCCCTCGCTCACGGGCGTAACTACCACAGGGATCGGCTGTCCCGCGTTCGGGATCGGAACTGGCGCCCCCACTGGACCGACCGGGCTCGCCGGAGGTGACTCGGGAACCGGGGCCTCCCCTCCTGCCGCCCTACTCCTGACCCTTCTACCTCTCCCGGCAGGGACTAATCCCGGCAGTGCTGGCCCGATGGTCTTCTTCGGTCTCCCCGTGCCATTCATTGCCGCCATCTGCTTCTTCATGTCCGCCATATCCTTCACCAGCGTGCGAAGCAGTTGCTCAGTCCCAACTTTCTTTCCGACCTTCTTGCCAGGCATCGTATCGCGGATATCCAAATCGAGGTCCTGGATCCAAAGCTTCGGACTCACTGAAAGAGAAACACAAAAATTACAAGTTCTCAAACTTGGCTCCTTGTTCCGTCTCGGGCTCACGAGCAATGAGGAGGTGCAGCTTCCAAGTACAGGAACAAGAGGATGCTTCCTTGGAATGATGCTCCTTTTATCCTTCTTTGGGAGGGCGTGGGCCTTCCCCCACACGCCTACGGGGCGGTTCGAACGGTGTAAGTGTCTAGGACAACCCCTCTTGGGCGGGAAAAGGCGCGCCCCGGCTACGCCACTACGGGCATACCAGCCAAGCCACGCCTCCCGCCCAGAACGGTTTCCCGGGGGGATCGGGGCACCCAACCATACGTTCGGGGGGACCGAGTGGTCGCCCCTTTCCATTCACCCCGGCATGCTCAGTTTCTTTGAGTGTGGGCTCGGAATGAGATGCTGCATTGCAAGTGTGTGCTGATGTCATGATGTCTCTTTTTAAATGACTCTATAATGAACCAATCCAGCGTCTCTAACTCTGTAGGAGATAAGTGTGTTAAATGTGCCAGATGAGCCGCTGTGTTGGACTAGTTCATGTGTGGGAGCCAGAGACCAGAGACCACAGAGTTTGCTGGCACTTGCTATTTTAAAATGCTGAGACATGACAATTATTGTGTCCTCCACACATAGCCCTTTATCAGCTTTGTATGCATTGAAGTGATGATTTTGACAACTGAAATGGAAGCCTACTCGAGACATATTTATTAGTCAAGTTTTTATTTATTTATGTTTTGGCTCTCTTAGAGGGCCACATAAAAAGACATACGACACATTCAAGAGCAATTACAAATTCAAACATAATATTCCATAAACATATGTTATACAAGTCCATGCATCATCCATTAACAAAAATACGACAGAAGGCTGACGCCAGTTAAGTTAAATAGCGTATTAATAAATATCTAAAAATCCTTTAAAAAATTTAAAAATGTAGAAGCAGAACATTTCATTTAAGGGCGAGTATAAAGATTGTAAGAAGATATTTACATTGGATATACCCAAACGGATGCAAATTGGTTTTAGCCATTTGAGGCGCAAAGTGCGGAGTACCGGGCAAATCAGCAAAACGTGCATACGGTCCTGTATACTTAAATTACAAAAATTGCACATTTTAGATGTTCCATACCATTTAGATAGTAGTACATTTAATGGTAATAGGTCATGTCGAAGAAGGAACCACAACCTTCTAATGCCATGAGGTATATTCCATAAAACATAGGCTTGGGCTTTCTTGGCAACATATGAGTTAAGAAGAAGATCACAACCCCCTTTTCTTTGTATTTCATTCTTATCTAATTGAAAGCATAGTTCCCAAGATGCCTGTTTTAACAGGATTTTTAGTTGCAATTGAGAGTGCCGGAACAAAGTACTTTCATCTAGTTTCAGAAGAGTCACCGCTTTTCTGAAATTCTTTACAAGTTGTGAAAACTCTTTAAAGTTGCCTAGTAATTCGCTTTTAAGTAGGGCTCTCATCGTCCCCGGTTCTGCTCTGGCAAGAGAGGCCACCCAACGTACCAGGGCACATAATCCCTGCACCCAACTGCTCCTTAGCCCAAACTCAAGTCTGCACGCTGCCAAAGAGCAATTGGTGTTTAATGAAGCCAAGGATCTTAAGAGTTTCCCTTCAGTTTTATGGCAGAAATCCCAGAGTTTTAACTCAACGAGTTCAATACCATAAAGAAGGGTAGCGGGGATCTTAGCCCTATAAACCTCAAGCATACAAGAAAAATGTCTTTTACCGGTCGCTATATATAGTGAGTTTATGCCTTTACCATGTGCGAGGGCTTTTCGAGAACATTGATCAATATGAGGCCTCTCACTCAGGTTGGCCGCAATAATTTTTCCCAAAAAGGTGTAAGTTTTGACTACCTCCAGCTTTTGACCGCCAATGATCCACCCAAAATTTTCCGAACGGCACATCTTTTTCCCCCCTATGCACATAATTTTGCTTTTAGATATATTAATCCTCATAGAGTGGGAAACTGCAAAATCATGGAGTGCTTGCAACCTATTCGCTAAACCTTTAGGTGTTAAATCCAAAACAAGAATGTCATCGGCGTACGTCAGGCAGGAGATGGAGGCCCCCCCTATCACTGGGGCAATGCCCTCACAGACGGATATAGCTGCAGGTAAGTCCTGCGTGTATAGGGAAAACAGCAGAGGCGCCAGGAGGCAACCCTGTTTCAGGCCGTTTAAAGAAGGGATACGATCAGAAAGACCCCTTTCTCCCCCCTGCAGCACCCTGCACCAGGTTTCCGTATGTAATGTGCGAACAAGTTCTAACAAGTATGGGGGAACTCCAAGAGTTGATAATTTTCTCCACAGCGTTCTACGATCCACTCTATCGAACGCTGTGGAGAAATCAATGAATGCTGCATACACAACTCCCCCTCTCACTTGCGTATACTTGTCCAATATCACATGAAGGGTGGTCAAATTGTCTAGAGTGCCGTGCTCCCTACGGAATTCCGTTTGTTCGAGTGGTAAAATATTATTCTCATCCACCCAGTCCGAAAGTAGATTTAAAAGACACTTCGCAAAGATCTTACCGACTGAGTCGAGGAGAGCAATCAAACGATAATTGCTAGGGATATCCCTTGCGCCCTTCTTAAAGATAGGGACCAAGATACTACCCCTCCAGGATGCTGGTACCTTCTTCGAATCAAAACAGGATTTGAAGAGAGGATAGAGTATTTTACTCCAGAGGGAGGGCTCCTGCTTCAGGACCGTCATGGGGAGTTCGTCCGGCCCCATTGCACCAGATGAACGCATATTCTTTATAGCCGCAGCTATTGTTTCCTCCGATGGATACTTAATTTCTCCTTCGGAAGATAAATCGGGGAGGCTAGTATCCATTGAAGTACCGTACCCCCCATAAAGATCCCAAATATAGGTAGACCAAACATCTTCGGCAATAGGGATTGGGCAAGGAGTTAATCTATTGCCACATCCCATCCCGATTATAGACCAAAATTTGCGGATATTACCATGCGCTACTGCTTCCCTTAGATTGATCCATACTAGATCTTCCTTTTCCTTTTTTAGTTTCGCTTTTAATCTAACTCTCTTTCTTTTTAACCTCAGAAGTTCTTTTTCCCGTTCCCCAGATCTACATAAAAATTGGGCTCGGACTAATTTATTTATTTCTTTATTCAGTGTGCATAAGGCACTAGGCATGTATACCCGCTTCGGGGGACATCTAACCTTTTTTACATCCAAGATGATGTTCCGCATAAAGTTTTCAAAACTAACAATTTCCGAACCATACCAAGCATTCAGGTCTACTATGGTTTTACAAAGGATAGTATGCACCCCAGAAATTAAAGATGGATTCCAAAAACATCTACCAGAGGATGCATGGAAGGCTGTATCTTTACTATTAATCTCCCATGATGCCGTACCAGAAGGTTTTAGGGAAATAGTCAGAAGAATTATATTATGATCACTCAGTGTCGTTGGGACTATCATCAAATCCAAGATACGCGGAAACATGTTATAGTCCGAGATCGCATAATCAATTATAGAGGGCTTACTGTGAGATTTATGCGTAAATTTTGCAGGTACGTCAGAGGGGAGTCTCCCATTTAAGATAAGCCCCTCGACTGCCGAAAGTTCCTCCAAAAGAATCTTCCCTCTTTTACTAGTTATTATTTTGTCAGGGAGAAGGGATTGTGGAACAAAGTGCGCTTCTTCTTTGGCTTTATTTCTAAAAAGGTTCATACTGGAGTTAGATATTTTACAATTTAAATCACCCACAAGTATAACTTCTGAAGAAGGTGATATTTTTTTAGTCTGGCCAATATATTGAAAAACCTGCTTCAACACACCATTAAAACACTCTTCCGGGGGGATATAAACATTAATAATTATAACAGACGCCATCTTTGGGAGGGTGGGGAGATTTGCAATAGTTATGGCTTGGAAAAGGTTGCTTGGGTCAGTATACTGAGAGAATTTCCAATTCCATTTATTTGATAACAGGCACGCGATACCCCCCTTAGCATGCCCTTTCTTGGAAGCAACCGCCGGGACCTCCAGCACAAAGTAATCCTTTCTAACATCAATTCTATTAATACACCAAGTTTCTTGAATACAAATCACGTTTGCACCCAACGTGAATAGAAACTCGAATTTCTCTGGACTACTGTGTATCCCGGCAGCGTTCCATGAAATGATTTTCAATTGATTGTTAAAGGTGCTGAAACAATTTGGGGTTATCTGTGGATTTAGATGATAAAGCGTTATGCAGCCAATTCCACCGATTAGAGTCCTCTATTTGTGAGGAATTCTGAATCAGTGGAGGTGGTTTAACCTGGGAAACCAGGCGTTTTCCTTTTGCAACCCAGATCTTTATATCTTTAAATGGTGAAGTAGCCCCAATTTGTCTATCATCCTTTTGGGGCATCCTAGGGGAAACGTCTTTATATCCAAAATTCACTATCGGTAAGACATCGATACCTGTGCGTTGGAAACTCTCTGCCTGTTGCAAAACCAGATTTACAATTATTTTAGAATAAAATTTGACCCTTATGCTTGAAACACTATTTCCCCCTAGCAGAGTGACTAACTCAATGTCGCTTGTTTGAATGCGGTGTAACTTATCCATTTCACTAAAGCGTTTGAGTAGCCATGTTCTATTTAGTGGTAAGTCAACCTCAAATAGCGGAAGAAAGTCCAACACATAAGTGTCCACATAAGATATGGCCTCTTTTCGTTCAAGAGTAGGGAGTGACGGTTCCCCTGTCCCAGCTATAAAAGTAAAGGGGGAGGCCAGTGGATTAAGTAACTCAGATTTAACTGGATTAATAGTCCTTAAATTCGATTCAAGGGAAGATTTTAGGCCCAAGCCGTCCTTTTGTGTTAAAACCTCCCTAATCATGAGTGGAGAGTTTCCAGAAGACTCTGAGGCACAATGGGGAGGACTGGCTTCCAAAAGCACCCTTGCGGTAGGTGAAATAGGTTCAGTGGCTTTATCTTCCTTGTCAGTTAGAATAACAGAGTCTTCAAAAATTATCCGCCTCTGTCTCTTCTTCTTATACTTACGCACCAGTTTCCTTTTGTTTCCTTTATATTTTTTATGTTTTTTCCCTTCCTTCTTGATTAACCTCGGGAATAGCTTTTTTAATTTCCGAGCAGAAGATTGGAAAGAGTTCTTGTGGTACATGGCAGTCAGGGCTAGGCATAATTTCTTCCGCTATCCCCAAATCCGCCTTCATGATACAATTGGGTGCAGCAGTTGCAGACCAACCTTTAGCGATGTTATCGTGTAGGGCAGCTGGCACTGGTTCAGGGACCTTTATCTTGGAGTTTTCTGTACACACCTCGGCTTCCCCCTTATTTAGTTTAGTACCATGTGAAAAGAGGGGGCTATTCCTCATTTCCGGTGCTTTTTGCAATAGATTTTGTAAGATTTGTGTAACAGAGTCCAGAATACAGTCCGAGCTGCCAACAAATTTTCCCAATAGGAACAATATAGAGGCTAACAGATGTTCAAGTGCAATCAGAGATTCTGATAAAGGTTTATCTCCTGCCCCGACAGTGGGACAACTGCCGGATAAGTTGAGAAATGGGCTCCTGGAAGTACTTAATACATCAGACATACATTGGCTATTCACAGAGGGGGTACTGCTATAGAGTAGCAGTCCGGATGGAGTCGCTCCTCCTAAAGGATTATTAGTTTCCGGAGCAGCCGGGCTAATCGGCTTCACATAGCGGCCACAGAGTTCCAGGTCAATAGAGAGCGGCGGTGAGGCTTGACCATCCATGCTGTTCAAGGGAGACTCCAAGAGTGGAATAGAGTTATTGGCTAGCGAATCATTAAGTGAGAGTGCAGGAAGATTATTATCCTTGCCCTCCTCAAAATGCACAATGCAGGGGGTGTCCATGGATGACACTTGTGGTAGCTCAGAGGACACAAGAAGAGCGTTGGTATCTATAATGTGTATATCGTTCTCTTGGATATCTGGGGCTGTATTGTCTTTTTCCACAGCCATTGAGGATTTTTCCACCGGTTTTTCCCAAAGTTCAAAGAGCTGACATTGGCCCTTTAGCAGCTGGTTATTCACAGACTTATTTCGCAGGGGATTAGATTTTGTTTTAGCACAAGTTCTTCCTCCCACCAATCTCCCAGAGCGGAGTTTTTTTGTCATCTTTTACTGCGAGCTTCCCACACTCCGGCTTTGCAAGATGGTGATGTTACGATATAATAATACGTAAAAGTTAATAAAACACAATAAAAAGAAGTAAAAATGAATCAGTGCGGTCAGCGTTCAAGTACTCTGGGTGACGGAAAGGTGCAGTCCTCAACAGAGGCACTTACGTCAACTGGACCTAATAGGATAACATATGGAAAAACAATTCAAATAGCGGGGCCCAGCCCAGCCTACCTCGGCCACTGAGGGCCACAGAGGGCCCGCCCTTTGCCCGGGCTTCGCCCGGCGTCCCGCGAGACGGGGGTGACACCAAATTTATGCGCCTCCTGGCGCTCGATTGACGCGTGCAGCGTCGCCGGGAATGCTGGGAAATGTAGTTTTTTGGCAGTCCCCAACACCGCGCTCCGCTCGGCGGTCAGACCCACAGATGGCACAAGGGTCTGGCGGCGGGAGGCGGGTGGTCGCAGGCTCAGCGTCTCAAGTATTCCGGCGATACAGGCTTTGGCAGCAGTTCACTTTCAGGCAAGATCCCCACTCGACCGGGGTGACACCAAATTTATGCGCCTCCTGGCGCTCGATTGACGCGTGCAGCGTCGCCGGGAATGCTGGGAAATGTAGTTTTTTGGCAGTCCCCAACACCGCGCTCCGCTCGGCGGTCAGACCCACAGATGGCACAAGGGTCTGGCGGCGGGAGGCGGGTGGGCGCAGGCTCAGCGTCTCAAGTATTCCGGCGATACAGGCTTTGGCAGCAGTTCACTTTCAGGCAAGATCCCCACTCGACCGGGGTGACACCAAATTTATGCGCCTCCTGGCGCTCGATTGACGCGTGCAGCGTCGCCGGGAATGCTGGGAAATGTAGTTTTTTGGCAGTCCCCAACACCGCGCTCCGCTCGGCGGTCAGACCCACAGAGGGCACAAGGGTCCGGCGGCGGGAGGCGGGTGGGCGTAGGCTCAGCGTCTCAAGTATTCCGGCGATACAGGCTTTGGCAGCAGTTCACTTTCAGGCAAGATCCCCACTCGACCGGGGTGACACCAAATTTATGCGCCTCCTGGCGCTCGATTGACGCGTGCAGCGTCGCCGGGAATGCTGGGAAATGTAGTTTTTTGGCAGTCCCCAACACCGCGCTCCGCTCGGCGGTCAGACCCACAGATGGCACAAGGGTCCGGCGGCGGGAGGCGGGTGGGCGCAGGCTCAGCGTCTCAAGTATTCCGGCGATACAGGCTTTGGCAGCAGTTCACTTTCAGGCAAGATCCATAGTTAAATTGTGGCCTGACCATGCGTTTTACAGTTTGCACCCTTCTCCGGGGAGAGGGGGCTGCATACCTTTGTGACAAAAGCAAAGATTCCCAACCAAATACAGGCTATGACTTGGTTTTAGTTAATAACCAGTGCTTTTGGGGGTTTATGGAACCCAATGCCAAAGGTAAATGTAATGCCAGGGGACAGGAAGCTTAGGAGTCTCACTGTATTCCCAGTTAGGCAAGTCTCACCAGACAGATTCAGAGAAGAGAGTAATGTAATGGTGTGGGAGCATATCACTAGCATTGAGATTTTCTGGATAGTGGATGACAGAGGTTAAGGGGGAACAGCTCGTGAGTCCTTCCTCTATTATAACCTTATATATTCCATCATTTAAGAGCCTGCCCAGCTCCAACCCAAGACAAAATTAAATCCAAGAGATGGATTCGAGCCCCCCACCCAAGAATATGTTTTTTTAAATTCATGAGCCTGATGAACTCCTCTCATTAGACCAGGGTTTGAAACGAGTGACACTTCAGACGCTGTGTCGGAGAGCTCAGTGTTCCTAAGTCTTCACTCCCACCAGGGAACCTAGGGAAGGTGAAGTCCTGGCGTAGGAAAGTGAAGAGGAGCTACACGTTCTCTATTAAATTAGAATTATTAAAGACCAGTCTTATAGAAGTGTAAAAGACTAACAAAGTGCAAGAACTTCCAAAAATATCTCCTTGGGGAAACAAAGGAGCAATTGCTGTGACCGGATGATGAGTTGGAACAATTCTTCAATGGAACTGCTCAGGTGGAATAGAGACTCAAAAATGTTGATAATTGAATGACTAGAAAACACTAAAAACAAGCATTGGCATAGCCAACAGTTCTCGCCTTTGGGACCTTATAAGTGTTTTGCCAGAGCTATTGGCTTTGTTAGTGTGCAGTGTTATAAGCATTTTTGTCACCTTATATAAGCAAGAAAACAATATGTACAAATGAACGACCCTGTTAAAAAAAGAATTAACATATACAATGTCTTCTAGTTGACAACAATTGCGTGATTGAGGGTATTAGGGATCTGTAAATCACAAATAGGCCATTTCAAGGCACCAAAGTACTCCTCACATATGTATAAACAACCTACTCCTCCTAAAAACAAAACCATTAACCAAAAGTTCAGGATACACTATCTAAATACTAGATCATTAGTAAAACACCAACTAGATATTTTCTTGCTACTTGTAGCGGATAAACCAGATATTCTGTTCCTAAAAGAAACATGGCTGAAATCTGACTCCACGCCGGATATTTTGGCTGCACTACCCAATGATTACTATATTCTTCACGCAGACTGGCTTGGCCAGACAGGGGGTGGGGTGGGGGGGGGGGGGGGGGGGAATGGGTTCGCAGCAATTATTCAGCATGACTACAAATTTACGACAATTACTCCTCTTGATCTCCCTGATGCGGACAACCTGGTCATCAAGCTAGAATCTAAATCCAGACCACTAATTTGTGTTCTGATCTACAGGCCCCCACAGTACATGCCACAGTTTCCTTTGCAGCTGAGCGAGCAAATGGGCAATATCGCAACTAATTACACTAACATTTTGTTAGTAGGAGATTTAAATTATTGGTCGAATGACCCGCAAGAAGGACCTCGCTCCATAGAACTAACTGAACTTCTCACTAACTTGAATTTTTGTCAGCATGTGACCTCAGCTACACATAACAAAGGTCACATTCTGGACCAGATCTGGTCAAATAATATTACAGTATCACACCCTCATGATCCTACCTTGTTTATGGTCGGACCATAATTTACTCCAATTTTCAGTAACTATGGTTATTGATAATAAGACCCCTCTGGCTGAAAGTGGAATGATTAGGGCATGGGGTTCCCTAAATAAACAAGAATATTTGAACACCCTTAACAACCAATCAGTCTCATTAACCTCAGATTTGGACCTTCTAGATGGCAACATCTCGACTTGGATATTGGCAGCTAGTGACTCACATGTCCCACAAAAAGAACTGAAACAGGCTTGTCGTTCTGACGCACACTAATGGTTCTCTACTAAACTAAGAGAGCAGAAATTAGTACTTCAAAAAGAACGCAGGTGGCGACAAAATTACTCCAGTGAAGACAGGCAGACCTACTTTCTAGCACGGAAGGAATACAAAAAAGCTGTACGTATAGCAAAGGCTTCACACTATTTGTCTAGAATTCTCAATTCATCTAATGGGTCAAGGAAAACCTTTGCTATGGTTAATGAACTATCTAACACAGGTAGAATTTCACCTTCCCCCATCCCCACTCAAGAACTTTGTAATTCCTTAAACAACTTCTTCCTGGATAAAATAGCTTCTATTAAAGCAGATATTCCTATTTCAAATACTAAGGAGATTCCTGTCGACTCACCCACTAACCGCCTTACCTTGGATTTCATTCCGGCTATTAGTAATCAAGGTTTTTTGGACCTGCTGTCCAAAGTGAAATCTGGCTCCCCTCTGGACTGCTGGCCGTCCTATGTCTTAAAGGACATATTCTCTGCTCTACCTACTGCCTCTATAACTCTTCTCAATGAGTCTCTACTTTAGGGCTATGTCCCCATTATGTTTAAAAATGCGATTGTGGTGCCTCTCTTAAAAAGAGTGGAGCTGACCCTCTTAATCTGTCAAATTCCCGTCCGATCTCCCTGCTTCCCTATTTGGCGAAAGTGTTAGAAGCACATGTGGCAAAATGCCTATCTAACTTCATGGAACTGTCTGGTTATTTAGATTCTCACTGGGCGGGCTTCCGCCCTGCACATTCAATGGAATCCGTGATTCAGGCAGTCCTAGATGACCTACATAAGAATGCGGATGAAGACATCCCACAGGCCCTGGTATTACTAGATCTGTCAGCCGCCTTTGACACGGTTGACCATAGTATTTTGGAAGACCGGGTCAGACAGGCTGGCATCCAGGAACTGGCTTTGAAATGGATCAGTTCCTTTCTCAAAGAACGTACTCAATCTGTACGACTGGCCTCATTCACAGCCCCCAAGCTAACTATATCATGCGGGGTTCCACAAGTTCCTCGCTTTCACCCCATCTGTTTAATCTATACCTTCTTCCTCTGATTGGTACACTGAAGGAAATGAACGTAACGACTTTCAATTATGCCGACGACCTTCAGCTAACCTTCACTATTGACAATTCACCTAAGTAAGTGGTTGAATTCCAGACCACCATGCTATTCATTTGTCAATGGATGGATCAAAACCATCTAAAGCTCAACCCTAGTAAGACAGAACTATTACTTACAGGCAAAAGTAAGATCTTCTGGGGACCACAGTACTGGCCGACGGATCTAGGCTCCCCACCAGTACCTTCCACCACAGTAAAGAGCCTCTGGGTCATTATAGATAAGTCAAGTAGGTTCAGTGGTCTCCAAATGCTTTCATCAATTACGAAAGATTAGGAAAATCAGCCGCATGTTTACCCATGCAGCGTTAGTTCAGGTGATGTTGGCGTTGGTATTATCGCACCTGGACTATGCTAATTCAATCTACCTAGGGCTGCCTCTTTTTCTTATTAAGAGGCTTCAAATGGTCCAGAATCAGGCAGCCAGACTGATCCATCAACAACCTAGATGGCAATCGGCCAAACCACTGTTGAAAAAACTACACTGGCTCCCGATACCCCAAAGGACAGAATTCAAGATGGGATATCTGGTCCTTAAATCATTGTACGGCAAGAGCCCTATAATTATCAATACTCTTCTAAATAGGTATACTCTTTCCCGTAACCTCCGCTCAATGCATCTTCAGTTACTGACTACTCCTGCCTGTAAACGGAAACGACAAGGTGGACAACGGTTTGCATCCTGTGGAGGTCTGTCCATGGTCTCAAGTACTGTTAGCCCCAATGTGTTCCTCAGAGAATCACTACCCTACATGTTTAATTTTTTTAAGTGTTGCGGGTATCTGAATATTGTAGTGTTTTGGTCTGAATCTCCCTGCAACACCCCTCTTTAGGTGCTCTCCTACAACAGAATTAGCACCACCTTTTTAATTCTAGCCCAGCATGCACTCTAGCAGTTTTTGAAGAATAGTTTTGCCCCCTGATGTCCCTATATCCTCTCAGACTGGTTCCTTATCACCATGAGAAATTAACCACTGTACTTACGACCTCTCCAGGACCCCCACTGCTCCTCATATCCATTAGCGGCCAAGCTTCCTGGTTTCCCTGGACCCCTGCAAATACCTCAACTAAACAGTAATCCATGCAAACTTAACATAAGCTTACTGAGATACACATATTTCCATGGGTGCCTCTAATAGCCCTCTCACATTGTGAGCTACTGCCTATAAGGTTCTCATTCTGCAACTTCCACCTCTGGAGCCAAATGAACCTCTACTGTTGGGCCTGTCTTCTCGCTGATGTCTCAGCCCAACTGGTCCTAGGGCTCTGCTCATGTCGATGCCCTACCGGTGGTCATTTCTCTGTATCCATCTTTGCTTCTTTTTTCTGCATGGAGATGTGTTGCACCTTGATGATTGATGTCCCTGTTCTTTTCTGCTCATTGTTCCCTTGCTTTCATGTGCTCCCCCTTGTGGCTCTGGTTCTTCTGGATGCAGAGTGATCACAACGGCTTTCAGAACCTCTTTTACTGACTCTAACTGATGCTTCGCTTCATCAATTGGAAGTTGTGTGCCACAGGTTACTGCTGAGCATTACCAATTGTTCCTTTTTGATAGTTTTCAGGCACTGTTTTAAATGTGCATCTTCCTTCTACCCCTTCTGTAACACCCCAGCAAGCTCAACTTCTATGTAACGTGTTATTTAGTACCCATATCTGCTGTTCCACTAAAACATTATATATACCTTTCTAATAATCATCCTAAGTGTCTTTCCCCTGCTGTGGCTCTGAGGCGTGGTTGTTTGTGGCTCCTGGGGCTCTATAACAAGGCTCTTCTACCATTCAACCATCTACAACTCAATCAATCAATCAACTGGGATTTGTAGAGCGCAGCTAATCACCTGCGAGGGTATCCAGGCTTCAACCAATCTACCCATCAAACGGGCACCAGCTGAGGTCTACTCGCTCTCCTGTGTCTCCATCACACCGGTTGATAGAAATGCCCCTTTCATACCTTACTATTGCCCACAATTTGGCACTTTATCGCAGCTAAATTGGTGATAAATGAATCGCCCCATTCACAAGCTGGTACAAACAGCCGATATCAGCAGTTTTCCTGCGATAGCATCCTCAAAAAGCATTGCCACAGATGACCCCGGCAACTATCGCTAATGAGATGCAGAGTGGGCGTTCCCGAGCAAAAAGCCATGACAACACCACACCTCAACATTCTCAATGGTGAGCCAGATCTGTGATAAAACATGCGATAAGGCGCGTTAGCAGCAGGAAATTAACACCTGCTCTGACATGGTGCAAAGTCGGACCACAACCAGCACCAGAAAAGGGAGCCCAGACCGCAGCCACACCTGAAGCCCAACAGATGCCATGGAGCCACTGATCATGCAGCTCTGAGACCCAACAGGGCCACAACACCCACCGCCACCCCACCTCCCCCCCAGGACGGCCAACCACCCGTACCTCCCCGGACCACCGCAGAGACAGCGCAGAGCAAGACAGCAGACCATCAGAAAACGCACCAACCACACAGACCCAACACCAGAGAATTGCATTGTCCACTTCAGGCTCAAAAGGACAACTATCCTACACATCCTGACCACCATTGCCCACAGGCTGACGGTTCCAACACAGCGGACAACCAACATCCCTCCGCAGGCAATTTGCTGGCTGTGCTGCACATGTTGGCCTCTGGGACCTTCCAACCAACAACATCCAGAGTCGGTGGAGTTTCACATCCAGCCCTATCAAAGTTCATCACAACTGTCTTGGAGGACATCATCTGCTTGGTAACTCAGTACCTATACTCCCCATAAACGGCACAGGAACCGCTGGTGGTGAAGCAAGGACCATACGCCATAGCTGTTGTCCCGCATGTGTTAGGGGGCAATTGACTGCACACATGTCCTACTCGTGCCCCTGGTGACACTACACACAATTACCTCAACAGAAAACACACGAATTCCATCAATGTGCAGGCAACAGTGGACCACCTAAGGATCGCCACCAATGTCGTCGCCAACTACCCAGGCATTGTGCATTATTCCTACTTCTACCGACAGTTCATCATCAACCAGTGCTAACAGGATGGCACCCATGGAAACGCACTGCTCGTTGGCAAGTACAAAATGAACACACCACAACCCCCAACTCCACAAGCATGCAAATCACAAATCTGGGAATGCACACGTCACAGACTCACATTCAACATGCCAAACAACATGCCCACCCACCAGACACGACAGCATAACTTAATGTGGCAACCTTGGCTAGCCTTGTACATGAGCCATCAACGGCATGGCACCTCAGCCACACAATAGTGGAATATGGGGAGAGGTGGGAACCAGGCATGTGCGACGGATGGAAGTGACCCATGAATGAGAAGGTACACAATGCCAAGTGTGGCGGAGATGAGCTGGACAGACTGCAGTACGTAGACCACAGAAATATCCATGTCCACATGCACTGCTGGTGTATGGAGTGTAGTGGACAGTGGACGCAACTATGTCACCCCAGCCAGTGGGGAAGATCCCAGAAATGTAGCTTGTCAAGTACCCCCCTGTAAGCATGAGTGGAGTGGGCCAGCCCGGTGTATGCCAGGCCAGCGTAGGGGTGTGAATAAAAAGCACGTAGCTCTGGGCGTGGTTCTCTTCCGGGATGTGCAACGTCTCTGCCAGGGCGGCGCCTCCCAGTCAGCCACGAGGCTGACGCCATCGCAGTGAGCGGTGTTGCCCGAGATCCTGTGCGCCTGCTGCACCCCGGGATGCTGGTCCCTGACCTGTCATGCCTGCCCCTGCTCAGCCAGGCCTCACTGCTCACCTGCCGACACCCTCATGTGTCAAGGAGGGCCCACCAAGTGCCGGCACAAGCCCCAAGCCAGAGGCCCACGTGCTTAGCAGCCTTCCCAGACCATCAAGGCCTTCGCGACACAGGGCAGCAGAACTCATTTCTAGTTGACATACTCCACCGGCCTGCACAGCTGCCAGGTCGGTCACACATTTGGAACTGACTCTTGATTACGCAATGGCACAGTACACATTTCATGGCAGAGCTCATAACACTGTACCCCCTTCAATGTGTTACCACCACCTCTGTGCATAGCCACCGCACGACACCTGTCTGTGGTCCCTTGCTGACTACTGCCTTCGGCCTACACTGCATTCGAGTAGGTCACACAGTTGGAACTGAGTCTTGATTTGTGTATGGCAGAGTTCATATCATTGCACGCATGAAGAGGAGTAAGAGGAAGACGTGGTGCAGTCCGGGGGAAAAAAGGATCCTCTTTACGGAGGTGATCGAACACTGCAACAACGGCTCTGGTGTCACTAATTCTGTGCATCACGAGCCAACGATACTTGGCTGTGGGCCTCTGCGGACCACTGCCTCCGCCCTACACTGCGGTTGAGAAGGTCACACATTAGGGACTCAGTCTTGATTTATTTATGGCAGCTTTTAAATCATTGTACTGGCCTCATCGCAGACTGCATACCCCTTCAGCTCTGGTGCCACTGAGTCTGTCCCCCGACATCCATGGACACTTTCTGGTTGAGGTTTGGTGGCAACTGAGTCTATGGACTGGGGGTTGTCTTCATCATCATGTCGTTTATACTGATTTTTGGGCAAAAACGAGGCTGTAGCATTCCACTCCTCAATTTGCTGCTTCCGGATGGCTTCTACCCTCTCCATCATGCCCAGGAGGACACCTTCCACTGTCACCCTCAACCCTCCGCCACATTCACCTAGGACATCAATGAGGACCCGCTCAGCTTGCGTTGCCCATCTCACTGCACCGCAAGTCACCGGTGTGCCTTTGGAGGCCGCAGTGCATCCAGGGTCACTAACTCTGTGCAGCTCAAGTCAGGGACCCTGTCCAGTGAGATATTGAATGGCCTCTGAGACGATGGCCTTGGGGTGCTCGACGCTATGTGTGTGTGGCCCTGCGCCGTCCGCTGCCCCCGCCTCAACTAAGGTCCACCAGTGCTCACACATCAAATCGAGTTCTGACTGGCCCGGTCTTCGCAGCACCAAAGGAACCACATGCCACCACGGCCAGAACCACCTCCAAACGCCAACTGCCAGAGTCGAAACAGCCGTACTGGCAGACTAACAGAGTTGCTCACACCTGTGGTGGATGCCATCATCTGCCTGATACCCTGCTCAGCACTCCAGGTGCCGCTAACTCAGTGCACTCCAACTCACGGACACGTCTGTTTGCAGATTGGGTGACCTCTGTACTTTCTCCGGCTACCACCATGATGCTTCGCAGTTGTCTCTGTAATGCTGGTGTTTTCCGTTTCCGTTTTAATGGTGTTCACTGTTAAAATTGTTGCCAGCACCAACCACTCCGTGCGTGCTGGCTTCCACTCACCCCACACCCATCTAGCACAGGCGTCACTGTACATGTGACCCTGCCAATAAAGGGACCAGTCGCACGTGCCCATATACAGTTCCACAAACTATCTGCGTGTGTCCATGTAGTCAGGATGTATGCATGAGGGCCCGAGGCCTACTACATTAGATTGTGCTGTGTAGAACGGACGCAACCATGTCCTCGGTGGCAGCGGGTACGACCTTGGACAAGAAGCTTTGTCGTAACGCACTCAATGCGTAAGAGGAGTGGACTGGGCCGTCGTACGGAGGTCCAGCGTGCGGGTATGAATGATGATTTCGGGGCTCTGGGTGTGGTTCATTGCAGGAAATGTGCACATGCTTGTGTCTCTATCGCGGTGTGCGTCTCCTTTGTGGGTTGTATGTGGTCCCTGATGGGACATGAACACCCACGTATATGTGATCTCTTTCAGCTTCAATGTGCTCTGAATCCACCCACACCTATTTGGCCACCTCCGTTTGGCATTCTGGCACCTGGCATTGGCATGCAATGTGTGCATCGGTGAAGTGTTGGGAGCCAGCCGTTGTGGCGGGTGCTTCCTGCTGTGTGGTCAGTGCAGGGGCTGGGGTCTCCTCTGTGTAGCTTGGCTGCCCTGCTCCTGGGGGCGGGTTGTCTAAGATGTCCATGGGCTGTTGTAGGGCATCGGTGTCGAAGGTGTGGTTGTACTCTACAGCATCACTGATGAGTAGTCTGGTCTTCTCTGCTGGAGATGTTGTTTGTCCCTCTGCAATTTGGAGGGGAGATGCATGTTGACACTGTGTTGACATGTATGTTGGCGCATAGTTCTAGTTTACATGCAGACTATATGACAATGTACATTGTGACTGTTTGGGAGGTGCTGTATATTTTATGTGGGACAGTGGATATTTGGACTACATGACGGATGTGTGGTTGTACACATACATTTCCATCTCACAGTTTCCTTCTATGTTAGAAGTAATTGGCCTGTTTCTGCGCACGTGCGGACCCAGTTGTGTCCTCTGTTTTGCAGTGTCGGTGTTGCACTTTGTGCCACTTTGTCGTCGGATGTACTGATATTGCTATGTGTGTGTGGATCAGGGACATGATCCAGGGTCATTGTGGGTGTGCAGTTTGCTGCACATCTTTGTGCATGTGTGACATTGTGCCCATCTCCCCCGTCTCTCCAGGCTCCGGTTGTTACTCACCCTATTGAAGTTGTGTCAGGTCCTATCGAGCTGTGTTCAGACTCCGAACTCCCTGCCCCATCTCCACCCTGATGACTGTGGCCACAGTTGCCTCCAGCTCCTCCTGTGGTGCAGGACTCCCACCTCCTTTTGCCGTTGATGCCTTCCTGTTGGGAGCAGGTTTGTGCTTGGTTTGGCTTTTCACATCATGCCAGCTCCTCTTGTCCTCCACCATAGACCTCCTTGACACTCCGACTGCATTTACGTTTGTCACTTCGACTTTCAGTGGATGGTAGTGTTCTGTCACCTCCATGACGTTGATCTGGTTTTCCTGCGGACTGCACCCCTTCTACCTCTTCCTCTTATTCTTGGCCTTCCATGACCATGAGGTTCCTTGCTGGTGGTCTGTGGGCCTTGTGGGGTTTGCGTTAGCCTCTGCACTCTGTCAGGGTGCATACATGGTGCTGCACAGTTTCGTATTTTTCTCCCTTTCTTTTTCTCTGCTTTGATGGTGCATTTTCTCGCATGATTCATGGGAATTGCAGGCCTGTTGCTACTTTTCGCTGATTTTTGTATCGCAAATGGCCTCATCGCAGCTTTTTTAGCATTTTTGCGGTGTTGCGTTGTCTTTATCACGGACATTTAATACGTCTATTGTGAGCCTATCGCATTGTACTGCCTGCTTGAGAATACCACAGTGGTATTTCCACGTGATAGACTGCGATGTGCAAAGTTGCGTTAAGCTAATTTTGCATTGATTATCACATGTTCTTGAGAATAGCCCCCTCTGTATTTTTACTTTCAAAATATTATCTGGGTGATCATAAAATGCAGAGTTAGCAGAGTTAGCCTCCACAGCATGCTTGAATGCTTGATATTGGTAGACCTTATTTTCCTTTATTTTCCTTTATATAAATTCTGTGCCATTGTCATTTCCCTTCAACATGTCCCAACCGGTGATGCCACCACTCTACGATAACTGCTGGTTGCACCGGCCCTTCTATCCAGTTCATATCATCTCTGTTCTCTTTATCACACCTGTGAAGCTTCATGGGGACTCTCTTACACCTTTCTAGCTTATGTGAATATAGCATCAAAGTGGAGTGGCTTGTGTTTGCTACGGTCTATATAGTGGCTTTTCAAGTTTCGCCTCCAATTCTACCCCTTTTTAATGCCCATGTTCTCTTCCCACCCTGGATTCTGTCTACTCTTCCACCATTTTGTAGTTAGATGGAGTTGGTGCTTCTGTGCTCCTGCTTCTCTAGAATCCATTTGTGTGGGAATGCCTATGTCCCCTACCCTTCAATAGCTTGCTATGGGCTAAATTTGTCCCTTTTTCAGATCTTATTGTTGCAGGAGAACCTCTAATCTTCTACCCTTCTCTAGAGCCCACACAGTGGTCCATCTGTCCCACATCTCTTGTATAGTGCACTGGCTGACATCTGATGATTTTAGCAATAGTCAACATTCCACTGTGCTCTTGCCCACATCTCTAATTTGCATGTTGGGGAAGTCTTCCCTCCATCCATCTGTAACCTTTTTTATGGGGTGTCCTTGGCATCCAACGCCTTCGTACAGTACAACAACAACAACAGTGCTCTGATGGGAGTGCATCTGTCAGGTCCCAGCACAGCAGACCGGAGGAGGTGGCCCTTCCCCAGCCTCTCTGTAGAGCATGTGGGGGTGGAGGGGGTGTTTCCAATCCAAACTTTCTGACGTACACTTATGGAGGTGTTTGCCCTCCCGCCACTCTTCATTATGCACATGAGGCTCATTTATTTGTGTAGACTTGATGATGTGTAATCTATCTTTTTAGATGTCCCTGCCCTCTTACCCCTCTACAGGGCAGTAACAGACATGGGCTGACCTCAGCTTTTCAATCTCAAAAACTCTCAAAAACTGTCTAAAGGAAGTTTTTCTCTGGATGGAAGTAAATCACCTCAAATGTAACGCCAGCAAAACCGAAATCCTCCCATTGGGAAAAAATGTAAATTTCTGTCCCAGCTGTTGGTGGCCAGAGGGCTCCACTGCCCCTCCCAATACCGTCTTAACAGCAAGGAACCTCGGAGTCCTGTTCGACACTGAGCTGTCCTTTGACCAACACGTCAGGAAGGTTGCCGGAAGTTGCTTCGGCATCATTAAATCCCTTAAAAAATTCTTCGACTTCCTGCCCACAGACTCAAGAAAGACGGTAGCTGTGGCCCTAATCCTCTCCCGCTTAGACTACTGCAATAGTCTGATGGCAGGAGCTAAAAAATCTACACTAAAAAACTACAAAGTGTGCAATATTCAGCAGCCAGATTAGTTCTAAAACTGCCCAGGAAATCCTCTGCTTCTGAGGCCATAAAAACTCTTCACTGGCTACCTTTGCACAAAAGAATATTTTTTTTAATTCTAATCATCGCGTTTCGGGCATTTCACTGCACAGGCCCTAAATACCTCACCAGGCGCTACCCCCACTACAACCCCCCCAGGACTCTACGTTCCTCTAACGACAACCAAATAAAGATAGCTAGGTTCAATCTCAAAACCAAAGGGGGCAAAACCTTGACTTATCTGTCCTCCAGAGCCTGGAACTCCATGCCTAAAACCCTTAGATCCCTAACTCTAGAATCCAAGTTCAGGAAGTTACTGAAAACCTGGATTTTTAATCTTCCAGATGACTATGTTTTGACAGCCATCTAATCTAGATTACGTAAATACTGCATACCCCCAGAAACAGCGCCAAGATGCTCCTTTCGGAGCGACCGTTGCGCTCTATAAATACAATTACAAATTACAAATTACAAATGCTTCCAGGGCAGAGGAACATAACATTTGGGCCAGGAATTCGTGTATTTTCAGTGCATTTTAATCGTGTGTCTTTAACAGGTGCAAAACCCAAAGTTTTAATTATTGGACTGAGTGTACATTTTGAGCAAGAGTTGCCAAAGCTGATGGGTCTGCCTGGTATTTTCACTTCCAATAGTGACCTTCTGGTTTTGGCAATGCTTGTTTAAACAGAGCGGGACTTATTGGCTTTGTCTCAACTAGTTACTTCATGTGCTGTATTCATCAGTCTTAAGTGTTATGAGGCACTAAATAGTGTCACGTTGCCACTGTGTGATGGGCATACACTAATAAAAAAATGTTTGTTATGGTTCTTTCTATGCACAACCGAGAAAGATATGAGACATGGAAAAACCTCCGCTGAAAACGCAAAATTCTAAAGAAAAGGCAAACTACATTTCAAATGAAACGACCTCTCTGCAGCTAAATATTACACACACAATCCCAACTCGTAAAGTAGCTTCCTGGGATGAGTGAAGAGTCAAGCCCCGTCGCCAGCACGGGTCCTGCACAGCAGCAGACCCCTGGGAGCTGACAAAGAGGAAGCTGCAGTTTTTGCTCAGCTCTGTGTCACTGTGCGCGGGGTGCTATAAGTCTGCAGACAGTAATAAACGGCGGCGTCGCCGGCCTCGGCTCTGCTGATGCTGAGAGTGAAATCAGAGCCGGAGCCGCTGCCAGTGAAGCGGTCGGAGACCCCGGACGGGCGACTCGTAGTATAAGAAAGGAGAAGCGTGGGGGCTTCTCCGCGCTTCTGCTGGTACCAGTGTAAACTGCTGTCGATGCCTTGACTCGATTTACATCTGATTGTGATGGTTTCTCCCAGGGTCATACCGTGGACTTCTGGAGTCTGTGTCAGCACAATCTGCGCTCTGGACTCTGAAGACAGAAAGGTGATTAATTACAACAATGAGCAGCCAGAACTATTGACAGAGCGCAAAACCTATAGAAATAACTATGGAATTGATCCAGCGGCCTATAGGAAATATGTCATAAGCAACGCTACCTAACTCAATTACCTATATCATTAAACACTACTCTAACTCATGGACCCATTAATCTAATATGACATATTTGACCTACTGAATCAGGTGGTCAGAATTAAACTTATATACAACTTATTTACAATTTATATACAACCGCGGTAAAAGAAATCATCATTTAAAACAAACCTAACTATTTATATGTCCACCATGGCGATGGCATCTAGCTAATAGTAACCCACACTTCTGAATAACCAAGACCAGCTTGTTTTCATAAGTAAGATTTTATTAATTGATTATAGTTTGTTGTGAATATATCTTTATGAATGTAATTTTATTAGAATCATAGTAAGCATGTTTGAAAATATCAAAGGAAAATACAGTTTTAAGCAAGAAAATATAAATTTAGCATTTCTAAAATCCTAAGTCCCTAGCTAAGCTTAATAAATGGAAATAAAGTAAAGTCTCTAAGGGCTCTTACGTGCTCCACGCAAAGTCTGTCGGCACGACACCCTCATCCGAAAGTTGAAAAGCAGCAGCCAGCCCTAACCATAGGGCAAGGGTTTTTTATACCTTTCTAAGCTAGCTAATCTAAGTAAAGGAAAATTTTCTGCAAAAGTCGATGTCCCATTGGTCCAAAAGTGACAAGTGACATGTCACCCCATATTTCAAAACTTCCATTCTGTCATATTCTTTGAGACCATTGTCTTTATTGTACATGTTCCAAAGCTTCCTTAGTTTGCAACAATTTGAACAAGAGTTCTCGCTGACTTCATTTTACTTCCTCGAGTGCCAAGTTATCGGGCTTTCTTTCTGCCGGTTTCTGACCTTGGCCACGTCCGACAAAGTTAATGACAACACATCTTCTTTGTTAAGTGAATGTAACTTTCGTGGAAAAGCTTTCTGGTGGACATCGTGCTTCAAGCAGAAATTGAATTCATCTTTTTAGCAAACTCGAGCAAACTAGGCCCAAAAGCAGGCAACTTATTTTTCTAGTATAAAACAAACACAAGAAAAGTATTAATGTAAGAAATATTATTTTGTTCTGTTTCCACCCTTTGTTTACTAATTTATTAACCCACCCTGTTAGTCTAACGTTATCTAGCAAGAAGCAAACAAATAAAGCAGCATTTTATATCTACCAGTCTTCAAGAATCCATAAAATCTCATATGCACCTATAATAGTAGAAATGACATTACATAGACAAGGAAAGCAAAATAAGCACATGCCACTTTTAAATCTGCAGCAGTTAGTAATGACAAAAACGAAAACGACAAATTAATTTTATTATTTTTACACGAACAAAAGATGCAACAATGATGCACATTTATGAGCACACATATTAATGTCCCTGTGTATAAAGTTTAATCTAGGTTGGGTTAGAATAAAACATCACAAATCATTAATATTATTAATTTATATTATGGAAGTGTGACTTCGCGAGTTTCAATAAAATTTTATTTTCTATCTCGCTCCATCAACTCCCTCATCTGGTGATTAACAAATCACCACACCATAACCCAAAATTTGAGAAAATTTAGACCTCTTAGAAAATGATTCAAACTCTTTGAAGTTAGTATTTCTAGAAATTTGTTTCTGCAAAATCCTTGCGATTGTCATACTGTGCTCTGTGTAATTCTTGTAACTCAATTTCCCTTTCTTCTTCTTTCTGAATTTTATAAATTCTTCTCTTTTCTTTCAATTGTCTCTTTCTCTTATGCAACAAACAACCAATTTTTGTCAAAACAAATATGAATATTATTACAATCAAAGGTGCCAAAATCTTGCCAAGAATTGAACTTCCAATATCATGGAACCAGTTTTTTATAGTTTGAAATCTTTTTGAAAGTTTTTCTGAAAAATCCTCTTCTACTAATGGAATTATTTCGGAATGCATTTCTGTAATATTCTTAATATACATCTCAATATTCTTACTCTCATCAGGAATGTAGGTGCAACAATGTTGCACATGTAAAATACCGCAGACTCCTCCCTCTTTTGCAAGGAGTATGTCTAAAGCAAGGCGATCTTGAATCACCATAGATCTAATTGCAATGACCTCAACATTTACTAATTGGAAACCATCAGCTGTATCTGTTGACAATCTATCAACAATTGTGGACAATTTTCTAATTCTCCCTGAATTCAGGGTTATACCTACTAAGGGTATCACTGCTTCAAAAATATCTCCCAAAATTTCTGTAAAAGTTTCTCTTTTAGCCCTGTTTGCATAATTATTAATTTCGAACAATCCTTCTGTATTTCTATCAACATGAAAAATTTTAGGAAAAACAATCCCAACATAACAAGTCCCATACCAATGGTCAGGAAGGTTGTAGTAAGCTTTGTCACCACAAACAAAATATATCCCAGGAAAGATTGGATCTTTTCCACCTTTGAATCCCCAACCTCCCATAATCTGATATGTATCTTCACAATTGCTTGCACCCACAAAGTAATTATCAAAAAGTGTATTGTCCCTTCTAATGCAAAGCTTACCACTAATTGGTTTATCTATGTGAATTGCTGCGTTATCAAATGTTTTGCCATTTAGCTTCTCATCCTCTTTTTGCCAGAACCTAGACTTAGTCTGCTTGACTATTTCATTTCTCTTGTAAATTGCTCTCCTCTCCTCAACTAAGTTCAACAATTTCTTTCCTTCAACACTTAATTTGCAGGTTAGATTGTTTTTGTAAGCATACTCATAAGTGAGTTCATTAGTAACAAGGAAAAATTCCCTCATCTGTTTAGCCTTTTTATGCCTATTCAAAGCACCCTCAATTTTTAAATTCCCAAAGATTTCATCATAATTCGAATAATAATATTCCAAGCGTCCAGTTTGATAGAACAAACTAGCTAACACGCTACATGTTACACCATATGTGAGAGGAAGCATATTGTATGTCACTCCCTCTGAAACAGAAGCAGGCAATTTAACACACACATAGCAATCTTTTGCATTCATTACTTTAACATATTCGCTCAAAAGCCTTGTAAATGTATTGCTTGAAAAATCACTAATAGATTTGTCCTGATGAATGTCAGGTTGATGAGCAATAACTTTGCCTATTGCACTATGTTTGTTTTGACTAACTGAAGCTTTGCTTGTCATGTTTACTTTGTGAGAATCTTTGTTAATTTCAAAAGGAATAACAACAGCTAAAATTAACCAGAGCAGAATTAAAATGAGCACACACATCAGAGTCATCTTACAACACCTCTTAAAAATAGAACACCTTGAAGTACTCTGTTCTTTCACAAAAGGCATCTTTCTGTTAGCTTTGCCTTAAAAGAAAACAAAAATTATTTTAAAAATGATTTAACTAATTTTATATATACACCCCCCTTTTTAAAAGAATTTTTTTTTTCAAACCCTAACAGTATTTCTTCGACCTTATGTCACAAATAAAATTTCACAGCTAAACAGTTTTTCTTCGACCTTATGTCACCTAACAAGACTTCTTCAGCCTTTGCCAAAATTAAAAACCAAAAATCCCTATAAACATCCCTAAACTTCAATCATTGTCACTAATTTCTTCAATTTCTTCTTCTTCTTCACTGCTATCGTAAATATCAAGAACTGGAGGAATAACTAGATAAGACCACTCAGGAGATTTATATTTCTGATTTGGCTTTATAACCTCCTTGTCTTTCTCGTCACTACTTCAATTTTTCTTCCAACTCCAACTTCCTTTTCACCATCCTTTTGACTACTAATTTCTTCCACCTGCTCCTTCGGTTTTCTGATTAATCTGACTCTCAGCCTACCACCTGTCCAAAAATCAGTTTTTCTCAAGAATTTTCTTTTGGGTTCAGAAACATTTACTTCTGACTTCCAGGATCTTTTGTTTGAACTTCTGCTTTCACTTTCAACATCACTTTCTCCAGAATCGTAGTCTGAAACTTCAATAATTGACTCAGGAACTTTTCTAATCGGCAGTTTCACTCTATCAGGAACTATGCTTTGTCTTCCATCACTGGTACTAGGTAATTCGTCCTCCTCTTCTTCTTCAATTACCTCCAACTTCCCAGTTTCTGGTTTTCCGTTCCTTACTTCAGAGTTTGAATTCTGCTTTTCGATACTCTCCTGGTCGGAAATTTCAATTGTTTCAGCCTCTCTGTCTTCAACAGAATTTACTCCATTTGTCTTCTGAACTGAATCTCCAGTTGTCTTTCCTCTTAATAGATTCTCTTCATTTCCAGAATCTATTTCAATAATCTCCAAGTCTTTTCTTTGCAACTCTTCATTCACAGGTACCTGTTCCAGATGTCGACTTCTCTGTCGATCTTCAGAATCTGGATTAGTTTCACCTTCTACTTCAGAATCAGAGTCTTCCGTAGTATCACTTTCATCATCAGAATTTTCAGGAGTAGGCACTGGAATAGTATGACTAGGATGGATCCACCTTTTCAATCCTCTACACTTTACTGCATTTGTAGTGACCAGAATAACCTGTCTAGGTTTCTGCCATCTAGGAACCAAACAATTTCTTCTTCGATGTACTTTTGTTCTGACCCAATCACCAGGTTTCAAATCATGAGTCTGAACTTTCTCATTTGATTGTGCTTCAGTTCCCACCTGATTAGACACAGAAGTTACTAAATCAGATAACCTCTTACAGTAATCCAAAATAGCACTGTCATTTATGCTTAACAATTTACCTACAGGAACAAAAGCCTGTCTCATGACTCTGCCCATGAGAATTTCATGAGGACTCAAACCTGTCTTTCTATCAGGTGTACTTCTTAATGACATTAAAACAAGTGGAAGAGCATCAGTCCACTTTACACCAGTTTCTAGACACATTTTTCCAATTCTGTTTTTAATTGTCCCATTAATCTGCTCGACCACTCCAGATGCCTCTGGTCTGTATGCACAATGTATTTTCTGCTCAATGCTCATAGCCTCACATATCAGTTTCATAAGTTTGTTATCAAAATGGCTTCCACCATCACTTTCAATAGTGACTGGAAAACCGTACCTTGGGATAATTTCTCTGAGCAGCAGTTTTGCTACTGTAATTGAATCACAATGTCGTGTAAGAAAAGCTTCTACCCATCTTGAAAACAAACAAACAATCACAAGAACATATTTCAAACAATTGTGCAGAGGCATTTCAATGAAATCCATATGCAATCTGGTAAAAGGACCACCCTCTCGACCAATTACTCCTGTCCCTACAACTGATTTTCTGTTGGGGTTCATTTGTTGGCAAGACAAACACCTTTGACAAAAAGACTCAGCAATCGTTCTGAATTTTGTATTAAACCAAGTCTCTCGGAAAAGTCGAATCATAGCATCTCTTCCAAGGTGAGCTGGACCATGATATAATCTGGCCATGTCAGCAATCAAACAATTTGGTAAAACTATTCTGCCATCTTTGTAAGTCCACACTCCATCCTCATCACGTGGTCTACATTCTGCTCTTAACCACAAATCTTTTTCCTCATCATCTGCTTCATTTTGTAAATCCCTTATTTCCTGCCATGTCTCTACTGTAGTTGTTAGCATCAATGAATTTGAATCACTTTCTTCACTTCTTCCCCGATTATATGAGCGACAATTTTTCGCACAATATTTGGCAGTTTCATCAGCATAGGCATTGCCTTTCGAAATATAATCTACTCCTTTAGTATGAGCTGCACACTTTACAATTGCAATCTCTCTTGGCAATTGTATAGCGTCAATTAATCTCTTAATAAAAACTGCATTTTTAATTGGAGACCCTGCTGAAGTTAAATAGCCTCTCTGAGACCAGAGCTGTCCATAATCATGCACAACTCCGTACCCATATTGACTATCAGTAATGATGGTAACTCTTTTATCTTTTGATACTTCACATGCACGAATCAAAGCAATCAACTCAGCCACCTGTGCCGAACGAATTCCTTCAAGACATGATGCTTCTTCAACATCTGCAACTGTACAAACTGAGTATGCTGCTTTCAAAACACCTCCTTCTGTCCTCAGACAGGAGCCATCCACAAAGTAGACGACATCTGATTCAGGTAAGGGTACATCTTTAATATCCTGTCTTGGTTTGGTGCAAAATTCCATGACATCCAAACACTCATGTTCTACTTCATTCTCATCAATGATTTCTGAATCAGGTAATAAAGTAGATGGATTTAAATTCAGGCATCTTGAAATGGAAACATTATCTGCTCCTAGAATGATTTTCTCGTACTTCGTCAACCTGCTGCTAGTTAAATGTTGAGTTTTACCCCTTGTCAGTAATATTTCAACTGAATGAGGCACAAAAACTTTCACAGGAATTCCCATTATAATTCCTTCACTTTGTTCCAGACTAACACTAGTAGCTGCAACTGCTTTCAAACAACCTGGTAAGGCTTTTGCTACAGGATCAAGAACTGCAGAGAAATATGCGATGGGTTTCTTCAAATTCCCATGTCTCTGAATTAACACAGACAATGCACATCCTTCTCTCTCACTGCAATATAGTTCAAAACCTTTTTCATAATTTGGCATGCCTAAAGCAGGAGCTTGACATAAACTCTTTTTCAAATTCTCAAAACACTCCAACTCAGCTTCATTAAGAGTAATTGGATCTTTTACATCAGACTTAGTAAGTCTTTGTAGTGGTTTTGCAATTACAGAAAATCCACTTATCCATTGTCGACAGTATCCAACCATTCCCAGAAACATTCTAACCTGTCTCTGTGTTCTAGGAGGTTGCATTGCTTGAATCATTTTTATTCTCTCTACTGTCACCTGTCTTTTTCCTTTAGCAATTCTGTGACCAAGATATTTCACTTCTTGTTTACAAAATTGTAATTTTGCTGGAGAAACTTTATGTCCCTCATCTGCAAGATGATTCAAAAGTGTTATGGTATCTGTCACACAATTTTCTCTTGTTTTAGCAGCAATTAACAAATCGTCAATATACTGCACCAAAGTTGACCTTCCAGGTAAATCTAAATCTTCCAAAGATCTTTTTAACAGCTCATTAAAGATTGAAGGACTCTCAGTATACCCTTGAGGGATTCTACACCATGCGAGGGTCCTATTCTGGAATCTGAAAGCGAAAATTTCCTGACTCTCTGGATGTAAAGGAACTGTAAAGAACGCATTGCAAAGATCAATGACAGTGTACCATTCAGCATCATGTGGAATTTGATATAAAATAACTGCTGGGTTTGGAACTACAGGACAACATGGAACTACAATCTGATTAATTTTTCTCAAATCTTGAACTATTCTGTACGTTCCGTTCGATTTCTTAATTCCCATAATTGGTGAATTACAAGGACTATTCCCAATTTCCTTTAAAACACCTTGTTTAATGAATTTTTCAATCACAGGTATAACTCCCTCAATTGTCTCTGCTTTCATCTTGTATTGAGGAATGTTAGGAAATTCTATTCCCTGTTTCAACGTAATTTTGACTGGATCGACATGTTTCATTAGACCCATCTCATTTCCAGTCAAATCCCAAATTTCAGATTTCACTGTACTTTTTAGTTCATCTGGCAAGATTTCTTTTTCAAAGGTAGGAAATAACTTAGATTCCTCTGATTTCATCAACATCATTGTCATTCTGTACAAGCCATCTTCTTCTATTGTCTGCAATTCAACTCCATCAGGAGAACAATATATTCTGCAATTCATTTTGCACAATATATCCATACCCAATAGATTTACTGGACTACTATTACAAACTACAAACCTGTGTTTATCTTTAAAATTTCCAATTTCAACAGGTACCGGATCAGTTAAATCGGTTCTGATCTGTTGATTGCTTACTCTGACAACTTGGGTGGTTTCCCCAGAGAGAGGTTCAATTTCTACTGATCTAACAGTAGAACGGGTAGCACCAGTGTCCACTAGAAAAGTGATGTCTACATCATTAACTTTCCCATTTACAAAAGGACCAGACTGGTCAACCTCAAGAGTGGCTCCAATAACACACTCTTCCCCCTCTCTCGGGCACCGTCAGAAGTAATCATCAGAGTCACTTCCCTGTCCTTCTGTTAATAAAAACTGTTGTGAAGCGTTTTGCACAATTTGCCTTTGGGGTTTTATCACCTGCTCATCTCCTTGAAATCCAGCACCAGAATTATATTTTTGTGTCCCCCCACAATTAGGAAAGGGAGCCTGTGGCAATTGATTCTGTTGGTGATTCACCTGATGCTGTAGCTGTCGCTGAAGATTTAATTCATTAATGCTCTGTTGTAACTGTAGCTGTCGCTGCAGATCAACATCATTCTGCATCTGTGGATTTAACAATGGATTTTTTAAATTTCTTGGAGGTTTCTTACATTCATCTCTCCAATGTCCAATCTCGCCACAATTAAAACAAGGTAATTTCTGCTTCATCTCTTCAATTTTAGGATTAAATTTTCTAACAACGTTATTACTTTTAAATTTCCCTTGACCAAAATTTGAATTTGAAGTCTGAACAAAATTTGTGTTTTTATTTCCAATATTAGCAATTTGTTGCTCTGCTACTTTTACCTGAGCCCACATAGCTTTTTCCTTGAGCTTCTTCTGTCTCACTTCTAATTCGTCACTACAGTATTTAGCCTTTCTCAAAATGTCATCAACAGAAAGTGCTTGCCATCCGACAATACTATTCCTGATCATATCAGCAATTTCTGGTTTTAAACCATAAACAAATCTGTAGACGAAATGACTCATATCCTTTTCGTCTAATTTTTCATAGCCACTGTATTGTTTAAAAATCAACAGCAGCCTTTCGTAAAATGAATGAACTGATTCCTTTGGTTCCTGGTTTGTCCTTTCTATTTTAACCCAATCAACCTCTTTAGGCGGAATTTTTTCTTTTAACCAGTAAATCACTTTTTCATAAAAATCCATTACAATTGGATTAGGGGCACCTGTTTCTTTTATTCGATCAGGTTCTGCTTCTGGCCAACTAATTGATATTTTACATTCTGTCCAAAGATCTGATGGTACAACAATATCAAAAAATCCATCCAGATCAATCCACAGAACTTTTGAGACTTTTATGAACCTGTCTACCTGTCTATACCACTCAACTGGTTTTTCTCTCAGTCTCGGAAAATCATTTGTAAATAGTAGAATGTCCTGTCTTGACCAAGGGACATGAACATAACCTCCACCAGCAATTTCTCTCATTGGAAATTGTTTTGACAATTTTTCCAATTTTTCATCTTCCTTCTTTCTTGTCCATTTAACTCTCCACTTACTCAATTCTCCTAGTTTTTTAATATAAACTATCAAATCTTTTATATGCATTATTCTTCCCATTGAGTTCAAATTCTCAATGTCATTCTCTGAAAATTCTAATCTGTAATGTTTTGCAAAATTCTTTTGCCTGCTCAAATCAATTTCAAGTTCTGCTGCCAGTTCATCTAATTGATCATATTTGTTTTTCGTTTTCCACTGAATACTTTTGCAAATGAACAATAGTTCATCATCTCGATAAAATTTTAAACTGTCAGGACCTATTGTACCAATTATTAATTCCTCCAAATTTGCTTTTAATTTCGCAACATCAAGTTTAGGTTTTGCCACCCTGATTTCAGAATACTCAGCATCAGATTCTGCACCCATTGGTGATTTAGGAAAAGAATCCTCATTATAAGTTAAATTAGGCATTCTCGTTTTTGAAGAATTAATTTCAGAAATATCTGTATAAAATCTTTCAGCAACCTTTTGAATTTCTGCATTTAAAGGAATAGTCAGACCAGGTTTATTGATTTCTCTTTGCTCAAAAACAGGCTGAACAGGACAAATCGTTACTGGAACTGTCACAGCTTCCATGCCTTTCGTTATTTGTCGAATTAATTCTTCTTTTGATCGTAAATACTCAGAAGAATTTACAGCTTCCGTATTTCTGACTTCTCTCACATAATTTTTCGGAGCTTCCCTATCTCTTGGAATTAATGAAAAATGTCTACCTTCAATACAGACATCTGCATTTGTATCAGTTTCTAGTTTACTAGGAGTTTCAAAAGATTCAGAATTATTTGGATAAATCTTAGAAGAATCATTAATTGGAGGTGCACTAGGAGTAACTTCTGTAGAAGTCATCGGAGTAGACCATGACCTAGGAGGTCTCAAAGGCTCATTCCTTTTATTAGAAGTGAAAATTTCTTCCAAAACTGTATCTTCAGTCTCACTCTCAGCAGAGACATTATTTTTTTTTCAGTTCTTTTTTCACCAGGAGAACCTAAAACCATTTCTCTAATTAAATAAAGTCCCTCACTCATACTTCCTTGTCTCCACATTCGCATTCTGTCTTCATGAGTCTCCCTTCTATAACTTGGAATTTTAGGAGGTCTTTTAATTCCACCCGCTTCTCTTTGTAATTGAAACATCTCATCCTCCCATTCGACTAAAGCTTCGAATTGAGTAGGTCTAGGTTTAGGAATAAGAGCATTCATTTTCTCTCTCAAATTTCTCAAAACCTTTACGTTAAACGAACCATCATCAGGCCAAGACAAAACACCATCATCTTTAGTGTAGTGTTTCCAAATATCAAACCACAAAACTGTATGATAACCATATTCACCTTCCATATACGCTGCAGGTGTTTTATACTTATGAAGTAATTTACCACCTCGCGTTTCGATTTTCTTGTCAGGTGAAATAAAATTTTAAAATTTCTGAAACAACGTTGGCTTTTTCTCAACATGATTAAAATGATAACTCATTTTTAAAAGTTAAATTTAATTAATAATTTTGTTCGTAAAATATTTCCGGGATGTTCCGCAAAGTCGACCAATCCGTGCGCGAAACACACTAACAAGCCAATGAGAGTTGAGCTACGTCACTATTTTGCTCAACCAATAGATGTGAAGCTTTTCTAAAAAGCCAATCAGCTTTCAGCTTGTCAGAGATTCAAGAACCAATCAGAACACAGCTAGTGACGTATGTCACCCTATCACAGCGCGGCTCTGTGACGTACACAGCAGCTGCGGTTTTTCGCGTCTCTCTCTCCCTCAGCGCTTACCCCTCCTTCACAAAATCTTTTCACAGCGCCATTTTAAAACGCTCTTTCAGTGAAATTTAATCTTTAACAATGACAAGAAAGACTCATCTGTCTGTTTCTCTAAAAAGTGATAGAATTGCAATCATTCAAGTATTCTCATTCTCGGAATATAAGGCGCTATTCCCATAGAATATACAATTGCTAGTACAGTAATCTTTTTACTCTACCCTTCAAGCAAGTAATTATGAACTCATCTCTCTCAGAATGCACAACCAAGTGACATTTCAAAGTTCAACTTGAACGTAATTTACAAAATCAACCTCGCACTTTCACACGGAAAAAGTCCCTAAATTCAAACACACATGAAATCCGTACAGGACTCTCACCTGTTTATAGAAATCATGCACCGTTAGTAGAATAACGAAGTTATCCGTACAGGACTCTCACCTGTTTATAGATATAAAACATGTAACCCTACAGGACTCTCACTTGTTTATAGGTATTTATGTACCAACGTTGTCTTACCCTTCACTCAAGCTCGAATATAACTAATACTTTAATCACAGTGAGTTTTAGAACGGGCACTTTGTCCCTATACTCATGCTGCTCAAATTTCTTAGATAATCCTCACTAAACAAGATTCACACCTAGCCCTAAAATTGTGTTGCACGGCTACAACACATGTGATACACGGCAATATCACTACTCTGAAACAGATCAAATGCCCTGTGTGACTGCCTTTTCATCACACAATCTGTACCGGTACTACTCACATATAGCACAAAAATGAACTCAACATGTGTTAAACATTAATCCTATATCTATACTATAACAAACTAGGTTACCTTTAGCAACCATCAATCTCTGCTACCAGAAGAATTGATCCATCGGCCTATAGGAAATATGTCATAAGCAACGCTACCTAACTCAATTACCTATATCATTAAACACTACTCTAACTCATGGACCCATTAATCTAATATGACATATTTGACCTACTGAATCAGGTGGTCAGAATTAAACTTATATACAACTTATTTACAATTTATATACAACCGCGGTAAAAGAAATCATCATTTAAAACAAACCTAACTATTTATATGTCCACCATGGCGATGGCATCTAGCTAATAGTAACCCACACTTCTGAATAACCAAGACCAGCTTGTTTTCATAAGTAAGATTTTATTAATTGATTATAGTTTGTTGTGAATATATCTTTATGAATGTAATTTTATTAGAATCATAGTAAGCATGTTTGAAAATATCAAAGGAAAATACAGTTTTAAGCAGGAAAATATAAATTTAGCATTTCTAAAATCCTAAGTCCCTAGCTAAGCTTAATAAATGGAAATAAAGTAAAGTCTCTAAGGGCTCTTACGTGCTCCACGCAAAGTCTGTCGGCACGACACCCTCATCCGAAAGTTGAAAAGCAGCAGCCAGCCCTAACCATAGGGCAAGGGTTTTTTATACCTTTCTAAGCTAGCTAATCTAAGTAAAGGAAAATTTTCTGCAAAAGTCGATGTCCCATTGGTCCAAAAGTGACAAGTAACATGTCACCCCATATTTCAAAACTTCCATTCTGTCATATTCTTTGAGACCATTGTCTTTATTGTACGTGTTCCAAAGCTTCCTTAGTTTGCAACAATTTAAACAAGAGTTCTCGCTGACTTAATTTTACTTCCTCGAGTGCCAAGTTATCGGGCTTTCTTTCTGCCGGTTTCTGACCTTGGCCACGTCCGACAAAGTTAATGACAACACATCTTCTTTGTTAAGTGAATGTAACTTTCGTGGAAAAGCTTTCTGGTGGACATCGTGCTTCAAGCAGAAATTGAATTCATCTTTTTAGCAAACTCGAGCAAACTAGGCCCAAAAGCAGGCAACTTATTTTTCTAGTATAAAACAAACACAAGAAAAGTATTAATGTAAGAAATATTATTTTGTTCTGTTTCCACCCTTTGTTTACTAATTTATTAACCCACCCTGTTAGTCTAACGTTATCTAGCAAGAAGCAAACAAATAAAGCAGCATTTTATATCTACCAGTCTTCAAGAATCCATAAAATCTTATATGCACCTATAATAGTAGAAATGACATTACATAGACAAGGAAAGCAAAATAAGCACATGCCACTTTTAAATCTGCAGCAGTTAGTAATGACAAAAACGAAAACGACAAATTAATTTTATTATTTTTACACGAACAAAAGATGCAACAATGATGCACATTTATGAGCACACATATTATTGTCCCCGTGTATAAAGTTTAATCAAGGTTGGGTTAGAATAAAACATCACAAATCATTAATATTATTAATTTATATTATGGAAGTGTGACTTCGCGAGTTTCAATAACATTTTATTTTCTATCTCGCTCCATCACTACCCATCACAGATATGTTTAATATGTTAAAAATAGATCTCTCTCTGATCAATACCCCTCAGCACGGCCGCCACCGCTCTCACCATGAATCCAGAGCAGAAGCATCAGAAAGACCTGGGTTGGTGACGTCACCTCCATCCTTGCTGCTCAGCCAGGGCTTGTTTCTGAAGCCTTCAGGGCAGAAAAGACACTTATAACAGGCAGGACAGCAGGGAGGGGCCTGGACAGAGAGATGCAAAGTACCCACCGCCGGGTATGTAAATGTGGCCACGGTTGTCAATCAGGGGCCGCTCAGGTACTGCTTGCTGTTCATTCATTATTGGTTTCTAAGTTTTAGTATTGAAGATCGAGTTAATGTATTTTTTTATGAATTATGATCAAATGAACTTCCTGTTTTTTCTCTGAATGTTGATCTTTTTATACAATGTTCACACGTACATTTTTGATAACTATGATTTACGTACAAGACTAAATGATTATAACTCTGTGTACCTTCATGCAACACTCGGAGGCAGCTGGGAGCGTTGCCTTGAATCGGTGCTTAGAGATTCACAAAATGGGTTTAGATTTTGCCACTTTTGCGCAAATTAGAAGGGGCAGGCTTAGGGTGTGTTTTCTAAATTGCGAGAAAGAAAGTAACATGTCTATATTGAGCAACAGGTCTATGTACTGCATCTCCACAAACCGCTCTCACCCTATCACTTCTAGAGATAGAAACCTCTCAGACAACGGTCAATCACAAACAACATCAGAGAAAGGTAACACAGTAGGAAGAAATGGGGTCCATATTGCATCAAAGATATGCTGCTCGTTTACCATCATTCAGATTATACCCTTGTAAATTGCAATTGCAAGCATCTCCTGGAGCCAGTTTTTATAGGATGTTGGAGAGATTTGCGTCACCACCATTAAAGGCACATTTTATCACCACTGCTGTATATGTGTCTACCCACCTCTCTAGGCGGTGTCTCCGTCTGGACAAATCAGTCACATAATGCAACAAAATTAGTCTTGGTAAAAGTCCACATAAACCCCACCATTAGTATTTACTGGTGCCACCACTTTCTGTTATATAATGTGTATGGTGAGGCATTGTCATGGCAGATGCAGCATTTCTCCCTCAGAGCTCCCACATTGTCAGCAGTTCGAAGATGTTGACATATTTGCCAAGCTAAGCTCTTGCAATGACTAGTGCTAGCCATGCAGTACTTTGTCAAAGCTGACCAGGCTTTGCAGAATATTGTTCGTCCTCCAGCACGCAAGGTAGCGCTACTCCAGGTTGATGCTTGGCCATGCATGGAACCACTCATGTGTAGAAATGTGTGCTCTTTCACCCCGGCGTGCTCAGTTTCTATGCGTGTGGGCTAGGAATGAGATGCTGCATTGCAAGTGCGTGCTGATGTCATGATGTCTCTTTTCAAATGACTCTATAATGAACCAATCCAGCGTCTCTAACTCTGTAGGAGATAAGTGTGCTAAATGTGCCAGATGGTTAGAGGGGCAGACCCGGAAGCAGAGAACGGCCCGGGACCAGGGTTCAATTCCCGACGCGGCAGGGTCGCGGACCAGGGTCTGCGGACTCGACAATTCTTGCCTTGGTGCCTACTCTAACCAGGGATCACACTCGGCAACTCTGGGCATTAAGCTTGCCTCATCTCTACAACGGCCCCCCACAGACGCCGGGGATGCCTGGTTTCACCTTGGAGATACCCAGAAGGGACCATCTCACAGGGAAAGCCAGGACGGGTTCCCCAGCGGTCTTCAGCGCCGGGACGCTCACGGGCAGCTGTGCGCTTTACAAGTCCAACACATTTACATTTACATTTACACAGTGTTGTACTAGTTCATGTGTGGGAGCCAGAGACAAGAGACCACAGAGTTTGCTGGCACTTGCTATTTTAAAATGCTGAGACATGGCCATTATTGTGACCTCCACACATAGCCCCGTTATCAGCTTTGTATGTATCTGAGCGATGATTTTGACACCTACAATGGAAGCCTACTCGAGTCATAGTTGAATCGAGGTGTGAGCATAGGTTATACAGTTTGCACCCTTCTCCAGGGAGAGGGGGCTACATACCTTAGTGACAAAAGCAAAGAAACCCTACCAAATACAGGCAATGTCTTGGTTGGAGTCAATAACCAGTCCTCTTGGGGGTTTATGGAACCTAATGCCAAAGGTAAATGTAATGCTAGGGGACAAGAGGCATAGGAGTCTCAAAGTATTCCCATCTAGGTAAGTCTCACCAGGCAGATTCAGAGATGAGAGAAAACTAATGGTGTGGGAGCATATCACTAACATTAAGATTTTCTGGATAGTGGATGACACAGGTTAAGGGGGAACAGCTTGTGAGTCCTTCCTCTATTATAACTGGGGAACATCCATTACAACGCGGTCTTTACACCGCACTACCTTTACAACGCTGCTTTTACAACGCATGCCGTTACCACGACTTGCGCTGGAAGGCGCTCTAGGCTAAGGAATAGTAGATTTACTATTCCAACACCTTCCCTACTGTACGTAGGCTGGTGTTGGAATAGTACATCTAACTATTCCTTAGTCCAGCACCCTACAGCGCAAGTCGTGGTAACGACCAGCGTTGTAATGGTAGTGCGGTGTAAAGACCGCGTTGTAACGTCATACTTCCTTATAACCTTATAGAGTCCACCATTTAAGAGCCTGCCCAGCTCCAACCCAAGACAAAACTGATATCCAAGAGCTATATTCCAGCCCCCCAAGAATATGTTTTTTTAAATTCATGAAACTGTTGAACTCCCCTCATTAGACCAGAGTTTGGAAGGAGTGATACTTCAGACGCTGTGTCGGAGAGCTCAGAGATGGGAAGGTGAAGACTGGAGCAGGAAAGTGAAGAGGCCCTACGAGCTCTCAATTCAATGAAAACTATTAAAGAAGAGTCTTATAGAAGTGTAAAAGACTAACAAAGTGCAAGAACTTCCAAAAATATCTCCTTGGGGAAACAAGGTTCAATTGCTATGATGAGTTGGAACAATTCTCTAATAGAACTGCACAGGTGGAATAGAGATTCAAAGATGTTGATAATTGAACGACTGGAAAACACTAAACAAAAAAACTGGCCCACGAAAGGGAGTGCATAGAAACTGTATCCCCCAACAGTCAAATTAATGTTTTGTAATGGGTAGTAAAGAAACCCTCAGTTGAAAATGTAATTGCTGAATTTTAAAGGGATCAAATTAGATAATTGAAAAATGTACTGACCTATCCATTGTTAGGACCCATAAGTTACCTCTCCTAACACAGGAGGCCTTCCCAAAATCTAATATTATATATTTTCAAGGATTCAGGATTAAAGAGTGAGTATTGGAGAAAAAGAAGAGAAGCAAAACCAATATGTTCTCCTGGAGGATCATCTTTTGGGGTGTTTCCAAATGATTCTTTTGAGACAGCCAGAATGAAAGTGACATATGTGAATAGTTGTGCACTAAGGACAGATTTACAAGGTCTGGCACATATCTGCAAATCAGCAGGGATGCGCCAGAACACTTGTGACACGCAAAACTACCCGTGCACCACCACTGATGCGCTGCATTTACAATGATGGAGCAGATTTCATCTGCAGTCAGGCATTGTTTATTTATTTTTTGCTTCAGACAGGCTGCATTTAAATTGCCACGCACATTTTTGTGCAGGTTAAAAACATGGCACATGAAAAACATGAAAGTGAGGCCTATTCAGTCTGAAAATGCTTTTGCTGAATTAACATGTGTTTTTTACAATGTAGAGAAAAGTGGCCTTTTTACCTTTGAAGATTAAAAGAATGTGTTTCTCTCTTCCCAGCTCATCCATGTAATCTAAATTTACTATTCCTGTCTTAATAGACTTTGACTTGTTGCATATTTTGATAAACATTTTCAGTTAATAACACCTCTTTTTATAATGTGTGTGAATTAATAATGCACCAAACACGACACAGGGGACTAAATGCTTTTTTTGCATGAAAAGCTATCTAAAACACTAAAGCATGTTGCTGTGTGCGCTGTATTTAACTGTGTGTGCTGTATTTACTGTGTGTGATTTTAACATTTTGAAAATGCTATTTTGCACATTGGACATTTTTGCATGTTGTACATAAATAATAGAAAAGCTGCTTTATACTAATAGCTTGGCTAGGTAAACATTTATAAGGGGTATTAGTATGGAGTTGGGAAACATAATGGGCTGATTTACATGAAATTAATATTATCTTTGTGTTTGTTTTATTTTTGGGGCCTACACAAAACATGGCTGCCTGTGAATCCATCAAGGCTATGGCTTGCAATTTAATGAGAAGGGACCATGCGCAGACTGTGGCAGCTTTCCTCATGACAAGAAGTGAAGGACATCTTGAACTGTAGATTCTTGTGACTGTGCCAATGTACCAGTTAGTTAAAAGTATCCATCAGACTGCACTGTGGAAGGAAGGAAGGATGAATTAGAATGAAACATTTTTCCTAGTAAATGTTGCAAACGTTTATAAATGTATTAAATCATTTGCGCTTCTTTTGTTAAAACTGGTAAAGTCAGGTTTTTAGAATGAGTCAGGGTAGTGAGAACTCATGCCATCATGACTGACCAATCACGTACAGGTTTTCCTGAAAGATGCTACATCTTTGTGTAGTCTGCCAATAATTAGAGTATAAAATAATGTCCTCTCTGGATGGGGGCTGGCTTTTCTCAACTCAGCTGGCTTCTATGGGTTAGGTACGGGAAACGTCCCGGGAGATTGCTGAAGGGGAGGTGCGTCCGAGGAGAGTCAGGGGGAGGTTTCTTGCTTCCACGTCATATTTTGGCACTGCAGGCCACATTCCTTTGAGGCCTTGTGAAGGGCGGGCTGTTTGCTCTTTAGACACAGAGATGCACAGAGCAGCAACAGATAGAAAGGCTCTTTAGATTTAGATGCTAAACTTTAAGTTTATGTTTTGACTAATTAATTAGGTCTAAAAAGATTTATTTGTTTAATGCATTTATTTCTCTTAATGGGAGATTTTTGCAAACTATTTAATTATTGATTAGCTTTGCAAGACTATTTTTCTTAGAAACTCTTTAAGAATTTTGACTGATATTTTGCACCACATTTTCTTCCCTACATGTTATGCTTATATGCAGACTGTAATGTGTTCTGTATTATTGATATTTTTCCTGTTTTCCAAATTATGTAACCTGATTGATATTTTACTAATGAATAAAGGGTCAGAGAAAAATTAACTTTTGACTAGAAAATAGAACCCTTTTAAATACTCAACAACTCTCTTTATTGGCCTACAATAATAATTGTATTTTGACTGTTCATCTTTATTTAAAATCTCCTGAAGGTAATACATGGTGTGAAGGGCCCAACACCTTTTGAGCGGTAAATTAGAGGTAGCATGAGGGTCTTACATTGAGAAATTACCAGAAGAAATTACCGCTCCATCAGTGTGCCGTGGCGCACAGATGGGCAGTTGCGTGTCGCATCCCGTGGCGTAAGGGCGGAGCATTGCTGGCGTTGTGTCGCAAGGGCGACACAGCTCCAGCAATGCTCAGGGGCGCCCTATGCCTAACATGCTGTGTCACTCCTCACACCTGCTTTAGGCAGGCACAGGGTTTTGATGCAGCATGGCCGTAAAAGTGACTCACTTTTACGGGGCTTTCCTGCGACAGAACGCCCACCCTGTGCCGGAACGCCCACATGAAACCTGATGCAGGTTTCATGTGGCACAGGGCTTTACAACGTGACGCATCTCCCTAGATGCATCACGTTGTCAATAAGGCGCAATGTGGCGCATGGTTCAGGCCGCCGCTGCGACACGGAAGTGAGGCAACGGCGGTGTAAATGTGTCGCAAGGGGCTTGTAAATCTGCCCCATGGATTATGTACAAAGTGAATAAAAAGTATATAGATACATTTGCGATGCTACTTTCAATTTTGTCTCGGAATTAGAGTTTGTTTCAGGAGAATCTAAATAAATTCAATTTTCCAGGTTAATATGTCAACACCCCAACCCCTATCAGATATTTGGGAGGAGTCTTCATAGGGACTGATTGGAAACACCTACAAAAAATAGAGAAACAAATGAGGCCCGCTATCTCAGCAGTGCACAATAAAATATCCCCTCATGTGTAAGTTGCACGTGCCAAAAGAATTCTGAGAGACTCAGGAGTATAAATCAGCAAGCCGAAATGGATAAAAAGTACATTTTTCAATGGAAAAATATATCATTTATCGATTAGCCAATGTTAAGTAATGTGATGCAATTTATCTAGGACAAATGACCGAAGAGCATGCATTGTTATGTTATGTTAAACTTTCTTATATAGCGCGCGGCTGCCCCAGCAAAGGGGAGTCCCGGCGCTTCATCAGAAGAGAGGAGGCATGCACAGTCACACAACAGAACATAACACAACCAGCTACTGACAAAATAGGTGAGTCTTGATGGCCTTTCTAAAAGCCAAAAGGTCATTTAAACTCCGGATCTGCAGAGATAAGGCGTTCCAAAGTTTTGCTGCCAGATAGCGGAAGGAACGCCTGCCCATCCGAGCCAACTTGACTCGAGGAATCACAGCCAAACACTGTCCCACCGATCTAAGAGCTCTACGGGGGGAATACCTCGTCATCAAAGAGCAAAGCATAGGGGGTGAGTCCATTTTCAGAATTTTAAAAGCAAGACATAAAGTCTTGAAATGGATTCTCTTATCAATAGGAAGCCAGTGTAGCTTTGAGAGCGTATTAGTCACTGATTTAAACCGGGGAAGTCCAGTCAAGGCACGTGCCGCTGCGTTCTGAACGCATTGTAAACGAACCTTCTCCATCTGGTTAGCTCCCAGAAACAGAGAGCTTGCGTAATCCAATCGTGAGAGGATTGTAGATTGCACCACAAGCTGAACTGTAGGAGGGTCAAAAAATTTTAGTATTGGCCTCAGATTCCGCAAGATTCCAAAACACGTGGCCGCAACTTTCTTTGTGTGGGCAACAAAACTTAATGAGGAGTCAAACCAGACTCCTAGGTTTTTAACTTCATTTTTAGGTTCTGGAGGGTTGCCGAGAATATCTGGCCACCATTCCTCACCCCATGCTGCAGCATTTTTGCCGACTACCAGCACCTCCGTCTTATCAGTATTAAGCTGAAGATAATTAGCCGTCATCCATGCTGTAACTGCAGTAAGGCCCTCCTTAAAGTTGTGCGCTTTTGCCCCAGCTTCATCACTCAGCATCACCAGCAGCTGAGTGTCGTCCGCGTATGAGATAGACAGGTCCCATCGTTTGGCGACCTCCGCTATTGGCTGGACATACAGATTAAAAAGCGTCGGGCTGAGCGCGGAGCTCAGGGGCACACCTTGTTCAATGCCACATTCCTTCGATAGAAATGGCGGGATGGAGACCCGAAAAGATCTACCGGTCAAAAATGCTTTAAACCATGCCAGGGCCTGTCCCACAACCCCTGCCGTCTCCAATCTGTGTAGCAGAACCTCATGTGACACCATATCGAAGGCAGCACTGAGATCTAATAAGATCAGTGCTGCCATCTGCCCGGAATCCAAAATAGCCCGGAGATGTTCTGTCACACTGAGAAGAGCAGTTTCCGTGCTGTGTCCAGCACGAAATCCGTGCTGGGAAGCATCCAGAATGTTCTGAGATCGGAGATGCTGAGTCAGAATGATGTTAACATAGGACTCCGCAACCTTCGCAGGCCAGGGTAGCAGGGAGATGGGTCTAAAATTCTCCGGCCTAGTGGGGTCCAAGGTAGGTTTCTTGATGATAGGGGACACCCATGCCTGCTTCCATCTGGTAGGTATTATAGATGTAACAAATGAAGAGTTGATCAGAGTTCTTAATGGGTCAAGGACCAGAGAATCAACCTCTCTGAACTGTTCCGGTTTTAAGGGGTCTGCTGGGGAGCCTGTTTTAACTTTCCGGCAGAGTCTAAGGAATTCCTCACGATCCATCTCCGGTATAAGCTTGAGTTCATATGTGGGGCAGTTCTTAGGAGGAATAATGATGGGAGTAGCTGAAAAGGAACTATAGATTTTACTAATTTTGTCAACAAAAAAGGACGCCAAGTTATCACAGAGTGTGTGAGAACTGGTAGCATTAGTAGCTACTTTTTTCACACTTAACTCCTTGAGAATTTTGAAGATAGTCTTGGATGGATTTTGGCTGCTATTGATTTCGTTAGTATAATATGCAGCTCGGGTTCTACGGATCTGTCTGTGGTACTTTTTATGAATGCCGACATATAGGGTTTTCAGCTCTGATACATATGCCCTCCTCCATTTACGTTCGGTGATTTTACCCTCTTTTTTTAGAGCTAAAAGCTCCTCATTAAACCATGGACTAGACTCCTGCGCACGGGCTCTAATCCAGTCCGCAGGGATAAGAGTGCCCAGTGCCTGGTTAATCCAATTATAGAAATTTTCGTAGGCCTGATTAGTGTCTTCGCTGTCCGTAAACGGATGTGTTTTAAGTAAGGCATGGAAGTCCTCGAGTCGCAATTTCCTCCAAGGACGTTTATGCACTTTATGTGTTGGCCTCAGGGTAGAAGTGTCCTGACTAGGTAGGGACATAATCACCAACATGTGATCAGTCCAAGTCATAGGAATGGGAGGTTTAGCAGTTGCTTCCTCTAGGTTAGTAAAAATAGGATCCAAAAGGTGACCCCCTTTATGTGTCGGACCCTGCACCAGTTGACGAAGCTGGAATGCCGCTAAGTCAGCAAGCAAGCTACTGATTTTTTAATCAGTACACAGATCAAAATGAATGTTAAGGTCCCCAAAGATATTAAAATTGGCAGTCCCTACTACCAGGGAACAAACAGTCTCCAAAAAACCTTTCACAAAGCTACTGTCCGCCGCTGGAGGTCTATAGATCAATATGCCCGACAACCAGAAATTGGGATTTATTTTAATAGTGTAACGGGCACTTTCACTACCCTCAATGCTAAGTCTGGTAAACAGCAGGTGTAGTGCGATTTAGTCATGACCGCAATACCACCACCTCTTGAATGTCTATTAAGTAGATGGATAGAATAGCCTGCGGGCGTGGCCAGATTAGATATAGAATTCATATCATCCTGCATCCATGTCTCCGTAAGGAATATGATGTCAAGGGAATGATCAACAATCAGATCATGAATTTCTGCAAAATGCTTGACTAGAGATCTTACATTGAGCTGTGCAATCAGGATTTCCTGTTGGGGTTGGGCCGGCATAGATGACAAAGGAATACTAAGTTTCGGCACAGCATACCCACACATACACACAGAGTTACCTCGCAGATGTTGAGGAGCTGTCCTAGTGCAAGACGACGTTGAAGTATTCAAATCATGAAGGCGTGTACTAGAGTATACAAGTCTATTCCCCGATAAATTGCCATGGTCCCAGGCGAGAGGCGACGTACTGGCGCGGACGAGCGCAGACGGGCTTCTCTTTGGCGCGTCTTCGGTGCGACCTTCGTGCGCTCGCTGCGTGCGTCCGCTCCGCTCTCGCGCCATATCCGCCAATTATAGTGCCTGGGTCTGGTTAAAGCGGAGCTACTAGACCGCTACCCCAAGCAAGATAGCGGTTCTACCTGGCACAAGCAGGAAGTGAGTGACTTTGCAATCAGGCTGTGCCCCGGAGTCACCCTCCACAACAAACAGTCAACTAACGACTGGCGGTGAACCGAGGTGACTGCAGGGCGCCAAGTACACTTGGGGAATGAGCAGTGGATGTGAGTAAAAATACAAATTTATACGAACTAGGCGTTATTTAAAACAAATGTAATCGCCGCAAATAAAGTGTTTAAAAGGCTAGCGTAATTAGCTCTAAGACTGCGCAGAAGGTCGAGGAGCAGAGATCGTACAGCCTGCCCTCTAGTCCGAGTCTTCCTCAATCAATCAACTGGTAGGACAAACCCCCCAGAATATAGCCTGACCATATTACAGAATTGAAGGGCTTTGTGCCTATGAAAAATGGAGTTACATTTAAATAAATCTCTCGCACAAAATGTATTGTTGAGTGGCTAGACAGGAATGCCACCATGAAAAGGGAGAATCCACCCTCGCAGGCGAGGGAGAAAGGTGTCACCTGCCAAATGATAATCCTGGGACGTAAGCACGTCTCACAAATGATGGCAAAAACCAAGCTAGGTACAAATTCAGGGCGAATGCAACAACAATATGGATACACAAAAATATATGATACAAAAAAATAACATTTATGCAGCAAAAAAAATAGACATAAAAAGCACAAATATATAATGTGCTGCAAAACTTTTCAGTAGGACAACGAGATTTCATAATTCTTTTTAGGCCATTTTAGAGCCAATACCAAGATTACAAACAATGTAAATATTACATCCCCACAAACAGAAGTATCAGTAATAAAAAACAGGCTCCAACTACATACACAAATGCTCTCCTTCGTCTAGCTACACACACACACAAATGCTCTCATCCGTCTAGCTACACATACATTCAAACCTACTCACTACAATGACACCATAAATATGTACAGCCAAGTACAAAAAGAGAAAGGCAGAGATGTGACGTGTAAGTTGCAGACAGTCCAGAATATGGCAGCGCGACTTCTCTGCAAATTACCTTACACCTCCTCTACCTCCAATGCCATACGCTCTCTGCACTGGCTCCGAATTGAAAACCAAACAAAATTCAAGGCCCTCTGTATCATCCATAAAATTAACTCTGGTCTAGCCCCCTCTTACCTAAACCCTTTGGCACAGCTATATCATCCCCCTCGTAATTTACGTTCTTCTAATCAATACTTACTTTCTGTTCCCAGAATCAAAAAAGACAGAATGGGTGGCCGCTCATTTGCCTGGCTGGCCCCCTCGCTCTGGAATTCTCTTCCCCTTCAGATACGTACTGAACCCAATTATCTCAGGTTCCGTAGGCAGGTAAAAACCTGGCTATTTAACATCTAATAGCCCTATTCTGACTTTCCCCCTCACCCATTTCAATTTAGCGCCGGGAAACCTACGGGTAGCTGTTGTGCTTTACAAGTTTAATTATAATAATAATAATAATCAACAAATAAATAGTACAGTGGGCAATAGTGCATAAGTATTAACAGGGAATTCTTGCCTAGTGATCTCTGTCTTGCACGGTGTCGGTGCGCTTTTCAGTGCTGAGCTAACTAGTAGCCGTCACCTTCCTCAGGGCACTTCATAAGTATTAACAGGGAATTCTTGCCTAATGATCTCTGTCTTGCACGATGCCGACGCGTGTTTCGTTGCTGGGCTAACTAGTAGCTGTCACCTTCCTCAGGGATCTATGCCACCATGGTCTGTTCTAGACAGTGTCAAAAATGGTACCTCACCCTTCTAACAATAGTGTAACAAAAATGCTACAACCCTCCTGATTAAAGAACATGATGAAGCTACTACATACCTAGTAAGTGACCAGCATATTGGAGTGGACTCAGAGAGCCAAAAGAACATGCTGCCACTTAAAACCCAAGAAAAGGAATGGAAATGTTACTATTCTTCACCTCTGAATGAAGGGGTGAATGTCCAATGAATGGTATGATCCCGAACATTGTTAGCCAATCAGTGTCAGACTATTTGGCCTGGAACCAGAAAAAAAGGGAACAACTATTAGTATCTCTGGTGGGTGAAACATGAAACTATCCTGTCGTCAAGTGGAAGCAGGTTGAACTTACTAGTAACCAGAAGCCACTGACTGAATCAAAGTGTGCTTACAGCGCGCAGTCAAGAGCTAGCTAAATAGCCATGGGAGCATCACCCAACGTGCACGCTCCTGCAGAACCGTTCATGCCAAAACTAGGGTTTAAAAATGAAGACCCACCGAATCGAAGTAACTAGATCTTAGATGAGAAAAATGCCTGTTTAGAATTTTTTTTTTTAAATGCACATGGAGGTGGTAGTTGTAATGGTTAGAAGTGCACTATGGGCACGAAACAATAATCCTAGAAACCAATCGGTTGAATCAGAATCACTCAATAATTTTAGCCACAAATTCTGAAAAACATGTCATATATTTAACCAAATGGAGCTTCAGTCAACCGAAAGAGACCACAACTTTACCCAGATCAACTGGTACTACCCTTGATTCACAATCCAGATCACCACCCCTAATGGATCACCACAGATGTGGACAGTGTCTTGTTTGTACTTACTGCTTTAACACAAAAATTGTAGGCGCTTGAATATTGAAACCACTTTAACTTTATCTATGTGATTTGGTGCCCTTGTGGTTTAGTGTATATCGGATAGGCCCCACAGATTGTGAAAAGTTGTGTCCTTCAACATAGATGCCGTATCAGTTGCAATGTCCCTGGAGCACCTTTGGTGCAGCATTTCCAACTAGTGGGCCACAACTCTGAAGACAGGTGGCAAGCAAATATGCCAAGACCAGAGAGGAGGCCACATCTACAGCCTGACACAAAAAAATACCTAAAATGGATTTAACAACTGGACTCAATATCCAGTGGCCTCAATACGGTGGAGGACTGGAATCAGGCCTCATTCTTCTGAAAACTCTCTTGTGTCTGTTTATTTATAGTTAACCATATTGTTTGTAAAATTGTATCCTCAGTATTGCTTTCACACACTATTGATTCTTCCATAACTGGAGTATTGAAGCCAAGATTGATATGACCTGGCTTGTTCTCATTGTTTCATTTCACTGATTCAGGTAGTGGACTGTTGTTAGATGCATTCAATTGATTTCTGAGACCTCTTTCTGTTCAGTGAAGCTCCTATTTGTATTTAAATAATCATATGCTTAGGTCATGTTATTTAAGATATGATATGTTTTGTAGAAAGTTTGGCTGAAATTATTGAGTGTTATGATTTCAACCGATTGGTTTAAAAGATTATCGTTTGATCCCCACAATACACTTGAAGAAGTGCAATTATCTTGCAGGCAACGGAGTCATTATTTGATTGGTGCAGCAGGTGCAGTGGCGCTGGGCCCAAACATTAGCAGAACTCTTCTAAACACCTAATATTGCTATATTTCACAACTGAACAGGCAGTCACAAGTGCAGTTATATAGCAAGCGCTAGGGCCAAAAGTTGTCAGAGCTCTTCTAAACATCAAATATTGCTATATCTAACTACTAAATAAGCAGTCACAAGTGCAGTTGCTTTGCAGGCACTAGGGTAAGGATTTCAATGGTGCAGCAGGTGCAGAGATACTGGGGCCCAAAGCTATAGGAACCTCTCAAAACACCAAATATTGCAATATTTTAACACTAAACAGGCAGTCACAAGTGCAACTACCTTACAGACAATAGGGTAATGGTTTGAATGGTGCAGCTGGTGTAGAGGCTCCTGGGCCAAAAATTGTCATAACTCTACTAAACACCAAATATTGCTATATTTTACTACTAAAACAGGCAGTCACAAATACAGTTATCTTGCAGGTACTAGGGGCATGATTTGAATATTGCAGGAGGTGCACTGGCATCACGCTCAAAAGTTGGCAAAACTCCTATAAGCATTTAATATTGCTATTACATCAATTAATTCTATTATTTCCCTCCTTCACTTCTTTTTTTAAATGTTGTTATTACTTACCCGCACTATATCCTTAGTAACAGCACAGTATCTTGCCTTTTGTACAAGAAAAGTCATAGCACTTTATCAGACTTTCTGTAACTTATATTGTATAACTACTCAGCAAGCTACAACTTACAACAAAAAGCAGCTTATTATCAATCAAATAAGCGAAACCTAATGCATTTAACAATGCTTGTTATGATTAGTGATTCTGACAATGTCTTGAAAGTTATGTAAAAGAGCGAGATCAATGGAGGTCTTGATAGGTCGATCAGAGTGCCATTATGAGTCTAGTCATGGGTAGAGACAGAAGTTCTGTATTATGTTTCCTTTAGGGTGTGTGCCATATAAGCCTTACTGCTTATGGCTGAGTTTAAAATAAATCAAAACCAGTCGTTGAGGATCTGTAAACAGCTGCTCTTCACCTGTGCTTCTTGTAAACTCTTATAATGGTCCCGGATCAGTTCTCTCCAGTCCTCCTCGTCATACTCTTTCTTTGAGATGCAGTTGAGCTTGTTGTGGAGATGTTTCTGTTGAGAGTGTAGTTGTCAATCAATGTGTCCTATGTCCTAGCGATCCAACACCAATTTCTTAGGAGTTCCCTATTTCATTAGGAGTAATGGATGGTGGAAATGTCTATTGGCATTTTTTAGCCTGCCAATTTGTTAGTGAGGTTAATTCTACCTGCAGGTCAAGCAAACATTGGTTCACGTTTATGCAAAAATCATCTCTCAGGGCTTGAAATGGACAGAAGGTCCTCTCTGAGTGGACTTACCATATCAAGGAGATGCCACAGTGTTCCCAGTGTGGCCAGTAAAGTTCATCTCCAGTTAATCGAATGTCTGCGTTGTGCCATAAAGGGTGCCTGTAAATGCAGGAACGGGTTTTGCCATATAGTTTGTGACACGCTCTCCACTTGCAAAAGCACCTTATCAAAATTGGATTATCATGATCTTCAAGCCAGATGGGCTTGCTGTATATGACCAAGTGACGTATGTATAAACCGCCCTGGAGATTAACTAAAAAGAAGTGCCCAGTTGGGTGTTTCCAACTCCAGGTGAAAGTGGTAGGACCATATGTTATAGTTCTGTGTTATGGTTTCATTTTAGGGTGGCATGAAGTTTTGTTCTAGAAAGTCTTCTAGTTTCTCCTTGCTAGTGGTATTCTTTGATTTGGTGATCTATGTTGTACAATTCAAGGGTGAAGCTAGCATCATTTTAACAGTTTGTAGTCACCCCCAGAAAGAAAGCTGCACGCTTCTACAAACCGCAAAGTCCTTCTGCATTTGTCCAATCAAAACCTACATGTTTTCTTTAATAATTGTCTACATGGCTGTTGCTAATCCAAATACCCAGGTGTTTCCTCCATGTTCGTACCCAGCGAAAAATGAAGTGCTATAGAAAATGGATGGTGGTAGATGTAGTAATGCATAGATAGCGCTTCGCTCCAGGCCCAGTTGATTTTGTAGCCAGAGAAAACAGAGAAGTAGGAGATAATTTCAATGAGTGTCGGCACAGAGGTTTGCAGAGAAAAGAGTGTCAAAATTGTGTCATCTGCATAGAGCATCAGTTTTAATTTGCCCACAGAATTGGTGATACCTTGACCTTCTGTGATTAGCAAATTGCTATGGCCAGAGGCTCTACTGCAAGAAGAAACAGTAGGCGGGAGGTCTGGCGCCCTATCTAGTCCCTCTGTCTATATTAATCAGGTCTCACAGGTACTCGGTACAGTTAATTACACCGGTGAGATCTCGGTGCAGCCACTGTGTCATAGTCATCATGACAAGCCAAAGGTGTTTAAAATAAGTGGCCCCGCTCTACTCAGTCGAACGCCTTCTCAGTGTCGAGGGAGAGGGTCACTTTATCATCCAGAACATGTCTTGTGCTCCATAGTAGGTGGAATATAGTTTGCATACGGTTGCAGGTAAAACTGCTCGGAACCAAACCAATTTGGTTCTTGTGCATCACTGCAGTAATTTCTTTTTTTATTCTTAAACAGGATTTTTGCCAGAATCTTGGTTTCATTGTTAAATAAAGAGAGCAGCCTATAATGTCCACATTGAAGCAGATCTCTGTTTGGTGTTGGTATTACTGGTATTACTGTTAAATTGCACCTGTTGTATGTATGAGGTGATCCTTTGTTGCTCGTTCTCTCCATAAACTTCTTACACCAGATGGGGACTGAGAAGGGGGCCGCCAATGTTTAATATTTTGCTGGAACTCTGTCTTCCCTTGGGGCTTTTCCTGTGGGCATTTCCTTAATGGCAGACCTTACTTCATCATCTGTTATTTCTTTGTCTAGGTCAGCTCTGGCTTGTAGAGATAGTCTAGTAATCTTCAGTCCTCCAAGAACGAACTGTTCATAGACGGTGTGTGCTCAACTCTGATGATTATAAGTGATTACAGAAAGATACAAATACTTTTGCAATGTCCCCTGGATTTCCAAATAAAATGTTATTGTTATTAGCAATAATGTAAGGAATGATTTTGCCATGAATGCTCTTAATTGGAAGGCCAGTAGCCTATTCGCTTTTTCCCTGTGTTCATAGTGTCGACTTTGAATTTTCTGCAGGGTTTTTCCACCTTGGCCATTAAAGGCATATCGAGTTTGAATTGTTTTGTAGTGAGAAGGCAAAGTGCTGCATCAGATGAGTTTTCACAATATACCTGAAAAGGAGTAATACTTTCAGATTCTAGGGTCTATGTTTTTACTGTTGCCTCTTTACTGGCTAATGCAGACTCTCTCATCAACTCATATAGGTTTTCCCTGCAGCCCAGAATGTGTGGATCAAAGGAACTGAGTCCTTTTTCAGAGACAAGACTTCTTGTAAGTATGCAATCCGTTTTCTTTTCTCCTCTGGGAGTTTATACCTCCAAGTACCTATTCTCCAGGACTTGTCCCTAGGGCCTGCAGATGGAAGTCAAGTGTCATTACAATTGAGGCATGATCTGAGATGCTTTGGATGCCTATGGTACAACTTGTGATTGTATGGAACATCGTTGCACTCATCAAGAAATAATGTATACTGGCATAAGGTCCATGGGGTCTGGAAACAAATGTGTATTCTCTATCTGTCAAGTGTTTGAGTCTCTACAGTTCAGAGAGACAGTGATCTCGCTTAGGGTATCTCAACAGGCTCCTATCAATGTTGCTGCAGATATCTGTAAAGCTTGACCTATCAAAAATAGGGTTAATGCAGAAATGCTAGTTGTTTCCGATCACTAACATTGTGTGGCCAATTTCCGTTATCAATCTATTGAGTTTAGTGAAGAAAACCACCTTTCCAGCATTTGGTGTATACATATAGCTAAGGGCCCAAGAATGGCCCATGCAGACTACTTTTTCACAGCCATGGCGGCTCTGTGGGTTTCTCTATATTTTCTGCATCTTCATTGGCAGCGTTTTGTGAAAAAGAAAGGCCTCCTTTCCTGTAGAGCACAGGGGTGTGTTGAAGGTACCCAAGTGGGGTCTCTGAACCAGAAGCTGCAATCATATGGCCGACTCAGTCTCTGGTAAGTTTGGCTACCTCAGTTGTGAATGGATCTGTTTCTTGCTGTAAGACAATGGTAGGTTTTTGGGAGCCTGAGTGAGATAGTGCCTTTTTCCATCTCATATTGCTTGCAAGACTGCTTGTGTTAAGGAACCACATCTAGAGTGCTTTTGTTTCATGCATTGGGGTTACGTCAGAGGGAAAGGTATCTGCATTGGCTAAATAAATATAGAGTGATGACTTACAGAGGATATTAAAAGTGGGTTTTTAGCTATCCGCTGGTTTTATCTGTAAGACAGGATAAGAAGTAGTAAGTTCCTGAGTGTACAGGAGGTTGGTGGAATATAACCGTTAAGCAACTTTCAGATACTTCTGTAAGCCCCTCCTCCACTCAGTCAATGAAAGGTATAAAGGGATCTGTGATTAGCGCTTGGGGTGTTGTCATCTTGCAATTTGTCTCCTTGAAATGAGTGTCTGAATTTGTTATTTGTTGGAATGGGGATTTCAGTGTTTCGGTAGAGTGTGGCTTGTCTGACCATGATGGTGCCTTGTGGTGTTTAAGGGAAGGGTGCTGGTTCTATCAGAGTCTCTGTTCTGGTGTCCAGTAGCTCCTCCAAACCATGCAGGACTTGATACTCCATTGGCTTGCCATCTAGTGTGACCAGCATTGTAGCTGGGTCAAGGAGGCCAAATATAAAGCCTCTGTATTTTTCAGCTTGGGCCTCAGGGCCAGGCCTTTTTTCCGTATCAGGTGGGTGTTAATGGAGAAATCGGTGACAAATCCTTGTAGGAATGAGGACTGTGTTGCCTAGCTGACTGAAGAATCATTTTGATGTGTTGATGGTGAAGCAGGCATATCATGTTTTTCAAGAGCAGTCGATGGGGGTGAGTTATTGACTTGGTACACAGACAAAATATCGAAAATAAAATATCGTAAAGACAAAATATTGAAGTTAAAATATCGAAGGTAAAAAATATTGGGAAGCAAAAATATCGGATACAAAAATATCGTAATAGGTAAGTAAGTATAAATATCGAAAATAATAATATCGTATGACGAAATATCGACAATACAAAATATCGTGTAGTAATGTAAAAAATAAATAGTATAGGAAAAACTATAATAATTGTACATAAGAATTTGATAAAAAGGTCTATATTAAAAAATTACAATATATTTAATAAAAAAATATTTAAAAAAACATCTAGTTTTAGGAGCGGGTAATTGGGTTTATAGGGGATAAAGGTGGGGAGTGTATTAAAATGTATGTAAAAATACATAAAATAATAAAAAATATTAAAAAAAAGATACATTTTAAAATAATATTTAAATTAATACTATTAAAAAATAATAATAGATATCAAGTTTTAGGAGCGGGTTATTGGGTTTATAGGGGATAAGGGTAGGAAGTAATTTAAAAATAATTAATAAATTAATATATGTTTTAATTTTTTTTATTAATAATTAATTGGTAAATAATTAATATTAATTAGTTAATTAATTAATATAATTTTGTACATTATTTAATATAATAATTAATTGGTAAATAATGAATAATAATTAGTTAATTAATAAATATAATTTCGTACATAATTTTAGAAAATAAATCATTGGTAATTAATTATTATTAATTAGTTAATTAATTCATTAATATAATTTTGGACATAATTTTAAATAATAAATAATTGGTAATTAAATAATAATAATTAATTGCTAATTAATTAATATTAATTAGTTAATTAATTAATATAATTGTGTACATAATTTTAAATAATAATTAATTGGTAATTAATTATTATTAATTAGTTAAATAATTAATATAATTTTTTACATAATGTTAAATAATAATTAATTGGTAATTAATTAATATGAATTAGTTAATTATATTAATTAGCTTCATTTAGTTTAATATATTTTTTTTACTTGTAAATTAATTTGGAAAAAATAATATTAATAATTAAATGTATTTATTTACAGCTAATGTGCTAATATATTTAATTTATTGTTATTGTTAATTAATAATTAATTTGTAATTACATAATAATAGTTATTTTTGGGTAAAGGAGTATTGTTAGACTTCAGGGTCAGTTTTCAGTTCTTGGTTAAAGGGGTATTTTTAGGGTTCATGGTCAGTTTTCAGTTTTTGGGTAAAGGGGTATTTCTTGGGTTCAGGGTCAGTTTTCAGTTTTTGGGTAAAGGGGTATTTCTTGGGTTCAGGGTCAGTTTACAGTTTTTGGGTAAAGGTGTATTTTTTTGGTTCAGGGTCAGTTTTCAGTTTTTGGGTAAAGGGGTATTTTTTGGGTTCAGGGTCAGTTTTCAGTTTTTGGGTAAAGGGGTATTTCTTGGGTTCAGGGTCAGTTTTCAGTTTTTGGGTAAAGGGGTATTTTTTGGGTTCAGGGTCAGTTTTCAGTTTTTGGGTAAAGGGGTATTTTTTGGGTTCAGGGTCAGTTTTCAGTTTTTGGGTAAAGGGGTATTTTTAGGGTTCAGGGTCAGTTTTGGGTTTTTGGGTAAAGGGGTATTTTTAGGGTTCAGGGTCAGTTTTGGGTTTTTGGGTAAAGGGGTATTTTTAGGGTTCAGGGTCAGTTTTCAGTTTTTGGGTAAAGGGGTATTTTTTGGGTTCAGGGTCAGTTTTCAGTTTTTGGGTAAAGGGGTATTTTTAGGGTTCAGGGTCAGTTTTGGGTTTTTGGGTAAAGGGGTATTTTTAGGGTTCAGGGTCAGTTTTGGGTTTTTGGGTAAAGGGGTATTTTTAGGGTTCAGGGTCAGTTTTCAGTTTTTGGGTAAAGGGGTATTTTTTGGGTTCAGGGTCAGTTTTAATTTAATGTAAGCTGGATTTGGTATAGTAATAATTAAATTATTAGAGTCCAACATATACTCACATTTAATATACAGTGCAAATTTTCTAATAAGATTGTTACATTATAGTAAGATAATGATACAAATAGTTCAACATGATTGTAGAAACATTATTTTTATTTATGTTTCACAAATAAAATGTTATTTCATAACAAAAATCTTTTTATTACATTTGGTTTTATAAAAATATTTTATAAACACAATGATAAGCAACTATACAGAAGCATTATTATTTTCATACAAAATTTTTTAACACATTTTTCAATTATTATAATTTGTGACAATGTACTTATATTTCTAGACATTGTTAACATAAATATTATTCTTTTCATAATATGTATTTCTTACATTCATTTACATATTTGTTAATCAAATCATTGTAGGATTAAAGTAAATATTTCTTTACAATAATAGAAACTTAAGGTTTATTTTTGCCTATTTAGTTAAGTATAGATATTATATTTTATACTTGGGACTATTTTATTGCATTTGGGTGCTTTATTTTGTAACCGGGTTAGGTCGTTTTGGGTTATTTGGAAGAAGGGTTGATCGCGGTTGGGAGACACTTCACGTCGCTTCAGGTAAGGTTTATTTTATATGTTTTATGTGTATTTTAATGATGTTTTGAGACTAGTGACCTTATATTTTGTGTTGTTGAATGTGAGGGAGTTATGTTTTAGATTTCGAAAACAGATAATTACTTATGGTATATACACGTAGTGTTAGTTAGTTAACTCATTATATATAGAGTGAATTTTAATCTTTTACGGTATATCTACAAGTGAAATCATCAATTTTAATATGTTTGTACCTAATTACTAGCTAATTAATGTGGGTGGGAATGTCTGTTTTCTATGTTTTTGTCATAGGTGTACGCTACATCGGAAGTTCCGTTTTTTTTTAAAGGAAGTGTTTGTTTGTTTAATTCAACACTGCTTTACAAACACTTCTTTATATTTTTCGGTTTTGCTGGAGCGATTCTTTCTATTTTTCCAATTTTTCGGGTTTTTTATGGTTATTCGATGGCTCTGGACAACGTGGATGTCTTAATTTTGGAACAGTTGTATTTGTACATTTTTTTTGGGTTAATTTTGCACTACCTGGATTACTTTGGGGGAGGAGGACGTTATTGGATTGACAACATGATTGGTAAGTCCTTGCTTTCTTATTTTGTGTGGGTGGGTAATGTTATTTTTATTATGGAATTGTTTTTTACTTGTTATTTAGTTTTAATGTGTGCATATATTATAATAATATCTCTATATATTGCATACATTAAATACTTTAGAAGCTCACGTTACATGTTTTTGCATACTTAGGTGATACTTTTAGTGTTGTTTACCTTTTTGGGAATTAATTAGAGTAGTGTTTTGGCAATGATGTTTAGGTATTCTATGCCTTTTGTACTAGGGTAAACTTTAACTTGTTCTTCCAGGTACTTGTGCTTTGTTTATTTTGCTTTGATGTTTTAGGGACAAGTTCAGTTACAGATTGGTCCATTCTAAATTCCTGGTAGCTCTGTTCTTTCTGTAGGCATTTAATGAAATGTTCTAGAGTAGGTTTGGTTCTGCCAGTTGATTGTACAAATGCATTGTGCCAACCTTCCACTGCATTGTTAGTTTTTGATTCTCCGTTAGGGGTACTTCTGTAAACGTTCCACCAGGGTATGAGGAATTTGGGATTTCGTCTGTGGCCAGATCTGTGGAGTCTGCCTACCCAGGTGTCTTCAAAGTAGTTGAGAAATGGACTTAATTGAGCTTCATTTTGTTTGTAGAAGGGGCTGTCTATAACAATGTTGTAGTGTTCAGCTACGTCTGTTTCAGGGACATAAGCAAGTGCAATGAGTTTTTTAATTTGGAAAGCAAAAGATGAGTTTGTAGCATATTCGACACTTAGGGTAGTTTTTTGAAGGTGTCTCCATAAACACTGGTTGAAATGATAATAGCAGCCTTGAATGCAGGTATGGGGGTGGATTTTTAGGATAGTTGAGAGCATTGCTTGCTCAAAATCAAGAATGATACTTTCAGGAGAAAAATCATTAGTTTTTTGTTTAATTATATTTATTAATTCCATATATGTGGAATTATTTTTGTTTGGTAATAGTGCATATAGCAAAGGTATGTTGCAGTTGTGGTAGAGGCCATGTATTGTGTATAATTGGAAAAATGGTTTGGGACAGATGTTAAATGTTCCATCCATCATCCAATATTGGCTTTGCTGCAGTTTAACTAAAATCATATTGGTACCAAAAATTATAAGCCTTTTGTCATTGTTTTCGTTGTCGTAAACTATAAATGGTTGTTTATTTAAAGTTTTTATTTGGTTAGCAGTTAAATTTATATCCTGATATGTTCTGGGAGATGGTGTTGTAGCAGTAGTAGCTTTTTTAGTTCGTGCTATAGTTCTTTTTAAGGAGAGGATATTTGGCATTTGAGTTGTGGCAGTTTTTGGGATTTTAGGAATGGCTTCTTTTAAAATGACATTTGTTTGCTTTTGGGAACCTGTACTAGCTTCTTTTATATTTTCCAAAGCTGTTCTAACTTCTATTTCTGTAACATTAGGTGGATGATTGTGTTCCCTAGTATACAGTACTGTAGCTTCTCTAGTTGTTGCTCTGCCATAGCACTTGTTAGAATAATATTTACGACATTTCCAATTAACTTTCCTGCCATATTGCTTTTCTTGTGTATAAGTGTAACCCATGTAGCATAGTAATAGTTTTCCTTTCTGGCTGGTCACAAATTCGGCTCCTTCGGTCATTTTGTACTTTGTATATCTATAAAATATATATATAATAGTTAATGTCAAATTAAATGTGATAAATAATCTATGTTAGTGATAAGTAGGAATGTTTATACTTACGTGTTTTAGAATTTACAGCAAAATTAGGAGTTGCTTGCTTCTTTAGTTGGGGATAATTGTTTGTGATGTTGTTGTAGCTGTTATGAAAAACATGAAAGTAGTATATTATTAATTAATGTTTCGGTACATTTGCAATGTTAGAGCTCATTTCTACTACAAAAGTGTATCTTCATGATTCACATTGTGAAGATACTTACATATTTTTTTAGGTTGGTCTTTGCCAGTATAGTTGTTTCTTCTGCTTCTGGAGAGTAGTTTGTAGTGTTATCTTAAATAAAAAAGGAACATATGTGTTAGAATAATCACCATGTTGGTATGTTTTTTAATAGATTATCTGGTAATTGTGTTCTTTAATATACTTACTTTGTGATTAGTATCTGTATTATTCAGAATGTGGAGTTCTGTATTATGTCTGTATATCTATTCGTTGTGTTTGCTCTGTAAATAAAAAATATATAATAGAAAATAATTAGAACAGTTCTAAATGTTTGTATTGTTTTTGCACATTTATTTCAGTTGCATAATACTTACTTAGTAAAATGTATTGGAGAAATAGTACTGATGTCCTTAGTTCATTAGTAGTGCAGTTTTCAGTAGTAGAATCTACAGAAAAAAAGAAATATGTGGGGAAAAAGTCGTTATTTCTGTGTGTTTAGATTTATGTGCACATAATGAAACAATGTGAAATTACTTACATAGTTATTAGAATCTGTATTCCTAAGGTTTGTTCACAGTTATTTTGAGTAGAATATTCAGTAGTCGTTGTATCTACAAAAAATTGTTTCATATAATTATTTAGCATGCTAAGTAGTATGAATAGCAAAGGGGCACTGGGTATTTAGCAGGTAAGTAAGTAGTAGTAGCAAATAATGCAGTTTCTATTTTATTTACTTACTTAGAAGATGTGATAGTAGGTTGATAGTCTGGTTCTTCTAGTTGTTGTGCAGCAATTCGGATTGAGATGAATCTCCTTCAGTGACTTTTGGCAAGTAGTTTGTGCTTAGATTTTAATTGTTTATATAGGGGAGTGTCAGTAGTAATTACTTTGCTATTGGTTCATTTAAAAAATTAGGTTTGTGATTGGTTAGTTAGTATATTTGAATTTAAGTTGTGATTACTTTGTAATAGAAGTGAAAATCCCCAAAAAATTATAAAATTATACAAAGTAGTATAGAATATTTTTATATGTGTAGGTGATATAATTATACCAATAGGATATTTTTTACCGATTAATAGTGTGTCTATAGTATTAATTTAAGTATTGTGTGTTTATTTAGATGTGAAAACATATAAAACGTTAATTAATTATGCAAACAGATGCATATGAAAAGTCGATATAGCTGATAATCCAATATTTAAGTGCACGATATTTTTGATGTCGATATTATAGTTAATGTCATTATTTTTTGTAGATAGCGATATTTTTGTTTTCCGATGTTAATGTAGTCGATATAAAAGTAAACGATGTTTTTGTATATCGATATTAAAAAATCGATATTTGTGTATATATCTAGTTAAGTATAGGAAGGCGATATTTTTGATTTCGATATTTTTGTCCCGATATTTTTGTACGTCGATATTGTGAATGTCGATATTTTGTCAGACATTCATTGACTTATCATTCTCCGGGCTTTCTGAAATGGATGGGCAAAAGTCAATGTTCAGCAGTTTGAGCAAAAAGGCTGGATAAAGATGCAAGCAAGATTTCTTCCTATGCGGATTCAGACCATATAGGCAAATGTTATCTCTTCTACTCCTGCACTTGAGTTCTGAGACCTTTCTCCTGAGGTGTCATAGGTCAGTGCCCTAATCCGGAGTATCTTGAACCTTCTTTTCTAGTTCCATCATCTGCTTTCCAGAGACATCCTTATGTAAAGTCCCTAAAATCTGACTCCATTTCAGTCAGGTCCAACTCCATCTCCACCCACACTCCTCCTGAATTCTGTCACTTCATTTTCATATCTGATAGAAACTCTAATATCGTGAATATTGTCCGCCTTTATCATTCGTAGAACTGAGAGAGAGTCAAGTTATTCTGATAAAGACCCTGATGAGACACAGTCAGGAGCAAGTATTCCCTCATCAATATGTCAGGGCCATCAAAAAAAATTCTTATATAATTCATCAAAGTGGTGTAGTTTAAATTGACATCTCCTCATCTCTCATCTTCTTAAAGATATGTCTAGGACCGTTTCTATTGCATCCTTAATCTATGTACCACATTTCTGAAATTATTTCAAAGGCTTTTTACCCCAATAATATTTAGGATTTAAGTACCACCACACGACAGATACTTCACCCCAGATTATCCTGCAAGAAACCATTGATCTTTGTTATTGCTGGTTTCAGAGAAGGTAATGCACTTTGAAGCAGATAGGAGCCAAGTACCTGAGGGAGGCTGCTAACGAAGCTTCTGCTTTAGGACTGGTGTGAAACTTTGAACAGTGAATTTAGAAAAAGGGTGTCCAGTTTGAACCAGTTCCTTGACTTAGTTGATGGTTTGTGAGGTCCCACAGATGGCAGTAATGAGATCTTGATAGTAAATGGAACTGTCAGGTGATCTGACCAAGGCAGCAAAATGGGTACCGCTGTGAAGGGATGTATGACGTTACAACACAGGCTATTACAACGCCTGCCTTTACAACGCGGTTTTTACATCGCAGTCCATTACAACGGATAGCGCTTTGGGGTGCTGGATAGTGAATAGTTTCATTTACTATTCCAACTCCAGTCCCCGTGGACACTAGGGAAGGTTATTGGATAGTAAATTAACCTATTCACTATCCTAGAGCGCCCCCCAGAGCAATGCGTTGTAATAGTTTGCGTTGTAATCACCGCGTTGTAATGGTAGTGCTTTGTAAAAGTTTCGTTGTAACGGTTGTTCACCGCTGTGAAGAGATTCTCTATGTTGGAAAAAATAAGATCCAAGAGGTGTCCAGCCTCCTGAGTGGGGGTTGAATTACAGTGAGTCAGATGTAATACATTCATATCCTCTATAAGTGCAGTAGCCTGCCTGGATATGGGGTCCTTTAAATGAGTATTGAGGTCATCGAGCAGAGAAAAATTGGAACAAAAGGAGAAAGATGATCTAAGCAGCGTTAAAAGTGGGCGGGGACGGAAGGGCACGGCGTGCCCCTACTTCTTAAAATTATGTTAGTCCGTTCCCCTACTTCTTACTTTTGAAAGAGCCTACCGGGGACTGTAAAATTGGCATACTTTAAAAGTACACCTTTTTTTTCCCTCGCATGAGTGGTGCAACGTAATTATTCAGAAGGCCTCTGCAGGGCACCCGACCTCCTCCCCTTCTCTGCTGTGTCTAATGGGCCTGCAAAGTGAGAAAGAAAGGGCCATCAGTGTAGCATGGTGCGAAAACGGCTACTCTGATGGCCCTGCGGCTACTGTGAGCCCGTGATTCACACCTCACAACGCTGCCAGCCCCCACTGTGACCTGTGACAATGATTCTTTGGTGTCAAGCAGACGGACGCCACCTGGGGGGCTTCTTGACTTGCTATATATCTGCTCGCCAGCCAGCCACTGAAAAGCTGACCCAGCCCCACCAGCCTCTCCTGTAAATTACTCTCCCTGCCTGCTCAGAGAAACCCGACCCGTCCTTCACAGCTCTGCCCTTTCGCTGAACCGGGGACTGCACGAGGAGCCTGGACTGCCTCTGAAGCCGAACTCCTTAAACATCAAGTAAGTGGGGGGAATAAAACGCCTGGTGCATAATTCTCCTTATCCCTTTTCTTTGCTGCTTCTCTCTGCTTTCTCTCTGCCTTTCCTTGTATTTTATCTCTAAACCATTCTCTTTTCTTTACTCCATCACCTGCTTCTTACTAGCTTGTATTTTTCTGCCATCCTCCTTGCCTGTTCCTTCCTTTTTCTTTCCCACCTCTTTTCACGTAAACATTTTGTGTCCCAATACTTGTTTCTTTCCACCTTTCCTTTCCCCTATGGTTTTCCATTAATGTTTTCATTATCTCACTTCATTCTCTGCTTTTCCCAGCAAGTCTCTTTCTCGTTTCACTTCTCTGCTTAGCTTGCTCTCTGTGTCACTAGCAGGCTCACCGGCTCATATCGCCCTATATGTTCACCACTTCACATTCGGTAGAGATTACAGGAGTTAAGAATTAGTGAAAACTTACTCAAGTGCACCACTTCAGAGACCACCACAATTAAAGCATATTCAATTTAAAGGTTTTACTGTTAATAGATGACACTTTTTTTTTGGGAGGGGGGGGACAATTTAGTTTTGCAGACTGATGCATGTGAGTGATTCTCAGTATTAATTCATACTGCAAAGTGTACTGTACACAGCTACAAATAAAACAGTATACAGTGTCAGTGTGAAATATGCTAGGCTCTTCGTATAGAATATTATTGCTGACTCGCTTCAGTGTGTGCAAGATGCAAGTAAATGCTGCAATGAAGTCTCGCACTCTATAGGCACCTGCACTGGCTCCCTATGGCCCAACGCGGCTTCTTTAAAACTGGTTGCATGATTTTTAAATCTCTCCACTGCAAAAGCCCCGGATTCATTGACAATCTCATCGTCAGGCACACTCCCTCCCGTAATCTGCGCTCTGCCCACCAAGCCCTCCTTCAGACACCCGCCTTCAATCGTAAACGTTCTGGTGGTTGTAGATTTGCTGTTCTTGCATCTCGTCTATGGAACACCTTCCCCCTGGAGATCAGGTCCTGCTCAGACCTCATGTCATTCAGGAAAGCTTTAAAAACATGGCTCTTTAGACAAGCATTTCACTAAACCCCCATCTATTCACGTCCCCAGGTGTCGCTCTCTGTTTATCTTAGCGCCAGGAAACCAATCGGTGGCAGTGCGCTCAATAAATATTTTTTAACATAACATAACATAACATAACATAACATAACATATGTCTGTGCAACAATATTCGACGTTGGGGCAGGCTTAGGACATCAGCCCCCCCCCAAACCCCCACACCTTGAGCAGTGCATTCTCCCTTCCCACTTTGTACGGTAGGACAGTAGCTCTTGAAGGTCTATCTGTGCGCAATGCAGCAGTAATATTTCAATTGCCTATCTGAGCTCCCTGGAAGGTAAGGGCTTTTTCTCTGGCTTCCACCTTCACTCACCCTCACACACATCTCTGTCACAGAATCTTGTCGTCTTTCAACTCCTCTCACAGGGTGGCACTCCTCCTATGCCCTTCTCTAAACCTACCCCTAAAACCAAAAGGTTTGATGGGAGGCCTTTCCTGCTCCACGAGGACAGGCTTGGAGAGGGGAAGTAGGAGACACCCATGTATATAAATAACTGCATGTGAAGTGAATATTGGCAAGCTGGGATAAGGGAAGGCTTGTGTAGTTGCTGATCTATATTATGTACTTCATGGCTTCTCGTTCATTTTCTTCTCTTGTTACCATGTCCCAGTCCAAGCACCAGCAACTGCAGTTCTATATGCAGAGGGCGGAGTATAGAAATAACATCCATCTCAAGGCCGGCTTTTATTTACTCCTTGCACCGGCTCACACTGTCATAACCATTGGCATTGGTAAAACCTCAGGCATGGGCCTACCCTGCTCTCATTGTTTGCTGCATAATTAGCCTTTTCTGTGTTCCCAATTGATAGCACATGTCAAAGGAAAGCCCATGCACTGAAAAGTAGTGTGCCGGTGACAAGAAGCAATCACATCCCTCTAATTCTGTTATTATCCCTATCTACAGCCTCCTGTAGCACTATACGTTCTTTTATTTAGTAACGTCACTTCCATCCCGTATGAGACCTAGAGAGCTCACTCCAACTCTCCTGATGCATGCACATTCATATTTCTCATTCTTATTTCACTTCAATACAAGGATCTTGACTCCATAATAGTGCCGCTAACAGCCATAACCAAAAACATCACTTAGTCATGATTTAATTAGAACTATCTCCAAGTATTGTCCAGCTTAGCTCTAGTCACACATTATCAATAAGTGGATGCTTTCCTTGCATAATTGCTGATTGTAGTTATATGGAGGGCTGCTTACTTTTGAAAATAAAACAAGGAGGCAAAGTCAAGCCCCATACTGTCATCAGGCCTCCCATTTCCGGTGCTTAATTTGGCAAGGTGGTTGCAGGTGGTGGCCACCAGCACTCGTTTTTGGGGACTAAAACAGTACAAGAGAGAAAGGAAGAATATGTGTAAAGAAAGAGGACTGGAAAATAGAGACAAGAGCAGAAAGCAGGGATGAAAAAGAACCTGCAAAAGTTAAATAAAGGCACAGGGAGTATTTGGTGGTAGCGGACACAGCTGTCAACCCTGCATTCGGCAGCACTGTTAACGAGCTTTTGAGAAAAACTTTGAGCCCCGGCACATATTATTTGACAAATTAAGCACTGATTTCAGCTGCCTGCGGCCTCTGCTTTCAACAGAAGTCAATGGGGGAAATTCATTCTTCCGGTTATTTTAAACAAATCTCCCTCTTTACTCTTCTAAAATGTTGGCATTTTGCTCCACCGAAGGGCATCTATCCCGATCTGCCACTGCTCTCTGTGCTGCTGGTAGGGGCCTGACAATGCTGTCCCTGCCTATCTCAATCCAGACGTGCAGCTTAACCTGCAATTACAGTGCAGAGGCTCTCCTGATGCCCCTCAAGCCTTTTTTATGCCCGCTCGCCCTATGTGGCCCCTGGGCAGTTTGCAGTCTACTCTGCCTGCCCGTGTGATCTACGGCAAGTCTCCAGAAGTGTAGAGATGGCGGGCCGGGTATACCAGAAGAAGCAAGGTGGGTGAGGGGAGGGCTGGATGCAGGAGTAATGCTTGATAGGAGTAAGTAAAGGTGGCGAGGGAGGGATGGGTCTGTGTTTTCTAGAAGCAGGGTAATGAATGATATGCCAGGAAGTGAGGGAGGGCTGGATCTGGGTATACTAGAAGCAGGATAATGAGAAATACCAGGAAGTGAGGGGGAGATAGGGGAGACCAGGAAGTGGGTATGCTAGAAGCAGGGTAATGAGTGTTGCCAGGAAGTGAGGGGGAGCGAGGGGAGGCCAGGATGTGGGTATGCTAGAAACAGGGTAATGAGCGTTGCCAGGAAGTGAGTGTGGTGAGGGAGGGCTGGGTCCGGGTATGCTAGAGGCAGGGTAATGATATGCTAGGAATTGAGGGAGAGCAAGGGGAGTGCTGGGTGTAGGTATGCTTGCAATGTGGTACATGCACAATGCAAAACTCCAAGTCATGTTTTAAAAGCCACGGATAAATAACGTGCATTCTTGCCCTTTCCCTGTGATACAGGGCAGTGCAGCAAAGTAACATGCTGTACTGCCCTGCACCACCATTCCCATAAATATGCCCCTTAGCTCACAAACTTCATGGTATCTCTGTTTCATACACAATCACTTTTAGCATGTGCTACCTGCATTGGACCCACTGCAATTATGCAGCACAGGAGGACAACATAATGTTGGAGGTATGACTAAATTATGAAGCAAAAAAAGACTGCAGGGTTATATAGTATATTTTCTGATACTTTATTAATTTGACATTTTTACACATACTAACAGTCTCTGGAAAGCTTTCACCTCATTAATCCCAGTGTAACATGCCAATGCAGCGGTGAGAAAGGTGACGAGTCAACCTTTGCACACGGCCTTCCACTCCACAGCAACACAATTCACGTTGTTTAGTAACTTTTGATCCGTTTGAGCTACAAACAATTTTTTTTGATAAAACCATCAGATTATGTGGCATATGTATCATGTGGAAAAATACGGCAGAGCTATAATTATGTGGAAAACATCTGCAAACTAGGATATTTTACCATTCATGTTTGAACATCTAATGCTGGCCTTGTGCATAGGACTACAACTCTGCTTTGCTTGAGTGTCACAGAATGACCTAGTCAACAGTGCTCCCAGCACAGAAAACACTGACAATGAGGTAAAAGTGTTAATTAAATGTAACTAGTGGGCACACACTGCCTCAGCTAACTAAAATGATTTATGCCAGAACTTATCAACTTATTATGTTCCATGTCTGGTTTCCCAGCTGCTATAAGATGTGTACTGCAGTATGACATCTAGGGGGTTTACTTGGCCATTCAAGTAGTCCCTGCTTTATTAGAGGGTGCAGAGCTCAATAGTTAGAATAGTGGTCTTTAAACCAGGATTTACTAGTGTCTTGCAGTTTTGTTTGTGCCTGAACTTAGTTATTGAACAATTTAAAATTGAGCAGTTCCCATTCTGTAGATACCAGTGCAAAATGATCAGTATTTTCTAGCAAATTCATGTTAACTTTTATTTACCATTCCCTTCTTTATTTGAAAGATTTCTCAGATCGTGCTGTTACAGACACTCACCAGAAACCGGAGCAGGGTGTTTCTGTTCTCAAACCAGAAAGACGGGTCATCATCAAACCACGGCACTGCAAGGCCAGAGAGGGATCAGGTTTACTGCTAGATCGAAGGCAAATCAGTGTTACTGCATAGGCCGCAAAGCACAGTTGTCACAGAATCTCGGAAGTAGGGGTGCTTCCTAAATCTCTTCCGCCTGCCACATAAATTGCTGCTTACCCAGAAGCTTCGCAGTATTCGACTATCTTCTATTCAACATCAAGTTTTAAAGAGGTAAAGACCCTCAGCCAGGTTCTGAGACAATCCAATGTACTCCCTCACATTTATTGGGACCTGCTTATTGATACAAACAAAGTAGCATTTAATTCCCCCATTATTCCATTTCATAAATGCATGTAAAAATATTTTTCAAGTAAATGCCTTAAGTGTGGGCTGACACATTTTAATTTACACCTTGGTTTTCATTGTCAAACGGCTAATATTCAATATAGTTCTTACTGTGGAATTAAGAAATAAAAAGGACTATTTCTTAAATTTGTCTTGTGGGAAATCCCAATTCGTACCGACAGCCAGCAATTAAAATAAATCATGAGTTTTGGTACAGTGCTTCTTTTAAAATGTATGCATTTACACAATTATTTATGCAGATGCTTCAGTGGCTGCAGAAGAAAAATGCTCCAGCCACATCTCGCGAAACACAGAAGTCCCCAGGCTCCAGATCGGAAGGACCAATGGCAAATGCAAATCAGGGTTTAGAAAGGCAAACAAGTGAAAGTGTCAGGATGCCCGAGAAGAGGAGAAGAGTCGATTCTAAAGACGAAGTATTGATAGATGGCTTTGGCACTAACGACAGTCACATACTCCTCCAAGGAAATGTGGTGGAAAGTATGGGTCAAATTGATCACCCAGCCTGCTGGTCTACTGAACAACTTGAAATGAAACATACAGAGTATCCATGGCTCTTATTTTCCAAAGGCAAGCTTGGATGTAAAGTGTGCAAGAAGGTAAATCTTAAAACAGAAACAAGCCAAGGTGTGCATTTTCCCATGGAATGGGTAGATTGCTTGGTCATTCCATATGGCCCTTCTAAAGACAAGCAGCAAATTTCTCTGCGGAAAAAAATATTTCGTCATAAGAATAGCTCCTGTCATCTTAAGGCATTAGCTATTTTAAAGTATTCCACAGTGCAATTTGAAAATGCAAATAGAAGTACAGGAAGAGACATGCCGTGTATTCAGAACTGCATACAAAATAGGCAAACATGAGCGCCCTTTTTAGGTCGAGCGTAGCGAAGGACCTCCTCTTGTATACTTTAGTATACCTATGAATATGTGGACACGAGTCAGACGCGCGCATTTTCCATCTCGGATTTGTCCGTGTGAGCGCGCTTCTGACACTCGCTTGTTTATTGCATCTTTAATCACGCAGCGCATATTTAAAAGAGCCACAAGGTGGAGCTGTGACACTAAACAAAGGAACAAAGTTAATGGCCGATCTCAGGGATAGGACGCTATATCAGGTGATGAAGACTAACGGAAAACAGCTGTGCTCGGTTTGGAATTAAAGGAAAAATGCAAACAAACTATGCGACAAAGCACACCCAATAATATATTTTTTTTAAATAGAAACGTTCACAGCAGATACCAGGATCTAACGTAGGTTCTTTTTGTACGAGATACACACTCTACCAGGTGGCGCAGTGCGTACCATTGAACTACTCAGACAGAAAGTTAATATGCAAACTCTTCTTTCTTGCATTGTGTAAAGTGAGAAGGAACGGAAAATAAATGGTAAAACAATAGTTATAAACATCACAAATGTTGAGATAAAATAGGAGAGCGCACCGTCCTCTGACTTTGAAATGGGTTCTTTTTGGGCGGGTATGCACATGCGCACAAACAACAACAGTGAAGTCAGTGACTGCAGTGGGCACACTGTCCCAAACAGTATACTGTGGTGGGCGGAAACAAAATATGAATGATAATTTAACAGACTAATCGGTGAAGCCACTGGCCTATAAAGCCCCTCTATGTATGTGTGTGCAATTTTAATGATATAAAAAAAAATGGTCTTGGCTAACGCCACACCTGAAAACAGCTGGAACTCAAGGGATAATACAGAAAACAAGCAGTGGGAAATACAATAGGTCTGTCTTATTTTAGGTGTCAAGGCTAGTTCGAACTCTGGCATGTGATGTCAGCCTCGTCAACGGACAATGGTGCAGCCTTTCTCCCTAGCAACTCGTTACTGCTTTTTACACTCTCATAAGCCCCTTTTCCCTTGTGTTCCCTTCTCTCTTCTATTATTCCTGTGCCCTCTCACACATGCAGGCTATGTGTCCCTGTCCTGTCACTGTCTCTTCCCTTTCTCTCTTCTTGCAACCCTCTCTTCATCCGCTCCCCATGTCAGACTGCTCTCATTATCCCATTATAACTGTTTCCTCAATATTCTCCATCTCCCACTCCCTTCCCCACTGTCTTCCCCTTCCTTTGCCGCTGTCGTCCCCTCTCCTTGTCTCTCTTTCACTATTACCTTCCCAATTGTCGTTTCTCTATCTGCCTGCCTTCTCCCCACCCGACTTTCCAATTCTCTCATTTCCCTCTCTTTCTCTCTCTATCCTAGTCTCGACACCGTGTCGTCTATGTGTCTCTCTTACCGCCTCTTCTCGTTTCTTTTCCATTTTCTGGTTTCACTTCTCTCTCTTGCTCCATTTATTTTCTTCTCACTATCTCTTCTCTCCTTTCTGCTCTCACTATCTCTTCTCTCCTTTCTACTCTCACTCTCCTCTTCCACCTCTCTTTCGTACTTGCTGTTTGCCTCACACATTCTCCTCTTCCCTCTCCCACGGCTCGCTCTTAGTTCCACTTCTCTTTCCTTTCTTGCATTTCTCGTTCCCTCACTTCATTCTCAGTAGTTAATCTTCTTTTGTGCCAAATCTCTCACAGTCATCTCTCTTATCTCTGTTAATCCCTCCCCCTCACTCCCCCTCACCCTCACACACCCTCACCCTCACACACCCTCACACACCCTCACACCCTCACACACCTCACACACCTCACACCCTCACACACCCTCACACCCCCTCACCCCTCACCCTCACACCCTCACACCCCCTCACCCTCACCCCCCCTCACCCTCGTCCCCTCACCCTCGTCCCCTCACCCTCGTCCCCTCACCCTCCTCACACTCACACACCCTCACACACCCTCACTCACCCTCACTCACCCTCACTCACCCTCACTCACCCTCATACCCCCTCACCCTCTCACCTCCTCACCCCCTCACCCTCACACGCCTTCACCCTCTCACCCTCACACCCCTCACCCTCACACCCCCTTACCCTCACACCCCCTTACCCTCACACTTCCTCACCCTCACACACCCTCACCTCCTCTAACCCTCACACACCCTCACTCACCCTCACACCCTCACCCTCACACACCCTCACACCCTCACACACCCTCACACCCTCACACCCCCTCACCCTCACACACCCTCACTCTCACACCCTCACACCCCCTCACCCTCACTCACCCTCACACACACTCACACACCCTCACCAGCATAGCATATCAAAACATAGCATAACAAAACAAAGCATAGGATAGCAAAACATAGCATAACAAAACATAGCATAACAAAACACAACAAAACATAGCATAGCATAACAAAACATGGCATAACAAAACAAAGCATAGCATAACATAACAAAGCATAGCAAAACAAAACCTAGCCTAGTAGAATAAAACATAGCATAGCATAACAAAACACAACAAAACATAGCAGAACGAAACATAGCATAACATAAAACAAAGCATAGCATAACAAAACATAGCATAACAAAACCTAGCAAAAGACAACAAAACATAGCATAGCATAACAAAACACAACAAAACATAGCATACATAACAACACATAGAATTGCAAATCATAGCAAAACATAGCATAACCAAACACAACATAGCATAACAAAACACAACACAACATAGCATAACAAAACAAAGCTTAGCATAGCATAACAAAACATAGCATAACAAAACATAGCATAACATAACAAAAGATAGCATAACAAAACACAACAACACATATCATAACATAACATAGCAAAACACAACACATAGCAAAACAATACATATAATAGCATAGCATACATTCTCCTCTTCCCTCTCCCACGGCTCGCTCTTAGTTCCACTTCTCTTTCCTTTCTTGCATTTCTCGTTCCCTCACTTCATTCTCAGTAGTTAATCTTCTTTTGTGCCAAATCTCTCACAGTCATCTCTCTTATCTCTGTTAATCCCTCACCCTCACTCCCCCTCACCCTCACACACCCTCACCCTCACACACCCTCACACACCCTCACACCCTCACACACCTCACACCCTCACACACCCTCACACCCCCTCACCCCTCACCCTCACACCCCCACACCCTCACACCCCCTCACCCTCACCCCCCCTCACCCTCGTCCCCTCACCCTCGTCCCCTCACCCTCCTCACACTCACACACCCTCACTCACCCTCACTCACCCTCACTCACCCTCACTCACCCTCATACCCCCTCACCCTCTCACCTCCTCACCCCCTCACCCTCACACCCCTTCACCCTCTCACCCTCACACCCCCTTACCCTCACACCCCCTTACCCTCACACTTCCTCACCCTCACACACCCTCACCTCCTCTAACCCTCACACACCCTCACTCACCCTCACACCCTCACCCTCACACACCCTCACACCCTCACACACCCTCACACACCCTCACCCTCACACCCCCTCACCCTCACACACCCTCACTCTCACACCCTCACACCCCCTCACCCTCACTCACCCTCACACACACTCACACACCCTCACCAGCATAGCATATCAAAACATAGCATAACAAAACAAAGTATAGGATAGCAAAACATAGCATAACAAAACAAAACATAGCATAACAAAACACAACAAAACATAGCATAGCATAACAAAACATGGCATAACAAAACAAAGCATAGCATAGCATAACATAACAAAGCATAGCAAAACAAAACCTAGCCTAGTAGAATAAAACATAGCATAGCATAACAAAACACAACAAAACATAGCAGAACAAAACATAGCATAACATAAAACAAAGCATAGCATAACAAAACATAGCATAACAAAACCTAGCAAAAGACAACAAAGCATAGCATAGCATAACAAAACACAACAAAACATAGCATACATAACAAAACATAGAATTGCAAATCATAGCAAAACATAGCATAACCAAACACAACATAGCATAACAAAACAAAACACAACATAGCATAACAAAACAAAGCTTAGCATAGCATAACAAAACATAGCATAACAAAGCATAGCATAGCATAACAAAACATAGCATAACAAAACATAGCATAGCAAAACAAAGCATAGCATAATAAAACACAACACAAAATAGCGTAGCATAACAAAACACAGTATAGCATAACAAAGCATAGCATAGCGAAACACAACAAAACATAGCATAGCATAACAAAACACAACAAAACATAGCATAGCATAACAAAACAAAGCACAGGATAGCAAAGCTAAACATAGCATAGCATAACATAACATAGCATAACATAACAAAAAATAGCATAACAAAACACAACAACACATATCATAACATAACATAGCAAAACACAACACATAGCAAAACAATACATATAATAGCATAGCAAAACCTAGCATACCAAACACAACAAAACATAGCATAGCATATCATAACAAAACATAGCATAGCAAAACACAGCATAGCATAGCAAAGCATAGCATAGCATAACAAAACATAGCATAACATAACAAAACACAGCATAGCATAGCATAACATAACAAATCAAAGCATAGGATAGCAAAACATAGCATAGCATAACAAAACAAAACATAGGATAGCAAAACAAAACATAGCATAGCATACAGCATCACTCTGCACCACCACAGCATCACTCAGGGGCACAACAACATCACTATGCGCTACCACAGCATCACTGAACGCCACAGCATCACTCGTTCGCCATCACAACATCAGTCAGCGCCACCACAGCATCAATCCGTGCAACCATTCAACAACACATGGTTCAAATATGTTCTCTCAATGTTTCAAGCTTTATTACAAATGTAACAAAAAATTTTTAATATTTCACTTCTGTTCTTGGGTTTTCGTCACTGAACATAATCTTCGCAAAAGTTATTCACAAAAGTTTAAGCTATTGACATAAATTACAATAGCTTTTATTTAAGTATTAATTATAAAAAACATTTAAAGCCATTGTTATTTGTAATATCAATACATATAAGTCACGTAAATACAACACATATAGCATTACAAATGCTATAGGTGTCACATTTGCGAAAGTTAAAGCTCTTGGCATTGTAAATGACAAAGCTATTCATTTCGCTATTTTCAAAACCAACACAAATACAAAATGTGTTATTTACAATACCAATAGCTCAAACTTTCCTAATGCGAGACCTATTGCATTGCAAATGCTTGTTCTGATATGCCGTTGGATATTGATGTGTGTTGGACCCGGCCTCGTGGCGTGGCCCGTCTCTGTCCCTCAGAACCATGCGAGCGTAGGCCTGCACCCTGAGCCCCTGCGCAGCGTCCCCGTAAGAATAGCCTGCACCCAGCAGCCTGGTCGTCTCACCCGCGATGAGCCCGAACCCCCGTAAACCCACGACCAGGCCGCATGTCCCCGTCCCGCTCCCGGCTCCGAGCGCCTAGACCTGGCATGCCCCACAAGGCCCGGACGCCAGCTTCCCTTCCCGACATCCCTGTCTCCTTGGGCCTAGCGTGACCCCGGCCCCCGGCCTAACCCAGACTCCAAAGGCACGCCAGTCCCAGCCGGGGGGTAAAGGGCCTCCCGAGTGAGATAAGCCAGGGAGTTTCGATGGCCCCTTCGGCCTCCCCTGAGAGACTGGTATCTGTCACACCTTTGGGCCTCCCCTGTGGCCCAGTTTCGATCACCCCTCTGGCCTCCCCGAGGGCTGGCTCCAGACCCGCTGGGCGTCTGGGAATTCCCGGACCCATCTTTCAAAGGGATCAAAGAGCCAACCGCCGGACCTCGCCAACGACCAGCCCCCAGGGCAGGAGACCTCGGCCGGCGAGGGTCCGGAGATCAAAGAGCAGAAGGACTATAACTGGGCCCGCCCGACAACTAGCGGGCGGTTGTATCTTGGACCTAAAGCCCTGCTGATCTGATCGCGGCTGACCCTAAGAAGACTCATCTTGAACCTCTGAGCCCTGCTGACGCTGTCGCGGCTCAAGCTGAACTGAACCATCGGAGCCCTGCTGACGCTGTCGCGGCCCGTCCTCTTGTAACCATCGGAGCCCTGCTGACGCTGTCGCGGCTCAAGCTGAACTGAACCATCGGAGCCCGGCTGACGCTGTCGCGGCTCGTCCTCTTGTAACCATCGGAGCCCTGCTGACGCTGTCGCGGCTCAAGCTGAACGGAACCATCGGAGCCCTGCTGACGCTGTCGCGGCTCGACCTCTAAGACCATCGGAGCCCTGCTGACGCTGTCGCGGCTCCTCACGAACTTCTCCAGATCGAGCCCTGCTGACCTCGTCCCGGCTCGAGGAGTACTCTGGTCCGGCTGGACCATCGAGAGCACTATCACGACCGAGCCGACTCGACGTGGGCGAAGCAGCCAGTACGACCATCGTCCCGTACCCCCCGGCTCGAGGATTGAGAGCTGTGCGTAGGGTACGCCTCGTACTGTCCCAGATACTAAAAGACTATCCCGCTTCCCCCTTCCCGAATCCTCTAGGATTTTGTGGTCCCTTGACCACTGTGTATATAAGAGTGCTTCCTTCGTTATTTGCTTATATAAAGATCTTGTTACTAAAACCCACCGGTGTGGTGTCTGTTCGTAGTGTGGTGTGAGCTCAGTGTGTACGATCCTAGACTCGAAGTCCTCCCCGGTGAGGACCTCACGATAAGACTCGGCAAGTTCTGGGGGAGAGGTGGATCTTGGGGTGCCCGGGTGAGCATAACCTGGCCCACGGAGATCGCCCCTTCTAACATTGGTGGCAGCGTCGCGATAAGAACCTACGTCTAGGGATCGTACAGTACTGACACACTACCCGAACAAAGAGCAGCCATGAGCGTCACGGCCGACAAGACCACCTTCCAGATGGAGCTTCTGGGAGACTATTCGCACCGTGAGCTCAAGCAATTCTGCAAAGACCTCCGTATCCCGTCAACGGGATTAAACACCAAAGAGGACTTCCAACAAGCTCTAACAGCCTGGGTGGAGACCGGAGCCCAACCTCCAGCACCGACAGAAGCCGATGGAGGGGGAGCACCCCTGATCAAAACCCACGCCCCAGAGCAAGAAAGAGCAGAGTCCCCGACGCGGACTCACAGCACAGAGAGAGGTCTGTCTCGAGAAGAGATGACCGATCGAGAACGCAACCGAAGCCACGAGCTAGAACTAGCCCGTTTAAAGATGGAGGTAGAACTCAAGCTGGCCGAGAAAAAGCTAGCCATCGAGCAGCTGCGGCTGCAAGGAGAACTGGAGGAGAAGAAACTCCAACGAGAACACGACGGAAATAAGCTCCAGCTGGAGCACGAGCGCAGCGTATTGGAAATAGAACTAAAGGCCCAGAACGAAGGTAATAAAACAGCAGCGACCCGAGAGTCCGTTCCCCCGGTGGAACCCAAGGTCCACATCCCCAAGGATGTGGTCAAAGAATATTATAAGAACGATGACATACAGCAATGGTTCAAGGCCTACGAGGTCGCCATGACCTCTCACAGAGTTCCGCAGAAAGATTGGGGAGCCGGGCTGTGGGGACGATTCCTGAGTGAGGGGAGAGACACCCTACTCGACCTTCCGTCTGCCGAACAGACCTCCTACAGCCACATGAAAGAAGCCCTCCTCACAAGGTACGGGCTCACCCCGGAAATGTACCGCCAACGCTTCCGAGAGTGCAAGAAGATCCCCGGCACCACCTGGGTGGAGTATGTCAATTTCTATAGCCGGGCCCTCGAGGGGTGGATCAAGGGCAGCAAGGTGTCCACCTTCGAGGGGCTCATTGACCTGATTGCGTATGAACATTTGTCCCTGAATTGCTTTGTGGAACTCCGACAGCACCTCCTGGACAGCAAGTTGGCTGACCCCCGGAAACTGGCTGTCGAGGCCGATCGCTGGGTGAGCACCCGAGTCCCCCGAGGGCCGGGGGGAGATGCTGGCCGAAATGAACAGGGGTCTTCCCGCCAGAGAGGAGGGGGGAACCAGAATAGACAGAGGGGATCCCAGGGAGGGTCCCCGCGCAGTCCCCCCAGAAACCAGCCCAGCATCTCGCCTCCCACAGCGCGCGCAGGGTTTCCCCCAGCTAAGCCAGGGCCCCGAGTCAGCCAAGCCTGCTACCATTGCCAGCAACCCGGGCACTATGCCAATGACCCCCGCTGCCCTTTGTTCAAGAAGCCTGCCGCTGCAGGGCCCCCAGCGCGCCACCTCGCCTCAGTAGCCCTAGAAGAAGAGGAGGGAGAAGAGGAGTTCGAGGGAGCTGACCCCGCAGCCATGATGTTAGTCTCCCTGGGTGATAGAGAGATGGTCCCAGGGGCCCCCCTACCCGACAATACCGAGAAGTACCGACAGCAGGTGACTGTCAATGGCCATCACATAGGGGCGCTCCGAGACACGGGGCCAGTATCACCGCCGTCAAACGGCATCTAGTAACCGAAGCCCAGATTGTTCCCCACATCTCCTGCAGGGTGATCGCAGCTGATAACTCCGTCCGCACCTGCCGGATAGCTCAAGTCCCGTTCGAATGGGGGGGCGTCTCTGGAGAGTTACGAGTGGCGGTCCGCTCCGACATGCCTGTGGACTGCCTGCTCGGCAACGATCTGGAGAGCTCCCCATGGCAGCGGGTCGAGAAAAGGACCCACCTGGAGATGGTTGGCCTGCCCGAATGGGCGTGTGTGAGTACCCGGTCGATGACCGCCCGAAGGGTCCCCCCCGAAGGGGCGACCTTAGAGGCGGCACCAATGACCCCTGAGGACCCCGAGGTCCATGAACCCTCCGAAACCCCTGAACTGTCCCCCGGAGAGAGCTTCCCCCGACGCCGGTCCTCTTGGCCCTAGCGTCGATTCGACCCCGAACCTGGACGACCTTCCTGAGCTGGCCCAGTGGCGCCAGGAAGGAGGACCGTCCCGCAAAGAATTCTGCCTAGAGCAGACCCCCTGTCCATCCTTGGTGGGGCCGTGGCAGCAGGCCGCCGCCCAGGCCGCCGGTGACCAGTCCGGCTCCCACTTGGTATATTGGGAAAACGGCCTCTTATACAGAGAGCAAAAGTCTGCCGAGCTAGGGTCCGGCCGAGTGCTGGTGGTCCCCCTACGCTTCCACGGCTTTCTCCTGAACCTGGCTCATGACGTGCCCCTGGCGGGACACTTGGGACAAGACAAAACGTACCATCGCCTGGTCACCCACTTCTACTGGCCGGGCATGCGCTCCGATGTAGAGGCTCACTGTAAGTCCTGCCCCACGTGTCAGTCCAGCGGGAAGAGCGGCGGGAGGCGCAAGGCCCCCCTCCAGCCCTTCCCCGTGGTCAGTACCCCCTTTGAGAGGGTGGGAATCGACATTGTGGGCCCCCTCGACCCCCAGACCTCCTTGGGGCACCGCTTTATCCTAGTGCTGGTGGACCATGCCACCCGCTACCCCGAAGCCATTCCCCTCCGGACGGTGACCGCCCCGGTAGTGGGGCGGGCCCTCATGGCCATCTTCTCCCGGGTGGGGTTCCCCCGAGAAGTCGTCAGCGACCAAGGGACCAACTTCATCTCGAAATACATGAAGTCCCTCTGGCAGCAATGTGGGGTGACCTACAAGTTCACCACCCCATATCACCCCCAGGGGAACGGTCTGGTGGAACGCTTCAACCGGACCCTCAAAGGGATGATCATGGGTCTCGAGGAGCCCCTGAGGCGTAAGTGGGACGTCCTCCTTCCCTGTCTCCTCTTCGCGTACCGCGAAGTCCCCCAGAAGTCCCTGGGGTTCAGCCCCTTCGAGCTGCTCTATGGGCACCCCGTCCGAGGACCCCTCAGCCTGGTCAAAGAAGGGTGGGAGACGGCGGCCCCTGAGCCTCCTCCAGATGTGTTTCGTTACATTCTGGCCCTCCGGAACCAGACGAGGAAGTTCAGAGAACTGGCCGAGGCCAACCTCGAGGCTAGCCAAGAAGAAATGAAACGGTGGTATGATCAAAACGCCACTCTGGTCGAGTTCCAGCCCGGACAGCGGGTCTGGGTGATGGCCCCTGTGGAGCCCTGTGCCCTGCAAGACAAGTAGACAGGGCCCTTCAAGGTGGTCGAACGCAAAAGTCAGGTGACCTACCTCATCGACGTAGAGTCCCCCAGGAACCCCTTGCGGGTCCTTCACGTGAACCGCCTCAAGCCCCACTTCGCCCGGTCCGAGTTGAATTTGCTCCTCGCCACGGACGATGGGGAAGAAGACGAAACGGGGCCGCTCCCCGATCTTCTGTCCACGAAAGAAAAAGATGGCTCCGGTGAGTCTCTCCTCCTCCCTCTCCTCCGAGCAGCGCGAGGACTGTCGCCATTTGTTGGGACAGTTCTCGGACCTCTTCTCCCTCATCCCCGGCATCACCAGCTGGTGTGTCCACGACGTGGACACCGGGGACAGCCCTCCGGTATGGCACAAAGCCTACCGCGTCCCTGACCGAGTCCGGGCCTGTATCAAGGCCGAGGTATCGAAGATGTTGGCTCTCGGGGTGGTCGAAGCCTCTGACAGCCCATGGGCTAGCCCCGTGGTCCTGGTTCCGAAGGCAGCCGCCCCCGGTGCTGTTCCCGAGCTGAGGTTCTGCGTTGACTACCGTGGGCTCAACGCAGTCACCAGAACCGATGCTCAACCCATCCCCCGAGCCGACGAGCTTATCGATCGCCTCGGGGCTGCTCGCTTCCTAAGCACGTTCGACCTGACCAGTGGATACTGGCAGATCGCCCTCACCGAGGGAGCTAAGGAAAGATCCGCTTTTTCCACCCCGGATGGTCACTACCATTTCCGGGTGATGCCCTTCGGGATGAAGAACGCCCCCGCCACCTTCCAGAGGCTGGTTAACCAGGTACTGGCTGGGTTGGAAGAGTTCAGCGCTGCGTATCTGGACGATATCGCAGTGTACAGTTCCCACTGGCCCGAGCACCTCCAGCACCTCTGGGCGGTGCTGACCGCCCTGAGAAGGGCTGGTCTCACCATTAAGGCAAGCAAGTGCCAGATCGGACAAGGGTCCGTAATCTACCTCGGGCACCAGGTCGGCAGCGGCCTCGTAGCCCCCCTCCAGCCAAAGATCGATGCAATCGTGGCCTGGGAGGCCCCCACGACCCAGACGGAAGTGCGGGCGTTTCTAGGACTCACGGGGTACTATCGCCGGTTCATCAAAAATTACGGCAGCATCGTAGCCCCCCTCACGGAGTTAACCTCCAAAAACCAGCCGAGGAAAGTCAGCTGGACCTCCGCCTGCCAAGAGGCGTTCGAGACGTTGAAAGACGCTATGTGCACCGCCCCCATCCTGCAGGCCCCCGACTACTCACGAGAGTTTGTAGTCCAGACGGACGCGTCCGAGCATGGCATCGGAGCGGTCCTGTCCCAGGTGAACGAGAATGGCCTAGACCAACCAGTGGCATTTATTAGCCGGAGGCTACTCCCTCGCGAACAAAGGCGGAGCACCATCGAGTGGGAGGCCTTCGCGGTGGTTTGGGCCCTGAAGAAGCTGAGGCCCTACCTGTTCGGTACTCACTTCCGGGTCCAGACCGACCACCGACCCCTCCGGTGGCTAATGCAGATGAGAGGGGAGAATCCCAAATTGCTGCGCTGGTCTATCTCACTCCAGGGGATGGACTTCACTGTTGAGCACCGGCCTGGTGTTGACCACGCCAACGCAGACGGCCTGTCCCGATTCTTCCGCCTCAGGGAAGAGAACCCCCAAGAGGATGGGTAGTTCTCCCCGCCTTCAGCTGGGGGGGACGCGTGTTGGACCCGGCCTCGTGGCGTGGCCCGTCTCTGTCCCTCAGAACTCTGCGAGCGTAGGCCTGCACCCTGAGCCTCTGCGCAGCGTCCCCGTAAGAATAGCCTGCACCCAGCAGCCTGGTCGTCTCACCCCCGATGAGCCCGAACCCCCGTAAACCCACGACCAGGCCGCATGTCCCCGTCCCGCTCCCGGCTCCGAGCGCCTAGACCTGGCATGCCCCACAAGGCCCGGACGCCATCTTCCCTTCCCGACATCCCTGTCTCCTTGGGCCTACCGTGACCCCGGCCCCCGGCCTAACCCAGACTCCAAAGGCGCGCCAGTCCCAGCCGGGGGGTAAAGGGCCTCCCGAGTGAGATAAGCCAGGGAGTTTCGATGGCCCCTCCGGCCTCCCCTGAGAGACTGGTATCTGTCACACCTTTGGGCCTCCCCTGTGGCCCAGTTTCGATCACCCCTCTGGCCTCCCCGAGGGCTGGCTCCAGACCCGCTGGGCGTCTGGGAATTCCCGGACCCATCTTTCAAAGGGATCAAAGAGCCAACCGCCGGACCTCGCCAACGACCAGCCCCCAGGGCAGGAGACCTCCGCCGGCGAGGGTCCGGAGATCAAAGAGCAGAAGGACTATAACTGGGCCCGCCCGACAACTAGCGGGCGGTTGTATCTTGGACCTAAAGCCCTGCTGATCTGATCGCGGCTGACCCTAAGAAGACTCATCTTGAACCTCTGAGCCCTGCTGACGCTGTCGCGGCTCAAGCTGAACTGAACCATCGGAGCCCTGCTGACGCTGTCGCGGCCCGTCCTCTTGTAACCATCGGAGCCCTGCTGACGCTGTCGCGGCTCAAGCTGAACTGAACCATCGGAGCCCGGCTGACGCTGTCGTGGCTCGTCCTCTTGTAACCATCGGAGCCCTGCTGACGCTGTCGCGGCTCAAGCTGAACGGAACCATCGGAGCCCTGCTGACGCTGTCGCGGCTCGACCTCTAAGACCATCGGAGCCCTGCTGACGCTGTCGCGGCTCCTCACGAACTTCTCCAGATCGAGCCCTGCTGACCTCGTCGCGGCTCGAGGAGTACTCTGGTCCGGCTGGACCATCGAGAGCACTATCACGACCGAGCCGACTCGACGTGGGCGAAGCAGCCAGTACGACCATCGTCCCGTACCCCCCGGCTCGAGGATTGAGAGCTGTGCGTAGGGTACGCCTCGTACTGTCCCAGATACTAAAAGACTGTCCCGCTTCCCCCTTCCCGAATCCTCTAGGATTTTGTGGTCCCTTGACCACTGTGTATATAAGAGTGCTTCCTTCGTTATTTGCTTATATAAAGATCTTGTTACTAAAACCCACCGGTGTGGTGTCTGTTCGTAGTGTGGTGTGAGCTCAGTGTGTACGATCCTAGACTCGAAGTCCTCCCCGGTGAGGACCTCACGATAAGACTCGGCAAGTTCTGGGGGAGAGGTGGATCTTGGGGTGCCCGGGTGAGCATAACCTGGCCCACGGAGATCGCCCCTTCTAACAATGTTCAAAAGATGAATGGTGCAGACTTGGGCAGAGTCTTGCATTCAGATCACAGCTGTGCTGACATACTAGACCATATTGCTGCTACAATGAGGTCAAGGCTGATTGATTGTATCTTGCAGAATAAATCAAAAATAAGCCTCATGATAGATGAATCTACCACAGTTAGTAAATTGACCACACTAATTATCTGCGTAAGAGCATGTATTGATAAACACGAGGAGCCACTGACCTTTTTCTTAGACCTTGTTGAGCTGCCAAGCACAGCAGCAGATATAATCTTAGATACCTTACTTGCATGCTTACAGAGACATGATTTTACTGATGAGCATTTGGTTCAGCTTGTAACAGATGGGGCTTCAAAACATGATAGGTAGGAAATCCGGTGTGGCTACTCTTCTGAAACTGAAATATCCACAGTTGAGTGTATGGCACTGTGCTGACCACAAGCTGGAGCTTGACGTGGGTGATGTTTGTAAAGAAGTCACAGGCATTAATCAGCTCAAAGTTTTTTTTGATAAACTTTATACCACCTACCATGCCTCTCCGAAAAATCAGAGAGAGCTTGGGGAATGTGCTCTGGAGGTAGAAGTAAGACTTCTGGCAATTGGAAAGGTGCTAGATGTACGTTGGGTGTCCTCAAGTGAAAGATCTGTGAGAGCTGTTTGGAATAACTACAGAGCACTTAGTAAACATTTCATGGAATCGTCCAAAGACTCAACGAGGAGTGACATTGAGCAGAGGAAATATGCTGGTTTAAACCGTTTATTAACCTCCCTGGTGTTTGTTGAAAATATGGGCATATTATATGATGCTCTCACAGAATTGGGTGACCTATCCAGAAGGCTGCAGCGGCGTGATATGACCATATATGAGGCCGATCGCTCAATACAGATGCAGATTTTGGTGTTTGAATCAATGGCTGATGCACCTGGGCCCTTTGCTACAACTGCATTAAATGCTGCTGAACGGATGCAGTTTGATGGTGTAGGACTGCAACAGAACAAAGACTGTATTAGCATCAATAGGGCACAGTTCTTTCGGAGCTTAGCAAATAACCTGCGAAAAAGGTTGACAATGTCTAATGTATCAAATGTTTCGAGATGCACAACCCCAAAAAATGACCAAATCGAATACAAAGAGTTAGTACACAGAATGAAACTCCTACAACCAGTTTATTGGGCAGATCTAGTAGACATCTTATACGGTGAGGGAGAATTACAAACCCTTTGTAGCAGGTTGCATGTATTTGATACTAGGCAGTACATCCTTGGTTTCAGAGAGCACAAACACAATAAAAATTGCATCCCTGAAAGCCTGAAACCATTAGTGCACATTATAAACACCTTTTGTACCTCAACTGCTGAATGTGAACGGGGCGTTAGTGTAATGAATGATGTGCTCACACCACTGCGGAACAGAATATCAATAAATCGTCTGTCTTCTATAATGTTCATAAACATGGTGGGGCCTCCTGTCATAGAATTTAAACCTGAATTTTATGTTCAGAAATGGTTAGAAAAAGGGAGGAGAAGTGTCAATGAAAGAAACTGCATGGCTCGGAGACAAATGCCTTATGATTCCACTTATAAGCGTATTTGGAATATTCTGTGATTGGAAACATGTCCCACATTGTAAATGAATTAAATATAAACAACTTATATATTAAACCTCAAATAAACATGTGTATCGATTGTTTGAATTAAACAACGTTATAAGCTGTAACTGGTCAGTGAAATGTCAAGTGCACTAAAAATTGGCATGTTTTGCTATTTTTAGCCACACCTCCGACTCCGCCCACTAATCCAATCCTCTGCTTATTCCCGCCCCCTGAGTCTCCGCCCACAGTTCCCCTACTTTTTTGTCCCCACTTCGACCACTGGATCTAAGATGATGGTGCACCAATTCCCAGCATACCCAAAACGAAACAATCTACCCCCTCCTAGTTTTTATGTACCTCAGCAGAATTCTGTGGAGTGAAACTCCTCGACTTCTACTCACCCCTGATCATACCTTCCTCTGTCACTCCATCTCATCTTCGGATCTTTTATCCCTTTTTCTAGCACGTGGGAATATGGAATCCTGTGGAGTGGCTTGCCTTTCCCCTTCCAGGCCTCTATAGCAGGTGTTCAGGCTTCGCCTCCCATTCTATCCCTGTTTCATGTCCATGCTCTCTGTCCACTCTCGATTGTGTCTACCCTTCCACCATTTTGTAGTGGTGCTTCTGTGCTCCTGCTTCTCTGTAGTCTACGTGTGGGAATACCTATGCGCCCCACCCCAATATAGCTAGCCATGTGGTAAATGCTACCCTTGTTCTAATCTTTTTATTATTGCAAGAGTTCTTCTGATCTTCTACACCTCTCTAGAGTTCATACTGTGGTCCATCTGCCCCTCAACCCGTGCATAGTGCACAGGCTGGAGTGTGACTTTTGCAATAGTGAACATTCCACTGTGCTCTTGCCCACATCTGTAGTTTGCATGTCGGATGAGTCTTCTATCCAACCATTTGCAACCTTTCTTATGGGGTATTCCATGGCTTCGAACCTCTTTGTAAAGTAGAACAACAGCAATAGTGGCAGGTGGGAGTGCATCTGTCAAGTCCCACTACAGCGAACCTGTGGGGGCTGCCCTTCCCCAGCCTCTCTGTGGAGCACGCGGTGGGTTTGTGTTTCCAATCCAATCCTTCTGAAGGGCACCTATGGCGGTGTTTGCCCTCCCGCCGCTCTTCATTATGCAGGTGAGGTTCATTTATTTGTGTAGGCTTGGTGATGTGTAATCTATCTGTTGAGATGCTCCTGCCCACTTACCCCTCTACAGGGCAGTAACAGACGTGGGCTGACCTCAGCTTTTCAAAGCTTCCAGGGCAGAGGAATATAACATTTGGGCCAGGAATTCGAGTATTTTCAGTGCATTTTAACATTGTTTCTTTGGCAAGTGCAAAGCACAAAGTTTTAATTATTGGACTGAGTGTACATTTTGAACAAGGGCTGCCAAAGCTGATGGGTCTGCCTGGCATTTTCAGTTCCAATAGTGACCTTCTGGTGTTGTCAATGTTTGTTTAAACAGAACAAGACGTATTGGCTTTGCCTCAACTTGTTCTATTAATGTGCTTTATTTATCGGTCTTGAAGTGTTTTGAGGCACTAAATAGTCTCACGTTGGCACTTTAAGAAGAGCATACACTAATTAAAAAATATATTTTTTTGTTTTGGTTCTTTCTGAGCACAACAGAGAAAGAAATGAGACATGGAAAACCTCAGCTGAAAACGAAAAATACGTTACACTTAAAATATTACACGCAAAATCCTAACTCGTGAAGTAACTAACATCCTTTGATGAGTGAAGAGTCATGCCCCGTCTGCCCGGGTGTTCACTGAACGCCACGGGTCCTGCACAGCAGCACCGATTGTTGTCAGAGAACTCTGGTCACAAAGAGGAAGCTGCAGTTTTTGCTCGGCTCTGTGTCACTGTGCGCGGGGTGGTATAATGCTGCTGACAGTAATAAACCGCGGCGTCGCCGGCCTCGGCTCCGCTGATGCTGAGGGTGAAGTCAGAGCCGGACCCGCTGCCGGTGAAGCGCTCTGAGACCCCGGACGGGCGACTCGTAGCCCAGTAAATGAGAATCTTGGGGGCTTCTCCGCGCTTCTGCTGGTACCAGTTTAACCGATTGCTGATGCCTTGACTGGACTGACATCTGATTGTGATGGTTTCTCCCAGGGACACCGTGAGGATCTGTGGAGTCTGTGTCAGCACAATCTGCCCCCTGGACTCTGAAGACAGGAAGGTGATTAATGACATCAATAAACAGCCAGAACTATTTACAGAGCGCGAAACTATAGAAATAACTTTACTGCCCATCAAAGATCTCTGATCAATCCCCCTCAGCCCGGCAGCCACCGCTCTCACCGTGAATCCAGAGCAGAAGCATCAGGAAGACCCGGGTTGGTGACGTCACCTCCATCCTTGCTGCTCGGTCTGGGCTTGTGTCTGAAGCCTTCAGAGCAGAAAACACACTTATAACAGACAGGACAACAGGAGGGGCCTGGACAGAGAGATGCAAAGTACCCCCCGCTGGGTATGTAAATGTGGCCACGGGTGTGAATCAGGGGCCGCTCAGGTACTTCTTGCTCTTCTATCATTATTGGTTTCTAAGTTTTAGTATTGAAGATCGAGTTAATGTATACTTTTATGCATTTCTGAGCAAATGAACTGTTTTCTTTTTTCCGAAGGTCGATATTTTTATACAATGTTCACATGTACATTTTTGATAACTATGAATTATCTAGAAGACAAAATAATCATAACTATGTGTGGTACCTTCATGCAACACTCGGAGGCCGCTGGGGGCGCTGTCTTGATTCAGTGCTTAGTGATTCACAAAGTGGGTTTAGATATGTTGCCTCTGTGTAAATTACAAGGGGCATGCTTAGGGTGTCTTTTCCAAACTGCAAGAAACAAAGTAGAATATCTATATTAAGCAACAGGTCTACGTATCACATACCACAAACCGCTCTCACCCTATCACTTCTAGCGATAGAAACCTCTCTGATAACTGTCAATGACAAACAACATCATAGAAAGGTCACAGAGTAGAATCAGAAAGAAATGGAATCTGTGTTGCATCAAAGATATGCTGCTCATTTACCATCATTCAGATTATACTCTTGTAAATTGCAACTGCAGGCCTCTCCTGGAGCCAGTGTTCATAGGATGTTGGACAGATTTGCTGCCACCACCATCAAAGGCACATTTTATCACCACTGCTGTATATGTATCTACCCACCTCTCTAGGCGGTGTCTCCGTCTGGACAAATCGGTCACATAATGCAATAAAACTAGTCTTGGTAAAAGTCCACATAAACCCCACCATTAGTATTCATTGTTGCCACCACCTTCTGTTGCATGCTGTGTATGGTGAGGCATTGCCATGGCAGGTGCAGCATGTCTCCCTCAGATCCCCTTCACTGTCAGCAGTTCGAAGATGTGGACATATTTGCCAAACTGAGCCCTTGCAGTGACTAGTGCTAGCCATGCAGTACTTTGTGAAAGCTGACCAGGTTTTGCAGAATATTGTTCGTCCTCCAGCACGCAAGGTAGCGCTACCAGGTTGATGCTTGCCCATGTATGGAACCACTCGTGTGCAGGAATTTGTGCTCTTTCACCACGGCAAGCTCAGTTTCTTTGAGTGTAGACTAGGAATGAGATGCTGCATTGCAAGTGTGTGCTGATGTCATGATGTCTTCTTACAAAAGAGTCTATAAAGAAACAATCCAAGGTGTCTAACTCTGTAAGAAAGAAGTGTGCTAAATGTGCCAGATGATCCGCAGTGTTGGGCAAGTTCATGTGTAGGAGCCAGAGACCAGAGACCACAGAGTTTGCTGGCACTTGCTATTTTAAAATGCTGAGACATGGCCATTATTGTGTCCTCCACACATAGCCCTTTATCAGCTATGTATGCATTGAAGCGATGATTTAGACAACTGCATTGGAAGCCTACTCGAGACATATTGGAATTGAGGCGTGGCCGTACGTTTTACAGTTTGCACCCTTCTCCAGGGAGAGGGGGGCTACATACCTTTGTGACAAAAGCCAAGATACCCTACCAAATACAGGCAATGACTTGGTTGGAGTCAATAACCAGTCCTCTTGGGGGTTTATGGAACCTAATGCCAAAGGTAAATGTAATGCCCGGGACAAGAGGCGTAGGAGTCTCACCGTATTCCCAGTTAGGCAAGTCTCACCAGATAGATTCAGAGATGAGAGGAAACTAATGGTGTAGGAGCATATCACTAGCATTCAGATTTTCTCAATAGTGGATGACACAGGTTAATGGGGAGCAGCTTGTGAGTCCTTCCTCTATTATAACCGGGGTACATCCATTACTACGCGGTCTTTACACCGCACTACCATTACAACGCTTATTTTACAACGCAAGTCGTTACCACGAATTGCGCTGGAGGGCGCTCTAGGCTAAGGAATAGTAGATTTACTATTCCAACACCTTCCCTACTTTACGTAGGCTGGTGTTGGAATAGTAAATCTTACTAAGTCCAGCACCCTACAGCGCAAGTCGTGGTAACGACTTGCGTTGTAAAACCAGCGTTGTAATGGTAGTGCGGTGTAAAGACCGCGTTGTAACGTCATACATCCTTATAACCTTATAGAGTCCACCATTTAAGAGCCTGCCCAGCTCCAACCCAAGACAAAACTGATATCCAAGAGCTGTATTCCAGCCCCCCTTCCTCCCAAGAATATGTTTTTTTTAAATTCATGAACCTCTTGAACTCCCCCCATAAAACCAGAGTTTGAAAGGAGTGATACTTCAGACGCTGTGTCGGAGCTCAGAGGTGGGAAGGTGATTATTTATTTATTTGTGCGTTTTTTATATAGCGCGGACTTTACCCGAAGGTGTCAGTGCGCTTCACAATAGGAACAGAACTGATACATGAGAACATTACAAGTGAAAAAAAAAAAAAAGCAAACGATACATTGAATGAAGCAATAATGACAATCGTGAGCCAACAAAATACAAGAGGTAGCAAACGGTGCATTACAAAAGTGACAATCGTGAACTAACAAAATATAAGAGGTAGCAAACGGTGCATTACAGGAGGAAAATGTGACGTGTGCAGGTTACAAAAGCGTACAAAGTAAACAGAGGTATAATACTGCAATATATGGAGGGCCCTCAAGCGCAAGAACAAACATTACGTAGGCCATGCTGGCACTTGTGCAGGTATCGAAAATAAACAAATGTATTAAATCTATTAAAGACCAGTCTTATAGAAGAGTAAAAGACTAACAGAGTGCAAGAACTTCCAAAAATATCCCCTTGGCGAAACAAAGGTGCAATTGCTGTGACCGGATGATGAGTTGGAACAATTCTTCAATAGAACCGCTCAGGTGGAATAGAGACTCAAAGATGTTGATAATTGAATGACTGGAAAACACTAAACAAAAAACACTGACCCACGAAAGGGAGTGCATAGAAAAATATATATCCCCCAACAGTCAAATTAAAGTTTTGTAGTGGGTAGTAAAGAAACCCTCAGTTGAAAAATTAATTGCTGAATTGTTAAAGGGGATCAAATTAGATTATTAAAAAATGTACTGACCTATCCATTGTTAGGAGCCATAAGTTACCTCTCCTAACACCGGAGGCCTTCCCAAAGTCTAATATTATATATTTTCAAGGATTCAGGATTAAAGAGTGGGTCCTGGAGAAAAAGAAGAGAAGCAAAGCCAATATGTTCTCCTGGAGGATCATCTTTTGGGATGTTTCCAAACGATTCTTTTGAGACAGCCCAAATGAAAATGACATATGTGAATAGTTGTGCACTAAGGGTCAGATTTACAAGGTCTGGCACATCTCTGCAAATCAGCCGGGATACGCCAGAACACTTGTGACACGCAAAACTACCCGTGCGCCGCCACCACTGATGCGCTGCATTTACAATGCGGTGCGCCGTGGCGCACAGATGGGCAGTTGCGTGTCGCATCCCGTGGCGTAAGGGCGGCACATAGCTGGAGTCGTGTGGCATGGGCGACATGGCTCCAGTAATGCTCAGGGGCGCCCTATGCCTAACATGCTATGTCACTCCTTACGCCTACTTTAAGCAGGCACAGGGTTTTGATGCAGCATGGACGTAAAAGTGACTCACTTTTACGAGGCGGTCCTGTGACGGAACGCCCACCCTGTGCCAGAACGCCCATATGAAATCTGACGCAGGTTTCATATGGCACAGGGCTTTACAACGTGACGCATCTCCCTAGATGCGTCACGTTGTAAATAAGGCGCAACGTGGCGCATGGTTTATGCCGCCGCTGCGTCACAGAAGTGAGGCAACGGTGGTCTAAATGTGTCGCAAGGGGCTTGCAAATCTGCCCCATGGATTATGAACAAAGTGAATAGAAAGTATATAGACACATTTGCGATGCTACTTTCAATTTTGTCTCGGAATTAGAGTTTGTTTCAGGAGAATCTAAATAAATTCCATTCTCCAGGTTAATATGTCAACACACCGACCACTATCAGATATTTGGGAGGAGTCTTCATGGGGACTGATTGGAAACACCTACAAAAAATAGAGAAACGAATGAGGCCCGCTATCTCAGCAGTGCACAATAAAATATCCCCTCATGTGTATGTTGCACATGCCAAAAGAATTCTGAGAGACTCAGGAGTATAAATCAGCAAGCCGAAATGGATAAAAAGTAAATTTTTCAATAGAAAAATATATAATTTATCGATTTGCCAATGTTAAGTAATTTGTTGCAATTTATCTAGGACAAATGACCGAAGAGCATGCATTGGTAGGACAAACCCCCCAGAATGTACCCTGAACATATTACAGAATTGAAGGGCCTTGTGCCTATGAAAAATGGAGTAAAATTGAAATAAATCTCTCGCACAAAATGTATTGTTGAGTGGCTAGACAGGAATGCCATCATGAAAAGGGAGAATCCACCCTCGCAGACGAGGGAGAAAGGTGTCACCTGCCAAATGATAATCCTGGGACGTAAGCACATCTCACAAATGATGGCAAAACCAAGCTAGGTACAAATTCAGGGAGAATGCAACAACAATATGGATACACAAAAATATATGATCAAAAAAATAAAATGTATTAGAAGTACAATAAATATAATCAATTTAATTTGTTAAAGGATGCATTAAAAAGAAATAGACATACAAAGCACAAATATATTATGTGCTGCAAAACTTTTCAGTAAAACAAAGAGATTTCATAATTCTTTTTATGTCATTTTAGAGCCAATACCAAGATTACAAATAATGAAAATATTACATCCCCACAAACAGAAGTATCAGTAATAAAAAACAAGCTCCAACCACATACACAAATGCTCTCATCCGTCTAGCTACACACACACACACAAATGCTCTCATCTGTTAGCTACACACACATTCAAACCTACTCACAACAATGACACCATAAATATGTACAGCCAAATACAAAAAGAGAAAGGCAGAGATCAACAAATAAATAGTAGAGTGGGCAATAGTGCATAAGTATGAACAGGGAATTCTTGCCCAATGATCTCTGTCTTGCACGGTGCCGATGCGCATTTCGGTGCTGGGATAACTAGTAGCCGTCCTTCCTCAGGGCACTTCATAAGTATTAACAGGGAATTATTGCCCAATGATCTCTGTCTTGCACGGTGCCGACGCGCGTTTCGGTGCTGGGCTAACTAGTAGCCGTCACCTTCCTCAGGGCACTATGCCACCATGGTCTGACCTAGACAGTGTCAAAAATGGTACCTCACCCTTCTAACAATAGTGTAACAAAAATAATACAACCCTCCTGATTAAAGAACATGATGAAGCTACTGGTACTGAGACATAATATCGAACTTTTAATATCGAAGTGACATAATATCGAAGTTTAAATATCGATGATGAAAAATATCGGAATCACAAATATCGATGTCAAAAATATCGTAATAAGTATGTGTGCTGAAATATCGATAACAAAAATATCTAAGTAAAAATATCGTTGTAAAGAAATATCGATAAATAGTAAAAATATCGAAATAAAATATATAGTAATAATTATGTAGTAATATGTGTTATTGTTGTGTAATAATTAGTAATATTTACAATTTTTAATAGTAATGTGTACCTATAAAATATAATAAATAAAAAAAATAAAACATATATAAATTTAGGAGCGGGATGTTGGGTTAATAGGGGATAAGGGTGGGGAGTGTATTAAAAATTTATATATTATAAACATTAAATAGCAGATATTTTATTTTAATTAGAGAATATATAAATTAAAAAAATTTAAATCTAAATTTTATATAAACATTAATCAATTGATATATAAATTTAGGAGCGGGATGTTGGGTTTATAGGGGATAAGGGTGGGGAGTGTTTTAAAAATAAATATAAATATTTTTTTGATTTAATTGAAAAAATATATTAAATTTAAAAAAACATTTAAAAAATAAAAAATGTAATTTTTTTTAACATTTCAAAATTTTAAAATTATGTTTTCAAATATATATTTTTAGAAATTTGATATTTGAAATAGATTTTATTTTATAATAATTATTTAAAAATAATATAATATACAAAATGTTTTTAAATAAATATATTTAAATAAGAGAAAAATATTAAAATTGTTCAATAATTATACATTAAAAAGTCTTTTAAATTTAAAATTTATTTGGAAAATTTAAAAATTAAAATTTTTTTTTTTTTATAATTTAAATATATATATTTTTTAATTTTTTGTTAAAATATGTCAAAACATTTATAAAACCAATATGTACATTAAATACAAAATAAAAAATTCGAATTTCGCTAAAATTTTCAAATAAATTGCGACATTTTTTAAATTACATTTTACTAGATTGTTCTATTTTAAAATAAGTTTAACAAATTTTTTTATATAAATTATCCGAATTTTTTTTAACATTTGTTTTGATATTTACACATTCGGAATAAGTATATTTGTTTGTTGAGTGTATGGAGTGAGTAAAATTGTTAACAATTTATATTGCTGTACAGTTTTGTATATTAGACTACATTTGAATTGTGAAAATAAAAATTATTAATTAGAAAAGATTATTTTTTAAACTTCATTATTGTATATAGTGTTTAAGGTATGGATTTTTATTAAAATAAACATATATATACATGCATTTTATGTACCTTGGAGTGGGAATTTAAAAGTATATGTAAATAGTGTGCTAAAGTATTCCTAATTAATGTAGAATGGAGTAGGAATAGTAAATTATATGTAATTAGTCTCCACCATCTATCTCTAGTTAATGTAGACTGGAGTGAGAAAATTAAATTATATTTAATTCGTGTCCAGCACCTACCCCAAATTAATGGTGACTGGAGTGGGAATAGTAAATTATATTTAATTAGTGTCCAGCACCTACACCAAATTAATATAGACTGGAGTGGGAATAGTGAAGTTATGTAGATTGAAATGTCATTAAATAAATATTTTATTGAATTAAAATATAAATACTGTAGTGTTTTTTTGAACAAATTAAATTTTTTATTAACATGAGAAAGACCAACAATAAACATTTGTATAACATCTATTTTTTACATTTATATTTATTAAAATATTAGTGGAATTTGTGTAAATTTTATTAAACATTTCAAACAATATTGGTAATATTACTTAATTCAAAGAGTACATATTTAATAAACATAAGTATTGTTATAAGTAAATTAAATGGGAAACAACAATTACAACGCAACTTTTACAACGCACTACCATTACAAAGAAATTTTTCCTACGCTAAAACTATTACAACGCATGTATTTACAACACATTTTTTTACAACGCAGGTACCTTTACAACGCATACCATTACAATGTAAGTATTGGTAAGTATATAATTATATTTAAAATTTTATATGTTTGGTTTGTTTTTAAGGGATATTTTTAAGGGTCCAGGGTCAGTTTTCAGTTTTGGGGTAAAGGGGTATTTTTAGGGTTCAGGGTCAGTTTTCAGTATTTGGCTAAAGGGGGATATTTAGGGTTCAGGGTCTGTTTTCAGTTTTTGGGTAAAGGGGTATATTTAGGGTTCAGGGTCAGTTTTCAGTTTTTGGGTAAATGGGTATATTTAGGGTTCAGGGTCAATTTTCAGTTTTTGGGTAAAGGGGTATTTTTAGGGTTCAGGGTCAGTTTTCAGTTTTTGGGTAAAGGGGTATTTTTAGGGTTCATGCTCAGTTTTCAGTTTTTGGGTAAAGGGGTGTATTTAGGGTTCAGGGTCAGTTTTCAGTTTTTGGGTTAAAGGGTATATTTAGGGTTCAGGGTCAGTTTTCAGTTTTTGGGTAAAGGGGTATTTTTAGGATTCTGGGTCAGTTTTCAGTTTTTGGGTAAAGGGGTATTTTTAGTGTTCAGGGTCAGTTTTCAGTTTTTGGGTAAAAGGGTATATTTAGGGTTCAGGGTCAGTTTTCAGTTTTTGGGTAAAGGGGTATTTTTAGGGTTCTGGGTCAGTTTTCAGTTTTTGGGTAAAGGGGTATTTTTAGGGTTCAGGGTCAGTTTTCAGTTTTTGGATAAAAGGGTATTTTTCGGGTTCAGGGTCAGTTTTGGGTTTTTGGGTAAAGGGGTATTTTTAGGGTTCAGGGTCAGTTTTCAGTTTTTGGGTAAAGGGGTATTTTTAGGGTTCAGGGTCAGTTTTCTGTTTTTGGGTAAAGGGGTATTTTTAGGGTTCAGGGTCAGTTTTGGTTTTTTGGGTAAAGGGGTATTTTTAGGGTTCAGGGTCAGTTTTGGGTTTTTGGGTAAAGGGGTATTTTTAGGGTTCAGGGTCAGTTTTCAGTTTTTGGGTAAAGGGGTATTTTTCGGGTGCAGGGTCAGTTTTCAGTTTTTGGGTAAAGGGGTATATTTTAGGTTCAGGGTCAGTTTTGGGTTTTTGGGTAAAGGGGTATTTTTAGGGTTCTGGGTCAGTTTTGGGTTTTTGGGTAAAGGGGTATTTTTAGGGTTCAGGGTCAGTTTGGGGTTTTTGGGTAAAAGGGTATTTTTTGGATTCAGGGTCAGTTTTGGGTTTTTGGGGTACAGGGGTGCAGGGTTAAAATAAATTTAATTTTAAATTAATTACATTAAATTACATTACATTACATTACATTAAATTAAATATTATTATTTTTAATTATTAAAAATTTTATAAAAATTTATTAAATGATATTAAATGACATTAAATTATATTACATTTAATTAAATTATATTATTTTCTCTTAATTTTAATTAACAAAATTATTATATACTTACCAATATGTACGTTGTAATGGTATGCGTTGTTAAGGTATCTGTGTTGTAAAAACATGCGTTGTAAATACATGCGTTGTAATAGTTTTTGCGTTGTAACATTTTCTTTGTAATTGTATGCGTTCTAAACGTATGAGTTGTAACGTCATACATCAAAATAAAATATACTGTTTGAAAAATACATATACAATGTATATATTCAAAAACATGTTGTTAGTGAACAATAGTTTTGTATTTATATTAATATAAATATATTAATATTACATTTTGTAACAAACATTTTTATTTTATTTTTTTTATTTTTTTATTTTTTTATAAGACCTTTATTGTACACTTAATTCAAGACATAGTTGAATGCCTACAACCTCTTGGGCCGGTCTCAAACATTTCAGCGATAAAGTTGGAATGTGGAAGTTTACACAGCCGTTTAGCCGGCATCCCTGAGGCCCGGCGGCAATCATACCAAGCGTGCATCATTACTTTGGCAATTTTTTTGTCGGAAGACATAAAGGTCTGCTTTTAACCGTAGAACCAAACAGTACCAAACAACAAGAGCACAGCCGTCGAATAAAACCACAAGCGTTCCCAGCGGGCAAACAGACTTGCATCCATCATCGAATCATCGTAACATTAGTGACGTAGTTCAGGGCCCCTCCCGGCTCCTCCCTCTCTCGCACTAGTCAGGCATCCACCAAGGCTGCAGATCGCATCAGCACACACTCCCTCAGTAACATGCCATATCTTAATCCGACAAACCCTCATCCAACTCCTCTCTCGGTGGTTCACAGATGTTTCCTCTATATGCGTTCCATGCCCCCCAGATCAGGCCCCATTTCTTGGGGCAACCCCTCCGGACAAACACCGCCCTCTCCGCCACCATTGCGTCATCCATATCATTGCACCAATCTCTCAGTCTGGGCACTACAGGTGACCCCCACAGTTTAGCCACATTGCGCTTCGCAACCATCAGGCCCAACACCACCCAGTCCCGCTGTCGATGGGTCAAGTCCGTGGCCTCCCATACGTTCAGCAAGCAGCAGCGTGGGTCCGGCCGCAGGGAAACATTCACCGTCTGGGAGATAGTACGTAGTACCGCTGTCCAATACCCTGCCAGCCTCCCGCAGTCCCAGATGGTGTGGTAGAACGTCCCCCTTTCTCCGCATCCGCGGAGGCAGTACTCCCGATCAGCCTTTCCTATTTTATACAGCACCGTCCTGGTATAGTATGTACGGTGCAGGACTTTCAGTTGCACCAGCTTAAGTCTGGAGGGAATCGCCGACTCGCATGGGGACGAGAGAGCTTCCTGCCACTCCGAGTCATCAAGGTCACCTATTTCCGCCACCCAACTGGAGCGCAACTTGGACAACCTGTCAGGGAGATTGTTAACTAGTTTCCGGTATGTGTACGAGGTGGCTTTTTGGGGCATGTGCTCGGTCAGCAGTCGGTCCTCAAGGGGGGTAGATTCCTGCAAAGTCGCACCCGCCGGAATGGCTGCCCCCAGCGCGTGCCGTATCTGCATGAATCTGTACCGTTCGGACTCTCCCATACCATATTTGGACTGTAAAACCCCAAAATCAACGATTCTGTGATTTTTCCAGAGGTCCCCCACCACTGAAATTCCAATGTCGTCCCATGCCTTAAACCCTTTGGTATTGCCCATGTAACCCAACCTATGTGAGTCCCATAGGGGTGTCATCTGTGTAACAGTGTGTGCGCATTGCAGGTGTCTGTGTGCCTTATACCAGAGTTGGATCGTATGACGTGTCGGGCCCTGTAGCTCAGACGGGATGGTGCGACTATATAGGTTTCTCAGCAGACCTCTGGGTTCGATATCCTGCCTGTCCGCCATGTAGGCTGGGTCCGTGTGTGGGACATGCAACCAGTAGTTGATCTGTTTAAGGTGGGCAGCCCAGTAATACAGTTCAATACTAGGGAGTGCTATCCCCCCATCGTACCAGTCCCTCACCAGCTTGTCCTGCGCAATGCGGGCTGGTTTCCCATCCCAGAGCAGATTAGAAATTGCCGCCGAGATGGCCTTAAAATAGGCGGGGGCACCGGAAACGGCGTATTCTCCAGGAGGTACAAAAAACGAGGCAGAGCCACCATTTTAAACAGGGCGGCTCTGCCCAGAAGAGTGAGTGGAAGGGAGCGCCACACCTTGACATCACGAACAAACCGCTCCAGGGGGGGACTCAGGTTCAAAGCATGGAATACGTCCGGACTGGGAGTAACGTAAATCCCCAGATATTTAAAGGGGGCAGCAGTGTATGCCAACGGACATCCCCTCGGAAGTGGGGGGGGGGTGGCCAACAAGAACGAAAAGAACTGATTTCGACCAGTTAATTCTATAGCCGGATACTCTCCCGAACTTCTCGCAGACATTGAGCAGCTCCGGGACCGACTTCCGTGGGGCGGTGAGGTAGAGCAGGACATCATCGGCGTACAGCGATATCCGATCTTCCCACGTTGGTGACCACCGGATACCCTCAATTGATGGTTCCCATCTAACCCAAATCGCCAACGGCTCAAGGATTAATGTGAACAGTAGAGGAGACAACGGGCAACCCTGTCTCGTTCCTCGCCCAAGCGGGAAGGTCCTAGAGATGTGGCCATTTGCCACAACCTGTGCCAGGGGGCCAGTGTACAGCAGTCGGACCCACGCACAAAAGCGGGGCCCAAAGCCCATGCGTCGGAGCACTGCGAAGAGATAAGGCCACTCCATCGTGTCGAACGCCATAGTGGCGTCCAGGGAGAGCAGTACCGCTGGTTCCCGTATACTCTCCCTGCGAGCCAGAACCGCCTGTAAACGCCGCAAATTATGCGAGGTATTGCGAGTCTGCATGAAGCCGGACTGGTCCGGGTGTATTAGGGTGGCAAGGTGGGGGGCCAACCGCAGCGCCAGCAACTTGGCTAGGATCTTTGGCTCTGCGTTGAGCAGGGAGATGGGGCGGTAGGAAGTGCATTCCTCTGCCACTTTACCAGGTTTGTGGATCGGGATGATAGCGGCCAGGCGCTGGTCACTCGGCAGCATGCCCATTTCTAGGCTGTCCGTGAGCATGTTAAGTAGATGGGGGGCTGTCGTCTTTGACGTTTGTTTGTACAATTCCACCGGGATGCCGTTGGGTCCCAGGGCCTTCCCAGACGCCAACGCCTCGGTCGCGTCCCTCACTTCCTGCACGGTAACCTCGGCCTCTAACAAAAGTGCCGCCTCTGGAGAGAGACAGGGGATCGTCAGATCCTTGATGTAGTCATATGCCTCCTCTGTCGAGAACCCCGCCTGAGGAGCATAGATAGCTTCGTAATGGTCCGCCAGCCGGCCGACAATGACCTCGGGGTCAGAGGTCGCCCGTCCGTCAGGTAGCGTCAGCTGAGCAATAACCCTGCCCGCCCTTTCCTTTTTATCGAGCCAGGCCAGCATCTTTCCTGCTTTATCGCCCAGTTCGTATACTCTATGGCGGGTGGCCTGGATTGATGTCCTAACCGATTCCCTCTGGTACGCCATCCATTCTATGCGGCACAGCCGGACCGCCTGGGCGGCTCCCAGTGACGGATTGGAATCCTGTCTAGAGATGGCCTGTGTAAGGGCCTCCTCCAGTGCACTGAGTTCTTGCTGTTGCGTTCTCCTGTGGGCCGCTACCGATGCAATCGCTTGCCCCCGCAGCACCGTTTTAAACGCTTCCCATAGAGTACTCTGGGAGTCCACTGAACCCACATTCTCCTGAAAATAGCGCTCGGCAGTCGTGGTGAGTGTTTTTTTCAAAGGGGCATGGTGCAGATAGCTCGCATGGATCGGAAACGTACGGCACCTGTGCGCGCGGCGACTCGTGTACGTGAGCAGGAGAGGGGAGTGGTCGGAGATACCTCTGGGGCAGATGGCCACTTCCTCGACTCCGCAAAGCCCTTCACCCGACATGAATACATGGTCAATTCGCGAGAGGCAGTTATGTGTAGCTGAGTAGTATGTGTAGTGTCTGTCGTGGGGGTGTTTGTATCGCCAGCAGTCCGTCAGTCCTAAGGCGTCTATAAGACCGGAGAGTCGCCCGCCTCCCCGTACCGTCGCAGCCTGTGGGTGTCTATCAAGGGTATGGTCCACCACGTCATTGAAATCTCCCCCTAAAACCAGAGTCGCCGTCGGTAACGCTAGGAGAAAGGATGCCAGTGCAGTGTGAGCCTCGGTGTGTAGGTTAGGCGGGATGTACACAGACACGAAATTAAAGAGCTGGCCTTCCCACTGTACTGTTACCGCTGCGAAGCGGCCCTGAGTGTCTACCTTAGTTTGTGTGCATACCAATGGGAAATTTTTCCTTACAAGGATTCCAGTCCCCCTAGAACCGGACGTGAAGTCCGCATGAGTGACGAATTTGTACCCCCACCTGTCCATCGCTCTGGAGGCCGTGCCCACTAAGTGGGTCTCCTGCAGCATGACTATCGCCGGTTTACAGCGTTTCAAATATTGTAGCACTAGGCCTCGCTTTACCCTGTCACCCAATCCTCGAACATTCCAAGTGAGTGCCGTCAGTGCTAGAGAGCGGGAGGGGCGTGTCATGGGGAACTCAGGTGTAACCTGCGAGTGTGTCGCCATCGATCAGGGTGTGATACGAGTCCAGGAGGAATGAACTTAAGGAAGCAACGTTACCCACGGACAAGTCGCCCCCATTCTGTGCCGTGTAGCTTGTGCTGTGCCAAACAATACAACAGGTAAACAAAAAACCTAGAGCTAAAACAACCATCCAAACCCCCCCACCCCCTCCCTGCCTCCCTGCTGTACGGGTCTGAAACCGCCCGCCTCCCCCAACTTAGCAGAGCGCTTTGTCCCATCACAACCCATAGTACTTGCTTGTCGGGGGTGTGAAGCTCTCCAACCCGACGGCAGCTCCAAGCTACCTCAGCCTTCCGGCCCTGTACAGGGCCCAAGTGTCCACAGGCAATGCATGACACACGATCGCCGGCCCTCACTCCTCGGAATACTCTCTCTCCTCCAGACCCGGCTCTGCAAACAGGTCTTGGCTATGGCCCTGAGATGGTTCCTGGCCCGATTGTTGCAGGGAGCCTCTGTCGCGCTGAGATCTACCATCACGCCTAGGTGCCTCCACTCGCCTCCATCCGTCCAGCCATTCCCTCGCCGCTTCTGGTGTGTCGAAGAACCATGCCCTGTGATTGTCCACGACCCTCAGTCGTGCCGGAAATAACATAGAATACGGTATGTCCTTGTCCCGCAGGCTTTTCTTGACGTCAATAAAAGTCTTACGTCTCCGGGCCACCTCAGCTGTGTAATCAGGGAAGAACGCTATGGTGGAGTTCAGCACTTTGATTGGGGCGGAATTCCTGGCCGACTGGAGTATGGCATCCCGATCCCTGAAGTTAAATAGTCTAGCCAGCACCGGCCGTGGCGCCGCCCCAGGTTTTGGCGTCCCCCCCGGGACTCTATGCGCCCTTTCGACTGAGAAGAATCGGGAGAGACCCTTCGGCTGCAGTTTTGTCGTGATGAGCTCCTCCACATACAAATCCATCGAGCGTTTGCCTTCAGATTCCGGAATGCCCAGGATGCAGACGTTGTTCCTTCGTGACCTCCCTTCTTGATCGTCCAGGCGGTCTTGTAGCTTTTTGGCAATCGCCTCCAATCGCTCAGTGGCCAGCTGTAGTTCAGAGGTGTCCTCCACCAGCGATTTAGTGACCACTTCCACCTGGGCCACCCACTCCGTCATTTTGTGGAAATCCGCCCTCAGCAGCCCAACATCAGTCGAGATTGCTCCCACTGTCGCCTGCACGCTCGTAAGCATCCTCATCAGGTCCTCTAAAGTCACTTTCTTGGTCCCCTCACCTTCCGGGCTCTTGCCCCCCGAGGGACGACTCTCTGAGAGAGTTGCGGCACTTTTCTCAAAGGCATATTTTTCCAGCTTCGCCTGTGCAGCTGCGCTTCTGTGACCTCTGTTAGCCATGACTTCAGGTCGTCAGCACATGGGGGGTCGCTGCAGAGGATCCTCGCGACAGAAAATGGCGCCGAACGTGAAAGCGCTCCCACTCCTCCGGGTATGCTGCACGAGAATGCCGTTGGGCAGGGGGCAGCGGTCAGAGTGAACCCTTCCAGCGTGCGAGGGTCCTTGATGGACCCCGAAACTCAGGCTCCTGTGTCGCTCCAGGCGGCTGGTGGCGCCACAGCCTCCTCCCTTTCACGGCCAGAATCAGAGCCAGGCAGCTGCAGGCGCGGAGGTCTCAAAGATGCACCAAGTCTTGCGTCGCAGGCCAGGGGGGGTGCCGCTCTCGCGTCCAAAAGTCCGTGACTCCGGCTCCGTGCCAGGAATTATCGCCACTCACAGCCCTGGGGGTTAGGGGCACCTCACGCTTCCCCGCACTGCCAGGCTATCGCACCCTCCGTCACAGGACGCACTGTCCGCCGCCCGGCAGTCTGTTGTGCATGTGCGGCCAAGCGTCCAACTGCCGCCGAGTACTCAGCCCCACCGCCCAAACAGTCAATGGCGTACTCCGCTCCCGCTCACCCCGTCTTGGCCTCGTACCTTCCGCCGAGCCGGTCACAGCGCACAAGCTGAGCCCTACGCCCCAGGGCAGTCTGGACGTGTAGGAGGGTTACTCCGTCGTGGAACCCTCGTTCGCTAGGGCACAGCACTGGTGGGAGAGCTGCAGACACTTCTGTGGAGGATCGCCCCTTTCAGCACCTCCTTCCGGTATAGCCGCCCGTCTCGTGGCTACTTCCGGGCGGGGGGCAGCGCCACTGCAGGCCGGTGCTTTCTCACCCGGCAGGGCCGTCACCGAAGCACGCACGTCCCACCGGTAATCTGAGTCCAATTTTGACCGGGGAAGCGCCGGCCGGTGTCGCTGAAGTGCCTCACGCAGAATCTTCCGCCGGAAGGCGGATTCTGTAACGGATTAGTGGCAAAGGAGCTGCCTCGGTGCGAGAGCTCTCTCACTACGCAGCCTTCGCGGTCGGCTCGTAGCCACGCCCCCCCCAACAAACATTTTTATTGGAAAAAATATTGTAGAATATGTTTATTTTTATACATTTTGTTAAACATTTTGTTAATTTTTTTTACACCATTTCAACATTTTTACAATTATAATAATAAATATTATGTATTGTATAATATTTATTTTTATAATTTTACAAATTGTGTACATTTTTCTAAGTCATTTAATACAAATAAAAAATTACTATTTTTTCATAGTATTCATTGGTTTATTAAATTAACAAATACTTTGCTTGCATTAAATAATAAGTGTGTAATGTCTATCATTTTCTTTAGTTTTGGGTCCTTTATTTTGTAACCGCTTTAGGTCGTTTTGTGTCATTTTGAGGAAGTTCAGCTAGCGGTTGGGAAACACTTCACGTCTCTGAAGGTAAGGTTTATTTAATATGTTTTAACTGTGTTTTGAATTAATTTTGAGAGTAGTTTGGTCGTATTTAGTGTTGTTAGAAGTAAATGTGTTGTATTGGCGATTATGATGTGTTGTGTTTGCGGATGTACATTTAACGTACTTTTTAGTGTTGTATTGCCTTGTGTGTAGAGTTAGTGTTTCGATGTTTAAGTTTATTATTCGAAATATTATGTTGCTATTACTTTTAGTAGGAGTGTATGTGTTATTTTATGTGGGTGGGAATATTTCTTTTATGTCTTTCACTTGCAGGAGTTCCTGATGTCCGAAGGACGCGGTTTTTTTTGGGGAGAAGTGTTGGTTAGTTTTATTAACTAATAGTTTGTAGACACTTCTTCAAATTTTTCGGCTTTCCTGGAGCGTTTTTTCTACATTTTTACATTTTTCGGTTTTTTTATGGTATTTCGAAACAGCTTCGTGGAATGGATTTATCTATTTTGGGACAGTTGTATTTTTTCATTTTTTTTTGGGTAACTGGTATTCGAAACTGGATTATTTTGGTGGAAATGGATTCTACATCATTTGGAATATCTTTGGTAAGTTTTTTTACATTATATTAATTGTGGGTGGGTAATGTTTTAATGAATATTGTTTAGTTTTATTTATTTCAAACATAATTAATGTGTGTATATATATTTAATTATATAATATATATTACATACATTAATTTTTTTCGAGATAAATTATATGAATGTAATATTATTGTATTAGAACATTTTTCTATTGAGATTGTTTGTGGCTTAGAGTAGTTTACAGTAGTGTTTTGGCTATTATATTGAGGTATTCCATGCCTGTTGTGCTAGTGTACAGCTTTACTTGTTGCTCTAGGTATTTGTGCATTTGTTTTGTTTGTTTGGATGTTTTTGGAGTTAGTTCAATAATGGATTGCTCCATTCTGAATTCCTGATAACTTTGCTCTTTTTGGAGGCATGTAATGAATTTTTCTAATGTTGGTTTAGTTCGGCCTGTTGATTGGAGGAAGGCATTGTGCCAACCTTCAACTGCGTTGTTTGTTTTAGATTCTCCATTTAAGGTGCTTCTGTAAACATTCCACCAGGGTATTAAGAATTTAGGATTTCTCCTGTGGCCAGATCTATGGAGTCTACCTATCCAAGTGTCCTCAAAGTAGTCTTAGAGAGGAGTTAACTTTGCTTCATTTTGTTTGTAAAATTGGCTGTCTATTAAAAGGTTGTAGTGTTCAGCCACATCTGTTTCAGGGACGTAAGCTAGTGCTATCAGTTTTTTTATTTGATATGCAAAAGATGAGCTTGTAGCATATTCTATGCTTAGAGTAGTTTTTTGTAAATGCCTCCAAAGACACTGATTAAAATGATAATAGCAGCCTTGGATACAGGTATGGGGGTGTATTTTTAAAATAGCTGAGAGCATTGCTTGTTCAAAATCCAGTATCATTTTTTCAGGGGAATAGTCATTTGTTTTTTGTTTGATAATGTTTAATACATCCATATATGTTGAATTAGTTTTATTTGGAAGCAGTGCATATAGTAGAGGTATGTTACAGTTTTGATATAAGCCATGTATTGTGTAAAGTTGGTAGAGAGGTCTGGGACAGATGTTAAAAGTACCGTCCATCATCCAAAATTGGCATTGTTGGAGTTTTATTAAATTTATAGCAGTACCAAAGATTATTATTCTTTTCTCATTGTTTTTATTGTCGTATTTTATTTATTTATCGATTTATTGAGCGCGGTTGCTGCCCGGAGGCGTCCAAGCGCTGCGAGTTCAAACAGAGACGTGATGGGCAGAGGTACAAGGGCTAGATGGGTTTGGCGAATAATATTGTTTTCAGCTTCTTGCGGAATGAGAGCAGGTCGGATGTGGACCGAAGAGAGAGTGGGAGGTCATTCCAGAGCTTGGCGGCGTTCAAAGAGAATAGCCTGCCTCCCGACTTGGCTCTCTTAACTCTGGGAACGGTTGCCAGGAAGGCATCCGTGGACCGGAGGTTCCTGTTAGGATGGTATGGGGTGACCAGGCTGTTGTTAATTGCTGATCCGGTCTTCCAGAAGGCCCGATGCGTAATGCACAGTGCCTTAAAAGCCACTCTCTGCCTCATTGGCAACCAATGAAGGCTTTTCAGGGCGTGTCTAGCAGACTGGGACCGTGGAATCTGGAGTATGGTACGTGCTGCGCAGCTTTGTACCACCTGCAGTTTCCGGAGAGTCATCTCAGGCGCCCCTAGGTAGAGAGCGTTGTTTGAGTCCAGACGGGACTGGATGAGGCCTTGAACCGCCACCTTCTTGGCGTCCAGGGGCAAAAGTGGGAGGACCTTCCTCAATGATCTAAGTAGGCCAAAGCATGTGGCGGGCAGCCGGGTGGCCTGAGTGGAGAAGGAGAGCTTATTATCTAGCCATACTCCCAGGCTCTTCACACTATCCTTGGGGGTGGGGGGGACACCTAGGCCGGCGGGCCACAAGGAGGTGAAGGGAACTGGAGAGGCTGGGCCTAGGAGCAAAAGCTCAGTTTTTCCTCCGTTCAATTTGAGGGAGGAGTTGGTCATCCACTCCCTTACGTCCTCCAAGCAGTTCAGTAGGTCAGCCGAGGATTGCCTGTTGTTCTCTCGGGACAGTGAAACCACTAGCTGGGTGTCGTCGGCGTACGACACGATCTTAATGCCGTACGGTTCGACTACCCCCGCCAGAGGTTTCATGTATACATTGAAAAGTACAGGGCTCAGGGACGAGCCCTGCGGTACTCCACAGCTGAGTGGCCTGCTGGTAGATGTAGTGTCGCCATCAAAGATCTGAAAGGATCTGTCAGCTAGAAAGGAACTGAACCACCTTAGTGCATCTCCCGAGATTCCGATGTTCTGGAGCCGGTACAGCAGGGTGGTATGGCTGACCGTATCGAAGGCCGCGCTTAGATCAAGGAGGATCACTGCCACTGATCCTCCCTGATCCATGATCCTTCGTGATTCCTCGGCGACTGCTAGCAGGGCAGTTTCAGTCCCATGTTTTGGTCTGAAGCCTGTTTGGGACGTGTGAAGCAAGGAATGATTCTCTAGGAACTGGACCAGTAGGGTGTTGATATATTTCTCCAGCACCTTGCCAGCCCACGGGAGAAGTGAGATGGGGCGGTAGTTGGAGTGGTCAGCAGGGTCTAGGCTAGGCTTTTTTAAAAGCGCCCGTACCAAGGCTTGCTTCCAAGCAATGGGGACTGTACATGTAGCTAAGGACAGATTTAACAGTTCCAAGATTGCGGGGAAGATGACTTCACCTGCCTGTAACAAGATCTCTGGGGGGGCTGGATCGCTGGGGGAACCCGACTTTACTTGGCGTGCCACTTTGTCTAAGGTATCAAGGTCCAGGGGGGGGAAGTGATCAAGTGTATGCTCAAGAGTCGGCTGGCCTGGTAGGGGGGAATTTTCCAGTTGAGGTGAATCGGACGCCTCGTGGATTGAGGCCGTGGCTGGAAAGGTAGAGTATATGTTTAGTACCTTATTATAAAAGAATTCCGCCAGTTCGTCACATTGCTCCTGGGTCTTGATCGGAAGGGGAGCAGTGGCGACACTGGTAGATTGTTTTATAATATTAAAAATTTCTTTGGGCTTGGATTTAGATTCCAAGATTTTGTCGGAGTAGTAGCGTGCCAGGCTCTCTCTTGTTGTCTGCAAATACGTTTTAACTCTCTTAGCGAGTCGGAAAACCAGGGAGCTGATTTCCGCACTCGCTTTGAGGACGATCTGCGAAGAGGCAGGAGAGGGTCCAAGGAGTTTGTGATCCAACTTACATAGTTTCCGTAAGCCAGGTTGGGGTCTGGGCAATGTGGTGGGCGAGTGGAGTCTAGCTCACGTCTCCACAGTTCCACGGGGAGTTTTGCCCAGTTTCTCCTCATTATAGTTTGAGGGGTAGGTTGGGGGGCTTTGACGGTGCTCCAGGAGAACGGGACCAGAAAGTGGTCGGACCATGGGAGGGGGATGGGTTGGTCCGTGATTAGATCCATACAATTACTAAAAATAGGATCCAGAAGGTTGCCTTTTTCATGGGTCGGGGCAGTAACCAGCTGGACCAGTTGGAGGGCCCCCAGGTCGTCTAATAACTCCATGGCGGCATGATCAGCTGGCGAGTTAAAATGCAGGTTGAGGTCTCCCAGCACCGTGTAGTTGGCCGACTGTAAAATTCTTTTAGCTATAATCTCTGGGGTAGCTCCAAGGAATGATTTTGCAGAGTCAGGGGGACGATAAATCAAGGTACCTGAGAAAGAGTTATTTGCATTAAACTCAATGCAGAATTCCAGACTCTCACAGCCAGGGATGGTGTCTGCTGTGGTGCGGCAGAGGTACTGGTCCTTTGTAATAATGGCCAGACCACCCCCTCTCCCTACCGGTCTGTCAAGTCTGTGGATGTGATAGCCAGTTGGTAAGGCAGCGACTATATCAGGGTCCGCTTGAGCCGTGAGCCATGTTTCTGTCAAAAAGAGCACGTCTGGTTTGAGCTCCTCCAGTAGCATGGCAATTTGTATGCAATGCTTAGGTAGTGAGCGACAGTTTAATGCATACATATTGTATTTCTGAGCTGGGGCCAGCGGAATGTTCCGGAAGGAGTGCTTACAGTCTGGACAGTTAAGGGGAAGCTCTGTGGGGGCATATCTATGCATGCACCGGGCAGCGGTGGTTCTTCCTAAACTGTGTAGGGCTGCCGAGCTGTAAGTCCAGCCCTGAGTAGTAGGGGGGGCAGGATTTGTGGCCCCTGGTCCCGTCTGGTCGCGGACGGGCGCAGACGGGCTTGCCTTTGGCGCGCCTTCGGCGCACCGCCGGCGCGCCCGCTGCGCCTCCGGAAACAGCACATTGTTTTATACGGTTGAGAGGGGGGTGTGGCCTAACTCAGTGGGCGTTGCCCGAAGGGTCGCGCTGGCTGTCCTCAGCCCGCCTCAGCGCCTGACTTGGCTACACGAGGGGGTCAAACAACCAGGAAGCAGTAAGTAGGATTATTAAGAATACAGATTATCACACCACAATTCCAAACGTTGTCTTTAAAAATTGCAGCAATCACAGTATTCTACACAACAAAATTTTAAAAGTAATCTTTAAAATTGGCGTTTTTTCTGGCTCTGGGCTTCTGCCTCACGAGCTCTGTCTGTTATCAACCGCTGATAGGAAGCGCGCGATTTTTATAGCGTGAGCGAGGGGGGCGTGGCCTAACTCAGTGGGCGTTGCCCGAAGGGTCGCGCTGGCTGTCCTCAGCCCGCCTCAGCGCCCGACTTGGCTACACGAGGGGGTCAAACAACCAGGAAGCAGTAAGTAGGATTATTAAGAATACAGATTATCACACCACAATTCCAAACGTTGTCTTTAAAAATTGCAGCAATCACAGTATTCTACACAACAAAATGTTAAAAGTAATCTTTAAAATTGGTGTTTTTTCTGGCTCTGGGCTTCTGCCTCACGAGCTCTGTCTGTTATCAACCGCTGATAGGAAGCGCGCGATTTTTATAGCGTGAGCGAGGGGGGCGTGGCCTAACTCAGTGGGCGTTGCCCGAAGGGTCGCGCTGGCTGTCCTCAGCCCGCCTCAGCGCCTGACTTGGCTACACGAGGGGGTCAAACAACCAGGAAGCAGTAAGTAGGATTATTAAGAATACAGATTATCACACCACAATTCCAAACGTTGTCTTTAAAAATTGCAGCAATCACAGTATTCTACACAACAAAATTTTAAAAGTAATCTTTAAAATTGGCGTTTTTTTTCTGGCTCTGGGCTTCTGCCTCACGAGCTCTGTCTGTTATTATAAAAGGTCGTAAATTATAAAAGGTATTTTGGTTAAAGTTATAGTTTGGTCATGAGTTAAATTTATATCACTATATGTTTTAGGAGGTGGAGTGGTAGTAGTAGTTGCTTTTTTGGTACGTGATATTGTTCTTTTGAGAGAAATTATATTAGGCATTTGGGTAGTGGCTGTTTTTGGGATTTGTGGAATTTGTTCTTTTAAAATTAGGCTTGTAGGTTTTTGGGAACATGTACTAGCTTCTTTAATGTTTTCTAATGCTGTTCTGACTTCTATTTCTGTTATATTTGGAGGGTGGTTGTGTTCCCTGGTGTAAAGGACAGTTGCTTCTCTAGTTGTTGCTCTTCCATAACATTTGTTAGAGTAATATTTGCAACATTTCCAATTTACGTTCATCCCAAATTGTTTCTCTTGGGTATAAGTATAACCCATGTAGCAGAGTAATAGTTTCCCTTTTTGACTGGTAACAAATTCAGCTCCTTCTGTCATTTTCTCCTTTGTAAATCTATTAGAAATATATGGTATAGTTATTATAGTTATAGTCAAATGTATTTTAAGTGGGAATTATAAATATTTTTATTGTGCATGCTTACCTTTGGTTGAAGTTTAGTCTGTGATTTTGATGTTCTTTACTCTTTTCCTTGTGGTCTGTCTTTTCTTGTCGTTTTTTCCTTGAATTTTTTTTTTATTTGTGTTAATTGTTTAGTTATATTTTTTTGGGTAGCTTTTACATGTTTTGCTATAAGTTAAAGCTTTTACTTATTTTATCTTTTTGAAAAGTGTTTGGATATACTTACTTTGGTAGTTGTATCTTTGTTTTTTGAATTCTGTTCTTTGATATTTGTTGTTAGTGGATGTTGTAGTGGTGCTAGAAAAAAAGAAGGATATATGCATAAATTATTACTATATGTTAGCAATTTTTATTCTTTAGGAGTTACTGTTTGTCACATCATTTAATTGACTTACTTTGTATTAGTTGCTTGTTATGCAGAGTTTTAATGCTGTTGTAGGTGTAAGGTAATCTGTTCAATTTTCAGTTGTGGCCTGTATTTTCTTTGATGTCTTTATCCGTAAAAAAAATAATATTCATTAAAATCCATATTTATTAACATATTTTTGGAAGCAGGTCTGTTTGCTGTTTTAAGGTTAAAGCTTAAATAATGTAATGTTGTTCGAGAAAAAAAAAAATTACTTTGTTAGTAGTTTCGTAGTTTTCTTCTTAGTTTTTTCTGTTCTTTAGTAGTGAAGTTTTCTGTAGTGGTAGGAGATAATATACAATACATATGTATGAGTAATTTGTCCTTTTTACTACATGTGTAATTTTAGCAGTTCCTTTAATTAAGTTACATTTTGTTACTTACTTTCAATCCTCTTAATGGTAGGTTGAATCTTAGTTTTCTTGTAGGCGTCGTCAAATGTATCCACAGTATTCTTTTCTGTCTTCTACTTTTCTCAGGTAATTTGTTTGTTGGATGTAATTGTTTATATAGTGTTTTGGACTTAGTAATTAGTTAGCTATTGGTGAGTTTATGTTTGTACTGTTTTGATTCGTTGGTTTGTAATTTTGAAAAACTGTTGGTGTAATTAATTACCATATATGGTAAACGCTAATTAATGTTGAGCATACATACCTTTATATAATATGTTAAATAAATAATTTATACATGTGTAAATCATTTATTTTTAAATGTGAAAATGTATGTATTTTTAAATTGTTGTAAAATGTGAATTGTAGTGCTAATAGCATTTTTTTAATGTTTACAAGTGTTATAGAATAATAATAAAATTGTTCGATATTGCTTAAATAACGATATTATTGTAGTCGATATTTTTACTCTCGATATTTTTAACGTACTGTTTATAAATTTTAATAATCGATATTTAAATATTGCGATATATATGGGGTCGATATAATTGATATCGATGTTTATGTATTGCGATATTTTATTTTCGATATTTGTGTATGTGATTAAATAAGTATAGGATGACGATATATTTGATGTCGATATTTTTGTGTCGATAATTTTGTACTACGATAATGTGTGTTTCGATATTATGTCATAGATTCGAAGCTACTACATACCTAGTAAGTGACCAGCATATTGGAGTGGACTCAGAGAGCCAAAATAACATGCTGCCACTTAAAACCCAAGAAAAGGAATGTAAATGTTACTATTCTACACCTCTGAATGAAGGGGTGAATGTCCAATGAATGGTACGATCCCAAACATCGTTAGCCAATTAGTGTCAGACTATTCGGCCTGGAACCAGAAAAAAGGGGAACAACTATCAGTATCTCTGGTGGGTGAAACATGAAACTATCCTGTCGTCAAGTGGAAGCAGGTTGAACTTACTAGTAACCAGAAGCCACTGACTGAATAAAAGTGTGCTTACAGCGCGCAGTCATGCGCTAGCTAAATAGCCATGGGAGCATCTCCCGACGTGCATGCTCCTGCAGAACCGTTCATGCCAAAACTAGGGTTCAAAAATGAAGACCCACCGAATCTAAGTAACCAGACATTAGATGAGTAGAAAGCCTGTTTCGATTTTTTTTTTAAATGCACATAGAGGTGGTAGTTCTAATGGTTAGAAGTGCACTGTGGGCACCAAACAATAATCCTGGAAACCAATCGGATGAAACAAAATTACTCAATCATTTTAGCCACAAATTCTGAAAAACTTGTCATTTATTTAACCAAATGGCATAAAAATATGATTATTTAAATAAATGCAGGAGCTTCAGTCAACAGAAAGAGACCAAAACTTTACCCAGATCAACCAGTACTACCCTTGATTCACAATCGAGATTACCACCCCTAGTGGGTCACCATAGATGTACATAGTGTCTTGTTTGTACTTACTGCTTCAACACAAAAATTGTAGGTGCTTGAATATTTAAACCACTTTAAGATGTTTCACTAACTGTAGCTCACGTAACTTTATCTATGTGATTTGGTGCCCTTGTGGTGTAGTGTATATCGGTCAGGCCACACAGATTGTGAAAAGTTGTATCCTTAAGCATAGAAGCTGTATAAGGTGCAATGACCCTGGAGCACCTTTGCTGCAACATTTCCATCTAGTGGGCCACATCTCTGAAGACAGGTGGCAAGCAAATATGCCAAGACCAGAGAGGAGGCTACATCTACAGCCTGACACAAGAAAATACCTAAAATGGATTTAACAACTGGACTCAATATCCAGTGGCCTCAATACCACGGAGGACTGGCATCAGGCCTCATTCTTATGAAAATTCTTTTGTTTCTGTTTATTTAAATGCAACCAAATTTTTGTTTGTAAAATTATATCCTCAGTATTGCTTTGACACACTGTTGATACTTCCAGATCTGGGTTTGAAGTCAAGATTGATATGACCGGGCTTGGTCTCATTGCTTCATTTCACTGTTTCAGATAGTGGACTGTTGCTAAATGCATTCAATTGATTTCTGAGGCCTCTGTCTGTTCAGTGAAGCACCTATTTTTATTTATACAATCATATTTTTATGGCATGTTATTAAAGATATGATTTGTTTTTTAGAATTTTGCCTGAAATGATTGGGTGTTTATGATTTCATCCGAGTGGTTTCAAGGATTATGGTTTAATCCCCAAAGTACACTCGAACAAGTGCAGTTATCTTGCAGGCAACAGGGTAATTATTTGAATGGTGCAGCAGGTGCAGTGGTGCTGAGATCAAAAGTTATCAGAACTTCCCTAAACACCTAATATTGCTATATTTTACTACTAAAATGCCGGCACAAGTGCAGTTACCTTGCAGACAACAGGACGATGATTTAAATGGTGCAGCAGGTGCAGAACCGCACCCAAAAGTCATTACAACTCCTCTAAACACCTAATAATGCTATATTTTACTACTATACAGGCAGACACACTTGCAGTTATCTTGCAGGTAAGTGGGACTGATTTGATTGATGCAGCAGGTGCAGTGGCACCAAGGCTAAAAGCTTTAGGGATTTGACTAAATGTAGAATATTGCTAAATTTACTACTAAACAGGCAGTCACAAGTGCAGTTATCTAGGAGGCACTTGGGCCATGCTTTCAATGGTGCTGCAGGTGCAGTAGCACCAGGACCAAACACTCCAGGCATCCCCTAAACACCTAATACTGCTATATTTTACTACTAAACAGGCAGTGAGTGACAAGTGCAGTTACCTTGCATACAACAGGGAAATTATTTGAATGGGGCGGCAGTTGCAGAGGCACCGGGGATAAAAGTTATTAGAACTCCTCTAAACACCAAATACTGCTATATATTCAACTACTAAATAAGGAGTAACAAGTGCAGTTACCTTGCAGGCACCAGGGTCAATTTTTCAATAGTGCAGCAGGTGCAGTGACACCGGGCCCAAAGCTCTAGGAACCCCTTGAAACACCTAATATTGCAATATTTTAATACTAAACAGCCAGTCACAAGAGCAGTTACCTTACAGTCAACAAGGTCATGATTTGAATCATGCAGCAGTGGCACCAGTGGCAAAAGTTGTCATAACTCCACTAAACACCAAATATTGCTATATTTTACTACTAAACAGGCAGTCACAAATAATCTTGCAGGTACTACCAGCATGATTTGAATAGTGTAGCAGGTGCGGTGGCACAGGCCCAAAAGTTGGCATAACTCCTCTAAACAGTACTATTGCTATAACATCGTTTAAATCTATTATCTCCGTGGTCATTTTATTTGATAAAAATGTGTATTATGACTTACTCACACTATACTACTAGTCACAGCTCAATATATTGCCTTTTTTTTTACATACAGAAGTCACAACACTTTAACACTCAGCAAGCTGCAACGTACAACAAAATGCAGCTTATTATTAATCACATAAGTAAAACCTAATGCATTTACCAATACTTGTTATGATTAGTGATTCCGACTCTGTCCCGAGGGTTATGTAAAAGAGTGAGATCAATGGAGGCCTTTGCAGGTCGATCACTTGTTCTGTAAAGGCAGTGCCATGGAGTGCCATTATGAGTATAATCGTGGGCAGAGCCAGAAGTTGTCTATTATGTTTCTTTAGGGTGTACGTGATGTCCGCATTCCTGCTTATGGCTGAGTTTTCCCTACATAGTTTAAAAGAAATCCAATGCCAGTTATGGAGAATCTGGAAAAAGCTGCTCTTCACATGTGCTTCTCGTAAAGTCTTATTCTGGTCCCGGATCAGTTCTCTCCAGTCCTCGTCATGCTGGTTGTTTGTGATGCAGTTGATGCTTGTTGTGGAGATGTCTCTGTTGAGAGTGTAGTTGTCAATGTGTCCTATGTCATAGCGATCCAACACCAATTTCTCATGAGCTCCCCATCTCATTCTGAATAATGGATGGGGAATATGTCTATTGGAATTTTTTGGCCAGCCAATTTGTTTCTGAGTTATCGTTTGAGCTGCAGGTCAGGCAAAAATTGGTTCACGTTTATGCGAAAATCATCTCTCAATCAATCAATCAGGGCTTTATGGAGAGCGTCTACTCACCCGTGAGGGTCTCAAGGCACTGAGGGGGAGGAGACTGCTGATCTGTCTGGGCACTGGGGTTCAGTCGAAGAGCCAGTTCTTGAGATCCTTCCTGAACTGGGGGTTTACCTGAGGTGGCGAGGCAGGGTGTTCCTGGTCTTGGCGGCGAGAAAGTAGAAGGATTTTTCTCTGGCCCTGGTCTCGTGAATCTGTGGCCAGTTGGGCAGAGCGTAGGTGTCTGGCGGGTACGTGGAATGAGATGGAGTGGTTCAGATATGCTGGTCCTGCTTCATGGAGGTATTTGTAGGCATGTGTGAGGAGCTTGAAGGTTATTCTTTTGTTGACAGGGAGCCAGTGGAGTTCTCGAAGGTGTTCGGTGATGTGGCTGCGGCGGGGGATATTGAGGAACAGTCTGGCTCATGGAGTCTGCTGATGATGAGTGCGTGGGTGAGTGTCTTTCTGGATTCGGTGGGGATCCATCTGAATGTCTTTCAAAGCAGGTGGAGGGTGTGGAAGCATGATGATGATACATCGTTGATTTGGCAGTTCATTTTGACAGAGGAGTCCAGTGTGATGCCGAGGTTATGTGCGGGATCCGTGGGGGTGGGGGGTTTTCAATGCGGCGGGCCAACATAAGTCACCCAAGCTGAGGGGATGGGTCCCAAGATGAACACTTTATTCCTGTTAGAGTTGAGTCTAAGGTAACTGTCTTTCATCAAGGTGGCAACAGCCTTCAACCCGCTGTGGAAGTTGACTCTGGCGGCTGTGGGTTCATTGTTGAGGGAGAGGAACAGCTGGGTGTCGTCGGCATAGGAGACGATATTGAGTCTGTTGTTACTGACAATGGTAGGAATGTGGGCCATATCAAGGCTTGAAATGGCCAGAAGGTCCCCTCTGAGAAGAGTTAACATATACAGGAGAAGCAGCAGTGTTCCCAGTGTGGCCAGTAAAGTTCATCTCCAGTTAATAGAATGTCTGCGTTGTGCCATAAAGGTTGCCTGTATGTTCAGGAATGGGTTTTGCTATAGTAGTTTGTGGCAAGTTCTCCATCTGCAAACCCACCCGATTAAAATTGGATTAATATGATCGTCAAGTCAGGTGGGCTTGCAGTATATGACCGAGTGATGTATGGAGATGAACTACAAGTAGTGCCCAGTTGAGAGATTACAACTCCAGGTGAAAGTGGTAGGACGTTATGTTATAGGTCTAAGTTAGGGCTCCATGTTAGGGTGGCATGAACGTTTGTTCTATCTTGTTGTTTCACCTTCCTGGTTGCATTCTTTGATTTTGGCGATCTATGTTGCACAATTGAATTGTGGGTATCAGAATTGTATCATACTAAATACATAGTTGAAGATTGAAGCTAGCATCATTTTAACAGTTTGTAGTCAACCCTGGAAAGAGAGCTGCACGCTTCTCCAAACCGCACAATTCTTCTGCATTTGTCCAATATAACCCTACTTGTTTTCTTTAATCATTGTCTACATGGCTGTTGCTAATCCAAATACCCAGGTATTTTATCCATGCTTGTACCCAGCGAAAAATTAAGTGCTGTAGGAAATGGATGTTGGTAGATGTAGTAATGCATAGATAGCGCTTCGCTCCAGGCCCAGTTGATTTTGTAGCCAGAGAAAATGGAGAAGCAAGAGATAATTTCAATGAGTGCAGGCAGAGAGGCTTGCAGAGAAGATAGTGTGAAAATGATGTAATCTGCACAGATCATCAGTTTAAATTTGCCCACAGAAGTGGTGATACCTTGACCTCTTGCGATTAGCAAATTGGTATAGCCAGAGACTCTAGTCCAAGAAGAAACAGTAGGCGGGAGGTCTGGCACCCCCGTCTAGTCCCTCTGTCTATATTAATCAGGTCTCACAGGTACTTGGTACAGTTAATCACACCGGTGGGATCTCGCTGCAGCCACTGTGTCATAGTCATCATAGCAGGCCAAAAGTGTTTGGAATAAGTAACCCCACTCTACTCAGTCGAATGCCTTCTCAGTATCGAGGGAGAGGGTCACTTTATCATCCAGATCATGTCTTGTGCTCCATAGTAGGTGGAACAGAGTTTGCATATGGTTGCAGGTAAAACAGCTCTGAACCAAATCAATTCTGTTTTTGTGCATCACTGCAGTAATTACTTTTTAGGTCTCGGCCTGCGTAGGCTGCGCTTGCGCAGTCTCGCAGGCGAGATCTTATGTCTCTTAGTGTGGGGCTTGAACCCGCCTCTCTTCTCCATTGGCTGGCTTCCTAAACGGAGGCCAGCCATTGGAGAAGAGGGGCGTCAGTCAGTTTAAGCCCCGTCATTTTGGGATTCGGGGCGTGTTTTTTCATGTTCTTTCTCTCCTCTTCCCATTGGCTGGAATTTTACATTTCAGCCAATGGGAAGAGGAGAGAAAGAAAAACACGCCCCCCAGTCCCAAAATGGCGGCGCGTTTCTCCGAGGCAATTCTGCTTCGCCGCGGAGAAACATGGTGGTGTGGAGCGCTCCTCTAATGGCGAGCGCTCGTTTCTCTGGTATCCCTTGTTTTCTACGTGTTTATAGAGTTTGAGTGTCGTAAACTGGGCTTTAACGGGCGTGGCTAAATTGCACCAAGGCTCTACCGACTGATAACCGTCACCGTTTACTTTCCAGGAGCACCACCTCATAAAGTTTCTTGAGCTCCTCCTTTTCGCCAGCCTAGTTCCTCCCATTTCCAGCTGCCTGTGTGCTGTTGCTATGGAGACGGCGCCATAAGTCCCGCCGTCACCCAGCCCCTCCTCTGTTGCTGTGAGGATTCTTGAGATTGGGTTCTTCAATTGGCTGAGTGGTGGCGTCTTGCTGTGCTCTTGCTCAATCACGTGCCGTGGCCAAGATGGCCGCTTGGGAGTTTGATGAATAATCCTGAGAGCGGCAGCTCCATTCACCACAGCTGTGTAGTGGGCTGGTAGTATGGCAAGAAACCATAGTGGCAGCTAGGCACTGGTGCAACCCAAACACGGGTGGTGGCAGACACACGGCGCAGCGGAAAAATTTGGGACGCTGGGCGCCGACCTTCCCCCTCAGATCCAGCCAATGTCACGGACGGTGGCCGCTGAGGCTCACCACCCTTCCTTCGCATTATGAGGCGCTGAAGAGGGCCGTGTAGCCACAAACCCACGCCCCACCGAGGCGGCACCCCCTTTTCAGCCATTAAAAGGAAAACCATGGAAGAGCTGAGTGCGGACGAGGTGAGGAAGTGCTGTCCCAATGTGAATCATGAATTGAAATGTGGGATATCCCTCCGCCTGCTTGGCCGGGGGATCCCGGCCTGTGCTGCGGGAGTGCTGCTGTACCGGATGACGAGGAGGTGAGACAAAATGCATGCAAGGGGAACTTCTTTATACCTGTGAGGGGGCGGGGCTGGGTTTGTGACATTCATTCGTAGCATGTACAGTTGAGGCAGTTCTGTCAAATCGTGTTTTTGGGGCCAGAGTGCTGGCCTTTTAAACCACTGCCCGCAGTCCAGAGAGGTGTTGTAGGGGGACAGTATAGGTGCGTACAATGTATGAGCGAACTTATTCTCCCCTTGTTATCTCCTGTCTCTACATTAGAGCATTCCTGTGTGTACTCAGATGGTGTTAAAGCTACTGGGGCAAAACTGGTATTCACAGCGAGCTACCAGTTTGTATGCGATATAGTCTCGCTTTGTGTACCACGTGTGCTTTTTTCTCAATGTCTCTCTGTTTTATGATAAACTTTTTCTTGCCTCTGTTCCCTGCTTGTGCTCGTTTTTCTTGCCTCCGTTCCCTGCTTGTGCTCGATTTTCTTGCCTCTGTTCCCTGTTTCTTGCCTCTGTTCCCTGCTTGTGAGCGGTTTTTCTTGCCTCTGTTCCCTAGGGCTTTACTGGGCAGAGATGGGCGTGTGGCTGACCTAGACTGAGGGATGTCTGTGTGTGTGTGGCTCTGTGTGTGTGTGGCTCTGAGTGTGTGTGTGGCTCTGTGTGTGTGTGGCTCTGTGTGTGTGTGTATGTGTGTGTGTGTGTGTGTGTGTAGTTCTGTGTGTGTGTGTGAGGCTCTGTGTGTGTGTGTGTGTGTCTCTGTGTGTATATGGGGGCTCTGTGTGTGTGTGTGTGTTGGGCTCTGTGTGTGTGTTGGCTCTGTGTGTGTGTGTGTTGGGGTCTGTGTGTGTGTGTGTGTTGGGCTCTGTATGTGTGTGTGTGTGTTGGGCTCTGTGTGTGTGGCTGTGTGTGGGTGTCTTTTTTTGTAGGTGGCTCTATGTGTGGGGGGCTCTGTCTGTGTGTGGTGGCTCTGTCTGTGTGTGGGTGGCTCTGTTTGGGTGGCTCTGTGTGTGAGTGTGGGTGGCTCTGTGTGGGTGGCTCTGTATGTGTGTGTGGGTGGCTTTGTGTGTGTGGCTATGTGTGTGGGTTCAAATGCAATAGGTCTCGCATTGGCGAAAGATTAAGCTATTGGCATTGTAAATGACAATACCATTTATTTTTATGTTTTAAAAACAAAAACATAAATTAAAATAATGTCATGAGCAATGCCAATAGCTCTAACTTTAACAATGTCGAGAATATTGCATTGTAAATGCTTGTTTTATTCTTGTAGCAAGATTTTTGCCAGAATCTTGGTTTCATTGCTGAATAAAGAGAGCAGCCTATAATTACCACATTTAAGCGGATCTCTGTTTGGCGCCGGTATTACTGTTATATTGGACCTGTTGTATGGATGAGGTGATCCTTTGTTGCTCGTTATCTCCTGAAACATCTTATTCCAGATGGGGACTGAGAAGGGGGCCGCCAGTTTTTAATATTTATCTGGAAATGTGTCTTCCCCTCGGCATTTCTTGTGGGCATTTCCTTGAATGCCGACCTTACTTTATCATCTGTTATTTCTTTGTCTAGGTCAGCTCTAACTTGTGGAGATTGTCTAGTAATATTTAGTTCTCCAAGAGCAAACTGTTCGTAGACGGTATCCGCTGAATACTGATATATATAAGTGAGTATTGAAACATGCAAGTACTTTTGCACTGTCACCTTGATTTCCAAGTAAGATAATGTTGTTATTAACAATAATGGTATGTATGATTTTGCCATTGGAAGGCCAGTAGCCCTGGGCGGAGACCTCTGCTCCGCCCGCGGAGTGTGCAGAGATGTGCCTCCTCCACGTTCCGAGGAGAAAGCAAATCTCCGCACACTCCGCAGTGGAGCTGTGTTGACCAGCCGCCACCTCCACGCCCCCTATATAAACAAATAAATCTACATTACTTCTAGTAAATTAAAACCACTTACCTGGCATGCGGTGTCCCCGACCTGCAATCCTCCTCCACTTCCTCGCCGTCTGGGTAATTCTTTGAGAATACTTCTCATAAGAAATGCACATGCGCGGCCGCGCGCGCATGCGCTGTTTTCTTAAAGAATTACTCAGACAGCGAGGAAGAGGAGGAGGGCAGCCCGGGGACGCTGCATGCCAGGTAACTGGTTTTAATTTACTAGAAGTAATGTAGATTTCATTGTTCATATAGGTGGGGTGGAGGCGGGTGACGTAGTTCCACGGAGTCTGTTCGCAACTCTGTGGACCTCCGCGCAGCCCCTCTACATCCACTACACCCAGGGTTAAAGGCCAGGAGCCTACTCGCTTTTTCACTGTGTTCTTAGGGTAGACTTTGAATTTTCTACAGGGTTTTTTCCACCTTGGCCATTAGAAGCATATCAAGTTTGAATTGTTTTGTAGTGAGAAGGCAGAGTGCTGCATCAGATGAGCTTTCACTACATACCTGTATAAGAGTAATCATTTCAGATTCTTGTGTCTGTGTTTTCACTACTGTCTCTTTACCGGCTAATGCAGACACTCTCATCAACTTATATAGGTTTTCCCTGCATCCCAGAATTTGTGGATCAAAGCCACTGAAACCTTTTTCAGTGACAGGAATTCTTATAAGTATGCAATCAGTTTTCTTTTCTCCTCTGGGAGTTTATACCTCCAAGTACCTTTTCTCCAGGACTTGTCCCTAGGGACCTGCAGCTGGAAGTCGATTTTCATTGTAAATGTGGCATGATCTTAGATGCATTGGATGCCTATTGTACAACTTGTGATTTTAAGGAACATCGTTGCATTCATCAAGAAATAATGTATACTGGCATAAGGTCCATGGGGTCTGGAAACAAATGTGTATTCTCTATCTGTCAAGTGTATGAATCTCCACAGTTCAGAGAGAGAGTGATTTGACATAAGGTATCACAACAGCCTCCTATCAATGTTGCTGCAGATATCTGTTAATCTGGATCTATCAAAAACAGGCTTTATGCAGAAATGCAAGTTGTTGCCGATCACTAACACTGTGTGGGCAATTTCCTATCCGTCTGTATAGTTTAGTGAAGAAAACCACCTTTCCAGCATTTGGTGTGTAAATATATATAATGGCCCACGAATGGCCCTTGCAGACTACTTTTTCAAAGGCATAGCAGCTCTATGGGTTTCTCTATATTTTCTGCATCTTCATTGACAGAGTTTTGTGAAAAAGGAAGGCCTCTCTTCCTGTATAGCAAATAGGGTGTGTTGAAGGTATTTGGTGTGGTCTCTGCTGGTTCAATTGTATGGCCTACTCAGACTCTGGTAAGTGTGGCTACCTCAGCTGTGGATAGATCAGTTTCTTGCAGTAAGACAATGTCAGGTTTTTGTGGGCCTAAATAAGATAATGGCTCTTTCCGTATCACATAGCTTACAAGGCAATTGGTGTAAAGGGACCACCTGTAGAGTGCTTTTGATTTGGTCCATTGTAGTTAAGTGGTAGGGAAAGTTGTCAGCATTGGCTAACTAAATTTGGAATGCTAACTTACAGAGGATATCAAAAGTGGGTATTTAGCTCTCCGCTGGATTTATCTGTAAGACAGTGTAAGAAGCAGGAAGTTCCTGAGTGTACTAGAGGTTGATGAAATATAAAGGCCCAAAGATGTTATTTACTTAATACCAGTGAGCAACTCTCAGATACTTCTGTAAACCCCCTCTCTCCGCAAATGAAAGGTATAAAGGGGTCTGTTCTTAACCCCCTCTCTCAGCAAATGAAAGGTATAAAGGGGTCTGTCCTTATCGCTTGGAGTGTGGTCATCTTGCAATTTGTCTCCTTGAAACGAGTGGCTGAACTTGTTAATGCTTGGAGTGGGAGTTTCAGTGTTTTGGTAGAGTGTGGCTTGTTTGACCCTGATGGTGCCTTGTGGTAATAAGGGAAGAGGGCCGTTTCAATCAAAGTCTATCTTATGGAGGGGTGGTGGTCTAAACTGCCTGCAAAATGGCAGCTTGCTGACCTAAATCTGCTGGCTGGGCTACAATCCTCTAAATATCCAGGGCACAGGAGAGCCATCCACATTTGCCAACTGCACCAGAACAGTACCTGAGGGGAGGTGTGGCAAATAAGCCGCTCCCTGACGCTATTGCCATGCCAAAGTTGAGGGAAAGACCAACGGCGATCGGCCTGCTTGCCACGTTACTGGCCCAGCACCTTGGAGGCGGAGCAGACGGGGCCTGCCTCCTGGGGCCCAACGAAGTAATCACTGGAAACGCCCCACACCCGCAGCTCGAGGAGGCAGCTGTGTGCTGGTGGATCCATGAGACAGCCGACACCCTGCCTCTTGCACTGCAGGCACCACCTTTGGGCTGGGACGGAGCCATGCCACCATTTTGGGTGAGGACTCTTTGTGTGTGTGACTCTTTCAGGAACAGATAGAGAGATAGAGTGATTTGTGCGGCCTGATACTTGGCGGGAGCACACGACACCCAGGAGGCGGCGGAGATAGCTGTGAGGCTGTCAAGTGGCTGCCCTCTGGCGGTGGGACCCGTTCTTTACCCTTGGCCTACTGCGTTACAACTAAGCAAACGGTGAGAAGTGGATCTGTGTGTGTCCGCGGTGGGTCCCAACTATGTGCATGTTGCGGGGGGGCGTGGCTTGGCCGCAAGATGGCCGCACTCTGAGTGGGCTCTGCCGGCCAAGCTCTCTATCCGGCACAATCCTGCAGCAATCGTCTTCCTCACTGCACCAAATTACCTTCTTTCGACTGGCTGGAGAAGGTGGACCCGCCTGTGATCTTTCCGGCAGCTCTGAATACTGCTGGAGCAGAGATCCGACCCTCGAGGCTGGACCTGGGCCTCGCGCCCCGGGCCGGGCTGCATTTGCCTGTCGGAGCTGCCTGTGGGGGGCCGCGGTGCTGTGGAGCCGGCTGACGCGGATCGCCACCTGTCTCACGGTGAGTCGCGCCCTGCGGGGGGGCTTGCCGGGGACCTCTTGCTGCCTGGCCCGGTCCGGCAGAGTTGCGGCCTAGTTGGGGCCTGGCGCCCACCCAAGCCACGGCCTTGGGTTCGGGCTGGGTCCCGCTGGGGGCGCGGGTCTGCGGGGATTGGGGTAGCGGTGTGACGGTCTTCCTTTGCCCCCCCCCTCGATTGTGTTCCCTCCTCTGCGGGTGTTGCTCTCGTGTGCTGCACGCCTCTGCCAGGTCACGCTGGGGGCTCCCCATTGGGCTGAAGCCGCGGTGGGAGCCTCTGGCGTGGTGCTGGCTGGGGCTGTGTTGCGGTCCCTGTCGCTGTGCTGCCTGGCCCGGAGGGGTTCCCGGCCCTGCTGTGGTGATCTTCCGACTCGCGGTGAGGCTCCGTTCTGACTGCGGTGCGCGGCGCTGGGCCGCACTTGCCTTCTCCCCCCTCCTGCTGCTCTAGCCTTTGGGGGACAGGCATTGGACGCCTTGGGCTGACTGCGGGCCAGGACTGGGCCTGGCACCCCTGATGTAGGCCGCCCGCAGTCCGGCACGATCTGGCGATTTCCTGCTGCGGCCTGGACTGTGTGCTGCGACTGCCTGCCCCTGATGACACCTGTGACATCTCCTGCTGCCTGGTTCATCCTCTTCAGTGCTGTCGGGGGCCCTGCTGCTGTGGCGATTTTCCTCTGCTGGTGTTGGACGGGTGTGGGCGACTCATCTGATGCCCTATGCCTCTGACTCTCCTGCGTGTCTGCTTCTCTTGATGCTGGGGGCCGCGTCGCCTTTGGGAGCTCTCCCCTTAGTGAACACCACTTTACTCCTCTTGATGTCACAGACCACCTCTGAGGGATAGTCACGGAATCAAAAAGGCTGCAAAATAAATATAACACTAATTATTCCACAATACAATGCACTAATATATATTATGAGACTGCACGCAAAACAAGTCAAGAAACAAGAGTATACCCACTTACCAACCAGCGAGCGTTCCAGGTGAAACCACGGGCTATCTGGGGAAGGAGTTAGCATCACTCCTTGCTAAGCCACTGTCACAATAAAAAAAAACATCCAGGGCAGAGCCAGCAATAAAAAGTCTCTCCTTGAACTTAAAGGAACAGTTGTCAGTTTAAATAAAGGTACAGTCCGTAAATGAAACCGACAAACAAAAAAAGGCAGTGTAGCTACACAAAAAATGTCCAACCAAGGTGAAAAGGATTAAGAAGGGGAGAAATTGTCCACTGCTGAGTGCTGTACGCTAAACCTAGCGTACAAGGAATGCACAGCAGAGAAAATTAAGGGTAAAAAATGAACAGGGAGGAAATTCAGGTGCCAACTCAAAGACGTGGGGTTAACTGTGCCTCCAGTTAAATATGAAGAGAGGCTCTGGTCGCGGAGGCAGCAAGGAGGTACACAAAGGCAGCACCTGAGAGTATCGCTACGAGAACTAGAAAGGGAAGGACTCCTTGGGACAAGAACGTGAAGGGGGAAAGACTTCTTGGGGAAAAAGACAGGAGAACGAAGACGAGGATTCGTAAGGCTGGGAGTGCGAGCGCCTCATAACAACTCACTAATCCAGGCAGGGATTCTCAAATTTGACACAACGAGGGAGCCAGATTCCAACTAGGAGACACGAACGAATGGAACACAGTATGCCAATGGAGATCGAGATCCCGGCAGCACAGCAGAAAGCCAAGCTTTGGCTTCTTCCTGGCACGTCAGTTTACGTGTCCTAATCCGATTGCCTCTCGTGGAGTGTCATCTATAATTTCCGGACCAATATTGTTTTATATGTCTTCTCACAATCCTACCCCCATGACTATGCAGGTGGCTTGATTCTTCACAGTTCTCCCACCCAAAGGTCTATTCACAGGGCGAAGCTTAGAAGGATGAAGGGCACAAAACCTTTGAACCAAGCGAGGTGCATGAACATGATCAGCAGGTTCCCAGGACCCATCTTCAGGGGAGTATCCTACCCAGTCAATAATATACTGTAGCTTTCCCCTGTATCTTGGAGAATCCAAAATTCGCTTTACTTCGTACTATTTTTCCCCATTTACCAGTACAGGAGGAGGGGGTTCTTCTGGTTCTAGGGAGGGAGTGTACTTCTTGATCAAGGAGCTGTGGAATACAGGATGTATCTTCATTTCAGGGGGAAGCTCTAACTTTAAAGTGACAGGAGTTTGTACTTTCTGCACTGTGTAAGGACCTTTTCTCCTCTCTCTTTTTGGGTTCTAGGCTACAATGTTTATCCGCCTGTTCCTTCATGGTTTCTTTAGCTCGTTGCAATTCTTTTTTAGCAACATCCCATGTAGCTAAAAGAGGCTCATGATAATTTTTAACTGCAGGGATATTGTCCAACACAGAGGGCAGTGTACAAGGAAGGAAACGAGGATGATGAGCATGAGAAAAGTAAAAGGGTGAGATACCAGTAGAGGAGTGTGTAGTGCTGTTATATGCAAACTCTGCAAGAGGAAGTGCCTGCACCCATTCACTGGTTATGGTGGTTAGGAGACAACGCAAGAACTGTTCTAAAGTTTGGTTGGTAAGTCCTGTTTGTCCATCTATTTGAGGGTGATACGAGGTGGACAGTCTATGGTCTATCCCCAGGGCAGTGCACATTCCTTTCCAGAAACTCAACACGAACTGCGTCTCTCTGTCAGATACGATGATGGAAGGAAGTCTGTGTAAGCGTACTATATGGTTAAGGAACACCTGCACTAATTCACTAGATGAGAGTAGTTTTTTCAGGGGGATAAAATTGGCCATCTTTGAGAGCATATCTACTACTATGAATATTGTGTTGTCCCCCTGTGAGGAAGATCTGTAATAAAGTCCATGCTGATGGAATGCCAGGGTATGGGAGAAATAGCTGTGGGTCTTAGTAAACCAACAGGAGAACTGTGCAAAGAGTTTTGTCTTGCACAAACAGGGCAAGGCTTAACAAAGGCGGTTACATCCGTACTCATCCTCTCCCACCAAAACAACTTATGACAGGTCTGTAGAGTCTTATCACCTCCTGGATGTCCAACAAGAGCACTGTTATGGCAATATTTCATGACTTGAAGCTGCAACGAAGGGGTAGGTACGTATAATTTGTTTTCATGAGTGTTGGAACTAGCCCTTCTTGCAGGGTCATCCCCAAACTTTTTGCTTCTCCCTCTCCTATTTTTCCTGACCCGTGGCTGTTGGCAATAGGACTCTGCGCACTTTACCACTGCTGATCAGTGCTAAAGTGCATATGCTCTCTGTGTAAATTGTTACTGTGATTGGATATACATGATTGGCATATTTGTATCACCATGAAGTACCTAGTAAAGAGCACTGGGTGTGCCAAGGCTGGTGATGACGAATGCTACTAGTGGGCCTGCAGCACTGATTGTGCCACCCTCATGAGTAGCCCCAAAATGGTGTCTCAGGCCTGCCACGGCAGTGCCTGTGTCAGTGTCCCCACTGACCAGGCCTAACTCTTCCCTTTTCCTGCACACTGGTCACCCCAATGGAAGGCCCAGGGTACCCGCTTGGGCAGGGTGCAGTGTATGTGAAAGGTAGAGCATGTACTTGTGTAGGTTACATGCTCTGATAGTGAATTACAGCCATTTTCGTTGTTCACTGCTGCAAGCCTATCTTGCTCCATGGGCTATCATGGGGGATGCTGGCTACAGTGGCTACCAGCATATCTTCCCATAGGAACAAGATAGGACATAAAAGTCTGGTATCCCTGAACTCAGAATTTAATAACGCATCTTTTAGGAAAGGTGGTTTTTAACTCCTGTGTTTGAGAATAGCACTTTTAGAAAGTTGCTGTTCTCTTGTCTGACCTTTCTGTGTGCCTTGGCCTGTTTGTGGATTGACTGTCTGGTTTGAGAGTGACAGGGGCTGGGGATTCCCCAGGAGGCTGGCTGAGTCAGCCCTAGGCTGAATGACGGCATTTGCAACTTGAGTGGTGGGAGGAGATAGCACCTGGGCCTGAATAGGGCTGTTCCTGCCTTCCACAATGCTGGCTCCACCTCCTGCTGGGTGGCTGACGACCCTGCCCCTCACTCTGAAAGGTAAGGAGAAGCCAGGAAAACTCAATCAATCAATCAATCATGCCATTTGTATAGTGCACTACTCACCCGGGAGGGTCTCAAGGCGCTTGGGGGGAGGGGTATGCTACTGCTCGAACAGCCAGGTCTTGAGTTGTTTCCTGAAGGCGAGATGGTCCTGGGTCAGCCGAAGGTGGATGGTGAGGGAGTTCCAAGTCTTGGCAGCCAGGTAAGAGAAGGATCTTCCTCCGGCGGTGGCTCTTCGGATGCGTGGTACGGCTGCGAGGGAGAGGCTGGTGGACCGTAGCTGGCGGGTGGGCGTGTAGAAGGTCAGGCAGTCGTTGAGGTACTTGGGGCCCAGGTCGTGGAGAGACTTGTGTGCGTGGGTGAGGAGCCGGAACGTGATCCTCTTGTCGACGGGGAGCCAGTGCAGGTTCTTCAGGTGGCTGGAGATGTGGCTGCGTCGGGGGACATCCAGGATGAGTCGGGCGGAGGCGTTCTGGATGCGCTGGAGTCTTTTCTGTAGCTTGGCTGGGGTTCCGGCGTAGAGGGCGTTTCCGTAGTCCAGTCGGCTGGTGACGAGTGCCTGGGTGACAGTCTTCCTGGTCTCGGTCGGGATCCAGCGGAAGATCTTGCGAAGCATACGCAGGGTGTTGAAGCACGATGAGGAGACGGCGTTGACTTGTCTGGTCATCGAGAGGGAGGGGTCCAGGATGAAGCCCAGGTTGCGTGCGTGGTCGGTTGGCTTGGGTGCGGTGCCCAGGGCTGGGGGCCACCAGGAGTCGTCCCAGGCGGAGGGCGAAGATCCCAGGATGAGGACTTCCGTCTTGTCCGAGTTCAGTTTCAGGCGGCTGTCCTTCATCCACTCGGCAACGTCTTTCATCCCTTTGTGTAGGCAGGTTCTGGCGGTGTCGGGGTATCTGGTGAGGGAGAGGATCAGCTGGGTGTCGTCGGCGTAAGAGATGATGTTGAGGTTGTGCTGGCGTGCGATGGCTGCGAGAGGTTTCATGTAGATGTTGAAGAGGGTGGGGCTGAGTGAAGATCCTTGCGGGACGCCGCAGCTGACTTCGGTGGCCTCGGAGCGAAACGGGGGGAGGCGGACTCTTTGTGTTCTTCCGGCAAGGAACGAGATGATCCACTCCACTGCCTTCTCTTGGATACCGATGTTGCTGAGGCGCTGGACTAGGGTGCGGTGGCAGACCGCGTCAAACGCAGCGGAGAGGTCCAGGAGGATGAGGGCCACTGTTTCCCCCTTGTCGAGCAGGGTCCGGATGTCGTCGGTGCCTGCGATGAGGGCGGTCTCGGTGCTGTGGTTGGCTCTGAAGCCGGACTGCGATGGGTCGAGGGATCCGTTCGTCTCGAGGAAGGCAGTCAGCTGTCTGTTGACGATCTTCTCGATGACTTTAGCAGGAAAAGGGAGGAGCGAGATGGGGCGGAAGTTTTGGAGATTGGTGGGGTCCGCTGTAGGTTTCTTCAGGAGGGCGCTGATCTCGGCGTGCTTCCAGCTCTCCGGGAAGGTGGCGGTGTTGAAGGAGGCGTTGATGATGTTCCGGAGTTGGGGTGCGATGGTGGAGTCGGCCTTGTTGAAGACGTGGTGTGGGCAGGGGTCGGTCGGTGATCCGGAGTGGATGGCGTTCATCGTGCGGGCTGTGTCTTCGGTGGTCACCGTGGTCCAGGTGCGAAGGGTGGCGGTGGGGGGCGTTGGTTCGACAGTTGGGTGTGTGGGTGGGGCGCCGAAGCTGTTGTGGATGTCGGTGATCATGCGGTGGAAGAACGAGGCGAGGGAGTCGCAGAGGTCTTGTGATGGAGTGATGTCGTTGGTGCCGGTGCAGGGGTTGGAGAACTCCTTGACGATAGTGAAGAGCTCTTTGCTGTTGTGGGCGTTGTTGTCCAGTCGTTCCTTCAGGGATTTCTTCTTGGTGGTGCGGATGAGCTGGTGGTGCTTGCGGGTAGCGTGTTTGAGGGCGGTCATGTTGTCGGTGGTCCGGTCGAGGAGCCAGGCTTTCTCGAGGGTGCGGCAGGTCTTCTTGGAGTCCTTGAGGTCGTCGGTGAACCAGGATGCCTTCTTGCTTCTGGGTCTGCTGGGAGGGTTCTTTAGTGGCGCGAGGTCGTCGGCGCAGGCGGTCAGCCACTGTGTGAAGTTGCGGGCTGCTTCGTTGGGGTCCGTTGTGTTGGCGGGTGGGCTCTGGCTGAGGGAGGTGGTGAGCTGGTCTGCAGTGATCTTGCTCCAATTCCTGTGAGGTACCTGTTGCGGGTGGTGGTGGGTCGTGGATCTTTTGAAGCTGAAGTGGACGCAGCTGTGGTCGGTCCAGTGGAGTCCGGTGTCCTGGCTGAAGGTGATGTACTTGCTGGAAGAGAAGACGGGATCAAGCGTGTGGCCGGCGTAGTGGGTGGGGGTGTTGACCAGTTGCTTGAGTCCGAGGTTGGCGAGGTTTTCCAGCAGGGCGGTGGTGTTGCGGTCCTTGTTGTTCTCCAGGTGGAAGTTGAGGTCCCCGAGGAGGATGTAGTCAGTGGAGGGGAGGAGGGGAGGGCGTGCGGGCTGATGAAGTCTGTGATGTCTTCGCTGAATTGTGTGCGTGGTCCCGGGTTCTGTAGACGAGGGTGCCTCTGAGGGTCGTCTCAGGGTCGGTGTGAATCTGGAAGTGGAGATGTTCGGCTGCGGCGAAGGAGTCGTTGGTGTCGGTCGTGATGCGGATGGTGTTCCTGTGGACGATGGCGATGCCACCTCCGGTCTGGTTGATGCGGTCCCTTCGGATGATCTTGTACCCGTCCGGGATGGCGAGGCGATGTCAGGTGCAGAGGAGGCGTTCATCCAGGTTTCCGTGAGGAAGGCGACGTCCGGTGATGTAGCGTCGAGGAGGTTCCAGATTTCCACGGCGTGTCTGTGGACGGAGCAGGTGTTGATCAGGATGCACATGAGGTGGTTGCTGCTGGTGTTTGTCTTGGCGGGTGCGGGGCAGGTTCGGAGGCAGGTGAACTTGCAGGTGCAGCAGGTGAAGGGTCCGTGGGTGCGTCTCGGGGTGGCTCGGCAGCAGGCGGGGTTCCGGCCGGCATTGAGTGCGTTGAGAGTGGCGGCGTCGTAGGTCAGTCGGGTCGTCTTGCCTCGGCGGGGAGGGCCAGGGGTTCTGGCACTGGTCCAGGCGCGGACGGGCGCAGACGGGCTTACCTTTGGCGCACCTTCGGCACTCAATCGGCGCTCCCGCTGCGCGCGTCCGCTGCGCGGTCGCTCTGGGGGCGTCATAATTAAGGAGCAGGGAGGGAGGAGCAGCTGGGTGGCGGGAGCGGGCGGCAAATCGAATCACAGGGGGGCGGGGCCGCAGGGAGGCAGCGGCGGGAAATTCCAAGAAGCAGCGGGCAGCGGGAAATTCCCAGGAGCAGCGGGAAATTCCCAGGAGCAGCGGGCAGCACGCTAAGGAATCTGCAGGCAGGAGGCGGCAAAGGCAGGCAGGAGCGGCAGCAGTGAGTGGGGCGACCAAGCCCTGTGGAGGGCTGAGCGGTCACACTCTGTGGTCCCCTTAAGTAAGGAGCCGGGAGGGAGGAGCAGCTGGGTGGCGGGAGCGGGGCGGCGAATGGAATCACAGGGGGGCGGGGCCGCAGGGAGGCAGCGGCTGGAAATTCCAAGAAGCAGCAGGCAGCGGGAAATTCCCAGGAGCAGCGGGAAATTCCCAGGAGCAGCGGGCAGCGAGCGAAGGAATCTGCAGGCAGGAGGCGGCAAAGGCAGGCAGGAGCGGCAGCAGTGAGTGGGGCGACCAAGCCCTGTGGAGGGCTGAGCGGTCACACTCTGTGGTCCCCTACGGTCCCCTTAAGTAAGGAACCGAGAGGGAGGAGCAGCTGGGTGGCGGGAGCGGGGCGGCGAATGGAATCACAGGGGGGCGGGGCCGCAGGGAGGCAGCGGCGGGAAATTCCAAGAAGCAGCGGGCAGCGGGAAATTCCCAGGAGCAGCGGGAAATTCCCAGGAGCAGCAGGTAGCGAGCGAAGGAATCTGCAGGCAGGAGGCGGCAAAGGCAGGCAGGAGCGGCAGCAGTGAGTGGGGCAACCAAGCCCTGTGGAGGGCTGAGCGGTCACACTCTGTGGTCCCCTACGGTCCCCTTAAGTAAGGAGCCGGGAGGGAGGAGCAGCTGGGTGGCGGGAGCGGGGCGGCGAATGGAATCACAGGGGGCGGGCCGCAGGGAGGCAGCGGCGGGAAATTCCAAGAAGCAGCCGGCAGCGGGAAATTCCCAGGAGCAGCGGGAAATTCCCAGGAGCAGCAGGCAGCGAGCGAAGGAATCTGCAGGCAGGAGGCGGCAAAGGCAGGCAGGAGCGGCAGCAGTGAGTGGGGCGACCAAGCCCTGTGGAGGGCTGAGCGGTCACACTCTGTGGTCCCCTACGGTCCCCTTAAGTAAGGAACCGGGAGGGAGGAGCAGCTGGGTGGCGGGAGCGGGGCGGCGAATGGAATCACAGGGGGGCGGGGCCGCAGGGAGGCAGCGGCGGGAAATTCCAAGAAGCAGCGGGCAGCGGGAAATTCCCAGGAGCAGCGGGAAATTCCCAGGAGAAGCGGGCAGCGAGCGAAGGAATCTGCAGGCAGGAGGCGGCAAAGGCAGGCAGGAGCGGCAGCAGTGAGTGGGGCAACCAAGCCCTGTGGAGGGCTGAGCGGTCAGTAAGTGCTCAAGGAACACCCAGAACTGGTTCAGACCGGGCTCAGGGCCCCCTTGCACAAAGAGAACAAAGACTTTTAGGGGTATAAGTACAGGACCCCTGACTACAGAAAATTAGATCATCCTGGAATCAAGAAGGAACCTCTGCCAAGGAGAAAGCTGAAACTGAAGAATGAAGATTGTCCAGCTGTTGCTCTGCTGGATTGCCCTGCTGTTGCTTTGCTGCCAAGGAGAGGAGAAGGACTGTGCTTTGTGCTGTGTCCCCTTGCTTGAAGGAATCTCCAAGGGCCTGAGAAGAGCTGGCTCCCTGTTTCAGAAGGCCCAGGAACAAAAGGACTTCACCCCCAGCTTCCCCCAAGCTCTACTGAGAGAATTCTGTCCTTCCAGGAGTGCGCGGCCCATGTGTGGTGCCTCTGGAAGTTGTACCTGTGTTGGGAAGCTGGAAATCAAGCTTTAAAGACTTTGCTACAGAAAAGTTGTTGCATCCCTCACTGCGGAGCGCATCCCCGACAGTGCGAGGAAATTCCCGCCGCCACGAAGTCCGAGATCGTCGCAGCGCCTGTTGCCGCTACCAGAGCCGTTGCATCCTTTGTTTGCGGGAGACCAGACCGGTGCGGGAAGACTACCATCGCTGCCTGTCGCCACTGGGTGAGATCTCTGCACCGCTTGCTTGCGCACCGCATCACGTCACTGCGTAAATCGTCGCAGAGCCATCAAATCGAGGAGCTGCGAAAGAGAGATCGCCGCTGGATCGCGCATCGTCGGCCATCGAGATCGTCGCAGCCCCTATGAGATCGTCGCATCGTGCCTTTGCGAGAACAAACTTCCTACGGAACCTAGGCACCGGAATCCATTCAAGTGGCCTTCCTCCCCATACAGACCGGATTCGTTGCAACACACCCGCTGCTGCAGCGGGATTGTCGCATCGCCTCCCCAATGTCTCAGGAGCAACGCATCGCTTGTTTTCCCCCGCACCAGCTTCTGCTTTTGGAACTTTGTCGCAACTAAAGGTACTGTTGGCTAAACGTGACGCAACTGTGAACTTTTCACGCATCTGTGGATTATTTTATCGCAACCTTAAGAACTCTTTTGAAACCATATTCTTGAACTGTGTATGTTGATTTTTTGTCGTTTTGGTCTTGTGTAGTTTAGATTAAATACCTTTATTTTTCTAAACTGTTGTGGAGTCAGTTTGTGGGTTTTCACTGTGTTACTGTGAGTGTTGGTACAAATACTTTACACATTGCCTTTGGTTAGCCTTGACTGCTCGTGCCAAGCTACCTAGAGGGTGAGCAGGGGTTATCTTAGAGGGTTTCCTCCTTACTCTGACTAGAAGCAAGGGTCCCTATTTGGACAGTGGTACCTACCTCTGCCAACTAGAGACCCCCAGTTCTAACAATGCCATTACAATGCCTGATTCACATGATTTGCAGGGTTCTTTTTCCACAGGGATAAAGGAATGGTAGTACAGGCATTCATCAATTTATCTTAGAATGTCTCCTCTGGAGCACTCCCAAGTCCAATGATTGGAGGAGAGACATCAGGATTATCTGTTGTATCAGGACCTAACCTAGATAAGGCGTCCGCTTTGCCATGTTGAGGTCAAGGCCCATAAGTTATCAGGAAATCTTACTCGCTAAAAAACAAGACCCATATCATCTGTCGGGGTGAGAGCTCGAGCAGATCTGAAAAATTGTAGGTTTCTATGGTCTGAGTAGATGGTAATGGTATGAGGAAAACCCATCAAGATATGTTTCCACTACTGGAATGCCAACTTGATTGCGAGTAGTTCTCGCTCATAAATGGCATAATTCTGTTCTGCTGGTAACAAGGTTTTCGAGAAAGAAGCCACAGGATGTAACCGTCCAGTTTCCGGATCTCTTTGGGATAACACTCCTCCCACGGCTTGTTGTGAAGCATCAGCTTCCACAAAGAAGGGCAGGGTGTTGTCAGCGTGTTTGATGATAAGCGCTGTAGTGAATCTTTCTTTCAGGGTTGTAAAAGCTCGTTCAGCTTCTTCAGACCACACAAATGGCACATCCTTACAGAGGAGTTTGGTGATGGGTGCCAGAAGATCAGAGAAATGATCTATAAACCTTCAGTAAAAGTTGGCGAATCGGATATACGATTGCACTTCTTTTACAGGAATTGGGGCTGGGATATTTCACTATAGCGTCAATCTTCTTGGGATCCATGTGAACCCCTTGTGGAGTGATTACAAAGCCAAGAAGGTTCACCAGGGTGGTATGAAAGAAGCTCTTGTCTAGCTTGGCAAACAAGTGATTATCTTTAAGTGTTTGTAATATTTTCGTTACATGTTCCACATGTTCTTGTTCCGTTTTGGAGTATATCAAAATATCATCGATATACACAATGACAAAAATATCAAGGTATTCCCGGAGTATTTCATTAACGAAGAACTGAAATGCCGCAGGGGCGTTATACAGGCCGAAAGGCATCACAAAATATTCGAAGGGACCGGATTTAATGCAAAACGTTGTTTTCCATTCGTCTCTCTCCTTGATTCTGATCAGATGATAAGCTCCTCTCAGGTCGATCTTGGTGAATATTTTTGCTCCTCGTACCTGGGCCAATTATACAGAAATGAGAGGAAGGGGGTATTTGTTCTTCACAGTCACTTTATTGAGAGTGCGGTAATCCAGGCAAGCGCAATCCTCCTTCTCTCTTGGGGATGAAAAACAAAGGCGAGGTGACTGGAGAGCAGGATTATCTGATAAAAACCCTTTGCCAACATCTTGTCCAAATAGTTTTTTAGATATTCAGTTTCAGGTGCGGTTAATGCATATATGCGACTAACCAGTAATTCGGCTCCTGGGATGAGGTCTAAACGGCAATCATAGGTGCGATGAGGAGGGAGTGCTGTGGCCTTTGCTTCATCGAATACCTCCATAAAGTTGTCATAGCAGGAAGGCAGGTTAGAAGTGTCAGGCGCCATGGTCAATGCACAATATACGGGTTGGTTCCTTTCACATGTATCCTTATAACAATGCAACAAGCAGTGTTGAGACCTCAAAATCACTGTATGAGACACCCAATCAATGAGCGGGTTGTGTTTTTGTAGCCATGGCATGCCTAAGATGGCACCGAAGGTAGGTGTATCAATAAGATCAAAGGTAAGAAATTCTGACCCATTGCTACAAATTATAAGCAGCGGAGGAGTTTATAGGTGATTAACCCTGATGACAGTTCTGTGCCGTCTACTGCTCGCACCGGTTCAGGTTGATTTTTCTGCACAAATTATATTCCTAATATCCGAGCCAAGTGGAGGTCAAGAAAGTTGCCTGTGGCACCGGAATCCAGAAGGATGGACAGATGTTTTCTGCTTTGCATTGATATAACCAATGTGACTGCCAAGGTGATGTTTTGAGTAGAGGAGAGTCGTTGATTGTTTTAGCATTCATAACACTTGAAGAACTGGCCTCACTTTTCTCCGAGTGATCTAGTTTCCCAACAAGGCAGCACCAGATCCTCTGTTAGCATCGCTCTTAATGGACACACAGGGTTTTACTGGGCATTCTCAGGCAAAGTGACCTCCCTTTCCACAATAGAGACTGAGATAATTTAGAAGGAACACCCCGATTCTTTTCTCCTTTCCTCTCACTTAGCCTATGATCCAACTTGACCACAAAATCGATAAACATAGAAATTGTAGATGACACTGGTTCATAAAAATACTACACTTAGAGCTATCACCTTTGAACATTTCAGGCATTGCCAGGGGGACCGGGCTAAGTGTATGTACCGTGAAGTGCACCGGAGGGATATTCCCTTCGTCTCTCGCGGAAGCCCCAATATTATGGGATGGTACTGAAAGACAGGCAGGCTGGCTATAACTCTTCCTGCTTTTGGGAGTGGTTCCTGGGTTTCTACTATCCAAAGTGTTCTGGGCTTTCATCTGATCCTCCTCTGCATGTAGGCGTTGGTTTTCAGACCAGAGTCTCCCTACCTCTGTCTACAGGTCTACTAATGCTGCTGTAAGTTCCTTGCGCGCTGTGTAGGTGATACCTAAAAAGGAGACTCAGCCTTTTCAGGTGCAAGCAAAAATCCTTCAACCACTGTAAATGCAGACCAGGTCTATTCAGTCCTGCAATCAGTCACCCAGGCAAGGTAGGGCACATCTAAACCCCCTCGTCTAGAGTGAATGCACATCCCAGCTCCTGTCACTCAAACACCAGATACTGAATGCACACACAGACTGTGGCACACAGAATAGTAAAGTAAGAAAATGCCCACTTTCTTAAAGTGGCATTTTCAAACACAGAATTTAAATACTACCTTTGCCAAAAGGTGTGTTAATAAATTCTAAGTTCAGAGCCCGTAAACTCCATTTTCCTAACTTGTCCCTATTGCAAGTTACACATGTAAAAATGTTACAGTGCAGTCCCAATGATAAGCCTGTGGGACTTTTCAATAGTGAAAAACAAAATACACAGTACTTAACTATCAGGATATGTCACACACACCAATACATGTCCTACCTTTCACATACGCAGCACCCTGCCCATTGGGGTTCATTGAGTCTACCTTAGGGGTGCCTTACATGTAAAGAAAGGGAAGGTTTGGGCCTGACAAGTGGGTGCACTTCTAGGGCAACATGGCAGTTTACAACTGCACATGCAGACACTACAGTGGTAGTTCTGAGCTACATTTATAGGGCTACTTATGTGGGTGGCCCAACCAGTGCTGCAAACCCACAAGTAGCAATTGATTTACAGGTCCTGGCACACAGCAAACACTTTACTAGGAACTTACCAGTAAATCAAATATGCCAATCATGGATAACCAATCATTGTCACAATTTAAACAGCAAAGCGTATGCACTTTAGCACTGGTCAGCAGTGATAAAGTGCCTAGAATCCTATAGTCAATGAAAATGGGGTCAGAATAATAGGTGGCAAAAAGTTGGGCCATCAACCTGTCAAAAGGGCCAGGTCTAACAGTCTCCAACACAGCGTTTGATAGAAATGCCCCTTTTGTACCTCCCTATTGCCCACATTTTGGAAGTAAGAGCTTTTGTATTTCTACCTTTGAATAAATTAGCTGAGTGGGCATAACATTCAGGGTTAGCCCTGCACAGCATGTTTGAATGCTTGATATTGGTAGACCTTCCTTTTCTCTTTATAAGTTCTGTGACATTGGACCATATGTATCAAGGAACCAATTAGCGATTCTGTAATAGCGATTTTTAAGAAATCGCTATTTCAGAATCGCTAATTGGTATGTATCAAGAAAATTGCAATTTTTTTGCGATTTCTTGATATTCCTTAATTGCGAATTCACAAATTGCGAATCGAATTAAGGAATACTTTCCCATTCATTTCTATGGACCGGGAGGCCCATAGGAAGGAATGGGAATTTAGTCTCAATTTGCGATTCACAATTTGCTAATCGCAAATTGAGAATAATTTCAAGGGTGCAGGGGTGTCCAAAGGACACCCTGTTGCACCCCTGAAATACACTGTAGATATCAAGGGCCCCCTGCTATTGAAATAGATAGTTCTTAGGGCAGGGGAAAAAACTGTGTGTGAATCGCAACTCAAAATAAATACAAAACTATAGGTCACAATAGACAACTATAGGTCACAGGGAAAGGTACATTCAAAGGAAACCAGCACAAGAGATAGTTTTGTTTAAAAATAAAACTGATTCATTTAATAACAATCATATTAAAAAGTAGACATCAGCTGTCATACTGACATATACATACATTTAAAAAGCAGAAGACCAGTTAGACAATTTCGCTATACTTCAATACATATAAATTGACAAAAAATAAAAATAAAAATAGAAAGTAAGTGGCAATGATTATAGTTCGACGCGCGTTTCGGCGTTGCAAACAACGCCTTCTTCAGGAGCCACAATTGTCATCTAGAGAAATACAAAATATACACATAGTCAACATAACATATATCGAAAAAAGCTTTTTCTCTAGCAGTATTAATAAAAACCAAAAAAGCATAAGCTTTTTTTTACACTATTAATAAAATACATAACAACAATCATAGTGCAGAACCTTGAACATACTTTCCCTATATTGTCAAAGCAATCTGAATATTACTCGACATGATACAGACTAACATTTTTATATTTGAGCAGTTGTAAATCAATTGTCCCGAGCCCATTGGACAGTAGCCTTCAATAGGCCAGGATCAATTGATAGTTCTCTATGTTGCAATGATAAAGCAGGGGTCAATACTTCATTATAGCCATTAATCCTAAGCGAACACCTACTTATACGCAAAGTATTTTCAATATAGAGACCTTGATTTTACATAAACTTGTATATTTGTCACATGGGGCCTCTTTAAAAAGATAAACTGTTCAATGTCTGTTGGCCTAGTTCTGTAATATGTACAACATTGATCATCCTGCAGATGTAATGCAAAATGAGACCAGATTCACGTTATTTATTACACCTAAATGGTCTTGTTTATTTGTTGGTTTACAGATCTCAACAACGTGGTCTCACTCTTACCAGATAGATGTTTATCGATCGCTTGTGTCAGCGTTCTAATATATTATTGGCCAGGATACAACACCTTTGCGGTTAGTATTTTCCACACGGATAAATTATAGATCTATGGCAGAAAATACGTAAAATATGCATGTAAGCGTACTAGCGGTTATTCACATAGTTAAAACATTTTGGTTATCGCCCCACTATTCTTACCTAAAGGGAATGGTACTGCATCTGCATACAGATAAAAGATGCACATGGAAGCGGCTTGCGTCTTGTGGTTATTTGGATAAGTGTTGACTGCTCCTGATATGGACTTGTCTGTACACTCAGGACAAAGATCCCCTGTCTGCCATAAACACAATACCTTTGTATTTTAACCTTTGAAATTCACAACTGTTGCTGTTATTCAACTTTCAGTAATTTCATTATTGGTACAAACATTCCCATAGAAATGCGTGATTGTGCACATTAAAGCGACTTGCGTTTTAAAGTCAGTTACGTTAGTTCCACCTATTTCTGATACGAGCTTATCTGTCTATTCGATGTCAAAAAACTCCCCGCTTGAGAGCCCATTAGGTTTAAGTCTGGCTTTAAACATTTGCTGCATTTAACATTCGTTCAAAAGTTAGTTACATCAGTTCCACCTATTTCTGATACGAGCCTATCTGTATATTCGATGTCAAAAAACTACCACCTTGAAAGCCTATTAAGTTTAAATTTGGCCTTTAACATTCGCTGCATTCACAATCATTATTCCTGCCGTTACTTTATGTTAGGTGTAAATAGAGCCATCGACACTCATATTTCACTACCGTTCGCATGAAAAAATGTGGTACTATGCACATTTTCTATTTAAGATGTGTGACTTTGACATCAACTAGCAAGCCTTCAACTTATACACTTAGTATCAGTTTCCGACTGAAGACCTTATAAATGTTGCTAACAAATCACGTAAGGGCAGAAAAAATGCTAACCCAGGTTTCTTTAGCTGTTCTTACCCATTAAAATATCAGGCTTGTCCGCTCTGGTAATTTAAAGGTCCACTACACGCAAGCACTGCGCCTTTTCGTGATGTGAAAAAGAACTGGAACACCGCTCCAAACGGAGTCTGTATGAAGGGCAACAGATGCGTGCAAAATTATTAACCATACTAAGTGAAAGCTATCTTTACTTCCTACCCTAGCTCAAACGTTAAGAGCAACAAAACATTTACCGTTTAGGTGATTGGATGGTGCAGAGATACGCCCGAGTGCTGCAAAGGATAACTGCTCGCGACCCGCCGACGATTAAAATGTTATCGCTTGCTGCAGTTCCAGATACGCCTATATACGCAGGGAATACGTGGCTTTTTCCCGCTCGCGTCTTACGTTCCCTTGAATCTTAAAGGGGAACCGGTTCTTAAATTATTTGCGCGAAACTAGAAACTTTCCACACCCTCTCGGGCTAATTGTTCGTTTATATGGTGAACCACAAATTGGCGGCAATTTCCAAAAGCCAAGATGTTATAGTAATGAAGACATGGTAACCTTCATTCCATTTTAAAATGTGAATTATATGTGAAATACCATTTCGTTATTTTACTATTTCATTGCTTTTAACGCAGGGCACTCAGAACCTAATGTGACTACTTGCAGTTACTTATTAATGATCAGAATTACAACTAATATACAAAATAACAGATTCTGACCATTGCAAGTAGAAATCACCATATTTGAATACAGGTCTTTATACTGTGAAATTTCATCTAGATGGACTCCAAAATTTATCAGAAGTCGACCTACACTTACTGAGGATATACTCGAAGAAAATTCATGAAATAGCATTCTCCCACGGGATTTCGTTGTTCAATCCTTTTTTAAAGGTGTTAAGAACAAACACCCAATACACTTCTCTTTTCTTTCTAATAGCCTGTCCACCTTTACTGTCAGGCGTCCTAATTCTCTCCAAAATTCTCCAGCTAAAATCGCAGGTTTGTGGTTTTGTTCTAGGAAATGTTTGACCAGGGGCGCTGTCAATTTACTCGTTCTTATTGCAGATCTGTGTTCGGTCAAACGTACCTGAATTGTTCTGCAAGTTTCACCGCAAATAATTTAAGAACCGGTTCCCCTTTAAGAGTCAAGGGAACGTAAGACGCGTATATAGGCGTATCTGGAACATTTTAATCGTCGGCGTATCTCTGCACCATCCAATCACCTAAACGGTAAATGTTTTGTTGCTCTTAACGATTGAGCTAGGGTAGGAAGTAAAGATAGCTTTCACTTAGTATGGTTAATAATTTTGCACGCATCTGTTGCCCTTCATACAGACTCCGTTTGGAGCGGTGTTCCAGTTCTTTTTCACATCACGAAAAGGCGCAGTGCTTGCGTGTAGTGGACCTTTAAATTACCAGAGCGGACAAGCCTGATATTTTAATGGGTAAGAACAGCTAAAGAAACCTGGGTTAGCATTTTTTCTGCCCTTACGTGATTTGTTAGCAACATTTATAAGGTCTTCAGTCGGAAACTGATACTAAGTGTATAAGTTGAAGGCTTGCTAGTTGATGTCAAAGTCACACATCTTAAATAGAAAATGTGCATAGTACCACATTTTTTCATGCAAACGGTAGTGAAATATGAGTGTCGATGGCTCTATTTACACCTAACATAAAGTAACGGCAGGAATAATGATTGTGAATGCAGCGAATGTTAAAGGCCAAATTTAAACTTAATAGGCTTTCAAGCTGGTAGTTTTTTGACATCGAATATACAGATAGGCTCGTATCAGAAATAGGTGGAACTGATGTAACTAACTTTTGAACGAATGTTAAATGCAGCAAATGTTTAGCGCCAGACTTAAACCTAATGGGCTCTCAAGCGGGGAGTTTTTTGACATCGAATAGACAGATAAGCTCGTATCAGAAATAGGTGGAACTAACGTAACTGACTTTAAAACGCAAGTCGCTTTAATGTGCACAATCACGCATTTCTATGGGAATGTTTGTACCAATAATGAAATTACTGAAAGTTGAATAACAGCAACAGTTGTGAATTTCAAAGGTTAAAATACAAACTTATTGTGTTTATGGCAGACAGGGGATCTTTGTCCTGAGTGTACAGACAAGTCCATATCAGGAGCAGTCAACACTTATCCAAATAACCACAAGACGCAAGCCGCTTCCATGTGCATCTTTTATCTGTATGCAGATGCAGTACCATTCCCTTTAGGTAAGAATAGTGGGGCGATAACCAAAATGTTTTAACTATGTGAATAACCGCTAGTACGCTTACATGAATATTTTACGTATTTTCTGCCATAGATCTATAATTTATCCGTGTGGAAAATACTAACCGCAAAGGTGTTGTATCCTGGCCAATAATATATTAGAACGCTGACACAAGCGATCGATAAACATCTATCTGGTAAGAGTGAGACCACGTTGTTGAGATCTATAAACCAACAAATAAACAAGACCATTTAGGTGTAATAAATAACGTGAATCTGGTCTCATTTTGCATTACATCTGCAGGATGATCAATGTTGTACATATTACAGAACTAGGCCAACAGACATTGAACAGTTTATCTTTTTAAAGAGGCCCCATGTGACAAATATACAAGTTTATGTAAAATCAAGGTCTCTATATTGAAAATACTTTGCGTATAAGTAGGTGTTCGCTTAGGATTAATGGCTATAATGAAGTATTGACCCCTGCTTTATCATTGCAACATAGAGAACTATCAATTGATCCTGGCCTATTGAAGGCTACTGTCCAATGGGCTCGGGACAATTGATTTACAACTGCTCAAATATAAAAATGTTAGTCTGTATCATGTCGAGTAATATTCAGATTGCTTTGACAATATAGGGAAAGTATGTTCAAGGTTCTGCACTATGATGGTTGTTATGTATTTTATTAATAGTGTAAAAAAAAGCTTATGCTTTTTTGGTTTTTATTAATACTGCTAGAGAAAAAGCTTTTTTCGATATATGTTATGTTGACTATGTGTATATTTTGTATTTCTCTAGATGACAATTGTGGCTCCTGAAGAAGGCGTTGTTTGCAACGCCGAAACGCGCGTCGAACTATAATCATTGCCACTTACTTTCTATTTTTATTTTTATTTTTTGTCAATTTATATGTATTGAAGTATAGCGAAATTGTCTAACTGGTCTTCTGCTTTTTAAATGTATGTATATGTCAGTATGACAGCTGATGTCTACTTTTTAATATGATTGTTATTAAATGAATCAGTTTTATTTTTAAACAAAACTATCTCTTGTGCTGGTTTCCTTTGAATGTACCTTTCCCTGTGACCTATAGTTGTCTATTGTGACCTATAGTTTTGTATTTATTTTGAGTTGCGATTCACACACAGCACCCCTGAAATAAGCATGGGTGCACATGTGGTGCACATACATGCCCTAAGGGCATGTATGTGCGTCACATGGCACTTTGAAAAATGCAAAAATGGGCATTTTTCAAGAAATTCGCAAATTAACACCAACTTGAAGTTGGTGGTAATTTGTGATTCCTTAGGGACAATTAGCAATTTTTTTTAGCTTCATACATTGCATTTAAGGAATTGCAAAATTTGCGATTCCTTAAATGCAATTGCAAAATAAGGAATCGCAAATTTTGCGATTCCTTATTTTGCACCGGATTTTCATTCATGCATCCCATTTAGCAAATTCGCATTCGCAAAGGCCGAAATTCTGCGAATTTCAGCCTTTGCGAATGTGAATTTGTATGATACATATGGCCCATTGTCATTTACCGTCAACATGTCTCATCTGGTGGTGCCAGCACTCTACAATAGCTGCTGCTAGCACCTGCCCTTCTATCCTGTTCATTTCATATCTTCCACTGTCGCTCTTTATCTCGCCCGTGAAGCTTCATGGGAACTCTTACACCTTTCCAGCTTATGTGAATATAGCATCTATGTGGAGCAGCTTGTCTTTTCCCTTCCAGGCCTTTATAGCGGGTTTTCAAGCTTCGCCTCCTGTTCTATCCCTCTTTTGCGTCCATTTACTCCTCCCACCCTGGATTCTGTCTTCTCTCCCACCATGTTGTAGTTAGAGAGAGTTGGTGCTTCTGTGTTCCAGCTTCTCTGTAGTCTAGGTGTGGGTATACCTATGCCCCCTCCTTCTCTACAGCTTGTCATGTGGTAAATTCTACCCTTGTTCTAATCTTGTTGCTATTGCAGGAGAACCTCTAATCTTCTACAGTTCTCTAGAGTTCATACAGTGGTCCATCTGCCCCACACCGCGTGCATAGTGCCCAGGCTGGAGTGTGACTATTGCAACAGCGGCCATTCCACTGTGCTCTTGCCCACATCTGTAGTGGGCATGTAGGAGAAGTCTTCTGTCCAACCATCTGCACCGTATCTTACGGGGTGTCCTTGGCATCCAACCCCTTTATACCGCGCAACACCAGCTACAGACCTCTGATGGGAGTGCATCTGTCAGGTCCCACCACAGCAGACCAAAGGAGTTTGCCCTTCCCCTGCCTCTCTGTAGAGCACGTGGGGGGGTGTTTCCAATCTAATTTTCCCGCCGCTCTTCATTATGTACAGGAAGCTCATTTATTTGTGTAGACTTGGTGATGTGTGCTGTATCTGAGATGCCCCTGCCCTCTTACCACTCTCCAGGGCAGGAGCATACGTGCGTCTGGAAGGTGCTCCCGCCTGCTTCAGGAAAGGGCAGACCAGGGCCGGCGCTAGGCATGGGCAGCCTGGGCAGCTGCCCAGGGCCTCTCACTCAGCCCACCAGCATGGGGCCACGCACTGGTGATGTGTCCTGTCGGTTCCCCGGCGATCCATTTCAAAGAAAGGTGTCACCTTTCTTTCAAATGGAGAGGCCCCCCTCACCGGGCCTCTCAGGGATGGTATCTGGATACATAAGGGAGTGAGTCGCTCCCTTCAATTGAAAGGAGACCCACTCACAGACACTGTGGGAGGCCCATTGTCCATCATTTTGGCGCCCCCATAGTTTTAACTTTTAGCCCACAAGCAATTCTCACACCTATCGGACTGAAGGTGTGAGAAATGCTTGTGGGCTCAAAGTTAAAACTGTGGGGGGCGACAAAATGCTCGACAATAGGCCTCCCACAGTGTCTGTGAATGATCTCCTTGCAAGGGGCCACTTATCTATATTAGAGGGGCCTTGCACATTCTCTTTTAACCCAGGGCCTCGCAAATCCTAGAACCCGCCCTGGGGCAGACCACAGCTTTTCAAGACTGCCAGGGAAGAGGAACATCACATTTGGACCAGGAATTTGTGTATTTTGAGTGTGTCTTTGGCACGTGTATAGCACACAGTTTTAATTATTGGAACTCTGTGTACATTTTGAACAAGGGCTGCCAAAGCTGATGGGTCTGCCTGGCATTTTCAGTTCCAATAGTGACCTTCTGGTGTTGTCAATGTTTGTTTAAACAGAGCAAGACTTATTGGCTTTGCCTCGACTTGTTCTATTCGTGTGCTGTTTTTATCGGTCTTAAAAGTGTTTTGAGGCACTAAATAGTGTCACGTTGCCACTTTATGAAGGGCATACACTATTTTTTATTTTATTTGTTATGGTTCTTTCTGAGCACAACAGAGAAAGAAATGAGACATGGAAAACCCGCATATGAAAACGCAAAATCCTAAAGAAAAGTCAAACTAGATTTCAAATGGAAAGACCTCTCTGCAGCTAAATCTTACACGCAAAATCCTAACTCGTGAAGTAACTAACATCCTTGGTTGAGTGAAGTGTCATGCCCCGTCTGCCCGGGTGTTCACTGAACGCCACGGGTCCGGCACAGCAGCAGCTGATGGTTGTCAGAGAACTGAGGTCAGAAAGAGGAAGCTGCAGTTTTTGCTCGGCTCTGTGTCACTGTGCGCGGGGTTCTCCAACTCTGCTGACAGTAATAATGGGCGGCGTCGCCGGCCTCGGCTCTGCTGATGCTGAGAGTGAAGCCAGAGCCGGACCCGCTGCCGCTGAAGCGCTCCGAGACCCCGGACTGGCGACCGGTGGCCGCATAAATGAGAAGCTGGGGGGCTTCTCCGCGCTTCTGCTGGTACCAGTTTAACCGATTGATGATGCCTTGACTGGACTGACATCGGAGTGTGATGGTTTCTCCCAGGGTCATACCGTGGACTTCCGGGGTCTGTGTCAGCACAATCTGCGCTCTGGACTCTGAAGACAGAAAGGTGATTAATGACAACAATGAGCAGCCAGAAATATTTACAGAGCGCGAAACCAATAGAAATGCATATACTGCCCATCACAGATATGTTTCATATTTTGAACTTAGATCTCTCTCTGATCAATGCCCCTCAGCCCGGCAGCCGCAGCTCTCACCATGAACCCAGAGCAGAAGCATCAGGAAGACCTGGGTTGGTGACGTCACCTCCATCCTTGCTGCTCGGTCTGGGCTTGTGTCTGAAGCCTTCAGGGCAGAAAACACCCTTATAAGAGGCAGGACAACAGGGAGGGGCCTGGACAGAGAGATGCAAAGTACCCCCCGCCTGGTATGTAAATGTGGACACAGGGGAGAGAGGGGAGGGGAGGGGTTAAATCAGGAGCAGCTCAGGTATATCTTGCTATTCATTTTTTATTGGTTTCAATAAAATATTTTGAAATAAAAAAAAAGAAATAAAAAAAAAAGAAATTTTAGTATTGAACAGTGGCGGCTGGTAAGATTTTAAAGTGGTGAGAGTGAACCTTGTCATGATATGCTGGTAATGAGCATGTAAACCCAAATCTTCCAAAGGGGCAACGACTGGAGGATTCTCCCTCAATAAGTATTTGAAAAGAAAAGGGTATTTTGCATTCTGACCACCTTTAATAAAAAAATTGTTTTAACAACTATAGGTGTCAAAGCAAGTTCTGTTGAGGTACCAACAAGGCCTTGACACACTTTGAGAAATATTTTGAGCAATTCATCAACTGCTAAGTTTAACACCATCTCAATAAAATATAACATGCACCAACTTCTGTATGCTGCTCTTGCCATTTAAACTATATGACTAGTTACAAGAGAGAACTTGTGGTGCAGCCTAGATATTAATTCTATACCTAAGACTAAAGGACATGTTTATACTCAAACACTCCATTAATGGAGCTTTAAATTGAAAGTTGTATTAACAGATATCAGACCGTTTGGAAATAGCACATTCACTTAGAGACAAAGCCCAGCTACCATACCATTCAGCCAGTGCCTCATTATGTGAAGGCAAACCCACTTTGAATGCCAATCCATAAAAATAAATTGTTGTATTTACCTAGAAATGATTGGTCACTATTGTTTTGCATTTTAATCCAATCCTCCTTAACTACATCTATAATTCTCTCTGGGCATTATACAGGACTTGATAAAAACATAATACAACGCAGCCTGGCAGCAAGAAATATAGGTACCATTTTGGATAACAAAATACGCATTCTTTCACTAAAACCAGTTTTTAAACCTCGCAGATAGAGGTTAAATCGCAACCTGCAATTATAGAGAGCTGAAAGCAATGACCTTCAGAATCCCAAGGAGCAATACTGTCTTCAAGAAAAGAGTTATTGGCAACAATGCAAGAAATCAAATGAATAAATCCCTTCAATTACCGTGCATTTGTGCAAATAACTTTATTTCTGCAACGGGAACTGATAAATGTTATGCTTCACAGACCTGGGCTGGCAGCTATGTACACATCATTTTGATCATTCTTTAGTACTGTTAATGAGGAGTTCAAAATAAATACATTAAATATTGGTTAATAATAATACTCATACTGAAGGAGGATTGTGTTCTTTTATATGCACTCGCATGACCTATAATAGTAGAAACTCATGCTGGCATCTGCAGGCACACACTCCATTCCTTAGAGTATTTCTGCAAGCAACAGCATGTCTGTCAACTACTAAATGGTGTGTCGGCTCATGTACCACACCCTGCAATCATGTGTTCAGTTGTAATGTCAAAATAAATGTAATTAGTGTCTTCATTTGCCTACCTGGGCAAGAGAACTAATGTTGCTCAGCACGCAATGATCAGAACATATGGTATCCCAACTGGTATTATTCAAAGGCAATTAGTAAGGATATGAGTACAACATTATCCACAAGGAAGCAAGGAGACTCTATATGATTGTAGCATGTGCTTATGGCATCATTTATATAAACATTTGGGGGGAAAAAAAGGGAGAAGAAATGCAATTGGCAGTTGTAACAGCACTGCAATACACAAATAATACAATTGAAAACAACCCAAATTGCACGTGGTGTTCGAGGTGTGTGAGTGAAAACCAAGGTAACGACGCAGGTGACAATGTGATCAGCGTGGGCGGCGCAAAGTGACTGGTGCATGAATATACAGTGAGTAATTGGCACCATGTGGTTCCAGGTAACTTCAGGAGTTTGTTTCTATTTCGGTTCGGTGCACTGTTCGTAAACCATTTTGTGTATCGCGCCTATGATCGCGCTGGAAGGTCGACGGCGTTTTGATCCACATTAATCGGGATCATCATCAGGACTGGGTTGGGTCGAAGGCAGTGCTGGATGGGAGGAGACAGGTGTTAGTCGCCGTGGTCCGGAACGTCATAAGAGGTCATTTAGAATCAAGGGGCCAATTAGGATCGGTATCAGCGAGCAATCTGCTGATGTGCGGGAACGGAGTCCGAGAAGTGTGGAAGAAGAGGTCATCCAGGGCTGCGGATCAAACGCGCATCGCGAGGGGGCCCAGAGGTACAAAATCCTTGGAGCCGATCCGGCAGTGATTGGGGTGGAGAGACTGGATCTCTGTCAAGCGTGGAGCTTGTGTGAAGTTAGAGCAGGGCTGGCGCTCAGCAACCAATGGCATGAACTAAGAGACCTCTCAATTTCTCACTTTGAGAGTAATGGGGAGGAGGTGATAAATACATCCCATTCTGTAAGCAACCCACGTGTGATACTGGGATCTAGCTAGTAAACACAGCTTTATCTATCTCCACCTGCCTGAGTCCTCGACAAGGTTTCCACTGGTGTGACTTTGACATCTGCCCCCTGCCATGCTCTTCTCTCATCTTTTTCCTAGTGCTCATTCTGTGCCCTATCCATCCAGCACTGCCTTATAGCCTTGATGTTGATAGATGCCTCCTTACAGATGCCCCTGAAACACTCACCCCTTAGCATAGGGGCCTGGCAGGGAGGAGTGGGCAACTTGCACCAGAAAGCAGAGTAACATCTACAGGATCCATGACGATTTGTGTACAAATTGTCTAAATACATTTATTCTAAGAGACTCCTCCTGAACTGTTCTCTTCATCGAATGCTGCATTACCAACTGTGAGGATTGTCCACAGTGTTTCATGTGTGGAGTTGTCATGCATTTCGTTTTTTAAAACAGACGTTACATTATCATTATACCTATTGATATTTTATTTGTCTTTCTCAGAAAGATGGAGGGCTGAACTGGCCCTGCCAAAATTCTAACTCCTTATTTGCAGCTCATGGCAAACATCAGAAAAAACGCTTAAGATACTCAGATCTCTCATCAGAACACCGCAGTTTGCAGTGATCTGTGTGCCTTTATACATGTTGGCATGTTCTGTTTTCACCTTCTGGCTGACGTACGTAATGGTTATTTAATTATGTGCATCGCACAAAATTGAGCACAGAGCACCATGTAACAATCTTCCCAGGATGTAAATAATTCCAGAGCCATTGCCTGATAGGTTTAACCCTTGAGCACGAAAACACAACTTGAAATTGTTTGACATGAGAGTGCAGGTGTTAAGGCATCACAAGGTAGCTCTTTCACGTTACCTTCTATGCGTCTTCAAACTGCTATGAGCAGATTACCGCTATGTGAAACAGGGGAACAGTATTGCACTTTGGAAATAAGTGCAATTAAGATCCTGGGCAGAGCGTTCTAGAGGGCTGATCATACAGCACCGCCTCTGTCCTGAACACGCAGCAGTTGTAAATGTATAAATGGGGATAAGCACACTCACCTGCGCACGCGCAGACACACTTCATGACCCTAACCATGAGAACCATCTGCCTAGCATTGGTGGGACATAAGGCAGACACTTCAAATCTCCGTCAACGTGGAGTTTCAAAGACACATTAACACTTCACTTCCTATGCTAATTCTGACCTCACACCGCAGTGTAACACAGTAAATTCACATTGGTAAAAAAGATTCTTTCCAAGCCCTATTAGTCCCCCATCAACCAGCGTCGTCTTTTATTGTGACCTTATATGTATTTAGCTATGCAGCACATTAGCCTGGGTACTGAAACATCTACTGTTCTTTCACATGGAGGAAATGTACGCCCCAAGCTGTGTGACACGCCAGGTAGGAGGTCAGTGAGAAATGGTGTAGTCCAAAGCGCTGTTTTTAATATAAAAGCAGGGCCTTCAGTGGTCATATCACTGGAAATACAAGGTTTGAAAAAAATATTATTGTCTACGGTGCTCGTGGAAGACAATTTCTATGAACTGGAATCTAGAGAATGCTAAAGTGATTCTGGTATTTTACTAACCTCTGCTGGTCGTTTTCTATCAAGAAAGTTAAATAGTGGCAGTTGCCAGAAAAATTAAAAAAAGGAAAGTCCCTCAGCAGAAAGTAATTGTGGTATTTTATTGACCTCTGCTGGTTATTCTCTATCAAGACAGTTAAACAGACGCAGTTGAACAGAAAAGAAAGTCCCTAAACAGAAGCAGACAAGTCCTAGGGCTGATCTCCAGAGCCCAGAAAGTACACACAAGTACATACTAAAGTATATGTAATAAAGTATATACAAGAGCTCTTGAATGCTCGACCTAAGAAAACATGATAATGAAAAACGTGCAGTCTTTTTTGTATTTGAACTCCAATAACAACTTGGACGGGTCTTGTGGGGAGATAGGGAAGTCGCTGCTAATGTCTGTCCTGTTAGGCCTAGATGGTACCTGTACATCCGATTGTCATTACATATCACAGAAAACACACATGGAAATGTTCACACAATAACGCAGTCCTCTCCCAGCTTCTAATAGGGCTGGAATTTCTGCCCTATCAGAAGTTGGGACAGGGATGAGAATCCCGCCCCTGCTGTGATGTCTGTCTTCCAATTGGTTGCCGGGATGCACTGATTTGCGCCCTGACACCCCTCATTTTAACAGGTGTACTGTGCAGATTAAGACATGCACAGTAGAGCTATTAAATTCAGTAGATTGTGCCTGTGTGAGTGGACGTCGCTGAATTACGCACTCACACATGCGCAATCCAAGCAGGCATCTCCAGATTGCAATAAACATAAGCAATCTGAAGATGAATGCTTCGGCCCCACCCACTCCCTCCTCCTCCTGTAATGAGCAAGAGAGGCTGCTACTCACACTGGCAGAATGCATAAAAACACAAACATGTTTAAATGGGCGTGTTTTCATGTACAGTGCCAGTGAGGCGCAGTTGTCTTCACTCCGAGTATCTGGAGTGTGTAGGACCTCGCAGGTGGAAGGGGTCCACTTATTTGCTCTTGAGGACGAGCCGCCCCAGCTTACTTCAAGATTAACGGTAGTTTTTCACCAAAGTTGGTGCAGATAGGGCTGTATATCCAATGGGTCCGCTGTTGCTTTTTTCAAGAGTAGAAGCACTACAGCTTTTTTCAACAGACATGGAACAGGACCCTGACCCTCCAAAGACCAATTGCCACAAATGCAGGGGGAACAGGTATTCAGCCAACATCCTCCATGCACTAGGTGGTAACGAACCTAAAGGAGATCTTTAGGAGATGGACATGGCTGTTGCTCTAAGACAGTTCACACTCATCAACCCAAAGGAACCTAGATTGTTCAGGCACATGGCGAAAATCCCACACTGTAAGCAGTCAGCATCCTGTGGCGGACTATATACGACCAAAGGTAGCTTTACATCAGAAATTATTGCATGAACCTTGTAAAAAAATCTGCCACTTTTCACATAGAAACTTTAGGCGGTATAATATCTTGTTCATACCAATCTGGATCTGAAAATGCATGGATGATGTACATGTAAGTCACCCCACAGGTAGGCCATAGTTAGGCCTTAGGGAAGGGTGGTATGTGCATAGAAAGTAAGTATGTAGTTTGAGATGGAGTAGAGCTGTTATGTTTAATACATATGGAATATAATATAATACAGATAAAATGAAATACGTAGGGATTTAGGACCATATGTATGAAACTTTGGTTTTGCGATTCTCACATAGCGATTTGTAGAGAATCGCTATTTGAGAATCGCAAAACGCTATGTATTATTATTTGCAAATAATTTTGCGAATCCTATATATTCCTTAATTTCGGTTCGCAAATTGCAATTCGCAATTAAGGAATCGCATATTGAGAATGCAATTTCAAGCGTGCCAGGGTGTCAAAAGGACACCCTGTTGCACCCCTGAAATGTACATGTGTGCACCTCTGGCACACATAAATGCCCCAAGGGCATGTATGTGCACCACATGGCACTTTCAAAAATGCAAAAAAGTGAATTTTTCAAAGAAATCGCAAATTACCACCAACTTGAAGTTGGTGGTAATTTGCGATTCCTTAAGGCAAAATTGCACTTTTTCTGTGCTACTTACATTGCATTTAAGGAATATCAATTTGCGATTCCTTAAATGCAATGGCAAAATAAGGAACCCCAAATTTTGCGATTCCTTATTTTGCTAGGCAGTTTTTCTTTAATACATACCACTGAGCAAAATTGCGATCGCCAATGCCGAAATTCTACGAATGTCGGCGTTTGCGATCGAAATTTGGAATGTTACATATGTCCCCAGGTTGCTTGAGGTATGTAATGTAAAATGTATTTTGCATTTTGTTTTCAGCTATCTGTTTGTCTTCAAAGAGAAGAATTTACGATTGCAATAAAGGAACAGAGGAAGAAAAAGCAAAAGACACAGTACTACCGGCAAAAAACTGAGAACAAAAAAAGGAGATGATGGACAGAATATAGTGGGGAAAAAAACAGCTGCTGGTAAGAGAACTGAGGCATTTCTTAAAACAGTGTGTTAAAAATGTAGGAAATTATCTCAATAAAAAGAGAGCTTAACCAACAACTCGGAAATCAAACGGCGTAAGTCATGTTCAAAGTGAAAAATGTTCTAAAAAATCAGGTCATCTGACTCTAAGGTAAAAACAATTTAGTGACATATGAAGATTATTGTTTAAAAGTATGGTAATAAAGATTTTGATAAGAAATATAAAGCAGTATAAGAGAAGAAATTGCATTGAAGAAAAAGAACACATAGAAATTTTAGTAGATAAAGCGTTTACCTTAAAGAGTAAATTATTTATCCTAATAGTAAATAGAACGAAAACACTGGCTAAAACAGCGGCGCTGCATCGGTCCTCTTCAGTCGCAATCCCTCGATAGGTCAATTCTTGCAGCCATGACAGGCGTTGTGTTGATTTTCAGAGTTGCACAGCGATGCATGGAAATTCTTCTTGCACCGGGAAGATGCATCGGGAAAACCGCCACAAGAAGAGCTATGCATCGATTTCTGCAGTTCACCTTTCTTCCAGCTCCCGAATAGCAACATCAATCTCCAGAGGCCCCAAACTGGCAATGGCACCCTCTGGCAGATCAGAACTCACTTCAGCATAGTTCAGGGAAGCTGGGGGGTGAAGTCTTTGTGTCCCGGAGACTTCAGAACAGGAGGCCTGCACACACAGGCCCTTGGAGATCTCCTTCAAGCAGGGGACACAGCACACAGCAAAGTCCTTATCCTTTCCTTGTCAGAAACAGCAATTGCAGACCAACCCTAAACAGCACACAACAAAGGGGCAGTACTTCTCCTTCAGTATCTCCAGCTGTTCTTCTTGGCAAAGGGTCCTCTTGAATTCCAGAGTTGATCAAAAGTTTGGGGTTTTGGGTCTGAAACTTATACCACAAAATGTCTTTGTTCTCTTTGTGCATGGGGCTCTGAGCTCAGTTCAAACCAGTTATGCCTTCACTGGGGCAGCATGACCACAGGAGGTGGAGGCAGCATCGCGCAAGGGAGACAGGCTCCGTTCAGATGCAAGATCAATCTCTTCCCACCACCCTATATGCAGCTAGGGCCTATTCAGTTCAGGGCTGACTCATCCTGGAAGGGACAGGCACACCTCAAACCGCTCCCCAGAGGCTGTCTACAGGGAATGCACATCCTCTGTCTCTGTCACAGTGAAACCAGACAGTCAACCTACAAACAGGCAGAGGCACACAGGATGGTTGAACAAGAAAATAGCTACTTTCTAAAAGTGGTATTTTCAAAAACGCAATTTAAAAAACATCTTTACTAAAAGATGTGTTATTGCATTCTGACTTCAGGGATATCAAGCTAAATTTTTCTATCTTATCCCTATTGGAAGATATGCTTGTAAAATGTTACAAAGCATTCCCCATTCTGTCCTATGGGGCAAGATAGCCTTTCAATAATGAAAAATGAAATTGGCATTATTTCACTATCGGGACATGTTGCTCACACCAGTACATCTCCTACCTTTCACATACACTGCACCCTGCCTGGGGAGTACCTTGGGCCTTCAATAGGGGTATCCTATATGTAAGAAAAAGGGAAGGTTAGGGCCTGGCAAGTAGGTGTTCTTGCCACGTCAACATGGCAGTTGACAAACTGAGCACAGACACTGCAGGTACAGGCCTGAGACATATTTTCAAGCCTGCTCATGTGGGTGGCACAATTAGTGCTGCAGGGCCCCTAGTAGCATTTGATTTACAAGCCCTGGCATGACTAATTGTACTTTACTAGGGACCTACTAGTAAATCAAATATGCCAATCAGGGAGAACCAATCACAAAAACAATTTACACAAGGAGCACAAGCACTTTGACATTGATCAGCAGTGGCCAAAGCATCTAAGCCAGCAAAAATGAAATCCAGCAGAGTATGAAAAACACAGGAGGTAGAGGCCAAAAGTCAGTGGAAACCACACCAAGGATGCCAAGTCTAACACGTGTCCCCTTCAGCTGAAATGTGGGGAGAACTACTCACCCTCTTGGAAGTTCTCATTACTAAGGGGGAAGAATCTGGACAGACCTAAAAGCATTGGCGTGTTTTGTACCAGGGCGGTGTTCCACCGTAAAGTCCATTCCCTGTAGGGAGATGGACCACCTCAACAGTTTTGAGTTCTCACCCCTCACCTGCATCAACCATCTGAGGGGCCTTTGGTCCATCTGAACCCGGAAGTGATTACCAAACAAGTAGGGTCTTAGCTCCTTCAGTGCCCAAACCACAGCAAAAACTTCCCTTTCAATCGCACTCCACCTCTGTTCCTGGGAAGTAGCCTGCTAGTGATGAAAGCTACAGGTTGGTCCAAGCCCTCGTCATTCAATTGTGAGAGTACTACTCCCACACCATGCTCTGAAGCATCTGTCTGCACAACAATTCTTTGGAGACGTCAGGTGCCTTAAGCACGGGAGACATGCACATGGCAGATTTCAGGGCATCAAAAGCGGTCTGACAGGTGACAGTGCAGATCACCTTTTTGGACTGCTGTCTTGAAGTCAGCTCTGTCAAGGGGGCAACAATTATGCCATACCCATTGACAACCTGTCTGTAGTACCCAGTGATACCAAAAAAGGCTCTCACCTCTGTTTGAGTCTTGAGGGCTCCTGAGCCAGAATGGTGTCAATCTTTTTTTGAAGGGGCACCACTTGGCCGCTCCCTACCTGGTGTCCTAAGTACACCACAGACCCATGTCCTATCTGGCACTTACTAGCCTTGATAATGAGGCCTATCCTTTGCAGAGCCTTCAACACTTCACAGAGGTGTTGCAAGTGGTCCTCCCAGCTGAAGCTGAACACATTCCTCCAACCCGGACAGTACCTGGTTGACCAATCTCTGGAATGTGGCAGGGGTGTTCTTCAACCCAACGGGCATGACTCGGAACTGGTAGTGCCCCTTTGGCGTTGAAAACCAGATCTCTCTTTGCCCCATCGGTTAAGGCAAACTGACAGTACCTAGACGTTAAATCAAATGTACTGAGGTACCGGCAGCTCCCAACCCCTCAATGAGCTTGTCAGCTCTGGGGATGGGGTGCACATCAGTCTTGGTGACTGCATTGAGCCCACGGGAGTCCTCACATAACCGGAGTTCTGGGTTGTCACTGGGTGCAGCTGCTTTTGGCACTAAGATCACTGGGCTAGCCCAGGGGCTGATTGAGGGCTCTATTACCCGTAATGACAACATCTTGGAAACTTCTTCCTTGATGCTAGCCTGACTTTGTCAACTACCTTGTAAAAATGTTGCTTCACAGGTAGACTGTCCCCAGTGCCCGCATCTTGGTCACACCAAGTGGTGATTCCTTGAGTCATGGAGAACAGGGAGGCAAACTGTCCCAGTACCTGGCAACAGTCCCTCTCCAGCTCTGGGGTCAGGGTAGGAGAGAGGTTTACCCCATTGTAGGAAGCTGGCTCTGTATATACTATACCAAAGTGAGATATGGTATGCACAGAGTAGGCAGAGGTAAAGTTAGATAGCACCTCACTCCCTATTTGTGGTAGTGTTGTTGAGCAGTAAGGCAGTATCAGAGGACAGTGTTAAGCATTTGTTGTACATACTCAGTCAGCAAATGAATTCACACACTCAAAGACTGAACTTCAGACCAGTTGTTTTTGTATAAAAAAATATTCTTTTAGTTATTTTATTATCTAGAACCAAGCAAGCCTGGCACATGTAAGCAATAAATAGTTTACAGTAGTAATGTAATTGAAATACAGTTTGAATGATAATTGTATATGCACTTTGGTTTGATTTACAGTATGGATGCAGAGAAATGCAATACTTAGTAAATGCAGTACATAGACTTGAATAGGCTTTTTAGTAAAATAGCAGGTAAATACCTTTTGAGATTACTAGGCTTAAACAGAGTAATATACCTAGATACTACTGTGAGTAATTTCCTGAAAACAGGTAAGTAAAATCGTTTTTGTTAGATTATGGAATTTTAAAACATTTCTTTAGTTTCTCAAACTCCACACTTAGAAACTTTTCACAGAAAAACTGTCAATGCGTTATATTCTTTTATATATAAGTACTTATTAGTCACCTAGCTTTAGTTAAGCTTTGCATCTTTCATAGTTTCTGTTACCTAGCAATGTGGAATCTTGATCTCGTGGAAGCTCCAGTCTTCAGTTATTGAGTGGAGGCTGATCAAAAGAGACACCTGTTGGATCTATTGTGTTGTTCTTCTGTCAAGAATAAATCTTCTTCCAACCTTCTTCTGGACTACCTGGATTTTATTTGATTGGATATAACATAAATTTGGCGACGAGGTGGAGAAGACAACACTACAGGGACTCACCATGGAATCACCATTTCCTTCAATTATTGGAGGAAAATAGTGTTATCAGTTTTGAGGGAAGTATTTGGGATGTGGTAGTTGAGGTTCTGGGGGTAAGACTCAGGGGTCCCCCAGGGTCAAGGATGCACTCTAGTTACACCCTCAGTGGAACTAGGGCAGCCAGGTGCAGAGTGCTGAGGTCCCTATGTTATCCAATGAAGGATAGGGGGCCTCTGGTTGGTGGCTGCTGGCAAGCAGGCCACTTTGTTGTGGGAGCAAAGCTCCTGGACTTTAGCTCAGGGCAAATAGGGAAACAAAGTAGCACCAAAGGTGCACCCTCAGCGGCACTAGGGCAGCTGGGTGCAGGGTGCTGTTTCAACGTCGGGTGCCCTGTTGTTTTCAAAAGGGAAACTCAGGTTTGCAAAGGCACTGCAGGCTTGGGTACGAAGGTCTTCTGGGTGCGACCAACACTTCGAGAGGTAGGTTGGGAAGTTAGGGGTTTGTTAGGCACTGTCGGTTTGGCCACCCAAGGCCGTGGGGCGTGGGGCGTCGTGGCGTCGTGGCGTCGTGGCGTCGTGGCGTCAGGTGCAGTGGTGCCTTTTGGGGTCGGACCTTCTTATCAGCTCCCCGTCACAGTTGGGTGGACCTTCTGGATTTAGGCTGCAGGCATCGGCTGGCGGCTTGAGGCATATCAGGATCACCGGGTCTCAGGTCAGGATCACTGGGGTGACCTCCTCGTGGTGTTTGCCCACTTGAGCTCGGGCCGTGGATGGCGGATGCAGAGTGGGGTGGTTTTGCGGTGTCCGACCGGAGCCAGAAGTTGCAGATCAACAAATCCGGTGTTCCCGGGAGATAAATGCCTTTTTTTAAGGCAGGCAGGTCCACCAGGGTTTTTGAGGTTGCTACTTGCAGGACACACCTGGATTTCGCAGGAGCAGGTTCAAAAGGGAGACAGGCCCTTAGGGCTAGGGCCAAGTCAGTGAGCGTCTTCCTCCTGTTAGCTGCTGCACGGCTGTTCGGTCCTTCTTCTTCTTCTTCTTGTAGTTTCTTCGTGTCTAAGGAAGCAAGGTTCAGGGTTGCCCCTAAATACTAGATTTAGGGGTGTAACAGGTAGGTAAAAGGCAGGGACCAATGGGTCCCTTTCCTTAGGTGGGTACACCCCCTATTATGCCACCCTCCAGTGTGAGGGGGCATGAGCATGTCCCTGGTTGGCTGAGTACCCCCAATCTGCAAGATGGCGGGAACTGAGAGTTGTGCTTTACCTCGCCTCCCTCACCTAAGGGGTGGAGTTGGAAGAGGTGGGCACACCTCTCTTCCTCACTTGTTTATCCCGCCAGTTCTCCCGCCCAATGTGGCGGTCAGAACCAGTTGGGACCAGTTGCTGAAAGCTGCAAGTGGCCTGGGAAGCTCACAAAGGGGGCAAGCCTTTGAAGCTTCCTCTTCGCGAACCCTGCCCATCCTGGGGGAGGAGGCTTGGAACCTCGTCCCAGGATGTGCATTGTTTCAGGCCCCCAGAGAGCAGCAGGCTCATGGGTCTTGAAACATGTCTGGTGGTGGCAGCTGGTAGCAGCCCCTCAGCATGGACACTAGTGGTGGGTTAGTTTTCAGGGGGTATCTCTGAGATGCCCTCTGTGTGCATTTGTCATTAAATCCCACACTGGCATCAGTGTGGGTTTAATGTGCTGAGAAGATTGATACCAAACTTCTCAGTTTTCAGTGTAGCCATTATGGTGCTGTGGAGTTTGTACTGACAAACTCCCAGCATTATATACTCTTAATGGCAGCGCTGCATTTGGAGTGTCTAAGAATTGACTTAGACACTGTAGGGGTACAGGGCTCAAGCACCTGTACCCTCACCACTGGTATAGGGCACCCAGCTGGAGGGGTGACTGATCTATGTCAGGGCAGTGGGTTGTAGGCATGGCACACAGAGATGTGTGCCATGTTGACCCTTTACTTTGCTCTGCACCAAAATACGCAGCCTGCTAAGGCAGTGTGTGAGTGTAAAGGTACAGGACCTCTAAGGGTGGAACAACAAGTGCTGCAGCCCTTAGGGGCCGTCTCTGGTCACAGTGTCCTGGGTACCTGTGGTACCATTTACCAGGGGCTGACCTGTGGCCAGAGATGGCAATTGGGTTTAGGCTTCAATGCAGTTTTTGGAAAAGGACATAGGCCCTGGCTACCTGATTAGCAGGAGCCCAGGGCACACTCAGCCAAAGCACATCAGCAATTCAGCAAAAAGTGCGGGCAACCATGCAAAAAAGAGGGCACTTTCTCACACCCATCCACTGACCCATCATGTTCCTTTGCTAACAGGAGGTCAGGAAGAGGCTCACTTCAATCGAAGCCCATGTTAGATGTGAAGACATCTAACATGGACTTCGATTGAAATTCATAGAGCATATTACCTGGGTGCAGATAAAGCCACTATACATGTGCTGCAGGTGGTGCAAAATGCGGCCGCGCGCCTGCTAAAGAACGTCCCCAGACGCTCCTCAGCCACTGCCGCCTTGCGCGACCTCCATTGGCTGAGCATCCCAGAACGTGTTAAATTCAAGGCACTCTGCTACATGTTCAAGGCCAAGCAGGGCAGCGCCCCAGTATATGTTCAGGGGCTGGTAAAGCCCTACAGACCCCTGCGCTCACTAAGGTCATCGGACACTGGCAATTTCACAGTACCAAGATGGAAGTTGACAAAAATGGGAGGCCGTTCCTTTTCCACCCTGGGTCCTAAGTACTGGAACTCCCTCCCATTGGCATTAAAATCTGAGACCAACTTATTCCGCTTCCGTAAGGCTCTGAAGACCCTGCTCTTTACTAAGCGTGACCAATAGTCGGCTGAGGCCTCAAGTCAAGGTGACACTCCCTCTTTCTTCTACAGTCTATCCCTGGCGCCGGGAAACCCATTGTGGGTAGCTGTGCGCGATACAAGCTTAAATAAATAAAATAAATAAAATATTATCAAGCCCATTATCGCCGCTTTATCGGCAGTTTCCTGCCGATAAAAGCAGCAATAATGTAACGCCCTTACTTGATAATATACCCCCATGTTTTTTTAAACCAACATCACCAGCATCGTTTTTGTCAGGGAACACGAGAAAGTCAATGATCTAAAAAAATCCAGTGATAAAAACTATATTAAATTGTTGACATGATACACCAGGAATATGTTTTAAGTAAATGTGGAAAATCTGGTAAAATAGAACTAGGCAAAACACCTCTGAATGTTTTACTATGGACTGCTGAGGAGAAAAATATTTCCTATTTCGTTTTTCCAAGAAGAATACTTTCATTCTTGTGTCCTCGCAGCAAACAATATTTAAATCCATTAAGGTATATAACCAATAGCAACAGAAAAACAATATATCCATAGGATTATGTTAGCCTTTAGACATAGTCAACAATTTGCAAAATGAACTGATGTGTTGATACCCAGCACACTGCTGATTATTTATGTTTACATTAGATGGGGGTCACTTAAATCAGCTGTACAACTCAAACGGAGCTGGGTTTCCTGTATATCAATCTTTGGGAGCAATCTGATTGTATGGACCTTTGAAGGTCGACGAAGAGAAATGATTAGCAATCATCAACATAAACAATACACCATTAAAGATTTATTGTTGAGTAAATAATGAGAGTTATTGTGAGTTAAAGGGTTTTAGCTTCAAATCTTTTTATTTATTAGACATTCATCTTAAATTAAAAAAAGCTTTTGAAAATCAGATTGGAAATTTAATCTCAGTCATAATTCACGGACATATAAAATAAGGCTAGGTAACCTCTCGCGTAAACATTCTAGGAGATCAGAGACAAGTCTCTAGTCAGAATGTCGGGGAAAGAGAATCCCTGTAGGATCTGGCTCATGGGTTCTGGGGTCAAAATTCTGCTCTGCAAGCCAGCAAGACCTAAACCTCTCTAGGAACACGCACTAATATAAAAATTATATGTTGCATCATTATTTTCTTTTGTCTTCTTCATCCACAAATAAAATATCAGCAAACTCCTGTCCTGAGAACAGATTCATGTGTCATGTTCTCACCAGGGCATAATAATCTTTCAGACGTAATATTCTACACATTATAAATATGCCGATTTTCTTTTGTAAGATTCACTGCAGAACCTCCATAATTTGTCCGAAAACACAAGAAAGTCAATGATCTGAAAAGAATCCAGTGATAAAAACTATATTAAATTATTGACACAAATGCATCAAGAGTGAGTTTAAAGTAAATGTGAAAATACTGGTAAAACAGAACTAGACAAAACACCCCTGAGATTTTACTATGCAGTGCTGAGGGTAAACATTTTCTTATGCAGCTTTTCCAAGAAGAATGTTTTCATTCTTGTGTACTTGCAGCTCATGATAATTAAATTCGTAAATATATACAAACAATAGCAACACAAAAACTATATATCTATTGCATTATGTTTGCCCCTAAGGATAGTCACAATTTTCAAAATAGGCAAAATGCGCTGGTACGTTGATAGCCAGCGCACTTCTGATCATTTGTTTAAATTTGAAAGGGGGGAGGGGTTGCTTAAATTAGCTGCAAACCTCAAAAGACTTGTGGGTGTTTTAAAGAAAAACAAGGTATCAACCTATGTTTGTGAGCATCTCACCCCAGCCTGATGCAGACCTACGCTAGCCCTCAGGTTAACCAAAAAGCAAACTAACTCATGGTCTCTGTTTTGACCAACAGAGATCTCTGCAGGCGAGACCCCCAGGCTTGCATTTCAACCCTAAGGCAGACAGCAGCACACAGTGTCACTTTGCAATTTGGTTTCAACTTCAGCTGACATTGTTCTCCAACTTCCCTTCTCATTTCACTGAGCCCCAATTTCTCAATGGGTAGGCAGTCATTTAGATCATGGTAAGTAAGAAAGGACCTGATTATGATGGTGGTCGTACGAGCGTACGACCGCCATCCTGTTGGGAACAGGACTAATAGACTAGCTGCCGGCGGTCCCGTCATCAGGATTAGGATGTTATCACCTTCAAGGCGGTCGCAATCTGTCATTTTTGTATTGCAGTGTGTGCTGCGGCCTGCAGCACAGGCCGCATTCCAAAATAAACACATTGCACATATGCCTGCCTCATGGTGCAGGGGGTATGTAGGGGAGCACCATAGGTTCCCCCAATGCCCATATCAGAGGGCGGGAGAGAAAATGGGGGCCTGCTATTGGCCCCCAAGTCACTTTTCACCTGCCTTTTCATGGTGGGTTAACCTCCATGAAACGGCCGGCAGAAAGGGGCATTGTAATCCTTATGGCGGTGCCAATATTGTGGGGATTGCAGTCCATACGAAGCACTGACAGGCTTCTTGAGCCCGTCGGATGTGTGGGGGTTGTTTTCTCCACCTGCCCTCCATCTGCCCGCCATCATAATGCGGTGGGCGGTCATGTAGGGTCCGATGACGGTGGGACCGCCACTGATGGCCTGACGGTGGAGGTCTCTCTGCATCGTAATGAGGCCCTAAGTCTTTATTTGCATGATTAACTAAACCTGTTGAAACTAAATACATAGTAAGAGTGAGTAAAACAAGATTATGAATGGCAAAATAGACAGTGATTCATACCCAACATGTAGCTTATAGGGCAGCTTATAGTATGCATGCTGCACGTGCACATTTAAAGCAGATAATGAATTGTGAAAATGCATCGGTGGTTGTGAGAAAAACAGGCCCCACTGCAACATTTTAATTGATTGTATCAGATACCTGTGAGCAGCATGAGGAGGCTCAAACCAGCCTCAATGCCAGAGATTCCCCTTTATTAGGTTTTCCAGTCCAGTCTTGTCACTGAAATGAAATAACTGGAAATCTGTCTATTTTTATGGGGGCCCACAAAAACAATAAAGAAGGGACCTGCCCCTGTGCCCCTCTCGTGGCTATTGCCCTGCCTATAATTGATATTAACCACATTATTACCTTTATGTGACTATATAATAAAAAGGTCATCTGTGGGTGTGAAACTGAGGCCATTTAATTTCAAGGGGTGAAAACCCTGATCAAGCAACAACCACAATCCTTGTTAGGGTGAAAAACAAAAGTCACTAAATTAACCTGTGCTTTACCCTCGGGTAGCTTGGCGCCAAAGCAGTCAGGCTTAACTTAGAGGCAATGTGTAAAGTGTTTATTCAGCACACAAACAGTAAAAAAAAGTGAAATCACAGCACAAGAAAAATTCTAAACTAATTCAGAAAAATGTAGTAAATATTATTAAATAAAATTATACTAGAGCAAGAAAAATCCAACAGGTAGAACCAGAGACATTGAATTTCAATCGCACCTAAAAGCACAAATCTCTACTTGTGGTCATCTGGTAGTGACAGCCAGGGGAAAGTCGCAAGTTTAGGCCACCTGTGATGGAATGTGGTTCAGTTTAGGACCATGTTTGTCCCACTGTAAAGTTACTTTCTCAAGTACTGTGCAGCAGGCTTGTTGGGTAGTTGCAGGAACAGATTGTTTTTTCTCTGTAGCTCACACAGGAGGTCAGTCAACTGACGCTTGTAGTAGCCTGGGATGGAGGTAGGTGAGTCTTTCTTCTTAGAAAACCAGGCAGTCCTTCAACAGCAGGGCAGTCCGCTGGTAGCAGGACATATCTTCTTCTGTAACTTCCAAAGGTCCAGGAGTGTTCAATATTTATACATGGTGCCTCCCTTTATGTGGGGGGAAGGGGTTGACTCCAAGTCCTACCCTCACATCTGGTTCTGGAAAGTTCTTCCTCTTTCCCTGTCAAGGCACCAAACTGTCTAGGGATGACAAAGGCAGGAAAGGCCCGGTGTCAGGTTCCTTTGTGTATGCAGAAGGCAACATCCTTTTAGGTGTACGTGGGGGTGGGTACAGACCCTTCCTAATCATCCTGTCCACATCTAGGCCCCCTATATGTTACTGTCTGGAAACAATACTGGCTGCCTCTCAGAGTTCCAGATCTGACATATTCCACACCGATACTGAATCCATCCTTCTATTTGATTCCTTCTCCAAGCATATAGAGCTTCCATATGGGTAATATCCTTTAAAAGTTAAGATTGACATTGACAATTGTTCCTTCTGTGTTCCTCTTCTTGTATGAGTGTGAAAATAGTTGTATTAGTTTTAATTTTATAGCATACCTGTAAAAAGGGTCAGCCCCGATCGCACCCGATGCCCAGGCTGCTGGTGCAGGGCGACTCTTTGTTTCCTTCTTGAGTAGTTACCAAATAAAGAGACGGGCACTGAAAGTAGGAAGACAAGGAAAAAGGTTTATTACTCATGAGGAGAGCATGTCCTTTGGGACACTCGCATGGTGTCTTCGGGAGGTGCTCTAACAAGTTTCTCTGAGGCTTCGTCTTTTATACACAGGTTTATGGCACACAGGCATCCTTTATTACAATCAACACATTGTATAGTATGGAGGTATTCCAACACGTGGCTACAGTAGGGCCCTTATTCTCCATGCAATAGGAGGGGGCTATCATGCGGCTGAGTGTTCTGCTGATTCCATTGGAATGTGTGTGCCTGATCGAGTCTCAGGGGGTGGGGTGGCCATGATCAATAGTAGCTTCTTCCAAGAGAGACGAGTGCATAAAGTAGTGGGCAATAAACTGTATCCTCGGGCTAAGGGATGACCAGCGGTCCGTGCAAACATTCAGGCTCGGAGGAAGAGGTCATCAAAGGAGGGGTATTCATGGAGGGACAGGAGGTGTTTGGTCAGGCGCGGGGTGCGATTCTTAGGGACAGAGTCATGCGGGAGGGGTGGGCTCATGACTCGCGCATGAGAGAGCGGGGGCAGTCAGGGTGTATGGGGGAATGCTTGCAGGGTCAGGGAAGTGCGCTGATGAGCGATCGTGAACAGGGAGACCATGGTACCTAAAATGGCTGTCATGTACATGTGTGCATGGATCTATGCTGGCGGGATAACACACTCAGTGTTTTCGCGATATCCGTTCTGCTTACAACAAGGGGTGCTATGAACACAAATGAACGCCGCTTATGTACATACACATTGCTATTTTTAACAGTCGCCTCTTTTTACATAAGCAAGTTCAATTTCTACATAGTCGATGTGATTGGCGGAATGCAATACATGTTAATTTACACCTGTCGGGTTCTTCATACAAGCCTAGAGATCGGCATAATATTTAGTCGGTGAAGAATCAAGAAAAATGTTCCGACACATAAAAATCAAGTCCACATTTTCTTTCTAGTGGCATCATATACCGAAAGAACGCTCTCATACCTTCCGGCTTGTCAGTACTATAGGGGATTTTGGAAAACTAACCACATGAGTGACCGACGAAACATTTCTTAAAAGGCAATACAAAATGGTTGAGGGAGGTATTCAATTTGATACAAGTAATTTAGTCAAGGGGCGAATAGAAAGTTCTGGAAAAGGGGGAGGGTCTTTGTCGCAATGTCTTTTAACATAGTCCGTCTTCTTTTGTTGGCGCTGCTGAGCACCGGCGGTGGAGCTATAGGTCCAGCTCGGATTCGTCCTTACACGTTGCAGGGTGCGATCAGTCCTCTGCTGTTAGATCACAGTCCTGTTTCCTAACTTATTGTCTTAGGGGTGCCTTATGCTGGGCACCTGCGTGTCTTTCTTTTTCCGTGACAAAATCCCAGTCCATAGTCAAATTTTATATGAAAGAGTTTGTTGAACAATCGAGGGAGGAGAGGGCGGAGTGGGGCCAGATCTTCGAACACACCAAGGGACCAAGGGAGCAAAGGACAATGAGCAGGCAGGCCCATCAGTCGGAAAAAAAGGGACGGGGACTTCAGGCACGAGTGGGTCAGCAAGTCGAGGGCTTCAAGGCAGCCCCTTATTTCTTCATCAGCTGAACTTGAAAGTTGTGCCTCGTCCCGCGTCTCGTTGCTCTGCGGCTCCACCTTTGGTCGTCACACGTGCTCCATGATCTGTGGCCAGGCTGTGCGTCACGTCCAGCTCCTCTCCTTTGGTGATTGTATCTTTGAATGGGTGAAAAACAAGTTTTTAGACAAACTGGTCGGGAGAACAGATATACATCTCAATTCCTTCCCTATTCCTGAGTAGGTGGGGGATAGGTTCATCGGTCACAGTCAGAGGTCGTTATTTATGGAGTCTGTAGAAGGGCATTGCATATTGAATTCATAGACTTGTTTGGCGTTCATTCGCGATATATGATAAGAGAAATTGAACTTTTGTACACAATGTATTACGTTACAAAAAAAAAATCGAGTCCTTATGGAGAGACTCGTTCTTCCCTTTAACCCAAGTATCGACAATATCACATCTCCTTTCGGGGTCGGCTAATTCTTGCAAGCAGGGGCGTTATCATAGGGTTGATCGGGGCGCGTGGGTGCTTTTGGACAGGGAGCTGGGATCGATCGGGGGAAGTGGGGTACTCTGGACATCCGCACTTAGGTGCAAGGGGGTGGGGCAATCGGGGCATTGGGGATCGCATTTTCTAACGAACTGAGAAACAGAAGACCATTGACGTTATAGTTCCCTTATAAAAGGCCAGATTAGGGGACATCCGTCGTCTTACCCGTCCTTTCCTTCATTACCAACTCGGGTTCTATTGTTTGCAGAAGGGAGAGGTAGTAATATGGTAAGTCTCAATCGTTTTGGGTTTGGTCAATTTTGCTGAACACCTTTGCGTTCGAGGAAACCCAATTATGTTTGTGTCGGAGGGACACAACGCCACCATACAAGAAAAAGAGGAAACGGGGGGGCTTCTGGAGAGAGGGAGAGAGAGAGAGAGAGAGAGAGAGAGAGAGAGAGAGAGAGAGAGAGAGAGAGAGAGAGAGAGAGAGAGAGAGAGAGAGAGAGAGAGAGAGAGAGAGAGAGAGAGAGAGAGAGTCGTACTCTAAACGAACCATTCGGTACACGTATGCCGTGGGGAGAGAGAGAGAGACGTGTACAATAATGGTCCATTCAGTGTGCACACAACTTAGAACGGCAGGGGTTAAGTAATGCGTAAACACAAGCGGAGGGACGACGTAGATCCATACATCACGTACACACAAACTCAGACGGGGGAGACAGTACAGGTATTACATAAAAAGATCCAAGACAAAACATAAAACAGTTATTGGCCACAATTATCCTTTTCTGTGTGCTGAGCATCTTTATCATCCTAAGCTCCTTTACCTTTTTCTTATCTTTTATTCGTTGGCTGCCTCTTACTGGTGGCTTTGATTGTACACACTTACGCCTTTGGCAACTGGTCATGGACTAACCTGGTCGGGCTAATGCTCACGGAGGTTTATTCGAGTCATTTTTAGCAAGTGCGTTTCCAGGCTGAGACAACAGTTGGTGTCAATTGGAGAGCAATGGGGCAGCTTTTAGTTATATGCCTATGAGGATGCGGAAAAGGAGGTAGTAGGTTTTCAAATATTGGCAATATCCCTAGTCCTCTCGGCGGAGGATACTTGTGTAACCCCTACCTCGAAATACCCTAAACTTTTCCCTACTTAGTTAAACGTAAGAACGCTTAATCATGTGTGTACATTATTCTTCTTTACTTTATTCGGGGTTTGTCGTGGTTAGGTACTATAATCAGACCCCTTTTCCCGTCTCTTCGTCTGTTGGATCACCGTTCTTGTCGGCATTCCGAGGTGACCTGCAGAGAGAGAGAAAAGGAGGGAAGGGAGAGCAGGCTACATTGATACGCACTCGCGCGCATAAACCCAGGAAGGTTTTTACTTACTGCGTACTCGGCCTATTTCCACAGGATGCAGTCACTGCCAACTGGGGCGTTTAAGCCCAGGTGGACCGTTAGTGTGATTTTTCTTATACAGGTAGCATATAAAGTGTGGGCTAAATACCTGGATCTTCAGCGGTTGCCTTTGGCTGTATAAAAAGGAAAAATACACAACTAAAATTCGACCCTTCATATTTGCAATATTTCTACGTGTTATACCTTTTCAACCCTTTATCTAATCGAGCTTAGTCATTCCACCTACATTTCAGTTATATCGAAAAATAGGGGTTATTCATTCAAGACTTTATCAATTTACACGGACAATTATAGTTGCTTTCTCAAAAAATCTTTAATAAGAATGTCGATGCATAAATACGGGCCTACAACCCCGTGGACCGGCCACGGAGCAGGCTGGAGCGGAGTCGTTGGTCGTTTATTTCACATAAAAGTGCGAAAAGCGCAATAAATTTATGTCGAGACTTCAGTGTGAGCGAGTGTCATAAGTGTTGGGCTTCCAACTTTCAATAATCATGATGTGCAAAACTCAAACAACAATTCATTGTCCGAATGTTCAATTAATACCCATCTGATGTCAATTTACCGTCTGAACACATAATCAGTACCCATCCAATATCAATTCATTGTCCGAACCTATAACCAGTACCCATCCCATATCAATTCATGTGGTTAAAAAAAAACCTTCATACATATCTCATGACACCAGGGCCGAACAATCGGGGTACAACAAGGAGTTGAAAGTTTCATTTGCATCGGCGCCATTTTGAGTGCAGTCAGGCAGAACCAGGCATAGTCTAAATGTCTATTAACTCGTGGTTGGCCCAGAGCTTCCTTTGGCAGTCCAAAAGTTCCGTTAAAGGGCAAAAGAATGGATCGGTGGTTCGAACCATCAGTCAAAAAGGGGAGGGAGGCAACAATGTTCCTACCGGGTCATACTGTGCTTTCACCGGAACTGATCCGAATTGTGGTCTATAGGACTCTAGTCATTCAAACTGAGGCTGGCGCCAGCATGGGAGCGCCGACGTCCTGCGGCTACATTTCCATCGTTCCGTGGGCAATCATGGCAGTCACTCCCCATCGGGGGTATTTGCGGGAGTCGGGGACTCCCGCGGCTCCTCTAGAATCTTCAAGGTTGTGGAGAACTATGACGGTGGAGTCAATAAGTGACCGGGCCATTCCTTCATGCTAGGTCCGCTCTTGCCAGGTCGATCGCCATTTTGAGAGTTCGGCAGCTACCGGCGATCGCGGGGTAAAGTGAGCGGACGGGCTCCACCCTGCCGGGCGAGGCGTTGCAGCATCGCCACAGTGGAAGAACCCTTTTCCGGGCGCCTGGAGCGTTGAGGGTGCAGCTGGGAAGCCTCCACCTGGGGAGGCGGGAGAGGCCTGTTCGCACCGTCTCTCCCTCCCAGTGCACCCCACGGCGTCTTGCTGGACATTTGTTATGGCCGGACCAGGCGATGAGGACGAGGGGGGGGTCGGAGGCATGTGCAAGACATCCCCCCCCAGTGTTGTCGCAGCCATTATAAAAGAAAGAAGTGGTGTCTGGCGTGTTGTCGCTGCCGTCACGAAGGAGAAAAGAAAAAAAAATGTCCCGTCCGTCTTTGGGCCGGGCTTCCGGTGGATGTCGGCCGGACGCCCCTTGCTCTGGCCCCATGACCGGGTTCCTTGGTTCATCGGCTGCAGCCGGATCCCATCGGCCCCAGCCCCCGGCCGTTGGTGGCCGGACTGGAAGAGCATGTGGCGGGACTACCTGCAACTCTCAAGGGCCACCGCGGCCGGACTGGGAGAGAGAGGGGAGGGTCGAGGACATTCCCCCCCCTGCAACTCTCCGGTGTTGTCAAGGCAATCCCCTGGCCGGGTCCCGCTGGCCTCGGCCTCTCCTCCGGCTACACCCTACGTTAGGATCTCCTGGCCAACTGTTGGCAGCAGGACCCGCCTTATATGGGTTGCTTTCGGCTGGGCGTGGCCGCAACCCTGCTCCACTTTGGAAGGTTCCAGAGTGGGGGCGGATGTTCTGTTGACTTGCATTTTCCCCAGTTTATCGTTCTTATTGTTTTCAGGTTTCTCATTACGGGTTACTAAATAGGTTTTACCATTAAGTATTGTTATCGTTTTCCTTGTTCGTTATTTAATAAAAAGTTCATTTTTCGTCAGTGGCCTACTGAATTCGTTTTCCTATTCCCTTCTTTCCAGGTTGTTTCATGCTAAAGTTTTTCTGTTAACAGGTTACAGTGATTACTTCGTTACTATTGTATATGTCCTTTTTACTAGGGGTGTTCTCTGGTCAGGCCAGGTGACCTACCTCCAGTAAATGGTCCGGGTGAGACTGGCGTATCAGTCAGTGGGGAGTAGATAGGTATGACAGATTACAACGGGGGACAAAGGTCCGCATTACCTACCCTTCACTACTTGCAAAGACTAGAGTATGGTGACTTCTGTGCTTGTTTGCAAAAATAGAGAATACCTCCAAAAAGAACCAATTCCAAACAGTCAATGTTTGGACAAACAATCAATCAATGAGGAACGAAATAGGTACGACGTGTTAAAGGTTTGCGTTACCTACCCTTCACTGTCGGCAAAGGGAGAGAGAATATTCCTATTCTTCCCCGTTTGTAGGCAGAGAAGATCCTTAAGAGAACCAACTTCGAACAATTTAATGCTCGATTCAATCAATCAATCAATGGGGAGGAAAAAAATAGGCACGACGTGTTAAAGTTTTGCGTTGCCTACCCTTCACTATCTGCAAAGATTAAACAGAGTATGGCGATTCTGTGTTTGTTTGCAAATAGAGAATCTCCCAGAAGCAATCAATAGGCAATACTAGTATTTTCAAACAATCAATCAATCAATCAATTTCGCAATTTGTCGTGTGTCACGACCTTACCCGGACCGGACCATGTGGGCAGTTCTTCGCCTTCCTTTTTTCCAGCGCCCGATCGTTCTCTTTCTCCATGTTTTTACCGCAGCATTCCTGTGGGATTCCAGTCAGGACAATAGGTCACTTGAGAGAGGTCCGTTCGGAATCGGTGAAGCTCATTCATCGGCAGCCGGACGAGGGCCCTCTCAAGGCAGGTATACTCCAATCATTTAGATGTTCACCCCATCGTCTGGACCTCTCTTACCGGACCTTATGTCGCTGATGGGCCCCACGTTGGGCGCCAATTGTAAAAAGGGTCAGCCCCGATCGCACCCGATGCCCAGGCTGCTGGTGCAGGGCGACTCTTTGTTTCCTTCTTGAGTAGTTACCAAATAAAGAGACGGGCACTGCAAGTAGGAAGACAAGGAAAAAGGTTTATTACTCATGAGGAGAGCATGTCCTTTGGGACACTCGCATGGTGTCTTCGGGAGGTGCTCTAACAAGTTTCTCTGAGGCTTCGTCTTTTATACACAGGTTTATGGCACACAGGCATCCTTTATTACAATCAACACATTGTATAGTATGGAGGTATTCCAACACGTGGCTACAGTAGGGCCCTTATTCTCCATGCAATAGGAGGGGGCTATCATGCGGCTGAGTGTTCTGCTGATTCCATTGGAATGTGTGTGCCTGATCGAGTCTCAGGGGGTGGGGTGGCCATGATCAATAGTAGCTTCTTCCAAGAGAGACGAGTGCATAAAGTAGTGGGCAATAAACTGTATCCTCGGGCTAAGGGATGACCAGCGGTCCGTGCAAACATTCAGGCTCGGAGGAAGAGGTCATCAAAGGAGGGGTATTCATGGAGGGACAGGAGGTGTTTGGTCAGGCGCGGGGTGCGATTCTTAGGGACAGAGTCATGCGGGAGGGGTGGGCTCATGACTCGCGCATGAGAGAGCGGGGGCAGTCAGGGTGTATGGGGGAATGCTTGCAGGGTCAGGGAAGTGCGCTGATGAGCGATCGTGAACAGGGAGACCATGGTACCTAAAATGGCTGTCATGTACATGTGTGCATGGATCTATGCTGGCGGGATAACACACTCAGTGTTTTCGCGATATCCGTTCTGCTTACAACAAGGGGTGCTATGAACACAAATGAACGCCGCTTATGTACATACACATTGCTATTTTTAACATACCTCTAAAGATCAATTCTTATATTGGCTAAGTCTATGTTGACCTCTGGACAATAGGTTACATTTCTAGTGAGTACCTTGTAATTCACAGAATTTAAGTTATCTCCCATTTTCATCTTCCTTCTCTCTGTCCTCCTCTTCCTTGCTTTTTCTTTCCTTCCTAACTTACTTTTATGGATTTTTTTCCTTCTTTTGCCTCTTCTGTTCAGGCCCCCTATTTCGCTTTGGCTGGTGCCATTCTATAAAGTTACATTTTTCCCCAAAAAAATCAAGATTCTACAGAGATGTACCTTCATTTGCAGAGCTGTCCTCAGAGCTCTCCTCAGTATCTGGTATGCCTCTCTGCTCAGGGGCTTTATCCATATATTTTCTGCTTGTCATGGAGCCCAATATTCTGGTGAGCGTATAGATCCTACTAATGTATAGTGAATCCTCTTCCTATTAAATTTTCTCACCTTCCTTGCTTGGACATCTGACTCAGGTTTATCAAATATTTTATCTATGATGCTTGGAGCTCTCTTGATGTCTTCCAGTAGTTTGTGCTTTTCCAGTTTTTGCTCAAGTTTTTTTTACTATCCCAGTTGTTCTTTCAAGCTCTTTCTCTGCCTGTTTGATTAGTGTATTCATTAGCTTGAATGAACACTCTGTAGTATTCGTTTGTCAATGTTTCAGGAGGTCATATTTCTGAAAATTTAGTGTAGGCCCCTTGGTATCCTCTTACAGTCAACGTATTTACACAATGCTGTCATTTCGTGAATCCTATACTAATCGCAATAGGGTTTCAAGTTCAGATTTTTCATACAAATGTTTTGTCCAGGTGCCCTTATAATGTATATATACACCATTTTGTACAGCCATCCACCCCAGAGGCTGGTGGCTGTTTTTTACATTTGTTTATTCCACTGATGGGGAACAAGCTCTTCTTCATAGTGTGAATGGTGGAAGGCGCAAGATCCCTTCTGAGCAACAGCAAACTCACAAAGAGACGGCCGGTGTTCTTTTCTGGGCAGCCGTATTAAAATGTGTGTAATGGCATGAATGAGATCGCTCACATAACGGATGGACTATGCAATGATTCACAAGGACCTCTGAGGTCAATTCAATGACCGAGCTTAAAGGAGAGGCTAAGGGTAGATATGATATCCCCTGCTCATCCCTAACCTTGCCTACCAGATCCTACCAGATTGATCCATTTAGGTTTGAAGGTGGGAAGGGAAAAGGGAGAGAGTGTGGGAAAGAGCAGCTCACCAACGAGCACACTCCCACCACCCTTACAATATACCAAATGAACTGGATGGTGGGGACTAGAAGGGGATGGACTAGGATTGTGCCTGTTCACGCCCTTTTCAATCATCTCTCAATGAATACATTTCACAGACTTTTACCAAGGGCTGCTGATTCAGCCTCTGTTCTCTTGGTGATTGCCACTAGTGCCATCATTTATCTCATCACCAATGCCTACAGTATTTTCCAAAGGGTCTCATATGATACCTCCCCTATGTCGTTATTCGGGATGCTTGGATATCTCATGCCTGTTGGCTCAATCCTGTAATAAGTATCTGCCCATACTTTATTTCCGATCTTTAAGGACCACCTTCACTCTCTAAGTGATATGCTTGCCAGGGTTAGATATGGCCAGTATATGGTATGTACCCTATTGTCCCCTAAGTTGTCAAATCCTCAAATTCCCCAAGATCTTAACGTGCCAATATATGAGAAATAGGTATAGTGCTTGGTCTTCCAATGTCCAACGTCTTACAACCCACCATATAGCAATCAATCCCATGTTCCCGCAGACCTTCCATTGATGTGTGTGACATGTCTGTTTCTCTCTGATCTATAAAGCATGCCCAGTCTATCCACCATGCCCATCACAGATTGACTGAAATACCTCCCAAGGTTATCCTCCCACTGAAAAGCCTTTGACCTTCTGCAGCATTACAGTCATGAAGTGGTCTTGCACTTGATTTGGAGCATATACTGAACATATTGCGATAATGTCATGCCCCCTCTATCATTGTACTAAAACATATTTCCGGTGGCGGTCTGTCCATGGTCTTAAGTACTGTTAGCCCCACTGTGTTCCTCAGAGAATCACTACCGTACATGTTTAATTTATAAGTGTTTCGGGTATCTGAATATTGTAGTGTTTTGGTATGAATCTCTCTGTGTCAACCCTCTTTAGATGCTTTCCTACAACAGAATTAGCACCACCTTTTTAATTCTAGCCCAGCATACACTCTAGCAGTTTTTGAAGAATAGTTTTGCCCCCTGATGTCATACAGAATCTTGAATGTCCCTATATCCTCTCAGACTGGCTCCTCATCACCATGAGAAATTAACCACTGTACTTACGACCTCTCCAGGACACCCACTGCTCCTAACATCCCTTAGCGGACAAGCTTCCTGGTTTTCCTGGACCCCTGCAAATACCTCAACTAAACAGTAATCCATGCAAATTTAACATTAGCTTACTGAGATACACATATTTTCCACAGGTACGTCTGATAGCCCTCTCACATTGTGATCCACTGCCTATAAGGTTCTCATTCTGCAACTTCCACCTCTGGAGGCAAATGAACCTCTACTGTTGGGCCTGTCATCTCGCTGATGTCTCAGCCCAACTGGTCCTAGGGCTCTGCTCATGTCCATGCATCACTCGATACAGCACCTGTGGTCATTTCTCTGTATCCATCTTCGCTTCTTTTTTCTGCATAGAGATGTGCCGCACCTTGATGATTTATGTCCCTGTTTTTTTCCGCTCCATTGTATCCTTGCTTTTATGTGCTCCCCCTTGTGGCTCTGGTTCTTGTGGATGAGGTGTGATCACAGCGGCTACCACGCCCTCTTTTACTGACTCCAACTGATGCTTCGCTTCATCAATTGGAGGTTGTGTGCCACAGGGTACTGCTGAGCATTACCATTTGTTCCTTTTTGATAGTTTTTATCCACTGGTTTAAATGTGCCTCTTTCTTCTACCCCTTCTGTAACATCCCAGCGACCCCAGGTTTTATGTAAAGTCTTATAAAGTACCTATATCTGCTGTTCCACTAAAACAATATATATACCTTTATAATAATCATCCTAAGTGTCTTTCCCCTCCTGTGGCTCTGAGGCGTAGTTGTTTGTGGCTCCTGGGGCTCCCTAACGAAGGCTCAATCAATCAATCAACTGGGATTTGTAGAGTGCAGCTAATCACCTGCGAGGGTATCCAGGCTTCAACCAACCTACCCATCAAACGGGCACAAGCTGAGGTCCACTCGCTCTCCTGTGTCTCCATCACACCAGTTGATAGAAATGCCCCTTTCATACCTTACTATTGCCAACAATTTGGAAGTAAGAGGCTCTGAGACACATTTTCAAGGATATATCGTTTAGTTAGCGGCACTTTATCACAGCCAAATTGATGACAAAATGTATCGCCCCATTCACAAGCTGTTGCAAACAGCCGATATCACCAGTTTTCCTGCAATGGCATCCTCAAAAAACATTGCCACAGATGACCCCGGCAACTATCGCTAATGAGATGCATAGAAGGAGTTCGGAAGCAAAAAGCAATGACAACACCACACCTCAGCATTCTCAACGACCAGCCAGATCGGCGATACGATCACAAAACATACAATAAGGTGCATTAGCAACAGGAAATTAACACCTGCTCTGACCTGGTGCAAAGTCGGACGTCAACCGGCACCAGAAAAGGGAGCCCAGACCACAACCACACCTGAAGACCAGCAGATGCCATGGATCCACTGATCATGCAGCCAACAGGGCCACAACACCCACTGCCACCCCCCTCCAGGATCGCCAACCCCTCCTGACCCACACCGGACCACCACCGGACCACCCCAGAGACAGCGCAGAGCAAGACAGCGGACAGTCAGAAAACGCACCAACCACACAGACTCAACAACAGAGAATGCCCTTGCCCACTACAGGCTCAAAAGGACAACCATCCTAGGCATCCTGACCACCATTGCCCACCCGCTGACGGTTCCAACACAGCGGACAACCAACATCCCTCCGCAGACAAAGCTGCTGGCTGTGCTGCATATGTTGGCCTCTGGGACCTTCCAACCAACAACACCCAGAGTTGGAGGAGTCTCACAGCCAGCCCTATCAAAGTTCATCACAACTGTCTTGGATGCCATCATCAGCTTGGTACCCCAGTACCTTTACTCCCCCCACACTGCGCAGGAACAGCTGGAGACCAAGCAAGGACCATACGGCATAGCTGGCGTCCCGCATGTGTTAGGGGGCAATTGACTGCACACATGTCCTCCTCGTGCCCCCTGGTGACACTGTACACAATTACCTCAACAGAAACAACACGTATTCCATCAATGTGCAGGCAACAGTTAACCACCTGGGAATCGCCACCAATGTCGTCGCCAACTACCCAGGCAGTGTGCATGATTCCTACTACTCCCAACAGTCCATCATAAACCAGCGTTAACAGGATGGCATCCATGGAAATGCACTGCTCGTTGGCAAGTACCAAATGAACACAATCCCCCCCCCCCACTCCACAATCATGCAAATCATAACTCTGGGAATGCACACGTCACAGACTCAACTCACATTCAACATGCCCACCCAACAGAAACCACAGTATAACTTACTGCGGCAACCTGGGCTAGCCATGTACATGAGCCATCAAAGGCGTTGCACCTCAGCCACATAATAGCGGAATAGGGGGAGAGGTGGGAGCCAGGCATGTGCGACAGAGGCAAGTGACCAATGAATGAGAAGGTATGCCTGGCCAAGTGTGGCAGAGATGTGCTGGACAGACTGCAGTATGCAGACCACAGACATATTCATGTCCACATGCACTGCTGGTCTATGTAATGTAGTGGACAGTGGATGCAACCATGTCACCTCAGCCAGTAGGGAAGATCCTGGAAATGTAGCTTGTCAAGTATCCCCCCTGTAAGCGTGAGTGGAGTGGGCAGGTATAAGCCAGGCCAGCATAGGGATGTGAATAAATAGCACATAGCTCTGGGCGTGGTTCTCTTCTGGAATGCCCAACATCTCTGCCAGGGCGCCACCTCCCAGCCTGCCACGAGGCCGACACCGTGAGTGGTGTTGCCTGCGATCCTGTGTGCCTGCTGCACCCCGGGATGTGGGTCCATGACCTGACATGACCGCCCCTGCGCAGCCAGGCCTCACTGCTCACCTTCCGACACTGGCATGTGTCAATGAGGGCCCACCACATGCTGGCGCAAGCCCCAAGCCCCACGAGCTTAGCAGCCTCCTCAGACCATAACGGCCTCCGCGACACAGGCCCGCAGTACACCTTTCTCGTTGACATACTCCACCAGCCTGCACAGCTGCCAGGTTGGTCACACATTTGGAACTGAGTCTTGAATACGCAATGGCCTAGTACACATTTCATGGCAGAGTTCATAACACTTTACTCCCTTCGATGTGTTACCACCAACTCTGTGCATAGCATCTGCACGACACCTCTCTGTGGTCCCTTGCTGACTACTGCCTTCGGAATACACTGTGGTCGAGTAGGTCACACAGTTGGAACTGAGTCTTGATTTGTGCGTGGCAGAGTTCATGTCATTGAATGCATGGCGAGGAGGAAGAGGAAGACGTGGTGCAGTCCGGAGGGAAAAAGGATCCTCGTTACGGAGGTGATCGAACACTGCCAACAATGGCCTTGGTGTCACTAACTCTGTGCATCGCGAGCCAACGACATGTGGCTGTGGGCCCCTGCTGACCACTGCCTCCGGCCTACTCTGCAGTTGAGTAGGTCACATATTGGGAACTCAGTCTTGATTTATTTATGGCAGCTTTTATATCATTGTAGTGGCCTCATCGCAGACTGCGTACCCCTTCAGCTCCGGTGCCACTGAGTCTGTTCCCCGACATTCATGGACACTTTCTGGTTGAACTTTGTTGGTGACTGAGCCTATGGACTGGAGGTTGTCTTCATCATCAAGTTGTTGATACTGATTTTTGGACAGAAACGAGGCTGTAGCATTCCACTCCTCAATTTGCCGCTTCCGGATGGCTTCTACCCTCTGCAACATGCCCTGGAGGACACCTTCCACTGTCATCCGCAACCCTTCACCACATTCACCTCGGACATCAATGAGGACTCACTCAGCTCGCATGGCCCATCTCACTGCACCACAAGTCACCGTCCCCTGGCGGTGTGCCTGTGGAGGCCGCAGTGCATCCAGGGCCACTTACTCTGTGCAGCTCAAGTCAGGTACCCTGTCCGGTGAGATATTGGATGGCCTCTGAGACGATGGCCTTGGGGTCCTCAACGCCATGTGTTTGTGGCCCTGCGCTGTCAGCTGCCTCCGGCCTCAACTGCAGTCCACCAGGTCTCACACATCAAATCGAGTTCTGACTGGCCCGGACGTCGCATCACCTCAGGAGGCACACGCCACTGCCGCCAGAACCACCTCCAAACACCAACTGCCAGAGTCGAAACAGCCTTACTGGCAGAATAACGGAGTTGCTCACACCTGTGGTGGATGCGATCATCTGCCTGATACCCTGCTCAGCACTCCAGGTGCCACTAACTCAGTGCACTGCAACTCACAGACACTTCTGTTTGCAGATTGCGTGACCTCTGTACTTGCTCCGGCTATCACCATGATGCTTCACAGTTGTCTTTGTAATGCAGGTGTTTTCTGTTTCTATTTTAATGGTGTTCACTGGGAAAGTTGTTGCCAGCACCAACCACTCCGTGCGGACTGGCTTACACTCACCCCACACCCATCCAGCACAGGCGTCACTGTACATGTGACCCTGCCAATAAAGGGGCCGGTTGCCAGTTCCACAAACTATCTGCGTGTGTCCATGTGGTCATGATGTATGCATGGGGCCCGAGGCCTACAACATTAAATTGTGCTGTGTGGAGCGGGCGCAACCATGTCCCCAGTGGCAGCAGGTAAGACCTTGGACAAGAAGCTTTGTCGTTACCCACTCAATGCGTAAGAGGAGTGGACTGGGCCGTCGTACGGAGGTCCAGCATGGGGGTGTGAGAATGATGATTCCGGGGCTCTGGACGTGGTTCATTGCAGGAAATGTGCACATGCATGTGTCTCTATCATAGTGTGCGTCTCCTTTGTGGGGTGTAGGTGGTCACTGATGGGATATGAACACCCATGTATGTGATCTACTTAGGCTTCCATGTGCTCTGACCTACCCACACCTGTTCCGCCACCTCTTTTTGGCATTCTGGCACGTGGCATTGGAATGCAATGTGTGTCTAGGTGAAGTGTTGGTAGCCAGCCGTGGTGGCGGGTGCTTCCTGCTGTGTGGTCTGTGCAGGGGCTGGGGTCTCCTCTGTGTAGCTTGACTGCCCTGCTCCTGGGGGTTGTTTGTCTAAGATGTCCATTGGCTGTTGTAGGGCATCGGTGTCAAAGGTGTGGTGGTCCTCTCTAGCCTCACTGAAGAGTAGTCTGGTCTGCTCTGCTAGAGGTGTTGTTTGTCCCTCTGCAATGTGAAGGGGAGATGCATGTTGACATTGTGTTGACATGTATGTTGGCGCATTGTTCTAGTTTACATGCAGACTATATGACAATGAACATTGTGACTGTTTGAGAGATGCTGTATATTTTATGCGGGACAGTGGACCTTTGGACTACATGACGGATGTGTGGTTGTACACGTGCATTTCCATCTCACAGTTTCCTGCTATGTTAGATGTGATCGGCCTATTTCTGCGCATGTACGAATCCAGTTGTGTCCTCTGTTTTGCAGTGTTGGTGTTGCACTTCGTGCCACATTGTCGTCGGATGTGCTGATATTGCTATGTGTGTATGCTGCAGTGTGCCACGGGGATCAGGGGCATGATCCAGGGTCATTGTGGGTGTGCAGTGTGCTACACATCTTTGTGCATGTGTGACATTGTGCCCATCTCCCCCGTCCCTCCAGGCCCTGGTTGTTACTCACCCTGTTGAAGTTGTGTCAGGTCCTTTTGAGCTGTGTCCGGACTCACAACTCCTTGCGCCGTCTCCACCCTGATGACTGTGGCCTCCATTTCGCCCATCTCCTCCTGTGACACAGGACTCCCACCTCCTGTTGCCATTGCTGCCTTCCTGTTGGGAGCGGGTTTATGCTTGGTTTGGCTTTTCACATCATGCCAGCGCCTCTTCTCCTCCTCCATAGACCTCCTCAACACTCCGACTGCATTCACGTTTGTCATTTGGACGTTCAGTGGATTGTAGTGTTCTGTCACCTCCATGACGCTGATCTGGTTTTCCTGTGGACTGCACCCGTTCTGCCTCTTCCTCTCCTCCTTGGCCTTCCACGACCACGAGATTCCTTGCTGGTAGTCTGTGGGGCTTGTGGGGCTTGCGTTAGCCTCTGCACTCGTTCTGGGTGCATACATGGTGCTGCGCAGTTTCGTTTTTCTCCATTTCTTTTCTCAGCTTTTATGGTGCATTTTCCCGCATGCCGCTTAGGAATTGCAAGCCTGTCGCTGCTTTTCGCTGCTTTTTGTATCGCAAATGGCCTCATTGCAGCTTTTCTGTTTGCGTTTGTGTTTCACATTTTCGCGGTGTTGCGTTGTCTTTATCACAGACATTTGACGCATTATCGTGAGCCTATTGCATGGTACCACCTGCTTGGGAATACAAAGTTACCTCGGTGTTATATTCCTGCGATAGACTGCGATGTGCAAAGTTGCGTTAAGCTAATTTTGCGAGGATTATCACACGTTCTTAAGAATATCCCCCTTTGCATTTCTACTTTCAATGTATTATCTGAGTGGGCATAAAATGCAGAGTTAGCCCTGCACAACATGCTTGAATGCTAGATATTGGTAGACCTTCCTTTATATAAATTCTGTACTGTTGTCTTTTTCCTTCAACATATCTCAACCGGTGTTGCCAGCACTCTACAATAGCTGCTGGTAGCACCGGCCCTTCTATCCAGTTCATATCATATCTTCCTCTGTTCTCTTTATCTCACCTGTGAAGCTTCATGGGAACTCTTACACCTTTATAGCTTATGTGAATATAGCATCAAAGTGGAGTGGCTTGTATTTGCCCTTCTACGGCCTCTATAGTGGCTTTTCAAGCTTTGCCTCCCATTTTACCCCTTTTTAATGCTCAAGTCCTCCTCCCACCCTGGATTCTGTCTACTCTTCCACCATGTTGTAGTTAGATGGATTTGGTGCTTCTGTGCTCCTGCTTCTCTAGAGTCCATTTGTGTGGGAATGTCTATGCCCCCTGCGCTCAATAGCTTGCTATGGGCTAAATTCTACCCTTTTTTCAGATCTTATTGTTGTTGCAGGAGAACCTTTAATCTTCTAGCCTTCTCTAGAGCCCACACAGTGGTCCATCTGTCCAACATCTCTTGTATAGTGCACTGGCTGACGTGTGATGATTTTTGCAATAGTGAACATTCCACTGTGCTCTTGCCCACATCTCTAATTTGCATGTTGGGGAAGTCTTCCATCCATCCATCTGTAACCTTTCTTATGGGGTGTCCTTGGCATCCAACGCCTTTTTACAGTACAACAACAGCAACAGTGCACTGATGGCAGTGTATCATGAGGTCCCACTACAGCAGACCTGTGGAGGTGGCCCTTCCCCAGCTTCTCTGTAGATCACGTGGGTCTGGATTTACAATCCAAACTTTCTGAAGGGCACCTATGGAGGTATTTGACCTCCCGGCGCTCTTCATTATGCATATGAGGCACATTTATTTGTGAAATCTTGGTGATGTGTGCTGTATCACCTGAGATGCCCTGCCCTTTACCCCTCTACAGGGCAGTAGCAGACGTGCATCTGGAATAGGCCTGGGCAGTAAATTCCTTTCCGTTCACGGAATTTGTGTAATTTCGCGTTCCGCGGAGAACGCGAAATTGCCCAAAATTCTGCGTTCCGCGACTTTGCGAGTTTTTTGCTTGTTCGTGTTCCCAAATGCGTGTTCCCCCGAGCAGGCAAACAGCGATTCGGAACAGTAAAAAAGCATTTCGAACAAGCAATTCCTCGTCTTCGCAGAATTTCTGCATGTTTGCGGAGATTTTTTACTGTTTCGCGGAGATTTGCGTAAAGCGATTACGCAAATTACGCCCACTCCTAATCTGGAAGGTGCTCCCGCCTGCTTCAGGAAAGGGCTGACAGCTTTTCAAACCTTCCAGGGCAGAGGAACATGACATTTGGGTCAGGAATTCGTGTATTTTCACCTAATTTCAATCTTGTGTCGTTAGCAGGTGCAAAGCACACAGTTGCAATTATTGGGATTGAGTGTAGATTTTGTATAAGCGTTGGAAAAGCTGATGGGTCCGCCTGACATTTTCAGTTCCAATACTGACCTTCTGGTGTTGGCAATGCTTGTTTAAACAGAACAAGACTTATTGGCTTTGCCTCAATTTGCTCTGTTCAAGTGCTGTATATGTCTGTCTTAAAGTGCTTTGATGTATTAGGTTCATGTTGGCACTTTATGAAGGGCATACACTAATTTAAAAAAAATGTTTCTTATGGTTATTTCTGAGCCCATCAGAGAAAGAAATGACATGGAAAAACCTCATCTGAAAGCGCAAAACCCCGAAAGAAACTCAAAGTACATTAAAAATGACACTTCAACCTCTGCAGCTAAAAAATATCACACAAAGCCATAACTCGGGAAGTAGCTTCCTTCGACGAGTGAAGAGTCGTGCCCCGTATGCCCGGGTGTTCACTGAACGTCACGGGTCCTGCACAGACGCAGACCTCTGGGAGCTGAGGTCAGAAAGGGGAAGCTGCAGTTTTTGCTCGGCTCTGTGTCACTGTGGCGCGGGGTGTCATAACCCTGCTGACAGTAATAAACCGCGGCGTCGCCGGCCTCGGCTCTGCTGATGCTGAGGGTGAAGTCAGAGCCGGAGCCGCTGGCGCTGAAGCGCTCTGAAACCCCGGACGGGCGATTCGTAGCCCTATAAATAAGAAGCGTGGGAGCTTCTCCGCGCTTCTGCTGGTACCAGTGTAAATTACTGCTGACGGTTGAACTGGACTGACATCGGATTGTGATGGTTTCTCCCAGGGTCACCGCGAGGACTTCCGGGGTCTGTGTCAGCACAATCTGCCCTCTGGACTCTGAAGACAGAAAGGTCATTAAAGACAATAATAATCAGCCTGGACTACTTACAGAGCGTGAAACCTATAGAAATAACTATACTTCCCATCACAGATATGTTTTATTTGTTAAAATAGATCTCTTTCTCTGATCAATCCCCCTCAGCCCGGCAGCCGCAGCTCTCACCGTGAATCCAGAGCAGAAGCATCAGGAAGACCTGGGTTGGTGACGTCACCTCCATCCTTGCAGCTCAGCCAGGGCTTGTTTCTGGAGCCTTCAGGGCAGAAAACACCCTTATAACAGGCAGGACAACAGGGAGGGGCCTGGACAGAGAGATGCAAAGTACCCCCCGCTGGGTATGTAAATGTGGACACGGGTGTGAATCAGGGGCCGCTCAGGTACTGCTTGCCGTTCATTCATTATTGGTTTCTAGGTTTTCGTATTAAAAATCCAGTTAATTAATATTTTTATGCATTTCTGAGCAAATGAACTGGCTGTTTTCTTTTTCCGAAGGTTGATAATTGTATACAATGTTCACATGCACATTTTTGATAACTATGATTTATGTTGAAGATTAAATGATCATAACTGAGTGTTGTACCTTCCTGCAAAACTCGGAGGCGGCTGGGAGCGTTGCCTTGAATCAGTGCTTAGAGAATCACAAAATGGGTTTAGTTTTGCCACTTTTGTGCAAATTAAAAGGGGCATGCTTGGGGTGTGTTTTCTAAATTGCGAGAAATAAAGTAACACATCAACAGGTCTATGTACTACAGCTCCACAAACCGCTCACACCATCACTTCTAGAGATAGAAACCTCTCAGACAACTGTCAATGACAAACAACATCATAGAAAGGTCACACAGTAGAATCAGAAGGAAAATGGGGTCCATATTGCATCAAAGGCCCTAGACTATTAATTAAATTGACTTAATCCACTGGATAATTTATAGATTAGAAATGCGAATCAATCTGCATTTGAGGAATCAAGCTACATGGGAGAAGAAGGTTATTGAATAGGCAATGTACACCATACCCACATTTCAAAATTGTATTTATCAAAAAACAAAATAACACAATTATTTACATTGTCAGAAAAATTATATTAATGCACGGCGCAAAGACTGAGAAAGCTGTAGTCAAGGGTGAAAAAAGAGGGTGCTCAAGTGAAAGGAAAAATTGCAGAGAAAGTTAAGGCATGGATTACAGTTATTTACAAAAAACAACAATCAAGCGGTATTATTTCCGCTGGTTAAATAGGCCTGTCCAAATTGTTCAGGGGAGGAAAGGGGGACAGTAGGGGGTACAGGCACATTCCCTGGATTGGGAATACTTGACGGTGACTAGTGCCCGAAAATCCTGAACGAAAATTCCACGCAGTTAACCCCAGTACCTGATTACCTACGGATAAAATCAGTGGCATCATCTTTTCTACGTCACTCGTTTGTAATTAGTGACACAAGCGGTGATCAAACATTTCCCAGTTTTACCGGATTGCCCAGGAGGCGCCGGTAGGATAACTTCAACTGCACACAACATCGGTCCCAATTTTTCATACCACAAGCCAAATTCAATATATGACCGTCTGAACCAGAACTAGGTGAATCCCAGCCAGCCTGGAGGGAGTCGCACCTAACCAGCTGTGTTGGTGGCTGATCCAGACAACAAGTGTGATCACGGCCAGGTCTTTTTCCCCCTCCCCAAGTCCTGAAGAAGACCCGCAGCCGAGGAAGCAAAACTCCCTAGAGCACCAGGGTCGAAACGTCGACAGTTTTTATTTATGTGCCTTTTCCCCCCACTGTCCCCCTTTCCTCCCCTGAACAATTTGGACAGGCCTATTTAACCAGCGGAAATAATACCGCTTGATTGTTGTTTTTTGTAAATAACTGTAATCCATGCCTTAACTTTCTCTGCAATTTTTCCTTTCACTTGAGCACCCTCTTTTTTCACCCTTGACTACAGCTTTCTCAGTCTTTGCGCCGTGCATTAATATAATTTTTCTGACAATGTAAATAATTGTGTTATTTTGTTTTTTGATAAATACAATTTTGAAATGTGGGTATGGTGTACATTGCCTATTCAATAACCTTCTTCTCCCATGTAGCTTGATTCCTCAAATGCAGATTGATTCGCATTTCTAATCTATAAATTATCCAGTGGATTAAGTCAATTTAATTAATAGTCTAGGGCCATTGTTTTGCTTATATCATTGATACCCAGGTCCTTTGATTTTGTGGGTGTTACCCCATTGATTTAATGGTCATATTGCATCAAAGCTATGCTGCTCGTCCACCATCATTCAGATTATACTCTTGTAAATTGCAATTGCAAGCATCTCCTGGAGCCAGTTTTCATAGGATGTTGGAGAGATTTGCTGCCACCACCATTAAAGGCACATTTTATCACCACTGCTGTATATGTGTCTACCCACCTCTCTAGGCGGTGCCTCAGTCTGGACAAATCGGTCACATAATGCAATAAAACTAGTCTTGGTAAAAGTCCACATAAACCCCACCATTAGTATTTACTGGTGCCACCACTTTCTGTTGCATGCTGTATATGGTGAGGCATTGCATGGCAGATGCAGCATGTCTCCCTCAGAGCCCCCACATTGTCAGCAGTTCGAAGATGTGGACATATTTGACAAACTGAGCTCTTGCAGTGACTAGTGCTAGCCATGCAGTACTTCGTAAAAGTTGACCAGGCTTTGCAGAATTTTGTTTGTCCTCCAGCACGCAAGGTAGCGCTACTCCAGGTTGATGCTTGCCCATGTATGAAACCACTCGTGGGCAGGAATGTGTGTTCTTTCACCCCGGCATGCTCAGTTTCTAAAGCCATCAAAACTTTTTTATTCTAATCTTTCTGTAGTCGTTTTTTCCCTGTTTTTCTGTTGGTTGTGTTGTGGTTTTCCTTGTCGGGCGCCAGGACGCTCCTTCGCTGGAGCAGCTGTGCGCCTAATAAAAAATATTAACATAACATAACATAACATGCGTGTGGGCTAGGAATGAGATGTTGCATTGCAAGTGCGTGCTGATGTCTCTTTTTAAATGACTCTATAAAGAAACAATCCAAGGTGTCTAACTCTGTAAGAAAGAAGTGTGCTAAATTTGCCTGATGATCCGCTGTGTTGGACTAGTTCATGTGTGGGAGCCAGAGACCAGAGACCACAGAGTTTGCTGGCACTTGCTATTTTAAAGTGCTCAGACATGGCCATTATTGTGTCCTCCACACATAGCCCCTTTATCTGCTTTGTATGTATCTGAGCGATGATTTTGACAAGTACATTAGAAGCCTACTCAAGACTGTTGAATTGAGGCGTGGCCATACGTTTTACAGTTTGCAGCCTTCTCCAGGGAGAGGGGGCTACATACCTTTGTGACAAAAGCAAAGATACCCTACCAAATACAGGCACTGACTTGCTTGTAGTCAATAACCAGTCCTCTTGGGGGTTTATGGAACCTAATGCCAAAGGTAAATGTAATGCCCGGGACAAGAGGCCTAGGAGTCTCACTGTATTCCCATCTAGGCAAGTCTCACCAGGCAGATTCAGAGATGAGAGGAAACTAATGGTGTGGGAGCATATCACTAGCATTGAGATTTTCTGGATAGTGGATGACACAGGTTAAGGGGGAACAGCCCGAGAGTCCTTCCTCTACTATAACTCTGTATATTCCATCATTTAAGAACCTGCCCAGCTCCAACCCAAGACGAAATAATATCCAAGAGATGCATTCCAGTCCCTTTCCAGGAATATGTTTTTTAAAAATGCATGAACCTGTTGAACCCCCCTCACAAAACCTGAGTTTGAAACGAGTGATACTTCAGACGCTGTGTCGGAGAGCTCTTAATCCCACAAGGGAACCGTGGGAAGGTGATGTCCCAAAGCAGGAAAGTGAAGAGGCACTCCGTGTTCCCTATTAAATTAAAACTAGTAAAGACCAGTCTTATAGAAGAGTAAAAGACTAACAAAGTGCAGGAACTTCCAAAAATATATCCATGAGTAAACAAAGGTGCAATCGGTAGGCCCGTATGTAGAGCTGGAAAACGACTTCAATAGAACCGCTCAGGTGGAATAGAGACTCAAAGATGTTGATAATTGAATGACTAGAAAACACCAAAAAAATTGGCCAACGAAAAGGAGTGCATAAAAACTATGTCTAAGAAGTCAAATTAATGTTTTGTGGTGGGTAGTAAAGAAACCCTCAGTTGAAAGTTTTTTTATATATATATTTTTTATTTGTAAAGCTTTTTATTTTGCATATAATATACATACAACATATGCATTTCCAATCGTCAAATATCAGCAGAGTACACATAATTAACTTCAATATAACAAAGCCTAAGGTCACAGTAAGCAGTGTAAAGGTACAAGCACCATACATAAAGTCAAATAAATTTAAGTGCCACAGTTTGCAATTGTCTCCCTCCTCTAACGGTTCAGGAGCACACCTCAGCCAACATGAATTACGACCTTTTCTGACAGCAGCAGCATTATCCGCAAAGCTCACTCAGAGTCCATTTCACTGCAAGTCAATAAATACTCCCGCAGAGGGGCCCAGATGTCATTGGGCTTAGAGGAAAGCGGGAGCTCTTCGGCATACATCTCCAACTGATCCCTGCAATATACCGTATCCTTCAACCATTTGTCTGCTTTGGGGCACCTCCTACTGTCCCACGTGAATAGTATGCGTCGCTTTGCCAAAAGTAGGGCCACTTGAATACATTTCCCTATCCTTCCTTTAAGCTGAGGAGCATGAGCTAGTAGACACAGCGATGGTGTATTCTGTAACGTTACCCCTGTCATAGCAGTAAGAAGAGCTAACACCTTTTCCCAGTACTCGAAGACCAGCCTACACTGCCATGCTAGATGCAGGAAGCCAGCCTCTCTCGCACCACATCGTTTGCAGTTATCAGTTGCCCGTAGGCCTATCTTCCACAGCCTGTAAGGAGTGTGGTATGTTTGGGGCAAATATTTTAGGTGAATGATACAGAGATTGCTGTTAGATGTTAATCGCCCTGTTATCAAGCATATTTTCATCCAGTCCTCCTCTGTGATGCAGGGATCTATCTCATCATTGTTCCAGCGTGTCAGACTGGCAGCAGTGTTGTGCGGAGTGTCTTTCTGTATGGCCTTATATAACTTGGTGACTAGTTTCTTTCTCGTGGAAGCTGTGATTAGGAGTTGTAAAGCCGACAGTGTCTCCGGTTCCTCCGGGAAGTTAGTGTAGTGTCCCCCCATCGCCCTTCTCAGTCTATAGCAAGTGAATTGGAATAATAGTGTAGGGTTGCGTATATAAGCTAGATCCTCCCCTGTGAGGTGTGTGCCATCCGGGTATAAGTCACTCATGCGCGCAATGCCCGCTTCGCGCAGTGCCAGGACGGAGCCTCTGTCTTGAGCTACCGACAATGCGGCATGTGCCTCGATCGGCATTGTAGGTGCATATAAGGGAAGCTTGTTCGTGCGGTTTCCAATTGCCTGCCAGGCTGCCACTGTGACATCCAGCGTGTTAATTTCAGCCCTTGGAGTGTGTCTATTGGTATGTGTAATGATACCTCGCAAGGGGACAGGGTGAGCGCCGCCTTCCTCCACCGCCACGTGTGGAATGAAGTCGTGTGGTCTATACCAATAGTATACGTATTGGGCCTGACAGCACAGGTAGTATACATAGAAATCCGGCGCATTAAACCCCCCTTTCTCGTACGTCAGCGTCAGTGTACGCCAGCTGATTCTTGCTTGCTTGCTTCCCCAGACAAGTCGCAGCAGATGAGTTTGGATAGTCTTAAAAAAATGCTTAGACAGCGGAACCGGTACGTTGGAAAACAAGTACAGAAATTTCGGCAAAACCACCATCTTTATGATTGAAATCCGGTCCGCCAGAGACAGCAGGAGATGTTGCCATCGGTCAACTTGCGTGACTAGCGCTGCATAAGCCGCTCCGTAGTTTTCAGTAATAACTACTCCAGGATCTCTATGGATCCACACCCCTAAATATTTAACGGGTCCGCAGACCATACCAGCGGGTATTCAACTGTAGAAGGCCCTGTTGTTGTCATCAGTGGGATGATGACGGATTTGTCCTAGTTTATGGTGAGGCCGGAGAAAAGGCCAAACTTAACATATTCTCGGAGGATAGGGGACAGGAATTGTTGCGGTTCGCGGACATAGAGGACCATATCGTCCGTGTACCTGGAGATCCCTACCGGTCTGTTATTGAAGTCGAGGGCCGCCGCTCTGTGCAGCTGCCGAATTTTACATGCCAGGGGTTTCAGCACGATGACGAATAGGAGCGGGGAGGGTGGACAACCCTGGCGTGTACCCCTACCAACATCAAATGGTTCAGATGTGTCCCCTCCCACGCGGACCCTCGCTCACAGTTCAGTATACAAAATCTGGATCCATCTTAGAAAGACTGGGGGGAACCCCATCCGGCGCAATATATGAATCATGTACTGCCATTCGATGGAATCGAATGCCTTGGCGCCATCCAATAATACAGCCACGGCTGGTAAATCGGGATTAAGTACATGCAACATGGCAAAGATGGTGCGTAGGTTGAGGGATGTAGAGCGGTCTGGAATGAACCCTGCTTGGTCGGGTAGTACCAACAGTGGCATGAGGGGTTGTAGCTTTGTAGCGATAATTTTCACCAGTATCTTGGCGTCTAAATTGATAAGAGATAGCGGACGGTATGATTCGCAGCGCTCAGGGGGTTTGTCTTTTTTCAGAAGAGTGATTATCAATACTTGTCGCAGAGATGGGGGCAACCGGCCAGTCTCATGCGCCTCCGCGTACATCTCCAAAAGGTGGGGAGCTAGAATATCAGCGTACGCTTTATAGAATTCTGCCGTAAGTCCGTCAGGACCAGGGACTTTTCCGTTCGGGAGTGACCCAATGGCATCCTTCACATCCTCCACGTCCAGCGGTTGGCTAAGGTATTTTCGATGACCATCGGATAACCACGCACAGGCGATGTCATCTAGATAGTTGGTCATAGCCTGTTCGTCCATCCCGCCCTGTGAAGTGTAAAGTGTTTCGTAAAATTGCCGGAATTGATCTACTATTGCAGCGGAAGAGTAATGCGTCTGCCCGGCTATATCAACAATGTGCTCCACTGGGAGTTGGCATGCCCTGCTCTGTAGTCTGCCGGCCAAAGATCTGCCCGGTCTACCCCCTTCTCCATACCTCCTGGCAACATATCTGTTTGATAGGTATTTCACCTCCGTCTCTGCCATCGCATTATACTCATCAATACACTCGTGTATGCTAGCGAGTATGTCTGTAGAGGGTGCGCTATCATACTTAGTTTCTAGATCGCGCAGCTTTCTTTCTATCGTGTTTAGTGTACCTCGTAAGTCTTTTAAGATCCCCGCCGATGTGCTAATACATGTGCCCCTAATCGTGGCCTTGAAGGCTTCCCATAGTGTCTCTTGACTCTCCACTGACCCCACATTCGTCTCAAAGTATTTAAGGATGGCAGTTTTAATGGTGTCCGCATATGTTGGGTCTAACAGCGACTCCGCTTGCAATCGCCACGTGAACGGTTTGTGCGAATCGTGGGGAATAGTCAGGGTGAGGAACACCGGATTATGGTCTGAGAGTGGAGAAGTGTGGCTCACTGGTTAGAGGGAGCAGACCCTGAAGCAGAGGTCAGACCCGGGACCAGGGTTCAATTCCCGACGCGGCAGGGTCTTGAGCCCAAATGTCCACGGACTCGATAATTCTCGCTTCGGTGCCTACTCGAATCACGGGTTCACACTCTGCAACTCTGGGCAATAGCTTGCTTAATCTCCACTACGGCCCCCCGCGGTGGGATGCCTGGCTTTCACCTTGGGGATGCCCAGTAGGGGTTATCTCACAGGGAAAAAGCCAGGACATGTTCCCAAAGCAAGCGCCTTGAGACCTTGCGTTGATAAGGCGCTATATAAGAACCCTTGACATTTACATTGACATTTACAGAGTGTTCTCGGGAGATTGCGGACATCTGTAACCCACTCAGTCGCTCCCTCGCTCAGTAACCAATAATCTAGTCTGGACCAGCCATTGGTCGCTGGCGTTATATGTGTGCCTGCTAGTACCCCCTCGTGTCGTTGTCGCCAAATGTCCACCAGCCCAAACTCCAGCATGCCATCTCTGATACTGCTTGCAACTTTGAACATCCTGGCACCCTGCGGGTTAGATTTGTCTATTTTGGGATCAAAATGTGTGTTGAGGTCACCCCCCCATATGATTTTAGTTTCGGGCCATGTGCGCAAAACTCTAAACATATTCAAGTAGGTGGTCGTGTCATCTACCACCGGGCCATAAAAGCTGATAATCGTCACTAAAACATTCCCTAATTTTCCAAATACCATTGCCCAACGCTCTTCTTTGTCTGTGCTGGATTGCAGCGCTGTGAATTCTACTCCCTTTTTTATTAAAATTAGGAACCCCTCGCATATGAGGAGTAGGAAGACGCTAGCCTATAGGACACCCATTTTCTAGCCACATTGCCTTCAGTTGTCTTATTTAGGTGGGTTTCTTGTAAAAGCGCAATTTTCACATTATGCCTGTCTAGTTGTGCCAGTACTTGCCTGATTTTCTGTGGTGTATTGAGCCCACGGACATTCCATGTGGCATAGTTATATGAGGTTCCCGTTATGTGTAGTGTAGTAGTACAATGCAATGTCTAGTAAGTGTGACATCATTGAGGTCCTTGAAACTCTTTGTACCTTGTAGTGCAGTGTTCTTGACATAGAGTACCTTAGGCATACAACAAACACACCCCCCTCCCTCCCCCTCCCACTTCAGCATTCCCAAACTGCTAAAGACATATCCCCCAATCAACACCCACAAGAACTTTAACTTGAAAAAAACACAATTTCCGTCGGGGAACACCCATCGGGGGTCGCAGCGGCTGCATCCACTCCCAGATAGCATAGGGAGAGGAGCCATCGATCGACAGTCAGTTCCACCAACCCTGTACTAAACAGCACCCCACAATAGCATGCCATGTACCCTAAAAGACTGTCTCAGTCCCCCCTTCAAAACTGCTCCGAAAAGTGTTGCCACCACCTCATATACTCTGGTTTTCAGCATACTCTGCCTCATATATAACCACTCATGTACCCCCTTACTGTTCATTCATCAATGTCTGATGTGGGAGAGGAGGAGGATCACTGTCGCCAGTTCCGCAAAGTTCTTGCATGTTCCATATCATGTTTGGGGTTCGCAAAGATTTTCCCGTTTTCCATTGTGCCAATTCGCAAGAGTGCAGGATAGAGCATGGCATAGGGGATTTCTTCTTTTTGTAGTAGCTTCTTGACGTTCTGGAATTCCTTGCGGGCCGCTTGCACAGTAGCTGTGAAGTCCGGGTGAAATGATAGTGCGTTACCTTGGTAGTTTATTGAACCCTTCTGCCTGGTTATGCGCAGCACAGTGTCCCGGTCTCTGAAATTTAATAGGCGGGCTATGATGGGCCTCGGTGGAGTCCCCGGTGGGGGACGCGCTGCTAAAGCCCTGTGCGCACTTTCGACCGCGAATAGAGGTGACAATTCGTCTTTACCACACACTTCTTGTAGCATTGATTCAATATAGTTTTCCAAACGCCCCACATTTGTAGTTCCAGGCAGTCCCAGGACGCGAATATTGTTGTGGCGAGACCGCGCTTCAATGTCCTCATTTTTGGCCTGAATAACTGCCAGCAGTTTAGTAATATCCGACGTCTTGTCTGTCACTTGTCGCAGTCTATCTTCCGTATCATTGATGCGTTGCTCTACTTCGCCGATGCGCACTGCATGATTGTCCAACTTTGTTGAGAAGTGATCCATCCTACCATTCAGTGCCTCAATCTTTCCATCTATGGCCTGAAGGCTTGCCTGAATGGCTGCCAGCGATTTCTCCAGCGCTGTGGGGGGTGGTGTCGGCGCATCTAGTTCAGTGTCCGATGCCGCACTCTGCCCAGGTTTACTCCCTATTCGCAAATTAAATGTAAGGCGAGGTTGGTTCTTCTCTGGCTTCCCCATTGCGCAGGTTCACCATTGTTGTCCTTCTTGTGTCGCGTGTACTGTGGGGGGCCAGTAGCAACCGCTTCTATTAATTTCTGCCGCTATCTCTGCAAGCCCGTCTTTCAGTGAGTCCTGTGTATTGCAGATAGTGCGCAGTTATTTGGCTCTTAAAATGGAGCTGATCTCCCAGCCCAGGCGGGAACGTATGGAACTTTCAGAACTTCCCAAACCCTCGCCAGCAGCCTGGATCACCTATTCCACATTTTGATCCTCCTGTGTAGTGCCGATATACGATGCGACCCCAGTTGTTAGTGTGGCTTCCACGATCTATGTGCCCCTGTGAGTGGCGCTGATGGAAGACCCCGCTGACTTCCTGTGTGCGTGCTCAATGTCAGCCCTACCTCCTCGATGTGGCAGAGAGCAGGGGGGGGGCGAAAACGGCAGTCACGAATAGGTCCCTACGTTTTGTGTGGGAAGGGTTTGCTGTTCGCTCTGTGCTCCCTCGCAGTCACTCACCGGCCGTCCGGTTGTTCCAGATCAAGTGTCCAGGGGTCGATCTTCCGTATGCAGCAGGGATAAGGCCCGGTACAGACTCAGGATCGCTCTTTCACCCGGGGGACGTGACTTCTATAAGGTAGCCTCCAGTAGTCTAATAAGAAACTTTAGGGGAAAGCTGACAAAGTGGACCTAGGCACGGGAAAACCATGGTTGCTGATGAGACATACAAATTGTAACACGGAAGGTGTTATATATATGATCACATGCCCTTGTCTATTAAGGTACATTGGACACACCACTCGCAAAATAAAGGTTCGGATTAGTGAACATAAGAGTACCATCTGATGTCACAAACAATCCACCTGTCTAACCAATCATTTTCTATCAATGAAACACCGAGCGGAGGACCTGAAGTGGGTAATTTTGGAACATCCATACATACCATCACACATCAGTGACAAGTCAAAGTATCTCTTTATCAAAGAGCAGAAATGGATCTTTAGGCTCCAGAGCAATAGTAGGGGACTGAACGATGCCATTCCTTGGGTTTCACTGTAGTAGGGTATACACCCACACTACCAAGATTAATATGGCAACAAGTTATCTGGATAGAAATAGGCCTATTATATGCACCTCTGTGACACTGAAGACGGTTCCTGTAAAGTTTATTACTGTGACCATTGTGCAAAATTTCCTGTTGAGTCTGGCCTAACACACACAGAATATAGATACCATAGCACCCTAGACAATTGTGTCTATAATGATTTTCTCGCAATAAATCAGCATATAGCTTCTTAGGCATAATTGCCTATACTGATTTCTAATAATCGAGGTTGTAGTGCCTCTGGGCCATTACTCTCATGTATAATCTCAAATGAGGCGAGCAGTGTCTCTGAAGGAGGCAAGCGCAGCTAATCTCTTGTATCAACAAAAATGTATGTACCCAAAAACAACTTTGCAGACATTCCAACTAAGTCCTTGGATAATTATATTTCATTATTTGGAGTGTTTTTTCAATTAAGAGGTACACCACGCTTAGCACAAAATGCCTATTCTAAGTTGCCAAGTTCACCTCCTGAAATAACAAACTACACGCCTACATCCCGAGCGGCGATCATCTGCGCATGCTCCGTGGATCAGCGTTTCGATCTAGGAGCATGCGCACGCAAAGTGGCGTTCTGTGCGCATGCTCGCGGAGTTAGTGTACGCTTCGCCTTACTATACACAAGCGCAATGAGTGGGTTGACCTAACTATGCGAGCTTAATTCGTGTCACCGAGCGTGCAATTAAGTAATTAGCCCCACTATTTAAACCGAAAGGCCTGTCCAGTCGGTACCTCCACTTCCTCCCCGATGCCAGAGAGAGGTACCGACGGACAGGTAAGGCTCTCCTTTCCTCACTATTCTCTATTCTTTATGGATTATAGATGCTGGGTTTAACTTAAAATAGTGCCGATTTTCAACCATTTGGCCACGTTCCCCTCTTCATGTTGTGATTTGGTTCCTCACATTTGGGGCATTTCTAAGCATGTGGGGAATAGAGGAGCAGTTAAAGAACAGCTGCCCATTTTTATTATTATGTTGAGATTGCATAAGATTTTGTGTCTGACCCTCTGGTGGTTTACGCCATAGGCTAGCAAGATAAGGTCCATCACAGACTGTTAGGGTTTAGGTATAATTGGTTTAACTGGGGCATATAAGAAAACCGTTTCTAACTATGCTCCTTATTAATATTTTTATACACTAGAGCGGGGCCTCACATTCCTGAGCGGTTGCTGGGCGAGGTGAGGTTGTCTCCCACAAAAAGCTGGGTGAGTACTATTGAGAGGTATCCCCTCCCTATACTTTGGGCTATTATGCCTTCTATAAAGCTGGGTATATTATACTCATGCAGGTGTGTTGACTGTACAGTTTCTTTGCGTCCACATGTGTACATATAAATGTGTGTGTTTCTTTATGTCTTCTTTTCAAACAGGAAAAGACAATTCTCTTCTTCCAGAGTTCATTGGGGCTCCAAGTTCCTGGTTGATATAAGTATCACAAACTATATTATTTATCACTTATATGTTTTTTTCACACACTACTATCTTTTCAATGAATGTTGCAGTAGCGTGTCAATACTAGGGTCCTGAAGAAAGCCGGACAAAATTACCATTGAGGCTGAAACATGTTGACCATCCTGCACAGCGCCATAGTGTAGCTATAGATTCAGACTACCTGGCGTGGTTTTAATTTTGACACTTGGATGATCCCCAATAAAATATGTTCCTGTCCAAGTAGCCAATTTTAAATATCACATTCACTTTAGCACTGCACTTCATTAGCACCACCTTCCTTTGAGTAACTCTGGCTAGAGTCTCTTCTCAACATCCATATCCGCATTATCAATTGTTGGTTTGGGCGGTTTTTTGGATTGTTCAATCTATTCCCACATGATGAGATTCCGCCATATGGGTGGGCTGATGGGAACTTCTCAGCCAGATGTAACTCATCTGTTTGTATTGAGTTTGAGTTTAAAATATTTGTATAGCGCACTTTCACCGGCGGTTTCATGGCGCTGCAAAAGACAGGTCTCCAAAGAGGGAGTAGGGAGAACAGAATAAGAATAAGTCCTTGTTGGTTCTTAGCGACTAGTACAGCAACACACTAAGTGGACCGTGGCATCTCTGGTTTGTACTTTAGCCTCCAGTAGTCACCAGCGTTATTGAGTCCCTCGGCTGCACCATTCCCACGTGTGAATCGGAGGTGAGGGGGGGAGGCGGGCAGTATGTGGAGGACTGACGGTCCCTTACTCAGCCGTGCCGCAGCCTGCTCAGCTCCCCTGCGCCGGGCGCTTGCGTGATTGTGCTCCCCGGTCCTCCCTCTCCACAGCCGCGTCTTCCGACTTTCCCTCGCGGCGGTCAGGTTTGCCAGTGTCTATACCTTCCGTGCGATCCTCCGCCAGTCGACCCGCTCACTTATGGGCCCTCGTTAATGTGCCGATGTTGTCAGCGCCCTCCCGGCCTCCAATCCTGGTCACACAGCTTGTCCGCGCGCCGCCATTACCGTCTGCCCTTAGGCGGCCGCATGTTGTCCCGAAATCCGCACTCACAGAGCTTAGTGCCTCGGAAAGGGTATTTTCTGAACCCGCCGAGTCTCGGCAATGCAGTCCCGGGGGGGGGGGGGGGGGGGGGGGGGGGGGAATTAATTAAGTTACAGGGTTGGGGCAGGATATATGCAGGATTTCAAACGATGGCTGGTAGAGCTGCACCACAGTGCGGCCATCTTGCCGAGCTCCAAGCCACGCCCCCCCCCCCCCAGTTGAAAGTTAATTACTGAATTGTTAAGAGGATCAAATTAGATAATTGAAAAATATACTGACCAATCCATTGTTAGGACGTATAAGTTACCTCTCCTAATACAGGAGTCCTTTCCCTGACCTAAATTAACATATTTTCATGGATTCAGGATTTAAGAGTGGGTCCTGGAGAAAAAAGAAGAGAAGCAAAACCAATATGTTCTCCTGGAGGATCATCTCTTGAGGTGTTTCCAAACTATTCTTTTGAGAAAGCCCTAATGAAAGTGACGTCTGTGAATAGTTGTGCACTTAGATTGTGAACAAACAGAATAAAAAGTATAAAGACACATTTGCGATGCTACTTTTAATTTTGTCTCGGAATTAGAGTCGAAATGGATAAAAAGTAAATTTTTCTTCTGAAAAATAAATAATTTTTTGATTAGTCAATGGTAAGTAATGTGTTTCAATTTAACTAGGACAAAATGACCTAAGAGCATGCTTTGGTAGGCCAAACCCGGCCTAGTGTAGCCTGAACATATTACAGAATAAAGGGGCCCCAAAGTGCTTTGGGGCTCATTTATGAGCCCTTGCGTCACTTTTACGCCGCTGGTGCGTCACTTTTAGTGACGCACCAGTGGAGTAAAAAATTTGCCTTGTTGCACCACATTTACAAAGTGACGCATCTAAGCAGATGCGTCACTTTGTAAACCCCTGCGCTACATTATACATGCGTCAGGTATAATGTATGCAGAGGGGGTGTCCCCCGCAAAAAGCGTCGTAATAGTGGCGCAGTGAAATCTATGAGATTTCACTGCGTCACTTTTAGGACGCTGTTACGTCAAAATTTTGCGCCTGCCTCACAGCAGGCGTAAGACTGACGCAAGCCCTTTCACATGGGGCTTTCCCCATGTGAAAGGACGCATTGCTGGAGTTGCGTCACTTTTGTGACACATTCCAGCAATGCGTGACTTTTGCGCTTACAGATACGTCAAAAATACTGACGTATCTGTAAATCCTTGCGACATGATGTGTCATACTGTAAATATGACGCATCATTGGTGTCGCAAGGAGGGCGAAATGAAAAGTGACGCATCGCTGTTTTCACGCAGCGATGCGTCACTTTTCATAAATGAGGTTGTGTCTATGTATGAAAAACTTGAGTAAAATTAAAATAAATCCCTCAATTATAATGTACATTAGAGTGGCTAGACAGAAATACCACCATGATCTGACCTGGACCCTGGACAGTGTCAAAAATGGTACCTCATCCTTCTAACAATCGCGTAACAAAAATGCTACAACCTGGCTGATTAAAGAACAGGATGAAGCTAATTCATAACTAGTAAGTGACCAGCATTTAGGAGCTGACCCAGAGAACCAAAAGAACATGCTGCCACTACAAACCCAGGAAAAGGAAGGGAAATGCTACTCATCCTCACATCTGAATGAAGGGGTTAATGTTCAATGAATGGGATGATCCACGAACAACGTCAGTTATCCAGTATCAAAGTATTCAGTCTGGAACCAGACAAAAGGGGAACAACCATCAGTATCTCTGGTGGGTGAAACATGAAACTATCCTGTTGTCAAGTGGAAGCAGGTTGAACTTACTAGTAACCAGAAGCCACTACCTGAATCAAAGCGTGCTTACAGCGCACAGTCAAGAGCTGGCTAAAGCCATGGGATCATCACCCAACGTGCACGCTCCTGCATAACCGTTCATGCCAAAACAGGGGTTCAAAAATGAAGACCCACCGAATCTAAGTAACCAGACATTAGATGAGTAGAAAGCCTGTTTAGAATTTTTCAAACAAATGAACATAGAGGTGGTAGTTCTAATGATTAGAAGTGCACTGTGGGCACCAAACAATAATCCTGGAAACCAATCGGATGAAACAAAATCACTCAATCATTTTGGCCACAAATTCTGAAAAACGTGTCATTTATTTAACCAAATGGCATAAAAATATGATTATTTAAATAAATGCAGGAGATTCAGTCAACAGAAAGAGACCAAAACTTTACCCAGATCAACCAGTACTACCCTTGATTCACAATCGAGATTACCACCCCTAGTGGGTCACCATAGATGTACATAGTGTCTTGTTTGTACTTACTGCTTCAACACAAAAATTGTAGGTGCTTGAATATTGAAACCACTTTAAGATGTTTCACTAACTGTAGCTCACGTAACTTTATCTATGTGATTTGGTGCCCTTGTGGTGTAGTGTATATCGGTCAGGCCACACAGATTGTGAAAAGTTGTATCCTTAAGCATAGAAGCTGTATAAGATGCAATGACCCTGGAGCACCTTTGCTGCAACATTTCCAACTAGTGGGCCACATCTCTGAAGACAGGTGGCAAGCAAATATGCCAAGACACAAGAAAATACCTAAAATGGATTTAACAACTGGACTCAATATCCAGTGGCCTCAATACCACGGAGGACTGGCATCAGGCCTCATTCTTATGAAAACTCTTTTGTTTCTGTTTATTTAAATGCAACCAAATTGTTTGTTTGTAAAATTGTATCCTCAGTATTGCTTTGACACACTGTTGATACTTCCAGATCTGGGTTTGAAGTCAAGATTGATATGACCTGGCTTGGTCTCATTGCTTCATTTCACTGATTCAGATAGTAAGCTGTTGCTAAATGCATTCAATTGATTTCTGAGGCCTCTTTCTGTTCAGTGAAGCTCCTATTTTTATTTATATAATCATATTTTATGCCATGTTATTAAATATATGATTTGTTTTTTAGAATTTTGCCTGAAATGATTGAGAGTTTATGATTTCATCCGAGTGGTTTCAAAGATTATGGTTTGATCCCCAAAGTACACTCGACAAGTGCAGTTATCTTGCAGGCAACAGGGTAATTATTTGAATGGTGCAGCAGGTGCAGTGGTGCTGGGATCAAAAGTTATCAGAACTTCCGTAAACACCTAATATTGCTATATTTTACTACTAAAGTGCCGGCACAAGTGCAGTTACCTTGCAGACAACAGGGTCATGGTTTAAGATTTAAATGGTGCAGCAGGCGCAGAACCGGGCCCAAAAGTCATTACAACTCCTCTAAACACCTAATAATGCTATATTTTACTACTATACAGGCAGACACACTTGCAGTTATCTTGCAGTTAAGTCGGCCTGATTTGATTGATGCAGCTGGTGCAGTGGCACCAAGGCTAAAAGCTTTAGGGACCCGACTAAATGTAGAATATAGCTAAATTTTACTACTAAACAGGCAGTCACAAGTGCAGTTATCTAGCAGGCACTTGGGCCATGATTTCAATGGTGCTGCAGGTGCAGTAGCACCGGGACCAAAAGCTCTAGGCATCCCCTAAACACCTAATACTGCTATATTTTACTACTACACAGGCAGTGACAAGTGCAGTTACCTTGCATACAACAGGGAAATTATTTGTAGTTGCAGAGGCACTGGGGCCAAAAGTTATTAGAACTCCTCTAAACACCTAATAATGCTATATTTTACTACTATACAGGCAGACACACTTATATTATCTTGCAGTTAAGTCGGCCTGAGTTGATTGATGCAGCTGGTGCAGTGGCACCAAGGCTAAAAGCTTTAGGGACCCGACTAAATGTAGAATATAGCTAAATTTTACTACTAAACAGGCAGTCACAAGTGCAGTTATCTAGCAGGCACTTGGGCCATGATTTCAATGGTGCTGCAGGTGCAGTAGCACCGGGACCAAAAGCTCTAGGCATCCCCTAAACACCTAATACTGCTATATTTTACTACTACACAGGCAGTGACAAGTGCAGTTACCTTGCATACAACAGGGAAATTATTTGAAGTTGCAGAGGCACTGGGGCCAAAAGTTATTAGAACTCCTCTAAACACCAAATACTGCCATATATTCACGTACTAAATAAGAAGTAACAAGTGCAGTTACCTTGCAGGCACTAGGGTCATGATTTCTAGTGCAGCAGGTGCAGTGACACCGGGCCCAAATCTCTAGGAACACCTTGAAACACCTAATATTGCAATATTTTAATACTAAACTGGCAGTCACACGAGCAGTTACCTTACAGGCAATAGGGTCATGATTTGAATCGTGCAGCAGTGGCACCAGTGGCAAAAGTTGTCATAACTCCACTAAACATCAAATATTGCTATATTTTACTACTAAACAGGCCGTCACAAATGTAGTTATCTTGCAGGTACTACCAGCATGATTTGAACAGTGCAGCAGGTGCGGTGGCACCAGGCCCAAAAGTTGACGGAACTCCTCTAAACAGTACTATTGCTATTACATCGTTTAAATCTATTATCTCCGTGGTCATTTTATTTGATAAAAATGTGTATTATGACTTACTCACACTATACCACTAGTCACAGCTCAATATATTGCCTTTTTTTACATACAGAAGTCACAACACTTTAACACTCAGCAAGCTGCAACGTACAACAAAATGCAGCTTATTATTAATCGCATAGGTAAAACCTAATGCATTTACCAATGCTTGTTATGATTAGTGATTCCGACTATGTCCTGAGAGTTATGTAAAAGAGTGAAATCAATGGAGGCCTTTGCAGGTCGATCACTTGTTCTGTTCTGTGAAGGCAGTGCCATGGAGTGCCATTATGAGTACAATCGTGGGCAGAAGTTGTGTATTATGTTTCTTTAGGGTTTACGTGATGTCAGCATTCCTGCTTATGGCTGAATTTTCCCTAGATAGTTTAAAAGAAATCCAATGCCAGTCATGGAGAATCTGGAAAAAGCTGCTCTTCACATGTGGTTCTCGTAAAGTCTTACTCTGGTCCCGGATTAGTTCTCTCCAGTCCTCGTCATGCTGTTTGTTTGTAATGCAGTTGATGCTTGTTGTGGAGATGTCTCTGTTGAGAGTGTAGTTGTCAATGCGTCCTATGTCATAGTGATCCAACACCAATTTCTCAATATCTCCCTATCTCATTCTGAGTAATGGATGGGGGATATGTCTTTTGGAATTTTTTGGCCAGCCAATTTGTTACTGAGGTATCGTTTGAGCTGCAGGTCAGGCAAAAATTGGTTCACGTTTATGCGAAAATCCTCTCTCAATCAATCAATCAGGGCTTTATGGAGTGCGTCTACTCACCCGTGAGGGTCTCAAGGCACTGAGGGAGAGGAGGCTGCTGATCTGTCTGGGCACTGGGGTTCAGTCGAAGAGCCAGTTTTTGAGATCCTTCCTGAACTGGGGGATTACCTGAGGTGGCGAGGCAGGGTGTTCCAGGTCTTGGCGGCGAGAAAGGAGAAGGATTTTTCTCTGTCCCTGGTCTCGTGAATCTGTGGCCAGTTCGGCAGAGCGTAGGTGTCTGGCGGGTAAGTGGAATGAGATGGAGTGGTTCAGATATGCTGGTCCTGAGTCATGGAGGTCTTTGTAGTCAAGTGTGAGGAGCTTGAAGGTTATTCTTTTGTAGACAGGGAGCCAGTGGAGTTCTCAAAGGTGTTCGGTGATGTGGCTGCGGCGGGGGATATTGAGGACCAGTCTGGCTGAGGTGTTTTGAATTTTCTGCAGTTTCCTGAGGAGTTTCTGGGTGACGCTGGTGTAGAATGCGTTGCCATAGTTGAGTCTGCTGATGAGTGCGTGGGTGAGTGTCTTTCTGGATTCGGTGGGGATCCATCTGAATGTCTTTCGAAGCAGGCGAAGGGTGTGGAAGCACGATGATGATACATCGTTGATTTGGCAGTTCATTTTGACCGAGGAGTCCAGTGTGATGCGGAGGTTATGTGCAGGGTCCGTGGGGGTGGGGGGTTTCAAATGTGGCGGGCCAACATGAGTTACTCAAGCTGAGGGGATGGGTCCCAAGATGAACACTTTACTCCTGTTAGAGTTGAGTCTAAGGTAACTGTCTTTCATCAAGGTGGCAACAGCCTTCATCCCACTGTGGAAGTTGACTCTGGAGGATGTGGGGTCATTGTTGAGGGAGAGGATCAGCTGGGTGTCGTCAGCATAGGTGACAATATTGAGTCTGTGGTTACTGACGATGGAAGGAATGTGGGCCATATCAGGGCTTGAAATCGCCAGAAGGTCCCCTCTGAGAAGAGTTAACATATACAGGAGAGGCAGCAGTGTTCCCAGTGTGGCCAGAAAAGTACATCTCCAGTTAATCGAATGTCTGCGTTGTGCCATAAAGGTTGCCTGTATGTTCAGGAATGGGTTTTGCTATAGTAGTTTGTGGCAAGTTCTCCACCTGCAAACCCACCCGATTAAAACTGGATTAATATGATCGTCAAGTCAGATGGGCTTGCTGTATATGACCAAGTGACGTATGAGCCGCACTGGAGATGAACTACAAGTAGTGCCCAGTTGAGAGATTACAACTCCAGGGGAAAGTGGTAGGACGTTATGTTATAGGTCTAAGTTAGGGCTTCATGTTAGGGTGGCATGAACGTTTGTTCTATCTTGTTGTTTCACCTTGCTGGTTGCATTCTTTGATTTGGCGATCAATGTGGCACAATTGAATTGTGGGTATCAGAATTGTATCATACTAAATACATAGTTGAAGATTGAAGCTAGCATCATTTTAGCAGTTTGTAGTCACCCCCAGAAAGAGAGCTGCACGCTTCTCCAAACAGCAAAATCCTTCTGCATTTGTACAATAAAAACCTACTTGTTTTCTTTAATTATTGTCTACATGGCTGTTGCTAATCCAAATACCCAGGTATTTCATCCATGTTTGTACCCAGCGAAATATGTAATGCTGTAGGAAATGGATGTTGGTAGATGTAGTCATGCATAGATAGCGCTTCGCTCCAGGCGCAGTTGATTTTGTAGCCAGAGAAAATGGAGAAGCAAGAGATAATTTCAATGAGTGCAGGCAGAGAGGCTTGCAGAGAAAATAGTGTGAAAATGATGCCATCTGCACAGATCATCAGTTTAAATTTTCCCACAGAAGTGGTGATACCTTGACCTCTTGCGATTAGCAAATTGGTATAGCCAGAGACTCTAGTACAAGAAGAAACAGTAAGCGGGAGGTCTGGCACCCCCGTCTAGTTCCTCTGTCTATATTATTCAGGTCTCACAGGTACTCGGTACAGTTAATTACACCGGTGAGATCTCGGTGCAGCCACTGTGTCATAGTCATCATAACAGGCCAAAAGTGTTTGGAATAAGTACCCCCACTCTACTCAGTCGAAGGCCTTCTCAGTGTCGAGGGAGAGGGTCTCTTTATCATCCAGATCATGGCTTGTGCTCCATAGTAGGTGGAACAGAGTTTGCATATGGTTGCAGGTAAAACAGCTCTGAACCAAACCAATTTTGTTTTTGTGCATTACTGCAGTAATTACTTTTTAGGTCTCGGCCTACGAAGGCTGCGCTTGCGCAGTCTCGCCGGCGAGATCTTTTGTCTCTTAGTGTGGGGCTTGAACTCGCCCCTCTTTTCCATTGGCTGGCTTCCTAAATGGAGGCCAGGCATTGGAGAAGAGGGGCGTCTGTCAGTTTAAGCCCCGTCATTTTGGGATTCGGGGTGTGTTTTTTCATGTTCTGTCTCTCCTCTTCCCATTGGCTGGAATTTTACATTCCAGCCAATGGGAAGAGGATAGAAAGAAAAACACGCCCCCCATTCCCAAAATGGCGGCGCGTTTCTCCGAGGCATTTCTGCTTCGCCGCGGAGAAACGTGGTGGTGTGGAGCGCTCCTCTAATGGCGAGCGCTCGTTTCTCTGGTATCCCTTGTTTTCTACGTGTTTATAGAGTTTGAGTGTCGTAAACTGGGCTTTAATGGGCGTGGCTAAATTGCACCAAGGCTCTACCCACTGATAACCATCACTGTTTACTTTCCAGGAGCACCACCTCATAAAGTTTCTTGAGCTCCTCCTTTTCGCCAGCCTATTTCCAGCCGCCTGTGCGCTGTTGCTACGGAGATTCTTGAGATTGGGTTCTTCAATTGGCTTAGCGGTGGCGTCTTGCTGTGCTCTCGCGCAATCACGTGACGTGGCCAAGATGGCCACCTGGGTGTTTTGATGAATAATCCTGAGAGCGGCAGCTCCGGTCACCGCAGCTGTGTAGTGGGCTGGTAGTAGGGCAAGAAACCATAGTGACAGCTGGGCACTGGTGCAACCCAAACACGTGTGCGTGGCAGACACACGGCGCAGCGGCAGAATTTTGGAAGCTGGGCGCCGACTGTCCCCCTCAGATCCAGCCAATCTTAAGGTTGGTCTCCGCTGAGGCTCACCACCCTCCCTTCGCATTATGAGGAGCTGAAGAAGGCCGTGTAGCCACAAACCCGCGCCTCACCGAGGCGGCACCCCCTTTGCAGCCATTAAAAGGAAAACCTTGGAAGAGCTCACGAGGTGAGGAAGTGCTGTCCCAATGTGAATCATGAATTGAAATGTGGGATATCCCTCCGCCTGTTGGCCGGGGGATCACAGCCTGTGCTGCGGGAGTGCTGCTGTACCGGGTGGCGAGGAGGTGAGGCAAAATGCATGCAAGGGGAACTTCTTTACACCTGTGAGGGGGCGGGGCTGGGGTTGTGACATTCATCCGTAGCATGTACAGTTGAGGCAGTTCTGTCAAACCGTCTTTTTGGGGCCAGAGTGCTGGCCTTTTAAACCACTACCCGCAGTCCAGTGAGGAGTTGTAGGGGGGCAGTATAGGCGCGTACAATGTATGAGGGACTCTGCACCAATGCGAGCAAACTTATTCTCCCCTTGTTATCTCCTGTCTCTACATTAGAGCATTCCTGTGTGTACTCAGATGGTGTTAAAGCTACTGGGGCAAAACTGGTTTTCACAGTGAGCTACCAGTTTGTATGTGATATAGTATCGCTTTGTGTATCACGCATGCTTTTTTCTCAATGTCTCTCTGATTTATGATAAACTTTTCTTGCCTCTGTTCCCTGCTTGTGCTCGATTTTCTTGCCTCTGTTCCCTGCTTGTGCGCGATTTTCAAATAGTTTTTTAGATATTCAGTTTCAGGTGCAGTTAATGCATATTTGCGACTAACCGGTAATTCGGCTCCTGGGATGAGGTTTATACGGCAATCAGAGCTGCAATGAGGAGGGAGTGCTGTGGCCTTTGCTTCATCAAATACCTCCATAAAGTTGTCATAGCAGGAAGGCAGGTTAGAAGTGTCAAGCGCCGTGTTCAATGCACAATATACGGGTTAGTTCCATTCTCATGTATCTTTATAACAATGCAACAAGCAGTGTTGAGACCTCAAAGTCACTGTACGAGACATCCAATCAATGAGCAAGTTGTGTTTTTCTAGCCATGGCATGCCTAAGATGGCACCCAAGGTAGGTGTATCAATAAGATCAAAGGTAAGGGATTCTGAGTGCCCATTGCTACAAATTATAAGCAGCGGAGGAGTTCATAGGTGATTAACCCAGATGACAGTTCTGTGCCGTCTACTGCTCGCACCGGTTCAGGTCGATCTTTCTGCGCAAATTGTATTCCTAATATCCGAGCCAATTGGAGGTCAAGAAAGTTCCTTGTGGCACCGGAATCCAGAAGGATGGACAGATGTTTTCTGCTTTGCATTGATATAACCAATGTGACTGCCAAGGTGAAGTTTTTGAGTAGAGGAGAGTCGTTGATTGTTTTAGCATTCATAACACTTGAAGAACTGGCCTCACTTTTCTCCGAGTGATCTAGTTTCCCAACAAGGCAGCACCAGATCCTCTGTTAGCATAGCTCTTAATGGACAGACAGGGTTTTATTGGGCATTCTCTGGCAAAGTGACCTCCCTTTCCGCAATAGAGACAAAGATTGTTTTTTTGTCCTCTTGTCTTTTTCTTCTGTTGAGAGAGGTACCCTTATGCCCCCAATCTGCATGGGTTTACTTGTGTCTTTACTATCCTTGGTCTCTTTTTTCTGAGTGCGGACCACCAGAAATTTAGAAGGAACACCCCGATTCTTTTCTCCTTTCCTCTCACTTAGCCTATGATCCAACTTGACCACAAAATCGATAAACGCAGGGCAGTCTTCAGGAAGATCCACAATTTGGGATAACAGATCTTTGAGCTCGTCACTCAGTCCTCTATAAAAAAGAGATGCTCTCTTTTCTTCAGGCCAATGTGTTTTGGCTACCAATCTATTGAAGCTGGTAATGTAAGAAAGCAGGTCCTTGGATACCTGTCTTAAATTTAATAGATCATTGTCAATGGCTTGCCTGAAAGTGTGTTTGGAGAAAAGACTTTACATCTTGTCTTGAAACTGAGAAAAATCATACAACAAGGGATCGTTGTTCTCTACTAGAGGGACAGCCCAATCTGCTGCGTTACCAACTAGAAATGACAAAGGCTACCTTGGCGACATCATCTGGGAAAGCAGCTGCTTTACATCGAAATTGTAGATGACACTGGTACATAAAAATACTATACATAGAGCTATCACCTTTGAACCTTTCAGGCATTTCCAGGGGGAAAGGGCTAGGTGTATGTACCGTAGGGATATTCCCTTCGTCTCTCGCGGAAGCCCCAATATTATGAGATGGTACTGAAAGACAGGCAGGCTGGATATAACTCTTCCTGCTTTTGGGAGTGGTTCCTGGGTTTCTACTATCCAAAGTGTTCTGGGGTTTTATCTGATCTACCTCTGCATGTAGGCGTTGGTTTTCAGACCATAGTCTCCCTACCTCTGTCTGCAGGTCTACTAATGCTGCTGTAAGTTCCTTGCGCGTTGTGTAGGCGAGACCTAAAAAGGAGACTCAGCCTTTTCAGGTGCAAGCAAAACTCCTTCCACCACTCTAAATGCAGACCAGGTCTATTCAGTCTTGCAATCAGTCACCCAGGCAAGGTAGAGCACATCTAAACCCCCCCGGTAACCGTCTAGAGTGAATGCTAGTCCCAGCTCCTGTCACTCAAACACCAGATACTGAATGCACACACAGCAAGTGGTGCACACAATAGTAAAGTAAGATTTCTTAAAGTGGCATTTTCAAACACAGAATTTAAATAATACCTTTGCCAAAAAGTGGGTTATTATATTCTAAGTTCAGAGCCCCTAAATTCCATTTTCCTAACTTGTCCCTATTGTAAGTTACACAAGTAAAAATGTTACAGTGCAGTCCCAATGATAAGCCTGTGGGACTTTTAAATAGTGAAAAACAAAATACACAGTACTTCACTATCAGGATATGTCACACACACCAATACATGTCCTACCTTTCACGTACACAGTACCCTGCCCATGGGAGTTCTTTGAGTCTACCTTAGAGGTGCCTTACATGTAAAGAAAGGGAAGGTTTGGGCCTGACAAGTGGGTGCACTTCTAGGGCAACATGGAAGTTTACAACTGCACATGCAGACACTACAGTGGTAGGTCTGGGCTACATTTATAGGGCTACTTATGTGGGTGGCCCAGTGCTGCAAACCCAATAGTAGCAATTGATGTACAGGTCCTGGCACACAGCATAAACTTTACTAGGGACTTACCAGTAAATCAAATAGGGCAATCATGGATAACCAATCATTGTCACAATTTATACAGCGAGCGTATGCACTTTAGCACTGGTCAGCAGTGATAAAGTGCCCAGAATCCTATAGTCAATCAGAATAATAGGTGGCAAAAAGGCAAAAAGTTGGGCCATCAACCTGTCAAAAGGGCCAGGTCTAACAGTCTCCATCACAGCGGTTGATAGAAATGCCCCTTTTGTACCTTCCTATTGCCCACATTTTGGAAGTAAGAGCTTTTTTATTTCTATCTTTGAATAAATTAGCTGAGGGGGCATAAAATGCAGAGTTAGCCCTCCACAGCATGTTTGAATGCTTGATATTGGTAGACCTTCCTTTTCTCTTTATAAGTTCTGTGCCATTGTCATTTACCGTCAACATGTCTCATCTGGTGGTGCCAGCACTCTACAATAGCTGCTGGTAGCACCTGCCCTTCTATCCTGTTCATTTCATATCTTCCACTGTCGCTCTGTATCTCGCCTGTGAAGCTTCATGGGAACTCTTACACCTTTCCAGCTTATGTGAATATAGCATCTATGTGGAGCGGCTTGTCTTTCCCCTTCCAGGCCTTTATAGCGGGTTTTCAAGCTTCGCCTCCTGTTCTATCCCTCTTTTGCGTACATTTCCTCCTCCCACCCTGGATTCTGTCTTCTCTCCCACCATGTTGTAGTTAGAGAGAGTTGGTGCGTCTGTGTTCCAGCTTCTCTACAGTCTAGGTGTGGGTATACCTATGCCCCCTCCTTCTCTACAGCTTTTCATGTGTTAAGTTCTACCCCTGTTCTAATCTTGTTGCTATTGCAGGAGTTCTTTTAATCTTCTACAGTTCTCTAGAGATCATACAGTGGTCCATCTGCCCCACACCGCGTGCATAGTGCCCAGGCTGGAGTGTGACTTTTGCAATAGCGGCCATTCCAGGGTGCTCTTGCCCACATCTGTAGTGGGCATGTAGGAGAAGTCTTCTGTCCAACCATCTGCACCGTATCTTACGGGGTGTCCTTGGCATCTAACCCCTTTAAACAGTGCTACACCAGCTACAGACGTCTGATGGGAGTGCATCTGTCAGGTCCCACCACAGCAGACCGGAGGAGGTTGCCTTTGCCCTGCCTCTCTGTAGAGCACGTGGGGGGGGGGGGAGGGGGGGGGTGTTTCCAATCTAACTTTCCCGCCGCTCTTCATTATGCACAGGAGGCTCATTTGTTTGTGTAGCCTTTGTGATGTGTGCTGTATCTGTTGAGATGCCCCTGTCCTCTTACCCCTCTGCAGGGCAGGAGCAGACGTGCGTCTGGAAGGTGCTCCCGCCTGCTTCAGGAAAGGGCAGACCAGGGCCGGCGCTAGGCATGGGCAGCCTGGGCAGCTGCCCAGGGCCTCTCACTCAGCCCACCAGCATGGGGCCACGCACTGGTGATGTGTCCTGTCGGTTCCCCGGCGATCCATTTCAAAGAAAGGTGTCACCTTTCTTTGAAATGGAGAGGCCCCCCTCACCGGGCCTCTCAGGGATGGTATCTGGATACATAAGGGAGTGAGTCGCTCCCTTCAATTGAAAGGAGACCCATTCACAGACACTGTGGGAGGACCATTGTCCATCATTTTGGCGCCCCCATAGTTTTAACTTTTAGCCCACAAGCAATTCTCACACCTATCGGACTGAAGGTGTGAGAAATGCTTGTGGGCTCAAAGTTAAAACTGTGGGGGGCGACAAAATGCTCGACAATAGGCCTCCCACAGTGTCTGTGAATGGTCTCCTTGCAAGGGGCCACTTATCTAAATTAGAGGGGCCTTGCACATTCTCTTTTAACCCAGGGCCTCGCAAATCCTAGAACCCGCCCTGGGGCAGACCACAGCTTTTCAAAACTGCCAGGGAGAGGAACATCACATTTGGACCTGGAATTTGCGTATTTTCAGTGTGTCTTTGGCACGTGTGTAGCACACAGTTTTAATTATTGGAACTCTGTGTACATTTTGAACAAGGGCTGCCAAAGCTGATGGGTCTGCCTGGCATTTTCAGTTCCAGTTGTGACCTTCTGGTGTTGTCAATGTTTGTTTAAACAGAGCAAGACTTATTGGCTTTGCCTAGACTTGTTCTATTCGTGTGCTGTTTTTATCGGTCTTAAAAGTGTTTTGAGGCACTAAATAGTGTCACGTTGCCACTTTATGAAGGGCATACACTATTTTTTATTTTATTTGTTATGGTTCTTTCTGAGCACAACAGAGAAAGAAATGAGACATGGAAAACCCGCATATGAAAACGCAAAATCCTAAAGAAAATTCAAACTAGATTTCAAATGGAAAGACCTCTCTGCTGCTAAATCTTACACGCAAAATCCTAACTCGTGAAGTAACTAACATCCTTGGTTGAGTGAAGTGTCATGCCCCGTCTGCCCAGGTGTTCACTGAACGTCACGGGTCCTGCACAGCAGCAGTGATGGTTTCCGGGAGAACTGAGGTCAGAAAGAGGAAGCTGCAGTTTTTGCTCGGCTCTGTGTCACCGTGAGAGGGTAGCTATAATACTGTTGACAGTAATAATGGGCGGCGTCGCCGGCCTCGGCTCCGCTGATGCTGAGAGTGTAGTGAGTGTAGTCAGAGCCGGACCCGCTGCCGCTGAAGCGCTCTGAGACCCCGGACGGGCGACTGGTGGCCCCATAAATGAGAGGCGTGGGGGCTTCTCCGCGCTTCTGCTGGTACCAGGATAAACCATCGCCGATGCTTTGACTGGACTGACATCGGATTGTGATGGTTTCTCCCGTGGACACCGCGAGGACTTCTGGGGTCTGTGTCAGCACAATCTGCCCTCTGGACTCTGAAGACAGAAAGGAGATTAATAACAACAATGAACAGCCAGAACTATTTACAGCGTACGAAACCAATAGTAATAAATATACTACCCATCACAGATATGTTTAATATGTTAAAAATAGATCTCTCTCTGATCAATCCCCCTCAGCCCGGCAGCCGCAGCTCTCACCGTGAATCCAGAGCAGAAGCATCAGGAAGACCTGGGTTGGTGACGTCACCTCCATCCTTGCTGCTCGGTCTGGGCTTGTGTCTGAAGCCTTCAGGGCAGAAAACACACTTATAACAGGCAGGACAACAGGAGGGGCCTGGACAGAGAGATGCAAAGTACCCCCGCTGGGTATGTAAATGTGGCCACGGGTGTGAATCAGGGGCCCCTCAGGTACTGCTTGCCGTTCATTCATTATTGGATTCTTAGTTTTAGTATTGAAGATCGAGTTAATGTATACTTTTATGCATTTCTGAGCAAATGAACTGTTTTCTTTTTTCCGAAGGTTGATTTTTTTATACAATGTTCACATGTACATTTTTGATAACTATGAATTATCTAGAAGACAAAATAATCATAACTATGTGTGGTACCTTCATGCAACACTCGGAGGCAGCTGGGGGCGTTGCCTTGATTCAGTGCTTAGTGATTCACAAAGTGGGTTTAGATTTGTTGCCTCTGTGTAAATTAGAAGGGGCATGCTTAGGGTGTGTTTCCCAAACTGCGAGAAACAAAGTAGAATATCTATATTAAGCAACAGGTCTATGTATCACATACCACAAACTGCTCACACCAAATCACTTCTAGAGATAGAAACCTCTCTGACAACTGTCAATGACAAACAACATCATAGAAAGGTCACACAGTAGAATCAGAAAGAAATGGGGTCCATATTGCATCAAAGATATACTGCTCATTTACCATCATTCAGATTATACTCTTGTAAATTGCAACTGCAGGCCTCTCCTGGAGCCAGTGTTCATAGGATGTTGGACAGATTTGCTGCCACCACCATTAAAGGCACATTTTATCACCCCTGCTGTATATGTGTCTACCCACCTCTCTAGGCGGTGTCTCCGTCTGGACAAATCGGTCACATAATGCAATAAAACTAGTCTTGGTAAAAGTCCACATAAACCCCACCATTAGTATTCATTGTTGCCACCACTTTCTGTTGCATGCTGTGTATGGTGAGGCATGACCATGGCAGATTCAGCATGTCTCCCTCAGATCCCCTTCACTGTCAGCAGTTCGAAGATGTGGACATATTTGCCAAACTGAGCCCTTGCAGCGACTAGTGCTAGCCATGCAGAACTTTGTGAAAGCTGACCAGGTTTTGCAGAATATTGTTCGTCCTCCAGCACGCACGGTAGCACTATTCCAGGTTCATGCTTGCCCATGTATGGAACCACTCATGCAGGAATGTGTGCTCTTTCACCACGGCATGCTCAGTTTCTTTGAGTGTGGGCTAGGAATGAGATGCTGCATTGCAAGTGTGTGCTGATGTCATGATGTCTTCTTACAAAAGAGTCTATAAAGAAACAATCCATGTGTCTAACTCTGTAAGAAAGAAGTGTGCTAAATGTGCCAGATGATCCGCAGTGTTGGACTAACTCTTGTGGGGGAGCCAGAGACCACAGAGGTTGTTGCCACCTGCTATTTTAAAATGCTGAGACATGACCATTATTGTGTCCTCCACACATAGCCCTTTATCAGCTTATCTATGCGTTGGAGGGATGATTTTGACAACGGCAATGGAAGCCTACTCGAGACATAGTTGAATTGAGGCGTGGCCATACGTTTTACAGTTTGCACGCTTATCCAGGGAGAGGGGGCTACATACCTTTGTGACAAAAGCCAAGATACCCTACCAAATACAGGCAATGACTTGGCTGTAGTCAATAACCAGTCCTCTTGGGGGTTTATGAAACCTAATGCCAAAGGTAAATGTAATGCCAGGGGCAGGAGGCGTAGGTCTCTCACCGTATTCCCATCTAGGCAAGTCTCACCAGACAGATTCAGAGATGAGAGGAAACTAATGGTGTGGGAGCATATCACTAGCATTCAGATTTTCTGGATAGTGGATGACAGAGGTTAAGGGGGAACAGCTCGTGAGTCCTTCCTCTATTATAACCTTATATATTCCATCATTTAAGAGCCTGCCCAGCTCCAACCCAAGAAAAACTGATATCCAAGAGATGGATTCCGGGCCCCCCTTACTCCCAAGAATATGTTTTTTTAAATTCATGAACCTGTTGAACTCCCCTCATAAAACCAGAGTTTGGAAGGAGTGATACTTCAGACGCTGTGTGGGAGCTCAGAGGTGGAAAGGCGAAGTCCTGGAGCAGGAAAGTGAAGAGGCCCTACGAGCTCTCAATTCAATTAAAACTATTAAAGACCAGTCTTATAGAAGCGTAAAAGACTAACAAAGTTCAAGAACTACCACAAATATCCCCTTGGCGAAACAAAGGTTCAATTGCTATGATGAGTTGGAACAATTCTTCAATAGAACCGCTCAGGTGGAATAGAGACTCAAAGATGTTGATAATTGAATGACTAGAAAACACTAGACAAACAAACTGGCCCACGAAAGGGAGTGCATAGAAACTATATCCCCCAACAGTCAAATTAATGTTTTGTGGTGGGTAGTAAAGAAACCCTCAGTTGAAAATTTAATTGCTGAATTGTTAAAGGGGATCAAATTAGATAATTGAAAAATGTACTGACCTATCCATTGTTAGGACCTATAAGTTACCTCTCCTAACACCGGAGGCCTTCCCAAAATCTAATATTATATATTTTCAAGGATTCAGGATTAAAGAGTGGGTATTGGAGAAAAAGAAGAGAAGCAAAACCAATATGTTCTCCTGGAGGATCATCTTTTGGGCTGTTTCCAAATTATTCTTTTGAGACAGCCCAAATGAAAGTGACATATGTGAATAGTTGTGCACTAAGGGGCAGATTTGCAAGGTCTGGCACATCTCTGCAATTCAGCAGGCATGCGCCAGAACATTTGTGACACACAAAACTACCCGTGCGTCACCACTGTGTGGTAAATAAATAAATAATACCCTATTTTTGAATGAATAAATGAATAACAGATAGCTCAATAAATAAGAGTCAAGATTCGAGGTAGTAGGAGTTTGGCAGGTTTAATACAGCATAAGGACAGGAACAGGACCACCTGCACAGGAATAGGATGGCAGCTGCCGGGGACAGGATCGGGAATGACGGCGTAACTTTTAATAACAGTACATGAGCATATATACATAACGCAAACACATAACATTACATTGCAATAGGCGTAGCAGTGGGTGGAGCAATAGGCGTGACGCGTAGCAGTCGCGAAAGATAAGGGTGAAAGTAGGTGTAACAGGGCGTATACATAGACATGTGATGCAAACGTAACAGAATATGTCATGAATGGGGCGGAAACCATGGAGGGGGCTACCTAAGGAGCCGGGACCTCTAACCTGATGGTGCGCGCAAACTGGCAATGACGTATCACTAGGAGAAGCTGGGGGCTTCGAACTCTGTGCTAGGAGCAGAGACTGAAGTCTGGAGAGTCAGGGCGACATGTACCTAAACAGTATCTAGTATCTGATGTTTAGAGAACATGTTGATATAAACTAGAAGTCAGGAGGGGAAAGGCTAACAGACACTAAGACTGGACCATGCATTATTCTACATGTAGTGCGTGATGAAGAATATTAAATGACCATTAATACAGTATTTCTCTAACGTGGGGCCGTAAAGGCTAGACAATGACGGTAACTATTGATGCGATTCAGTAGCTTAGGAATGCAGAGAAGGAGGGCTGTACTGATAACTCGAATCATAACATACTCTTGGCAGACTCAGAGGCAGGGCCAAGCTGAACCGGGCACTGCGAGGCAGGAAGTAAGTGAAGGGTCGAGGATACAGGTGGGGGTTGTATCGCTCCTCAGCGAGGCTTCAGGAGACCGGAGGCAGGAGCTGAATCTGGTGTCCGGGCCCTTTTGAGGCCTAGAAACGGGGACTTTACAATGAAATAACGTGCACACTGAGAAACGTGGCAACGTAGCTTTACATAGGCCTGATATTTGTAGTATTCACGAGGACTGGAACTGACATACTAGAGGTGGACACAACTGTAATTGCGTCTTGAATCGAACATGGGGAATACATATGCATATTTAATCATGCACACATAACATATGATGGATGACACGTAGGGACACAGAACATGGCAAAATTTAGTTTTCCACATTCCCTCCTTGTCACTACGTTTCCATCAGGAAACATCAATATTCATGATACCATCTATCATTTCATACAGTATCATTTGCTCGTCTCGAATTATCCTGGAACGGGATTTAGAACGGGGCTTGGGACTAGGAATACATGATGTAGCACAAATGCCGCAAATCGCAGGGCCACATTGTATACAGAGGCAGCAGCTGAATATGATCGCTACTGCAATACCTAGAAAGGACAAGACTTTCCATCCCCAGGCGGAAATTATATTCCAGAACCAACCGGACCATGTCCAGGTGCCTGGATCTTGGTGTAACAGATGGGCAATTTTATGGAGTCTGGTTATAGCTGAATAAACAGACGGCGCGTTATTTGGAATGAAAATGCAGCAACTAGATCCGATGACTCTACAGGCCCCGCCCCTATCGGCCAGTATGACGTCAAGGACGAGACGATTCTGTAAAACGACAAATCTCATAGCAGATTGCTCTTCGGTTAAGTTACCTAGAGCAGAGGCAGTCTCATTGACTACAGCTTCAAGGGTTCTGGTTAACCTACGGATTAGTTTACTATTCTGGATAGGTCCTATAAAGAAAAAGAAACCTCTATTGAAATCTGTATATTGTTCTAGAGCAGTTTCAGTATAATCGACAATTGGGGACTCCCTTCTATGTCTAATGTGTACTAGATGTGTGTTTCTATGATAATCAGATGGGGCTAGGAAAACTGGTGGCAGTAGGAAGGCAATGTAACAGGTTCCCTCCCAATCGAGGGGCAGACGAACATATGCAGTTTGACCACAAATAAAATAAGAATGACGTGAAGCTTTGAAGATAGATTTCCCACTGTCACTATACTTGACAATAGTAGTACAATCACTATGTCCTACGTGTACGGAACCATTATTTCGGACACATAATTCGCCTTTGACTGGTAGTACTGAAATTGCAGGTAAATCTGGAGTGGAATCAGACTGAACATTCAGGACCATGAAATTCGAAGAATAATTACCTAAATTATACACTTCATTTTCTAGATCTAACCCGGTTCTGTGGGGGAGACCTTGCTTGTCTGGAAAACATGTACTGTTAAGAAAAGACATATCTGTTGAGGATGACGTTAACGTGGACCATGCTCCACACGAACCGTTATGTGAAAACGGATAAGGAAAAAGTGGCAGAACTCCCTTCGGTGTCTGGAAAGGGGGGAGTCGACCACATACCCAACAATTAGTGGCATTGCTGGTCTGGTGTGAATAATGTAACATACGGATAAAAGAATTATTTCGCATAGCGAGGCGGTAAGAGAGTTCATGAGGAGGCAGATCACTAAACATATGCTCTACTGTAGCATTAGCAGACTTATTTACATGAGAAACTGGGAAACACAGGTAAAATGCGTAACTGGTGCAGGAAATCATAATGCTGAGAAATAATATGAAACATAGAAAAACGATACATCGAATAGAGTTTTGACTAACTCTCTCACTATGGGGGTCTATTTTATACATGTCAGAAACAGTCTAACCGTTTCACCTAGGGGAGGACTTAGACAATCAAACTGGCTGACTTATTTTACTAGACCGGAGTTTCAACTTGTACTCCTGCTGCGGAGTATTCTCTAACGGGGGAGGGTTTGTAGCAATGTCTTTTGCGGGACAGTCCTTGAGAACAATATTTTGGCAATCCTTCAAATCCTGGGAAATGTTCTTTGAGACGGGTTTCAGTCCATAAAACTTCTTTATATGTGAAAGGTGCACCCAGCCTTTGCGACCCTCCAACTTCACGGCTGTACGGGTGGCGAGGAGGACCTGTCGGGGCTCCTTCCAGCGTGGCTCCAGCGGACTTGAGCGGTCAAAATTCCGGACAAGGACCATGGATCCTGGAACGATTTCATGCGGTGCCACCTCGGTATTGTCTGGAAATGCGGCGGCAACCTGTGAACGACAAGAGTTGAGGGCAGACATCAAGGAAGCTAGGTAATCTGTCAGCATATTACTTGAAACATCGGTAATACTTCGGGGTCTAGGAGTACCCCACATGTTAGGGGGGGGGCCGAAAACGACCTCATACGGGGACAGACCTGATCTGGAATGTGCGACCATGCGCATATAGAACAAGGCAACTGGCAGAGCTACTAGCCAGTCCACACCTTTCTCTTTGCATATTTTTGCGATGCGAATTTTCAGGGTCTGGTTATGTCTCTCTACGAGACCGGCTGCTTCAGGATGGCGTACACAATGGAACTTCCACTGGTACCCTAACAAAAGGGAAACATGCTTCATCAACTCAGATGAGAATGGCTGGCCGTTGTCAGAATATACGACTCTAGGGAGTCCATAACGGGGGAAGAACTCACGAACCAACTGCTTGGCAGTGGTCGCAGCTGTGTAATCTGGGACTGGATATGCTTCTGTCCACCTGGACAAAGCGCATACAACTACAAGGACATACTTGAAACCTCGACATCGCTCCATCTGAATATAATCCATCTGGAGGACTTCAAAAGGGTGGTCAGGAGGCTGGAATCCCCCTTGTTCCACCGGGACACTTTTACCTGGATTAAACTGACAACATATCATACAGGTACGGACTTTTTGCTTGGCTGCAGCTCGTAAATGCTTGTTGAACCAAATGTTCTGGATACTGTCTAACATAGCTTTTTCTCCTAAATGTGCTGGACTATGTGCGGTATTGATAATGACTTGAACCATAGAGTCGGGGAGAAACCATGTGGCTCTACCCTTCGTTAACCATCCTTGATCTGTCTGGACCCCTCCTTGTTCGGACCATTTCTTGATTTCATCGGGAGTAGCGTGTAACTGAATATCTATGACATCTTGTGTAGGGTCCTTAACTGTCATGCATGTAGTCGGATCTGGAGTGTGTGTCATGTTAACTGGAATGTCTGGAGTCTGTGCTGTAAGCTTGGCTGTGCGATCTGCTAGATCGTTACCCTGGGAAATAATGTCAGTAACTTTCGTATGTGCTTTGCACTTCATGATAGCAATGGATGTCGGTAAATGTATGGCATCTAACAGAGCTTGAATAAGGAGACCATGCTGAATCTTGGTTCCATGAGAAGTCATGAAACCTCTCTCCTGCCAGAGCACTCCAAAGTCGTGTACGACTCCAAATGCGTAGCGCGAATCTGTGTAAACATTAACTTTCAAGTTCTTAGCGTGTATGCAGGCTTGTGTCAGAGCAACTAGCTCTGCTGCTTGAGCGGACAGGGTGTCAATACGGTGTGTTTCAATAACTTCGGTGTCGGTAGTCACTGCATACGCGGCGACTAGTTCTCCTGTACTTGTTCTCATACATGAACCATCCACATAAAGTGTCAGGTCGGGATCTGGTAACGGAATATCTGTCAGATCTTGTCTTGGCTTTGTCGTAATGTTAACTACTTCCACACAGTCATGTGTGGCCAGACTTAAAGTAACTGATGGTAACAATGTAGCAGGATTTAAAACGTTGCAGAGTCTGATTTCTATGTGTGGCTGGAACAGTGTCAATTCATAACCTGTTAAACGTGCAATTGTCAAGTGCTGAGTCTGTGTTCGGTTTAAAAGAACTTCCACGGAGTGTGGAACTTGTACTGTCAGGGAGTGTCCTAATACTATGGAATCACTTTGTCTGATAGCTAGTGCTGTGGCTGCAACTGACTTGAGGCACGCAGGCAGAGCCTGGGCTACAGGATCTAATGTGCTCGAAAAATAAGCACATGGCTTGTATTGTCCTGCTTGATCTTGTGTGAGAACAGATAATGCTGTACCTTCGCGTTCTGTGACGAAAAGTGTAAAAGGCTTACTGTAGTTTGGTGTAGCTAGAACTGGAGCTTGACATAGGGCTTTCTTTAACTCATTGAAACTGAGTGTATGTTCAGATGTCCAAGGGAGGACAGTCGATACGGCTGCCTCCTGTGTCGTTAACTGTATCAGTGGCTTGGCTAGGAATGCATACTGAGGAATCCATTGTCGGCAATAAGAAGTGAGGCCAATAAAAGCACGTACCTCCTTCTGGGTCTTGGGCTGAGGAAGACTCGCTATTAACTGGATACGGTCTGGTGTCAACTGCCTACCCCTCTTGGACAGTAAGTGTCCTAAGTAGACCACTTGCTGGACACAGAATTGAAGCTTAGAAGGGGACACCTTGTGCCCCATCTCGGCTAGGAAATACAAGACTGTAAGGGATGCTCGCTCGCAAGCACGTTCAGAACGGGCTGTGATCAGTAGATCATCGACATACTGGAGCAGGGCAGTGTCAGTTGGCATGTGAATGTTGTCTAGTTGTCTCTTGAGTGCTTGACTGTAAATACTAGGACTTTCTGTGAAACCTTGAGGAGCTCGTGTGAACATATAGGTCCTTCCATTTAAACAGAATCCGAAAAGAAACTGGCTGTCTGGATGAATGGGAACGCTGAAAAACGCGTTCTTGAGGTCTATGACAGTGAAAAATGTGGCTTCGGAATCAATGGCTGTCAACAGGGAAGAGATATCTGGGACAACTGGGTACTGCGGAATAATACATTTATTAAGTTCTCGTAGGTCAATCACTAATCGATATACTGGGGGTGCATTTGGATCAGTACGTTTCATGACTGGAATGATCGGAGAATTGCATACATTGGAGTCAGTTTCTACAACTACTCCTTGAGCGATGAGCTCGTCAATAATTTTGGATAAGGCTGCTACAGCCTCAGGTGGCAATCTGTACTGTCTGATTCGTGGTAACACTACACCTGGCTTGAGAGTCACACGATGGGGTGTGATTTGCATGTAACCTACATCAGTTGGACCTTGCGCCCATAAATGCTGCGGAACATTGGACAATCTGGGATCAAAATCTCGTAATACATAGTGACCCTTAAAGTCACGTAGGAACAATCGTATTCCCTCTGGGGAACAGCATATAACTGCACCTAATTCTTTCAGTGTTTTAATGCCTAACAGATTTTCTGGACATGACTTAGTAAGTAACAGATCAGTGGTACGGGACAATGGACCTACTTCTAGAGTAACTGGCTTTGATATTTCATTTACGATAGGTTTTCCTGAAAATCCAAGGGAAACATTTCTTGAGCCTGAGAGCGGAGCCCCTGGAACTTCGGCGTGACTAATTGTGGTCCTACTTGCCCCTGTATCAATCAAAAACTTTCTGTCTTTCCCTAATACTTGACTGTGAACATAGGGACCTTCTTGATCTACAGGTATCTCGATGAGAGGCAAGCCTACCTCCCTCTCTAGGCTGTTTCATGAATACTGCTGGTACTCTGGATACTCAGACTGTGCATACTGGTACATCTGCTGTGTAACATGCTGTGTTGCAGCGATGGGCTGCGGTGCGGTAACTGTCTGTGGTGCATTCTGTGGCTGAGGAGTCTGTGAAACTTGTTCTTGTCTAGGCGGACGTGATCTTTCTTTAGTCTTACCGGTAGCTATGTTATGTTTCAGAACTGCACACTCATTTATAAAATGACCTGGCTGTTTACAATAATTGCAGTTCCCTTTAACGGGAGCTGCAGGATGACTGGCTTGATTTGGACCCCTCTTCTGACTGTCTTGAGGAACAGATTGTGCAACTAGTACTTTCATTTTTGTGTCTTTCATACGTTTTCTCTCGTGTTCTTGCTCTTCCCTGATTCTATTCTGGTGGTATTGGAGCATCTGCAACATCTGGGACGGGGTATTAGCTTGCCAGGTACTTTCGACTTTCAAAACTCGATTTTTAATTTGTGGGCTTGAATTCTCGACTAATTTAGTAACAAAAAGGTGAGGGTATGACTCACTACTTGTCTTGAGACCACTGTTGATGCTAAAACATTTCTCAAATCTAGAATAAAAATCACTAATGTCTTCATCCTGTTTCTGTTTACAGGCTGAGATTGCATCCCAGTCTTCTTTTCTAGTTGTCAATAACCTAGGCAAAACTTGTATTAATAATTCCGGTAATTCTTTACATTTCGCTCCAAGACCGGTACCTGGTACTCGTGCCTTATCTTCAGCTTCTAGAACTGCCCAATCGATCTTTTTCTCTCCCACCTCCCATTCTTTTTCCTTGAGCTTTTCATACACCCCTGCGGGCAGCAGAACTTTTAACATTTTAATTATATCTGGATACGTGTATTCTCCCATACGGAGCATGTCTTTTAATTCTCGATGGAACCCTGCTGGATCTTTATCATGACAGGGAATTAATTTCTTCATCTCTAGGAGTTCCATCTTTGTAATCGGAGTGTAAACAAACACTCGTTCTAGTTCGCCACCCGTTCCTCTAACTGGGTGGACTTCTCGTAACGGATTCTGTCTCTCCATGTAAAATGGTTTACTTTCTGGGGGTGAGACATGAACAAAATGCGGGTTCAAAAACGTTCTATATTTGTGACGCTGTTCTAGAATGACACTAATTAAATCGGTACCTAAACCTTTCCATCTATACTGGAGTAACTCGTTCAGGATATCATGTAACGGGCCTGGATCAGAGTGCTGACCCTCATACAATGTAATGAGGTGCTGAATCATATACATACCCGCCAGTCGTTGCTCGGCTGGGGGCATTTTCAGAAACATTTGTGCCACTATTTCGTCTGGAAAAGTGGTAGAATCAGTAATCCATCGGACTGCTGATCGGACTAGTTCTTGTTCATGCATGGTACTCAACTCACTGTAACCGATTCGTGATTTCAGAATGTGATCGGTAGCTTGAAATACTTGTTCTAGAGAACCTTGTTCTGGTGCTGGATGATGGAAAGTAGACTTGTGTTCTAGGCGTAAATGGCGATCTGGAAATCTAGATTTTCCTACATACGCTATTCTGTCGGGATTCTCGTCCTCTACCTCTTCAGTATCAGAGTTACTTTCTTTCTCGCTTACTTGTGCCGCTTTACGTTGATCGTGTAACCTTATTATTTCTTTACGAATTTTCTTGTACATACTGTCCATAGCACTGATAGTCTTGTGCTTACCATCGGCTATACTATTACTCCACTTCATCAGGGCTCTCATTTCGGCCTGATTTTTGGACGGGTAATCTTGTTCTCTTATTAGACAATTAATCAGAAACTTTAATATCATGAGCTGGGTCTCAGCTTTCCTTTGGGACATGACATCACTAATACTTTCTGGATCTTCCCCTGTACGGATGAAACGATATATTCTGTCTAGATCTTCCTTCATATCCGGTAGGGTGACTAGATACTCGGCCACATTCCTTACGCGTAATGAATATAAAACCATATCATCCTCGCCTGGGACTGGGTCATAGCAGCATTCGGCAAGGGATTTTCTTATTTCTGCAACAGACTGATGTCTGGGCGTACGTTGTGACGCTTGCATATGTAATTCGGCTGTCGTTAAACGCTTATGTGGCGGCGGGGTTTGAGGAGGACCTCCTCCTGCGGCCCCTAAACTAGAATCAGCAACTGATGCTTTTCGTCTTTGCACCGCAGGAAGTTGAGATGCGGGCTGGACTTGTATGGCGGGCTGGACCGGGGGGACCGTAACAGGTACTCCGGTGTCTGGAGGAGCGGGAAGTGCCTGATTTACAGGGGCTGGCGGAGCGCGAACAGGATTTGCATATTCTGGGACTGTGTCGTCCAAATAGGACGAAATGAAAATATCAGCTGCGGTCTGTTTGTGACGTAGCTTGGTCGGAACTAATGGTGGCGGAAAGTTACTGGATGCCTCCGGGGTCGCTTTTGGCAGGCCCTCGGCAAGAAGAGGATACATACCCTTAATGAGGGCATGCCTCTGTCTGTCTGACTGTTCGGTTTTAACTTGTTCACCTATCTCGATTAATTATTTTTCTTGTGCTCGTTCTGAGGATTCTCTACTTAATTCCGACTTTCTGATTTCTTTTTCGGTTCTTTTATGAGCTTCTTTGCGCCATAACTCGATGGCATCTTTCTGTGACTGTCTGGCTTTCTTTTTCCATAATGCCTCTTCTACTCGCATGATGCACTCGGCATCCCATGTACCCGATACGGGCCATCTATACTTTTCTTCCAACTGTTTGGTATACTCTACCCATAAATCTAGATATAGTATGGCACTTATGCCATGCTTCTGATACATAAAATGACCTGGACTGTCCCTAGGCGGAACCGGGACTGCTGCTTCCAGCAGACCCTTTCTGGTTTTTAACTGACGTAACTTAGAAAACAAGGGCATGACTGGACTGTAATCTAGACACAATACAATACACAATGAACACGATACTTATTCCCCATTCATACCACGACATTAAAATACATGAAGAACATTTAAAATAACAGTTCGAACAGAATACTACCTGGAATACGGAACACAGAATACATGAATTTTCTCGAGAACAGAACTGACTAGAACAGAAACCAGATGCACTGCTGAAACAGTACGAAACTTACCGGTCTCATAAAGAGACACGTCAGGACCCGCATCCACCGAAGTGGACACTTCGTTTGTGGGTCTGTGTACCACCAACCCATGGACCAGAGTCAATTAAATTGACCCTGTCTAGATACTACCCCAGTAATGGTACTCACCGGGCAGCAAGAACGGAAGGCCTCAGACTGGACTGGACTGCTTCGACGACGGACGACGAACTTCGGACTTCAGTTACGGGTGGACCTCCGGATACCTCGGACCTTGGACTCTCGGCTTGGGCTCTGGTCGGGACTCGCCGCGTTCCTCCACCGTCTCGTTTGGATGCTGGACCGCCTCCTCCGTCTCCTCCGTGGGCCTGAGGGATACTTGAAGCAGAAATATCTGCCGGTGCGCAGAAGAGTTCCGTCACGACTGCAGAGGGTCAGGGGGTCGGCGTGGCTTCACCGACGCGTGGGGAAAGGGCAAGTCCCTATTCGGGCGCCATTATGTGGTAAATAAATAAATAATACCCTATTTTTGAATGAATAAATGAATAACAGATAGCTCAATAAATAAGAGTCAAGATTCGAGGTAGTAGGAGTTTGGCAGGTTTAATACAGCATAAGGACAGGAACAGGACCACCTGCACAGGAATAGGATGGCAGCTGCCGGGGACAGGATCGGGAATGACGGCGTAACTTTTAATAACAGTACATGAGCATATATACATAACGCAAACACATAACATTACATTGCAATAGGCGTAGCAGTGGGTGGAGCAATAGGCGTGACGCGTAGCAGTCGCGAAAGATAAGGGTGAAAGTAGGTGTAACAGGGCGTATACATAGACATGTGATGCAAACGTAACAGAATATGTCATGAATGGGGCGGAAACCATGGAGGGGGCTACCTAAGGAGCCGGGACCTCTAACCTGATGGTGCGCGCAAACTGGCAATGACGTATCACTAGGAGAAGCTGGGGGCTTCGAACTCTGTGCTAGGAGCAGAGACTGAAGTCTGGAGAGTCAGGGCGACATGTACCTAAACAGTATCTAGTATCTGATGTTTAGAGAACATGTTGATATAAACTAGAAGTCAGGAGGGGAAAGGCTAACAGACACTAAGACTGGACCATGCATTATTCTACATGTAGTGCGTGATGAAGAATATTAAATGACCATTAATACAGTATTTCTCTAACGTGGGGCCGTAAAGGCTAGACAATGACGGTAACTATTGATGCGATTCAGTAGCTTAGGAATGCAGAGAAGGAGGGCTGTACTGATAACTCGAATCATAACATACTCTTGGCAGACTCAGAGGCAGGGCCAAGCTGAACCGGGCACTGCGAGGCAGGAAGTAAGTGAAGGGTCGAGGATACAGGTGGGGGTTGTATCGCTCCTCAGCGAGGCTTCAGGAGACCGGAGGCAGGAGCTGAATCTGGTGTCCGGGCCCTTTTGAGGCCTAGAAACGGGGACTTTACAATGAAATAACGTGCACACTGAGAAACGTGGCAACGTAGCTTTACATAGGCCTGATATTTGTAGTATTCACGAGGACTGGAACTGACATACTAGAGGTGGACACAACTGTAATTGCGTCTTGAATCGAACATGGGGAATACATATGCATATTTAATCATGCACACATAACATATGATGGATGACACGTAGGGACACAGAACATGGCAAAATTTACTTTTCCACAACTGATGCGCTGCATTTGCAATGCGGTGCGCCGTGGCACACAGATGGGCAGATGCGTGTCGCATCCCGTGGCGTAAGAGCGGCGCATTGCTGGAGTTGTGTCGCAAGGGCGACACAGCTCCAGCAATGCTCAGGGGTGCCCTATTCCTAACATGCTGTGTCACTCCTTACGCCTGCTTTAAGCAGGCACAGGGTTTTGATGCAGCATAGCCGTAAAAGTGACTCACTTTTACGAGGCGATCCTGCGACAGAACGCCCACCCTGTGCCGGAACGCCCAAATGAAACCTGATGCAGGTTTCATGTGGCACAGGGCTTTACAACGTGACTCATCTCCCTAGATGCGTCACGTTGTAAAAAAGGCGCAATGTGGCGCATGGTTCACACCGCTGCTGCGACACGGAAGTGAGGCAACGGGGGTGTAAATGTGTCGCAAAGGGCTTGTAAATCTGCCCCATAGATTATGAACAAAGTGAATAAAAAGTATATAGATACATTTGCGATGCTACTTTTAATTTTGTCTCGGAATTAGAGTTTGTTTCAGGAGAATCTAAATAAATTCCATTCTCCAGGTTAATATGTCCACACACCGACCCCTGTTAGATATTTGGGAGGAGTCTTCATAGGGACTGATTGGAAACACCTACAAAACAAGCATTTGCAATGCAATAGGTCTCGCATTATGAAAGTTTGAGCTATTGGTCTTGTAAATGACAATTTTTTTATTTATGTGTTGGTTTTGAAAGAAGCTAAATTAATAGCTTTGTCATTTACAATGCCAATAGTTATAACTTTCGCAAATGTGACACCTATAGCATTTGTAATGCACCATGTTTTGTATTTACGTGACTTAGATGTATTGATATTACAAATAACCACGGCTTTTAATTTTTTAAAATAATTAATACTTAAATTAAAGTGATTGTAATTTATAATGGCAATAGCTTAAACTTTTGTAAATAACTTTTGTGAAGATTATGTTTAGTGTATTTTATTGTGACGAAAATCCAAGAACAGAAGTGAAATATTAACAACTTTTTGTGACATTTGTAATAAAGCTTGAAACATTGAGAGAACATATTTGACCCAGTTGTTGTTGAATTGTTGCACAGATTGATGCTGTGATGGTGCAGAGTGATGTTGTGGTGGCTACGAGTGATGCTGTGGCGTTCAGTGATGCTGTGGTAGCGCATAGTGATGTTGTGGTGCCCCTGAGTGATGCTGTGGTGGCCCTGAGTGATGCTGTGGTGGCCCTGAGTGATGCTGTGGTGGTGCTGAGTGGTGTTGTGGTGGTGCTGAGTGGTGTTGTGGTGGTGCTGAGTGGTGCTGTGGTGGTGCTGAGTGGTGCTGTGGTGGTGCTGAGTAATAATGTGGTGGTGCTGAGTGGTGCTGTGGTGGTGCTGAGTGATGCTGTGGTGGTGCTGAGTGATGCTTTGGTGGTGCTGAGTGATGCTGTGGTGGTGCTTTGGTGGTGCTGAGTGATGCTGTGGTGGTGCTGGGTGATGCTGTGGTTGTGCTGAGTGGTGCCGTGGTTGTGCTGAGTGGTGCCGTGGTTGTGCTGAGTGGTGCCATGGTTGTGCTGAGTGGTGGCGTGGTTGTGCTGAGTGATGCCGTGGTTGTGCTGAGTGGTGCCGTGGTTGTGCTGAGTGGTGCCGTGGTGGTGCTGAGTGGTGCCGTGGTGGTGCTGAGTGGTGCCGTTGTGGTGCTGAGTGGTGGTGCTGAGTGGTGCTGTGGTGGTGCTGAGTGATGCTGTGGTGGTACTGAGTGATGCTGTGGTGGTGCTGAGTGGTGCTGTGGTGGTGCTGAGTGGTGCTGTGGTGGTGGTGCTGTGGTGGTGCTGAGTGATGCTGTGGTGGTGCTGGGTGATGCTGAGTGGTGCTGTGGTGGTGCTGAGTGGTGGTGTGGTGGTGCTGAGTGATGGTGTGGTGGTGCTGAGTGGTGGTGTGGTGGTGCTGAGTGGTGGTGTGGTGGTGCTGAGTGATGCTGAGTGATGCTGTGGTGGTGCTGTGGTGGTGCTGAGTGATAATGTGGTGTTGCTGAGTGATAATGTGGTGGTGCTGAGTGGTGCTGTGGTGGTGCTGAGTGGTGCTGTGGTGGTGCTGAGTGGTGCTGTGGTGGTGCCGAGTGATAATGTGGTGTTGCTGAGTGATAATGTGGTGGTGCTGAGTAATAATGTGGTGGTGCTGAGTGATAATGTGGTGGTGCTGAGTGATAATGTGGTGGTGCTGACTGATAATGTGGTGGTGCTGAGTGATACTGGGGTGGTGCTGAGTGATACTGGGGTGGTACTGAGTGATGAGGGTGAGGGTGTGTGGGGTGTGAGGGGTGAGGGGTGAGGGTGAGTGAGGGTTGTGAGGGTGAGTGAGGGTGAGGGGTGTGAGGGTGAGGGGTGTGAGGGTGTGAGAGGGTGTGAGGGAGGGTGAGGGGTGTGTGAGGGGGTGGGGGTGTGAGGGGGTGGGGGAGTGTGGGGGTGTGAGGGTGTGGGGGTGTGAGGGTGAGGGGGTGTGAGGAAGGGTGAGGGGATGTGAGGGTGAGGGGATGTGAGGGTGAGGGCTTGTGAGGATGAGGGGGTGAGAGGGTGTGTGAGGGTGTGTGAGGGTAAGAGGGTGTGTGAGGGTGAGAGGGTAAATGATGGTGAGAGGGTGGGTGAGGGTGAGTGGGTGAGAGGGGTGTGAGGGGGAGTGAGGGTAAGGGGGGTGAGGGGATGTGAGGGCGAGGAGGTGTGAGGGTGAGGGGGTGTGAGGGTGAAGATGAGGGGGTGAGAGGGTGTGTGAGGGTGAGAGAGTGTGTGAGGGTGAGAGGGTAAGAGGGTGTATGAGGGTGAGATGGTGTGTGAGGGTGAGAGGGTAAGTGAGGGTGGGTGAGGGTTCAGAGGTTGTGTGAGGGTGAGAGGGGGTGTGAGGGTGAGAGGGGGTGTGAGGGTGAGAGGGGGTGTGAGGGTGAGAGGGGGTGAGAGTGTGTGTGAGGGTGAGAGGGTGAGAGAGGGTGAGGGTGCGTGAGGGTTGAGGGTGTGTGAGGGTGAGGGTAAGGGTGAGGGGGTGTGAGGGTAAGGGTGAGGGGGTGTGAGGGTGAGGGGGTGAGAGGGTGTGTGAGTGAGAGGGTAAGAGGGTGTATGAGGGTGAGAGGGTGTGTTAGGGTGAGAGGGTACGTGAGGGTGAGAGGGTGAGGGGTGAGAGGTTGTGTGAAGGTGAGTGGGTTTGTGAGGGGTGAGAGGGGGTGTGAGGGTGAGAGGGGGTGTGAGGGTGAGAGGGGGTGTGAAGGTGAGAGGGGGGTGAGTGTGTGAGGGTGAGAGAGGGTGAGGGGGTGTGAGGGTGAGCATAAGGGTGAGGGGGTGTGAGGGTAAGGGTGAGGGGTGTGACAGAGGCAGAGAACAGGACCAGTATAGTGAGCAGATGCAAATATAAAGTGGAGAGGGCAGGCTGGGAGGCAGAATCAAATGAGTTGTGATACCCTTACTGCCAGTCAAGTGTCATTTTTTTTGCTTTGTTAGGGAGAATGGAGAGTAGATGCAGACATTAAAATCCAGAGATTATAGTTCGAATCCAATTGCAAGGATTTGGCTCTATTTTCTGCTAAAAACACAGCACTAAGTAAAAGGTCACATACAAGTATTACGTTATATAAATAAACAAGGGTGAGTAAGACGACAGGAGGAGGAGCAGAAGAGACGCAACGATCGAGGCATGATGAAAGGAGGGGTAACTAGAGATGATTGCCTGCCACCTTGTTTATTAAGTAATTGCCTCATGCATGTCCCGTGACTTCCGTCCTGCCTGCAGCCCTTTAAATAAACAATGCTAAGGAAGACGACATGGGATGGGGCAGGAGAGATGCAAGATCGGGGCAAGATGCAACTCGTAAATAAAATTGAAAAATATTTTCTCTCCAACCGGCTGTGAGCACTCTTACTTATGGCACTTACATGAGAAGAAACCTCCACCTTCACAGTAGAGCGTGTAAGGAACTGGATTCAGCTTCAAGGACTTTGCATGCACGCAACATGACAACGCGACCGGGACATTATGAATACATTTTTAAGTCTAAATAACCACAAACAAGCCCATTGCCGCCTCCCCCCCACCCCCCCCAAAAAAAAAAGAACTGTTTCGGCCTTTCTTTTAAACACAAGATCGGCAGTAAAGCACCACCTTGAACTCTTTATGTTCCTTGACTCTCACAAACCTGATCTTTTGTTCTTGACAGAAACTTGGTTCTGCCCAGATTCTCTTCCCAATATCCTCGCATCTTCACCCTCCTCTTACTACGTTCTGCGGGCCGATCGGCCGGCAGGCAAGGCAGGCGGAGGCGTCGCCTTGATTGTCCTTCGGACCTTCATTTCCAAATACTTTCTTCCCCAACCATCACGGCAGTCGACTGTTTAGTGATCTCGATCTGCCTCCTTCCAAATCCCTATTACCTGCGTCCTTGCCTACCGCCCACCCCACTCCACTCCCCACTTCACTGCTGAGTTTCAGGAATTGCTCGCCACACTAGCAGTTAACAACTCCTCAGTCCTAGTACTTGGCGATTTTAACTTCTGGCCATTTGATCCCGCGGAAGATGCAGTCTCTAAAGACTTTACTGATCTTCTCCACAGTTTAAATTTTATTCCACATGTGTTCACCCCCACCCACATTAAGGGGCATACCCTGGACCAAATTTGGTCACTAAATATTCCGGTCACTCCCCCAATCACCACGCCCTGTCTCTGGTCCGACCACTTCCTGATCTCGTTTTTCCTAGATCTCAACCTGATTAAAAGCCCCTCCTTTCCCAAAAATACCTGGGCTCGCAATTGGAATAAGGTCGACATTCTCTCCCTCTGCTCCTCCCTTCAAGACTCTTATCCTGCCCTAGAGGAACTCGCCCCCTCATCCCAGCTAGTTGCCATCAATGTCTGGCTCTCCAGGTCATGTAATCAAGTGGCCCCCCTAAAACGTGTCACAGTTAAACGCGCTCATAACGCCAACAAATGGTTTACTGATGACCTCAAGGGAAAGAAATTAGCTGTGCGTCAGGCCGAACGCGCCTGGAGGCGCGCCTATTGCCCAACATTGAAAACTCATTACTCCCTCACGCTTAATATATACAAAAAGGCAATTCTCCTGGCCAAGACCAACTATTTCTCGGGCAAAATACTTTTAGCCGAAAATCAGCCTAGGGAAATCTTTTTCACCGTCCACGAGTTGGCCTTATCAGACAGAACTTCCCTTAAACCTACCCCTTCCCAATCCCGCTGCGATTCTCTAAACAATTTTTTCATTGAGAAAATTGCAGCCATCAAGGCCAACATACCTCCACCTCCCCCCTCCCCCCCTGCTTCTGAACCTCCTCCCAACAGGTTCCATCTAGATCACATACCCCCACTGACCAGGGAAACTCTATCTTCCCTGTTGGTACGGGTCAAATCCGGTTCCCCCTCCGAAGTTTGCCCAGCTTTTGTACTGAGAGAGATCTTTCTAGCTTGTCCCGATCCCCCCCCCTTTGCCTTTCCTCAACGACTCCCTCAGTAAAGGCTCTGTCCCTGACCTTCACAAAGCGGCAATAATAATTCCCATCTTGAAAAAACCTGTTGCCGACCCCTACTCCCTCTCCAATTATCGCCCCATTTCCCTTCTCCCCTACCTGGGTAAAATCCTGGAATGCCACATCACCTCTGTCCTCGGCTCTTTTGTTGAGGACAGCGGTTGTCTGGCCTCCTGTCAGGCTGGCTTTCGCCCGCTCCATTCCACCGAGAAGGTCGTGGTCTCAGTCCTGGACAGACTCAGGGAGGGGATGGATATAAACCGGCCCCAAGCCTTGGTCCTCCTCGATTTGTCCGCTGCCTCCTTTCCGTCCCAAGTTTCAGGAAGAAGAGGATGGGGGGGGTGAAATTCGCTGTTCTCGATCCCACCTTTTGGAATTCCTTTCCCCCCACCATCAGATCTATTCCCTTGTACTCTGACTTCCGCAAGGCACTCAAAACTCATCTCTTCCTGCAAGCCTTTTCGCTCTAATTTTCTGCACCCCTTCCTCTAGGTTCTATTGCATCCCAGCACCAAGAAACCGCTAGGTATATGTGCGCTTAATAAATGTTTTTAAATTCAAATTCAAATTCAAATTCTGAATGAAGGGGTGAATGTCCAATGAATGGTACGATTCCGAACATCGTTAGCCAATCAGTGTCAGACTATTCGGCCTGGAACCAGAAAAAAGGGGAACAACTATCAGTATCTCTGGTGGGTGAAACATCAAACTATCCTGTCGTCAAGTGGAAGCAGGTTGAACTTACTAGTAACCAGAAGCCACTGACTGAATCAAAGTGTGCTTACAGCGCTCAGTCATGAGCTAGCTAAATAGCCATGGGAGCATCACCTGACGTGCACGCTCCTGCATAACCGTTCATGCTAAAACTAGGGTTCAAAAATGAAGACCCACCGAATCTAAGTAACCAGACATTAGATGAGTAGAAAGCCTGTTTAGATTTTTTTTTTAAAATGCACATAGAGGTGGTAGTTCTAATGGTTAGAAGTGCACTGTGGGTACCAAACAATAATCCTGGAAACCAATCGGATGAAACAAAATCACTCAATCATTTTAGCCAATAATTCTGAAAAACTTGTCATTTATTTAACCAAATGGCATAAAAATATGATTATTTAAATAAATGATGCAGGAGCTTCAGTCAACAGAAAGAGACCAAAACTTTACCCAGATCAACCAGTACTACCCTTGATTCACAATCGAGATTACCACCCCTAGTGGGTCACCATAGATGTACATAGTGTCTTGTTTGTACTTACTGCTTCAACACAAAAATTGTAGGTGCTTGAATATTTAAACCACTTTAAGATGTTTCACTAACTGTAGCTCACGTAACTTTATCTATGTGATTTGGTGCCCTTGTGGTGTAGTGTATATCGGTCAGGCCACACAGATGGTGAAAAGTTGTATCCTTAAGCATAGAAGCTGTATAAGGTGCAATGACCCTGGAGCACCTTTGCTGCAACATTTCCAACTAGTGGGCCACATCTCTGAAGACAGGTGGCAAGCAAATATGCCAAGACACAAGAAAATACCTAACATGGATTTAACAACTGGACTCAATATCCAGTGGCCTCAATACCACGGAGGACTGGCATCAGGCCTCATTCTTATGAAAACTCTTTTGTTTCTGTTTATTTAAATTCAACCAAATTGTTTGTTTGTGAAATTGTATCCTCAGTATTGCTTTGACACACTGTTGATACTTCCAGATCTGGGTTTGAAGTCAAGATTGATACGACCTGGCTTGGTCTCATTGCTTCATTTCACTGATTCAGATAGTGGACTGTTGCTAAATGCATTCAATTGATTTCTGAGGCCTCTTTCTGTTCGGTGAAGCTCCTATTTTTATTTATATAATCATATTTTTATGGCATGTTATTAAAGATATGATTTGTTTTTTAGAATTTTGCCTGAAATGATTGAGTGTTTATGATTTCATCTGAGTGGTTTCAAAGATTATGGTTTTATCCCCAAAGTACACTCAAACAAGTGCAGTTACCTTGCAGACAACAGGGTCATGATTTAAATGGTGCAGCAGGTGCAGAACCGGGCCCAAAAGTCATTACAACTCCTCTAAACATCTAATAATGCTATATTTTACTACTATACAGGCAGACACACTTGCAGTTATCTTGCAGTTAAGTCGGCCTGATTTGATTGATTCAGCAGGTGCAGTGGCACCAAGGCTAAAAGCTTTAGGGACCCGACTAAATGTAGAATATAGCTAAATTGTACTACTAAACAGGCAGTCACCAGTGCAGTTATCTAGCAGGCACTTGGGCCATGATTTCAATGGTGCTGCAGGTGCAGTAGCACCGGGACCAAAAGCTCTAGGCATCCCCTAAACACCTAATACTGCTATATTTTACTACTACACAGGCAGTGACAAGTGCCATTACCTTGCATACAACAGGGAAATTATTTGAAGTAGCAGAGGCACTGGGGCCAAAAGTTATTAGAACTCCTCTAAACACCAAATACTGCTATATATTCAGCTACTAAATAAGGAGTAACAAGTGCAGTTACCTTGCAGGCACTAGGGTCATGATTTCTAAAGCAGCAGGTGCAGTGACACCGGGCCCAAAGCTCTAGGAACCCCTTGAAACACCTAATATTGCAATATTTTAATACTAAACTGGCAGTCACAAGAGCAGTTACCTTACAGGCAATAGGGTCATGATTTGAATCGTGCAGCAGTGGCACCAGTGGAACAAGTTGTCATAACTCTACTAAACACCAAATATTGCTATATTTTACTGCTAAACAGGGAGTCACAAATGTAGTTATCTTGCAGGTACTACCAGCATGATTTGAACAGTGCAGCAGGTGCGTTGGCACCAGGCCCAAAAGTTGACGGAACTCCTCTAAACAGTACTATTGCTATTACATCGTTTAAATCTATTATCTCCGTGGTCATTTTATTTGATAAAAATGTGTATTATGACTTACTCACACTATACCACTAGTCACAGCTCAATATATTGCCTTTTTCTACGTACAGAAGTCACAACACTTTAACACTCAGCAAGCTGCAACGTACAACAAAATGCAGCTTATTATTAATAGCATAGGTAAAACCTAATGCATTTACCAATGCTTGTTATGATTAGTGATTCCAACTATGTCCTGAGAGTTATGTAAAAGAGTGAGATCAATGGAGGCCTTTGCAGGTCGATCACTTGTTCTGTTCTGTGAAGGCAGTGCCATGGAGTGCCATTATGAGTATAATCGTGGGCAGAAGTTGTGTATTATGTTTCTTTAGGGTGTACGTGATGTCAGCATTCCTGCTTATGGCTGAATTTTCCCTACATAGTTTAAAAGAAATCCAATGCCAGTCATGGAGAATCTGGAAAAAGTTGATCTTCACATATGGTTCTCATAAAGTCTTATTCTGGTCCCGGATCAGTTCTCTCCAGTGCTCGTCATGCTGTTTGTTTGTGATGCAGTTGATGCTTGTTGTGGAGATGTCTCTGTTGAGAGTGTAGTTGTCAATGTGTCCTATGTCATAGTGATCCAACACCATTTCTCATTATCTCCCTATCTCATTCTGAGTAATGGATGGGGGATATGTCTATTGGAATTTTTTGGCCAGGCAATTTGTTACTGAGGTATCGTTTGATCTGCAGGTCAGGCAAAAATTGGTTCACGTTTATGCGAAAATCAAAAAAGTGGAGGCTGCTGATCTGTCTGGGCACTGGGGTTCAGTCGAAGAGCCAGTTCTTGAGATCCTTCCTGAACTGGGGGATTACCTGAGGTGGCGAGGCAGGGTGTTCCAGGTCTTGGCGGCGAGAAAGGAGAAGGATTTTTCTCTGTCCCTGGTCTCGTGAATCTGTGGCCAGTTCGGCAGAGCGTAGGTGTCTGGCGGGTAAGTGAAATGAGATGGAGTGGTTCAGATATGCTGGTCCTGAGTCATGGAGGTCTTTATAGGCATGTGTGAGGAGCTTGAAGGTTATTCTTTTGTAGACAGGGAGCCAGTGGAGTTCTCAAAGGTGTTCGGTGATGTGGCTGCGGCGGGGGATATTGAGGACCAGTCTGGCTGGGGTGTTTTGAATTTTCTGCAGTTTCCTGAGGAGTTTCTGAGTGACGATGGTGTAGAATGCGTTGCCGTAGTTGAGTCTGCTGATGAGGGCGTGGGTGAGTTTTTTTCTGGATTCAGAGGGGATCCATCTGAATGTCTTTCGAAGCAGGCGGAGGGTGTGGAAGCTCGATGATGATACATCGTTGATTGGGCAGTTCATTTTGACCGAGGAGTCCAGTGTGATGCCGAAGTTATGTGCAGGGTCCGTGGGGGTGGGGGGTTTCCAATGCGGTGGGCCAACATGAGTTACCCAAGCTGAGGGGATGGGTCCCAAGATGAACACTTTATTCCTGTTAGAGTTGAGTCTAAGGTAACTGTCTTTCATCAAGGTGGCAACAGCCTTCATCCCACTGTGGAAGTTAACTCTGGAGGCTGTGGGGTCATTGTTGAGGGAGAGGATCAGCTGGGTGTCGTCAGCATAGGTGACTATATTGAATCTGTGATTACTGAAGATGGCAGGAATGTGGGCCATATCAGGGCTTGAAATGGCCAGAAGGTCCCCTCTGAGAAGAGTTCACATATACAGGAGAGGCAGCAGTGTTCCCAGTGTGGCCAGTAAAGTTCATCTTCAGTTAATTGAATGTCTGCGTTGTGCCATAAAGGTTGCCTGTATGTTCAGGAATGGGTTTTGCTATAGTAGTTTGTGGCAAGTCATCCACCTGCAAACCCACCCGATTAAAATTGGATTAATATGATCGTCAAGTCAGGTGGGCTTGCTGTATATGACCGAGTGACGTATGAGCCGCACTGGAGATGAACTACAAGTAGTGCCCAGTTGAGAGATTAAAACCCCAGGGGAAAGTGGTAGGACGTTATGTTATAGGTCTAAGTTAGGGCTTCATGTTAGGGTGGCATGAACGTTTGTTCTATCTTGTTGTTTCACCTTGCTGGTTGCATTCTTTGATTTGGCGATCTATGTGGCACAATTGAATTGTGGGTATCAGAATTGTATCATACTAAATGCATAGTTGAAGATTGAAGCTAGCATCATTTTAACAGTTTGTAGTCAACCCCAGAAAGAGAGCTGCACGCTTCTCCAAACAGCAAAATCCTTCTGCATTTGCACAATAAAAACCTACTTGTTTTCTTTAATTATTGTCTACATGGCTGTTGCTAATCCAAATACCCAGGTATTTCATCCATGTTTGTACCCAGCGAAAAATGTAGTGCTGTAGGAAATGGATGTTGGTAGATGTAGTAATGCATAGATAGCGCTTCGCTCCAGGCACAGTTGATTTTGTAGCCAGAGAAAATGGAGAAGCAAGAGATAATTTCAATGAGTGCAGGCAGAGAGGCTTGCAGAGAAAATAGTGTGAAAATGATGCCATCTGCACAGATCATCAGTTTAAATTTGCCCACAGAAGTGGTGATACCTTGACCTCTTGCGATTAGCAAATTGGTATAGCAAGAGACTCTAGTACAAGAAGAAACAGTAGGCGGGAGGTCTTGCACCCCCGTCTAGTTCCTCTGTCTATAATAATCAGGTCTACAGTTAATTACACCGGTGAGATCTCGGTGCAGCCACTGTGTCATAGTCATCATAACAGGCCAAAAGTGTTTGGAATAAGTACCCCCACTCTACTCAGTCGAAGGCCTTCTCAGTGTCGAGGGAGAGGGTCACTTTATCATCCAGATCATGGCTTGTACTCCATAGTAGGTGGAACAGAGTTTGCATATGGTTGCAGGTAAAACAGCTCTGAACCAAACCAATTTTGTTTTTGTGCATTACTGTAGTAATTACTTTTTAGGTCTCGGCCTGCGTAGGCTGCGCTTGCGCAGTCTCGCCGGCGAGTTCTAATGTCTCTTAGTGTGGGGCTTGAACCGCCCCTCTTTTCCATTGGCTGGCTTCCTAAATGGAGGCCAGCCATTGGAGAAGAGGGGCGTCTGTCAGTTTAAGCCCCGTCATTTTGGGATTCGGGATGTGTTTTTTCATGTTCTTTCTCTCCTTTTCCCATTGGCTGGAATTTTACATTCCAGCCAATGGGAAGAGGATAGAAAGAAAAACACGCCCCCCATTCTCAAAATGGCGGCGCGTTTCTCCGAGGCATTTCTGCTTTGCCGCAGAGAAACGTGGTGGTGTGGAGCGCTCCTCTAATGGCGAGCGCTCGTTTCTCTGGTATCCCTTGTTTTCTACGTGTTTATAGAGTTTGAGTGTCGTAAACCGGGCTTTAACGGGCGTGGCTAAATTGCACCAAGGCTCTACCCACTGATAACCATCACCGTTTACATTCCAGGAGCACCACCTCATAAAGTTTCTTGAGCTCCTCCTTTTCGCCAGCCTATTTCCTCCCATTTCCAGCCGCCTGTGCGCTGTTGCTACGGAGACGGCGCCATAAGTCCCGCCGACACCCAGCCTCTCCTCTGTTGCTGTAGGGATTCTTGAAATTGGGTTCTTCAATTGGCTGAGCGGTGGCGTCTTGCTGTGCTCTCGCGCAATCACGTGACGTGATGTGTAGTGGGCTGGTAGTAGGGCAAGAAACCATAGTGACAGCTGGGCACTGGTGCAACCCAAACACGTGTGCGTGGCAGACACACGGCGCAGCGGCAGAATTTTGGAAGCTGGGCGCCGACTGTCCCCCTCAGATCCAGCCAATCTTACGGTCGGTCTCTGCTGAGGCTCACCACCCTCCCTTCGCATTATGAGGAACTGAAGAAGGCCGTGTAGCCACAAACCCGCGCCTCACCGAGGCGGCACCCCCTTTGCAGCCATTAAAAGGAAAACCTTGGAAGAGCTGAATGTGGACGAGGTGAGGAAGTGCTGTCCAAATGTGAATCATGAATTGAAATGTGGGATATCCCTCCGCCTGCTTGGCCGGAGGGATCACAGCCTGTGCTACGGGAGTGCTGCTGTACCGGGTGGCGAGGAGGTGAGGCAAAATGCATGCAAGGGGAACTTCTTTATACCAGTGAGGGGGCGGGGCTGGGGTTGTGACATTCATTCGTAGCATGTACAGTTGAGGCAGTTCTGTCAAACCGTCTTTTTGGGGCCAGAGTGCTGGCCTTTTAAACCACTACCCGCAGTCCAGTGAGGTGTTGTAGGGGGGCAGTATAGGCTCATACAATGTATGAGGGACTCTGCCCCAATGCGAGCGAACTTATTCTCCCCTTGTTATCTCCTGTCTCTACATTAGAGCATTCCTGTGTGTACTCAGATGGTGTTAAAGCTACTGGGGCAAAACTGGTTTTCACAGTGAGCTACCAGTTTGTATGCGATATAGTATCGCTTTGTGTATCACACTGGTACATAAAAATACTATACATAGAGCTATCACCTTTGAACCTTTCAGGCATTTCCAGGGGGACCGGGCTAGGTGTATGTACCGTAGGGATATTCCCTTCGTCTCTTGCGGAAGCCCCAATATTATGAGATGGTACTGAAAGACAGGCAGGCTGGATATAACTCTTCCTGCTTTTGGGAGTGGTTCCTGGGTTTCTACTATCCAAAGTGTTCTGGGGTTTTATCTGATCTACCTCTGTATGTAGGCGTTGGTTTTCAGACCATAGTCTCCCTACCTCTGTCTGCAGGTCTACTAATGCTGCTGTAAGTTCCTTGCGCGCTGTGTAGGCGAGACCTAAAAAGGAGACTCAGCCTTTTCAGGTGCAAGCAAAACTCCTTCCACCACTCTAAATGCAGACCAGGTCTATTCAGTCTTGCAATCAGTCACCCAGGTAAGGTAGAGCACATCTAAACCCCCCCGGTAACCGTCTAGAGTGAATGCACGTCCCAGCTCCTGTCACTCAAACACCAGATACTGAATGCACACACAGCAAGTGGTGCACACAATAGTAAAGTAAGAAAATGCCCACTTTCTTAAAGTGGCATTTTCAAACACAGAATTTAAATAATACCTTTGCCAAAAGGTGGGTTATTAAATTCTAAGTTCAGAGCCCCTAAATTCCATTTTCCTAACTTGTCCCTATTGCAAGTTACACAAGTAAAAATGTTACAGTGCAGTCCCAATGATAAACCTGTGGGACTTTTCAATAGTGAAAAACAAAATACACAGTACTTCACTATCAGGATATGTCACACACACCAATAAATGTCCTACCTTTCACGTACACAGCACCCTGCCCATGGGGTTCTTTGAGTCTACCTTAGAGGTGCCTTACATGTAAAGAAAGGGAAGGTTTGGGCCTGACAAGTGGGTGCACTTCTAGGGCAACATGGCAGTTTACAACTGCACATGCAGACACTACAGTGGTAGGTCTGGGCTACATTTATAGGGCTACTTATGTGGGTGGCCCAGTGCTGCAAACCCACTAGTAGCAATTGATGTACAGGTCCTGGCACACAGCATAAACTTTACTAGGGACTTACCAGTAAATCAAATATGGCAATCATGGATAACCAATCATTGTCACAATTTATACAGCGAGCGTATGCACTTTAGCACTGGTCAGCAGTGATAAAGTGCCCAGAATCCTATAGTCAATCAGAATAATAGGTGGCAAAAAGGCAAAAAGTTGGGCCATCAACCTGGCAAAAGGGCCAGGTCTAACAGTCTCCATCACAGCGGTTGATAGAAATGCCCCTTTTGTACCTTCCTATTGCCCACATTTTGGAAGTAAGAGCTTTTGTATTTCTATCTTTGAATAAATTAGCTGAGTGGGCATAAAATGAAGAGTTAGCCCTCCACAGCATGTTTGAATGCTTGATATTGGTAGACCTTCCTTTTCTCTTTATAAGTTCTGCGCCATTGTCATTTCCCGTCAACATGTCTCAACCGGTGGTGCAAGCACTCTACAATAGCTGCTGGTCGCACCTGCCCTTCTGTCCTGTTCATATCATATCTTCCACTGTCGCTCTGTATCTCGCCTGTGAAGCTTCATGGGAACTCTTACACCTTTCCAGCTTATGTGAATATAGCATCTATGTGGAGCAGCTTGTCTTTCCCCTTCCAGGCCTTTATAGCGGGTTTTCAAGCTTCACCTCCTGTTCTATCCCTCTTTTGCGTACATTTCCTCCTCCCACCCTGGATCTGTCTTCTCTCCCACCATGTTGTAGTTAGAGAGAGTTGGTGCGTCTGTGTTCCAGCTTCTCTGTAGTCTAGGTGTGGGTATACCTATGCCCCCTCCTTCTCTACAGCTTTTCATGTGGTAAGTTCTACCCCTGTTCTAATCTTGTTGCTATTGCAGGAGAACCTCTAATCTTCTACAGTTAAGTTCAAACGGTGGTCCATCTGCCCCACACCGCGTGCATAGTGCAGAGGCTGACGTGTGACTTTCGCAATAGCGGCCATTCCACTGTGCTCTTGCCCACATCTGTAGTGGGCATGCAGAAGAAGTCTTCTGTCCAACCATCTGCACCGTATCTTACGGGGTGTCCTTGGCATCCAACCCCTTTATACCGCGCAACACCAGCTACAGACCTCTGATGGGAGTGCATCTGTCAGGTCCCACCACAGCAGACCGGAGGAGGTTGCCCTTCCCCTGCCTCTCTGTAGAGCACGTGGGGGGGTGTTTCTAATCTAACTTTCCCGCCGCTCTTCATTATGCACAGGAGGCTCATTTGTTTGTGTAGCCTTGGTGATGTGTGCTGTATCTGGGATGCCCCTGCCCTCTTACCCCTCTACAGGGCAGGAGCAGACATGCGTCTGGAAGGTGCTCCCGCCTGCTTCAGGAAAGGGCAGACCAGGGCCGGCGCTAGGCATGGGCAGCCTGGGCAGCTGCCCAGGGCCTCGCACTCAGCCCACCAGCATGGGGCCACGCACTGGTGATGCGTCCTGTCGGTTCCCCGCCGATCCATTTCAAAGAAAGGTGTCACCTTTCTTTCAAATGGAGAGGCCCCCCTCACCGGGCCTCTCAGGGATGGTATCTGGATACATAAGGGAGGGAGACGCTCCCTTCAATTGAAAGGAGACCCATTCACAGACACTGTGGGAGGCCCATTGTCCATCATTTTGGCGCCCCCATAGTTTTAACTTTTAGCCCACAAACAATTCTCACACCTATCGGACTGAAGGTGTGAGAAATGCTTGTGGGCTCAAAGTTAAAACTGTGGGGGGCGACAAAATGCTCAACAACAGGCCTCCCACAGTGTCTGTGAATAATCTCCTTGCAAGGGGCCACTTATCTATATTAGAGGGGCCTTGCACGTTCTCTTTTAACCCAGGGCCTCGCGAATCCTAGAACCGGCCCTGGGGCAGACCACAGCTTTTCAAGACTGCCAGGGAAGAGGAACATCACATTTGGACCTGGAATTTGCGTATTTTCGGTGTGTCTTTGGCATGTGTGTAGCACACAGTTTTAATTATTGGAACTCTGTGTACATTTTGAACAAGGGTTGCCAAAGCTGATGGGTCTGCCTGGCATTTTCAGTTCCAGTTGTGACCTTCTGGTGTTGTCAATGTTTGTTTAAACAGAGCAAGACTTATTGGCTTTGCCTCAACTTGTTCTATTCGTGTGCTGTTTTTATCGGTCTTAAAAGTGTTTTGAGGCACTAAATAATGTCACGTTGGCACTTTATGAAGGGCATACACATTTTTTTGTTTTTTATTTGTTATGGTTCTTTCTGAGCACAACAGAGAAAGAAATGAGACATGGAAAACCCGCATATGAAAACGCAAAATCCTAAAGAAAAGTCAAACTAAATTTCAAATGAAACGACCTCTCTGCTGCTAAATCTTACACGCAAAATCCAAACTCGTGAAGTAACTAACATCCTTGGTTGAGTGAAGAGTCTTGCCCCGTCTGCCCGGGTGTTCACTGAACGTCACGGGTCCTGCACAGCAGCAGTGATGGTTGTCTGGGAACTAAGCTCAGAAAGAGGAAGCTGCAGTTGTTGCTCGGCTCTGTGTCACTGTGAGAGGGTAGCTATAATACTGTTGACAGTAATAATGGGCGGCGTCGCCGGCCTCGGCTGCGCTGATGCTGAGGGTGTAGTCCGTGTAGTCAGAGCCGGACCCGCTGCCGCTGAAGCGCTCTGAGACCCCGGGCTGGCGACCGGTGGCCCCATAAATGAGAAGCGTGGGGGCTTCTCCGCGCTTCTGCTGGTACCAGTTTAAACCATTGCTGATGCCTTGACTGGACTGACATCTGATTGTGATGGTTTCTCCCAGGGTCATACCGTGGACTTCCGGGGTCTGTGTCAGCACAATCTGCGCTCTGGACTCTGAAGACAGAAAGGTGATTAATTACAACAATGAGCAGCCAGAAATATTTACAGAGCGCGAAACCAATAGAAATACATATACTGCCCATCACAGATATGTTTCATATTTTGAACTTAGATCTCTCCCTGATCAATCCCCCTCAGCCCGGCAGCCACAGCTCTCACCGTGAATCCAGAGCAGAAGCATCAGGAAGACCTGGGTTGGTGACGTCACCTCCATCCTTGCTGCTCGGTCTGGGCTTGTGTCTGAAGCCTTCAGGGCAGAAAACACCCTTATAAGAGGCAGGACAACAGGGAGGGGCCTGGACAGATAGATGCAAAGTACCCCCCGCTGGGTATGTAAATGTGGACACAGGGGAGAGAGGGGTGGGGAGGGGTTGAATCAGGAGCAGCTCAGGTATATCTTGGTATTCATGTTTTATTGGTTTAGAAATTTTAGTATTGAACAGTGGCGGCTGGTAAGATTTTAAAGTGGTGAGAGTGAACCTGGTCATGATATGCTGGTAATGAGCATGTAAACCCAAATCTTCCAAAGGGGCAACGACTGGAGGATTCCCCCTCAATAAATCTTTGAAAACAAAAGGGTATTTTGCATGTAGACCACCTTTACTAAAGAAATTGTTTCAACAACTATAGGTGTCAAAGCAAGTTCTTTTGAGGTACCAACAAGGCCCTGACACACTTTGAGAAATATTTTCAGCAATTCATCAACTGCCAACTTTAACCCCATCTCAATAAAATATAACATGCACCAACTTCTGTATGCTACTCTTGCCATTTAAACTATATGACTAGTTACAGGAGAGAACTTGTGGTGCAGCCTAGATATTAATTCTATACCTAAGCCTAAAGGACATGTTTATACTCAAACACTCCATTAATGGAGCTTTAACCCCTTCGATGCTCATGACGGAACGGTTCCGTCATGAGCTACGGTTGAGCTGTGCTCATGACGGAACCGTTCCGTCATGACCACGCCCGTTTTTATTAGGGCCCAGCACCGGAGAGGGAATCGCGGTCGCGCTGAAAAGGTTAAATTGAAAGTTGTATTAACAGATATCAGACCGTTTGGAAATAACACATTCACTTAGAGACAAAGCCCAGCTACCATACCATTCAGCCAGTGCCTCATTATGTGAAAGCAAATCCACTTTGAATGCCAATCCATAAAAATACATTGTTGTATTTACCTAGAAATGATTGGTCACTATTGTTTTGCATTTTATTCCAATCCTTCATAACTACATCTATAATTCTCTCTGGGCATTATACAGGACTTGATAAAAACATAATACAACGCAGCCTGGCAACAAGAAATATAGGTACCATTTTGGATAACAAAATACGCATTCTTTCACTAAAACCAGTTTTTAAACCTCGCAGATAGAGGTTAAATCGCAACCTGCAATTATAGAGAGCTGAAAGCAATGACCTTCAGAATCCCAAGGAGCAATACTGTCTTCAAGAAAAGAGTTATTGGCAACAATGCAAGAAATCAAATGAATAAATCCCTTCAATTACTGTGCATTTGTGCAAATAACTTTATTTCTGCAACGGGAACTGATAAATGTTATGCTTCACAGACCTGGGCTGGCAGCTATGTACACATCATTTTGATCACTCTTTAGTACTGTTAATGAGGAGTTCAAAATAAATACATTAAATATTGGTTAATAATAATACTTATACTGAAGGAGGATTGTGTTCTTTTATATGCACTCGCATGTCCTTTAATAGTAGAAACTCATGCTGGCATGTGCAGGCATACACTCCATTCCTTAGAGTATTTCTGCAAGCAACAGCATGTCTGTCAACTACTAAATGGTGTGTCGGCTCATGTACCACACCCTGCAATCATGTGTTCAGTTGTAATGTCAAAATAAATGTAATTAGTGTCTTCATTTGCCTACCTGGGCAAGAGAACTAATGTTGCTCAGCACGCAATGATCAGAACATATGGTATCCCAACTGGTATTATTCAAAGGCAATTAGTAAGGATATGAGTACAACATTATCCACAAGGAAGCAAGGAGACTCTATATGATTGTAGCATGTGCTTATGGCATCATTTATATAAAACATTTGGGAAACAAAGGGAGAAGAAATGCAATTGGCAGTTGTAACAGTACTGCAATACACAAATAATACAATTGAAAACAACCCAAATTGCACGTGGTGTTCGAGGTGTGTGAGTGAAAACCAAGGTAACGACGCAGGTGACAATGTGATCAGCGTGGGCGGCGCAAAGTGACTGGTGCATGAATATACGGTGAGTAATTGGCACAATGTGGTTCCAGGTAACTTCAGGAGTTTGTTTCTATTTCGGTTCGGTGGACTGTTCGTGAACCATTTTATGTAACGTGCCTATGAAGGTCGACGGTGTTTTGATCCACATTAATCGGGATCATCATCAGGACTGGGTTGGGTCGAAGGCAGTGCTGGATGGGAGGAAACAGGTGTTAGTCGCCGTGGTCCGGAACGTCATAAGAAGTAATTTAAAATCAAGGGGCCAATTAGGATCGGTATCAGCGAGCAATCTGCTGATGTGCGGGAACGGAGTCCGAGAAGTGTGGAAGAAGAGGTCATCCAGGGCTGCGGATCAAACGCGCATCGCGAGGGGGCCCAGAGGTACAACATCCTTGGAGCCGATCCGGCAGTGATTGGGGTGGAGAGAGTGGATCTCTGTCAAAGCGTGGAGCTTGTGTGAAGTTAGAGCAGGGCTGGCGCTCAGCAACCAATGGCATGAACTAAGAGACCTCTCAATTTCTCACTTTGAGAGTAATGGGGAGGAGGTGATAAATACATCCCATTCTGTAAGCAACCCACGTGTGATACTGGGATCTAGCTAGTAAACACAGATTTATCTATCTCCACCAGCCTGAGTCCTTGACAAGGTTTCCACTGGTGTGACTTTGACATTGGCCCCCTGCCATGCTCTTTTCTCTCATCTTGTTCCTAGCGCTCATTCTGTGCCCTATCCATCCAGCACAGCCTTATAGCCTTGATGTTGATAGACGCCTCTTTACAGATGCCCCTGAAACACTCACAACTTAGCATAGGGGCCTGGCAGGGAGGAGTGGGCAACTTGCACCAGAAAGCAGAGTAACATCTACAGGATCCATGACGATTTGTGCACAAATTGTCTAAATACATTTATTTTAAGAGACTCCTCCTGAACTGTTCTCTTCATCGAATGCTGCATCACTAACTGTGAGGATTATCCACGGTGTTTCATGATGTACGTCTGGGGTTGTCATACTTTTCGTTTTTTAAAACAGATGTTACATTATCATTATACCTATTGAAATTTTATTTGTCTTTCTCAGAAAGATGGAGGGCTGATCTGGCCCTGCCAAAATTCAAACTCCTTATTTGCAGCTCATGGCAAACATCAGAAAAAACGCTTAAGATACTCAGATCTCTCATCAGAACACCGCAGTCTGAAGTGATCTGTGTGCCTTTATACATGTTGGCATGTTCTGTTTTCACCTTCTGGCTGACGTATGTAATGGTTATTTAATGATGTGCATCGCGCACAATTGAGCACAGAGCAATAGGTAACAATCTTCAAAGGATGTAAATAATTCCAGAGCCAGTGCCTGATGGGTTAACCCTGGAGCAAGAGATCGGAACTTGAAATTGTTTGACATGAGAGTGCAGGTGTTAAGGCATCACAAGATAGCTCTTTCACGTTACCTTCTATGCGTCTTCAAACTGCTATGAGCAGAATACTGCTATGTGAAACAGGGAAACAGTATTGCACTTTGGAAATAAGTGCAATTAAGATCCTGGGCAGAGCGTTCTAGAGGGCTGATCATACAGCACCGCCTCTGTCCTGAACACACAGCAGTTGTAAATGTATAAAAGGGGATAAGCACACTCACCTGCGCACGCGCAGACACACTTCATGACCCTAACCATGAGAACCATCTGCCTTGCACTGGTGGGACATAAGGCAGACACTTCAAATCTCCGTCAACGTGGAGTTTCAAAGACACATTAACACTCTACTTCCTATGCTAATTCTGACCTCACGCCTCAGTGTAACACAGTAAATTCACATTGGTAAAAAAGATTCTTTCCAAGCCCTATTAGTCCCCCATCAACCAGCGTCATCTTTACTTGGGACCTTATATGTATTTAGCTATGCAGCACATTAGCCTGGGTACTGAAACAGCTACTGTTCTTTAACATGGTGGAAAGTATGCCTCAAACTGTGTGCCACACCAGGTAAGGGAACACATGGAGAGAAATATTGCCTTTCAGCGAGAAATGGTATAGTCCAAAGCGCTGTTTTTCATATAAAATCAGGGCCTTCGGTGGTCATATCTCTGAAAATACGAGGTTTGAAAAAAATATTATTGTCTACGGGAGCTCATGGAAGACAGTTTCTATGAACTGGAATCTAGAGAATGCTAAAGTGATTCTGGTATTTTACTAACCTCTGCTGGTCGTTTTCGATCATGACAGTTAAATAGAGGCAGTTGCCAGAAAAATAAAAAAAGAAAGTCCTTCAGCAGAAAGCAATATTGACCTCTGCTGGTCATTTTCTATCAAGACAGTTAAACAGACGCAGTTGAACAGAAAGGGAAGTCCCTAAGCGGAAGCAGACAAGTCCTAGGGCTGATCTCCGGAGCCCAGAAAGTACATACAAGTACATACTAAAGTATATACTAAAGTATATATAATAAAGTATATACAGGAGCTCTCCAATGCTCGACCTAAAAAACATGATAATAAAAAGCGTGCAGTCTTTTTTTGTATTTGAACTCCAATAATAACTTGAACGGGTCTTGTGGGGAGATAGGGAAGACGCTGCTAATGTCTGTCCTGTTAGGCCTAGATGGTACCTGTACATCCGATTGTCATTACATATCACGGAAAACACAAATGGAAATGTTCGCACAATAACGCAGCAATGCACACACCCACCAATAAAGAAAAACATATAATTTCACTTACCTTATTTTTTTAGATTTCTTCAGCCAGAATGTCCTACACTCCATCTCCACGTGGACGTAAATGTAGGCACCCAACCCTGCATCCAGCAAATAGAAAACCATCATAGAACAGCAAAGGTGGCACCGAGATTAGAAATGCTACCCCAAGTCCTCTCCCAGCTTCTAATAGGGCTGGAATTTCTGCCCTATCAGAAGTTGGGACAGGGATGAGAATCCCGCCCCTGCTGTTATGTGTGTCTTCCAATTGGTTGCCGGGATGCACTGATTTGCGCCCTGACACCCCTCATTTTAACAGGTGTACTGTGCAGATTAAGACATGCACAGTACAGCTATTAAATTCAGTAGATTGTGCCTATGTGAGTGGATGTCGCTGAATTACGCAGTCACACATGCGCAATCCAAGCAGGCATCTCTAGATTGCAATTAACATAAGCAATCTGAAGATGAATGCTTCGGCCCCACCCACTCCCTCCTCCTCCTGTAATGAGCAAGAGAGGCTGCTACTCACACTGGCAGAATGCATAAAAACACAAACATGCCTAAATGGGTGTGTTTTCATGTACAGTGCCAGTGAGGCGCAGTTGTCTTCACTCCGAGTATCTGGAGTATGTAGGACCTCGCAGGTGGCAGGGCTCCCCTATTTGCTCTTGAGGACGAGCCGCCCCAGCTTACTTCAAGATTAACTGTAGTTTTTCACCAAAGTTGGTGCAGATAGTGCTGTATATCCAATGGGTCCGCTGTTGCTTTTTTCAAGAGTAGAAGCTCTACAGCTTTTTTCAACAGACATGGAACCGGACCCTGACCCTCCAAAGACCAATTGCAACAAATGCAGGGGGAACAGGTATTCAGCCAACATCCTCCACGCACTAGGTGGTAATGGACCTAAAGGAGATCCCTGGGAGATGGACATGACTGTTGCTCTAAGACAGTTCACAGTCATCAACCCAAAGGAACCTAGATTGTTCAGGCACATGGCGAAAATCCCACACTGTAAGCAGTCAGTATCCTGTGGCGGACTACATACGACCAAAGGTAGCTTTACATCAGACATGATTGCATGAACCTTGTCAAAAAATCAGCCAATTTTCACATAGAAACTTTAGGCGGTATAATATCTTGTTCATACCAATCTGGGTCTGAAAATGCATGGATGATGTACTTGTAAGTCACCCCACAGGTAGGCCATAGATAGGCCTTAGGGAAGGGTGGTATGTGCATAGAAAGTAAGTACGTACTTTGAGATGGAGTAGAGATGTTATGTTTAATACATATGGAATATAATATAATACAGATAAAATGAATTATGTAGGGATTTATGGCCATATGTATGAAACTTTGGTTTTACGATTCTGAAATAGGGATTTTTAGAGAATGCTATTTGAGAATCGCAAAACGCTGTGTATGTAGGAAATAATTTTGCGAATCCTACATATTCCTTAATTGCGATTCGCAAATTGCAATTCGCTATTAAGGAATACCTCCCCATTCATTCATATGGGCCTAGAGGCCTAGAGGCCCATATGAATGAATGGGAAGACTTTCTCAATTTGCGATTCTCAATTAGAGAATCACAAATTGAGAATGCAATTTCAAGGGTGCCAGGGTGTCAAAAGGACATCCTGTTGCACCCCTGAAATGTACATGTGTGCACCTCTGGCACACATAAATGCCCTAAGGGCATGTATGAGCGCTACATGGCACTTTGAAAAATGCAAAAAAGTGCATTTTTCAAAGAAATCGCAAATTACCACCAACTTTAAGTTGGTGGTAATTTGCGATTCCTTAAGGCAAAATTGCACTTTTCTGTGCTACTTATATTGCATTTAAGGAATAGCAAATAAATAAGGAACCCCAAATTTTGCGATTCCTTATTTTGCGAGGCAGTTTTTCTTTCATATATACCACTGAGTCAATTTGCGATCGGCAAAGCCGAAATTCTACGAATTTCGGCGTTTGCGATCGAAATTTGTAATGATACATATGGCCCAAGGTTGCTTGAGGTATGTAATGTTAAATTTTTTTTGCATTTTGTTTTCAGCTATCTTTTTGTCTTCAAAGAGAAGAATTTACGATTGCAAGAAAGGAACAGAGGAGGAAAAAGCAAAAGACACAGTACTACCGGCAAAAAACTGAGAAAAAAAAACGGAGATGTTGGACAGAACATACCCCCAGATTCATCAAAGTCCCGTTTTGCGAGTCCTTAATAGCGATTTTTATGGAATCGCTATTAAAGACTCGCAAAACGGGATGCATGTAGAAATCGCAATATTTTTTGCGATTTCTACTGCTTCCTTATTTGTGATTCGGTAATTGCTAATCTCAAATAAGGAATGGCTTTCCCATTCATTCCTAGGGGCCTAAAGGCCCATAGGAATAAATGGGGAGTCATTCCTTATTTGCGATTAGCAATTAGCGAATCGCAAATAAGGAAGCGATTTCAAGGGTGCCAGGGTGTCCAAATGACACCCTGTAGCACCCCTGAAATGGTCATGTACACTGGTGTTGCGCACACACATGTCCAAAGGACATGTGTGTGTGTAACATACAACTTAGAAAAATGCTAGTTTTCGCTATTTACCACGTAGTTAGACTTCGGGGTAAATAGCGTCACCAGATTGTGAATTCGCAGTTTTAAAATTGTTCATGAATTGCATTTAAGGAATCTCAAATTGAGATTCCTTAAATACAATTATTCGCAATTTAGCGATTTCTAGATTTGCGATTTTTGCATTTGGGATGATGAATCCCAAATACAAAAATAGCGCTCGCAAGGGCCATATTCTCAGAATCTGGCCCTTTGCGAGCCAATTTTGCTTTGATGAATCTGGCTGATAGTGTGGAAAAAAACAGCTGCTGGTAAGAGAAATGAGGCGTTTCTTAATACAGTGTGTTAAAAATGTGGGAAATTATCTCAATAAAAAGAGAGCTTAACCAACAACTCGGAAATCAAAAGGCGTAGGTCAAGTTCAAAGTGAAAAATGTTCTAAAAAATCAGGTCATCTGACTCTAAGGTAAAAACATTGTAGTGACATATGAAGATTAATGTTTGAAAGAAGGGTAATAAAGATTTTGATTAGAAATATAAAGCAGTATAAGAGAAGAACAGCAGCATTAAAGAAAAAGAACACATAGAAATTTTAGTAGATAAAACGTTTGCCTTAAAGAGTAAATTATTTATCCTGATAGTTAATAGAACGAAAACACTGGCTAAAACAGCGATGCTGCATCGGTCCTCTTCAGTCGCAATCCCTCGATGCGTCGATTCTTGCAGCCATGACAGGCGTTGTGTCGATTTTCAGAGTGGCACAGCGATGCCTGGAAATTCTTCTTGCACCTCGAAGATGCGTTGGAAAACAGCCACAAGAAGAGCGATGCATCGATTTCTGCAGTTCTTCTTTCTTCAAGCTCCCGAACAGCAACAGCAATCTCCAGAGGCCCCAAACCGGCAGAGGCACCCTCTGGCAGATCAGAACTCATTTCAGCATAGTTCAATGAAGCTGGGGGGTGAAGTCGTTGTGTCCTGAGACTTCAGAATAGGAGGCCTGCACACACAGGCCCTTGGAGATCTCCTTCAGTCAGGGGACACAGCACACAGCAAAGTCCTTATCCTTTCCTTGTCAGAAACAGCAATTGCAGGCCAACACCACACAGCAAACAACAAAGGGGCAGTACTTCTCCTTCAGGTTCTCCAGCTGTTCTCCTTGACAAAGGTTCCTCTTGAATTCCAGAGACGATCTAAAGTTTGGGGTTTTGGGTCTGAAACTGATACCACAAAATGTCTTTGTTCTCTTTGTGCATGGGGCTTTGAGCTGGGTTCAAACCAGTTCTGCCTTCACTGGGGCAGCATGACCACAGGAGGTGGAGACAGCATCGTGCAAGGGAGACAGGCTCCGTTCAGGTGCAAGATCAATCTCTTCCCACCACTCTATATGCAGCCAGGGTCTATTCAGTTCAGGGCTGACTCATCCTGGAAGGGCCAGGCACACCTCAAACCGCTCTCCAGAGGCTGTCTACAGGGAAAGCACATCCTCTGTCTCTGTCACACTGAAACCAGACAGTCAACCCACAAACAGGCAGAGGCACACAGGATGGTTGAACAAGAAAATAGCCACTTTCTAAAAGTGGTATTTTCAAACACACAATTTAAAAAACATCTTTCCTAAAAGATGTGTTATTGCATTTTGACTTCAGGGATATCAAACTCAATTTTTCTATCGTATCCCTATTGGAAGATATGCTTGTACAATGTTACAAAGCAATCCCCATTCTGACAATGGGGAAAGATAGCCTTTCAATAATGAAAAATGAAATTGGCAGTATTTCACTATCAGGACATGTTGCTCACACCAGTACATGTCCTACCTTTCACATACACTGCACCCTGCCTGGGGGGTACTTTAGGCCTTCCATAGGGGTGTCCTATATGTAAGAAAAAGGGAAGGTTAGGGCCTGGCAAGTAGGTGTACTTGCCAAGTCAACATGGCAGTTGACAAACTGAGCACAGGCACTGCAGGTACAGGCCTGGGACATCTTTTCAAGCCGACTCATGTGGGTGGCACAATCAGTGCTGCAGGCCCACTAGTAGCATTTGATTTACAAGACCTGGCACACTAATTGTACTTTACTAGGGACCTACTAGTAAATCAAATATGCCAATCAGGGAGAACCAATCACAATAACAATTTACACAGGGAGCACTTGCACTTTGACATTGATCAGCAGTGGCCAAAGTATCTAAGCCAGCAAAAATGAAATCCAGCACAGTATCAAAAACGCAGGAGGTAGAGGCCAAAAGTCAGGGGAAACCACACAAAGGATGCCAAGTCTAACATGTGCCCGCCTTCAGCTGAAATGTGGGGAGAATTACTCACCCTCTTGGAAGTTCCCATCACTAAGGGGGAAGAATCTGGACAGACCTAAAAGCATTGGTGTGTTTTGTACCAGGGCGGTGTTCCACCATAAAGTCTATTCCGTGTAGGGAGATGGACCACCTCAATAGTTTTGAGTTCTCACCCCTCACCTGCATCAACCATCTGAGGGGCCTTTGGTCCATCTGAACCCGGAAATGCGTCCCAAACAAGTAGGGTCTTAGCTCCTTCAGTGCCCAGACCACAGCAAAAGCTTCCCTTCAATCGCACTCCACCTCTGTTCCTGGGAAGTACCCTGCTAGTGACGAAAGCTACAGGTTAGTTCGAGCCCTAGTTGTTCAATTGTGAGTACTCCCACACCATGCTCTGAAGCATCTGTCTGCACAACAAATTCTTTGGAGAAGTCAGGTGCCTTAAGCATGGGCGACATGCACATGGCAGATTTCAGGGCATCAAAAGCAGTCTGGCAGGTATCAGTCCAGATCACCTTCCTCGGCTGCTGTCTTTAAGTCAGCTCTGTCAAGGGGGCAACAATTGTGCCATACCCATTGACAACCTGTCTGTAGTACCCAGTGAGACCAAAAAAGGCTCTTAACTCTGTAAGGGTCTTGGGGGCTCCTGAGCCAGAATGGTGTCAATCTTTGTTTGAAGGGGCACCACTTGACCGCTCCCTACCTAGTGTCCTAAGTACACCGCAGACCCATGTCCTATCTGGCACTTTCTAGCCTTGATAGTGAGGCCTGCCCTTTTCAGAGCCTTCAACACTTCACAGAGGTGTTGCAAGTGGTCCTCCCAGCTGGAGCTGAACACATTCCTCCAACCCGGACAGTACCTGGTTGACCAGTCTCTGGAATGTGGCAGGGGTGTTCTTCAACCCAAAGGGCATGACTCGGAACTGGTAGTATCACTTTGGTGTTGAAACCCAGACCTCTCTTTTGCCCCATCGGTTAAGGCAAACTGACAATACCTAGACGTTAAATCAAATGTACTGAGATACCGGCAGCTCCCAACCCATCAATGAGCTTGTCAGCTCTGGGGATGGGGTGCGCATCAGTCTTGGTGACTGCATTGAGTCCACGGGAGTCCTCACATAACCGGAGTTCTGGATTGTCTGCTTTTGGCACTAAGATCACTGGGCTAGCCCAGGGGCTGCTTGAGGGCTCTATTACCCGTAATGACAACATCTTGGAAACTTCTTCCTTGATGCTAGCCTGACTTTTCAACTACCTTGTAAAAATATTGCTTCACAGGTAGACTGTCCCAAGTGCCCGCATCTTCGTCAGACCAAGTGGTGATTCCTTGAGTCATGGAGAACAGGGAGGCAAACTGTCCCAGCACCTGGCAACAGTTCCTCTCCAGCACTGGGGTCAGGGTAGGAGAGAGGTTTACACCATTGTAGGAAGCTGGCTCTGTATATACTATACGGAAGTGAGGTATGGTATGCACAGAGTAGGCAGAGGTAAAGTTAGATAGCATTTGTTGTACATACTCAGTCAGCAAATGAATTCACACACTCAAAGACTGAACTTCAGACCAGTTGTTTTTGTATAAAAAAAATATTCTTTTAGTTATTTTATTTTCTAGAACCAAGCACGCCTGGCACATGTAAGCAATAAATAGTTTACAGTAGTAATGTAATTGAAATACAGTTTGAATGATAATTGTATATGCACTTTGGTTTGATTTACAGTATGAATGCAGAGAAATGCAATACTTAGTAAATGCAGTACATAGACTTGAATAGGCTTTTTAGTAAAATAGCAGGTAAATAACTTTTGAGATTACTAGGCTTACCCAGAGTAGTATACCTAGATACTACTGTGAGTAATTTCCTGAAAACAGGTAAGTAAAATCGTTTTTGTTAGATTATTGAATTACAAAATAATTCTTTAGTTTCTCAAACTCCACACTTAGAAACTTTTCACAGAAAAACTGTCAATGTGTTATATTCTTTTATGTATAAGTACTTATTAGTCACCTAGCTTTAGTTAAGCTTTGCATCTTTCATAGTTTCTGTTACCTAGCAATGTGGAATCTTGCTCACTTGGAAGCTCCAGTCTTCAGTTATTGAGTGGAGGGTGATCAATAGAGACACCTGTGGATCTATTGTGTTGTTCCAACCTTCTTCTGGACTACCTGGATTTTATTTGATTGGATACAACATAAATTTGGCAAGGAGGTGGAGATGACAAGACTACACTGACTCACCACGGAATCCCCATTTCCTTCAATTTTTGGAGGAAAATAGTGTTATCAGTTTTGAGGGAAGTATTTGGGAAGTGGTAGTTGAGGTTCTGGGGGTAGACTCAGGGGTCCCCCAGGGTCAAGGATGCACTCTATTTACACCCGCAGTGGCACTAGGGCGCCCGGGTGCAGAGTGCTGAGGTCCCTATGTTATCCAATGAAGGATAGGGGGCCTCTGGTTGGTGGCTGCTGGCAAGCAGGCCACTTTGTTGTGGGAGCAAAGCTCCTGGACTTTAGCTCAGGGCAAATGGGAAACAAAGTAGCACCAAAGGAGCACCCTCAGCGGCACTAAGGCGGCCGGGTGCAGGGTGTTGTTTTGACATCGGGTGCCCAGTTGTTTTCAAAAGGGAAACTCAGGTTTGCAAAGGCACTGCAGGCTTGGGTACGAAGGTCTTCTGGGTGCGACCGACACTTCGAGAGGTAGGTTGGGAAGTTAGGGGTTTGTTAGGCACTGTCAGTTTGGCCACCCAAGGCCGTGGGGTGTTAGTTTTCAGGGGGTATCTCTGAGATGCCCTCTGTGTGAATTTTTCATTAAATCCCACACTGGCATCAATGTGGGTTTAATGTGCTGAGAAGTTTGATACCAAACCTCTCAGTTTTCAGTGTAGCCATTATGGTGCAGTGGAGTTCGTTATGACAAGCTCCCAGCACTATATACTCATAATGGCAGCACTGCACTTTCAGTGTCTAAGAATGGACTTAGACACTGTAGGGGTACAGGGCTCATGCACCTGTACCCTCACCACTGGTATAGACCACCCAGCTGGAGGGGTGACTGATCTATGCCAGGGCAGTGGGTTGTAGGCATGGCACACAGAGATGTGTGCCATGTTGACTCCTCACTTTGCTCTGTACCAAAACATGCAGCCTGCTAAGGCAGTGTGTGAGTGGAATCGTTTGGCCCGCAAGGGCGCCTCAGCATAGCTCTCTGCGCTGCGCGTTCAGCGCGTTTCTTTTAAATAATTACCCGGTTTGTATTTTGGTTTTTTGCTTTTATCCTTATCCCCTGATTTTACTAGGGAGTGCCCCCTTACCTGCATATAATCGTGTCTGCACCGCTGTTTTAGCGGGCCCGGGTCTGGGGTTATAGGGGTTCTGCAGCGCTATTATTTTGAGCGCCATCTTGGGCAGGGCAGTGACACTTTGTTGCCGCCATTTTGAGCGTCCTCGTGGGCGGTCTCTCTCCTATCTGGAGGCCCTACTTAAGGCGGTCCGCTGCCTGTATTCACTGTTTGGAATCGTTTGGCCCGCAAGGGCGCCTCAGCATAGCTCTCTGCGCTGCGCGTTCAGCGCGTTTCTTTTAAATAATTACCCGGTTTGTATTTTGTTTTTTTGCTTTTATCCTTATCCCCTGATTTTACTAGGGAGTGCCCCCTTACCTGCATATAATCATGTCTGCACCGCTGTTTTAGCGGGCCCGGGTCTGAGGTTATAGGGGTTCTGCAGCGCTATTATTTTGAGCGCCATCTTGGGCAGGGCAGTGACACTTTGTTGCCGCCATTTTGAGCATCCTCGTGGGCGGTCTCTCTCCTATCTGGAGGCCCTACTTAAGCCTGTCCTCCTAGCGCAGCGGGATCGCGCAGCGGGGTTGCCTTCGCGTTTGCCTGAGTCTTGCCAGAGTCCTGCCCGTCTGCGCCCGTCAGCGTCCTGGAGGCGGCGGAGCTGCCTAGGACTCTGACCTGGCTGGGAGAATGATTTGCTATTCTTCCACGACTCTACGCTCCTTGCAATCTACTTCCTGTGCGTGTCGATCCGTTTTTCCGGGTCGGTACAGGGGTAAGCGTTTCTGTCCTGGCTGTGGCTGGTCACCTACCTATGTCCCCTCCCCCGTTCATCGGATAGCCGAGGACCGTGTGAAGCACCTGTGCTTACTGCTCAACACGCGTTCAGTAGGTAGGCATGCCCTTGATATTTTTGATCTTTTGGTCAGGGAAAAACCTTTATGTCTCCTGCTGACTGAAACCTGGCTGGGGGAGACGTCCAACCCGGACATCTTAGCGGCCATCCCACCGGATTATAACATCTTCCGCCAGGATAGAGCCAAGGGAAGGGGTGGTGGGGTGGCGGTGGTGGTTAGGAGGAGTGTCTCATGCTCCATTCTCCCCATGGATACTATCGCAGGTTCTGAGTCCCTCGCCTTTACTATTAGGCTGTCCCCGCATCAAGCCCTGAAAGGCCTGCTGGTTTATAGACCTCCTGGATCGGTGGGCTCCTTCTTTGAGGACCTCCAGGTGGTCATATCCGGACTAGCTTTGTCTGCACAGCACTGTCTGCTGGCAGGTGATTTTATTTTTCACCTGGACATAGCGGGGGACATGAATTCAAATAAACTGCTTGATATCACGACCCCTCTGGGCCTCGTTCCTTCATTGATAGGCCCTACACATGATAAGGGACACACCCTTGACCAGGTGTTTTCTTCGATCCCCTTAGTGGACATAGAACTTCTTCCGGTGCTCTGGTCCGACCATAGACTGGCCAGGTTCTCCATATGCTCCTGCCCAGCCTGGAGCAGCCTCTAGGGCGTTACATAGAGTGACGCCAGAACTGTTAGCCCAGGCGTTTGCTGACCATCCTTGTCCTATTGTGGGTGACCTGGAGTTGGACACAGAGGCTCTGCAGACGTGGCTGATAGAGAGGTTGGATGACCTGGCCCCTGTAAGGGCTCCTCGACCTACGGCCTTGCGGCAGTCTGCGCCGTGGTTCACGGGGGCGCTGCGTACTGAGCGCAGCCAGTGTAAGGTGGCTGAGAGGGTGTGGCGCTCTCAGTACGACGGGGAGGCCAGACTTGCCTACAGGATGGCGGTTAAAGCGTACCATCGTAATATTCTGTGCGCAAAAAAAGAGTATCTTGCCAGGAGGATTGAGGTGGCCTCTAATTCTTGTAAGGAGATCTTCACGGTGGTGAGGGAGTTTACGGCCCCTAGATCCAATCTACAGCAAGGAGCGCCATCTGAGTCTTGGGTCTGTGACCTCGCCAGGTTTTTTACGGATAAAATTAGATCAATCCAGGCCTCCTTTTCAGTAGAGTCTGCAGAAGGGTTTTTTAGCATCGGGGTGGGACGAGCTCCATCGGCTTCGCCAGACGTCGTTCTGGCGGAGTTCCCGCCTGTTTCCTCCGATGCTTCTCTTTCACTTTTGGCCAGTCTCAAATCAGGCTCGCCACTAGATCCCTGTCCCGCCAAATTTTTGGCCAGGATGGCGTCGCTGATGAACCCTTTGGTGAACCCTCTCCTGAATTCATCCTTGAGAGAGGGGAGGCTCCCTCTGCCCTGGAAAAGGGCGATGGTGATCCCCCTCCTCAAGAAGCCGGGATTGGATACTGAGGTTTTAGCCAATTATAGGCCAATTTCTCTTCTTCCGGCCCTGGCGAAGCTCACGGAGAAGCACGTGCATGGCGTGCTTTCTGGCTTCCTTGAATCTAATGATCTACTGCACCCCTCGCAATCCGGCTTTCAACCTAACTTGAGTACGGAGACGGCACTTCTTGAGGTGTCAGAGGCTATCCGGGAGACGCTGGATGCAGGAGGGAAGGCCATGCTTGTCATGCTGGACTTGTCGGCGGCCTTCGACACCGTCCCCCACGAGGCACTTCTTGCCAGACTCTATGACATCGGTCTGAGGGGGACGGTGCTCAAGTGGTTTACATCGTTCCTTGAGGACCGTCAACAAACGGTCTAGGCCTCACCGAGCTCCGCTGAGATGCCGCCACTGGGAGTCGGAGTTCCGCAGGGCTCTGTGTTGAGCCCGACTCTCTTTAACATCTTTATGACTCCTTTGGCGGCACTCGTGGAGGCTTTTGGGGCCCAGATCGTGTCCTACGCGGATGACACGCAGCTTCTTTTCACCTGCAGGAAAGACCAGATATTTGATGGGGAGAGCATTCGGGGGTGTCTGGAGAGGGTCTTTGACTGGTTCCAGCGGAACGGTCTTAAGGCCAACTCCAGTAAATCGGAGGTCCTGCTCTTTGGCTGTGCCTCGGAACCGGATTGGCGTGAGTGGTGGCCGGTGGATATGTGTCCGCCCGCTCAGCCATCTATGGCTGCCAAAAATTTGGGAGTCAAGGTCGATAACAACCTCACGCTCAGATCTCACATTCTTGATCTGACAGGCACCTGCTTCGGTATCTTAAAGACGCTCCGGAAGTTCCTACCTCTGCTTACAGAGGAGCATAGAAAGATTACTGTCCAAGCTCTAATAGGATCTAGATTGGACTATGCTAATGCTCTATATGTAGGGCTTCCGGATCATCTGGTTCAGCGGCTGCAAGTGGTGCAGAACTCTGCGGCTCGCGCCATTTTCGGCCTTCATAGGCGGGCGAGAACATCCGGGGTGCTGCAGTCACTTCACTGGCTCCCCATCCGAAAGCGGATTATGTTTAAAACTTTGACGCTGGTGCATAAGGCATTCTCTGGCTTGGGAGCGAAGTATCTGCAGCGTAGACTGGCCTTTTATCGCCCGGCTCGCTCACTGCGGTCGGAAACTTTGTTTATGGCCGTGGTTCCCCGAGTGAGGAAGGCTCGCATTGGGGGTTGCTCCTTTAGCCTCAGGGCCCCCCAGTTGTGGAATTCCTTGCCTCTCGCCCTTCGCAGTATTCCCAGCCTGCTCCTATTCAGGAAAAGCCTTAAGACCTGGCTTTTTAACCTTTAGGGTGTTTCTTTTTTTCTTTTCTGTTCCCTGTTTTTATCACTGTTATGTCTTTTAATTGCTGAGAAGCCCACATAAAGCGCCGGGACACTCTTGTTGAGTAGCCGTGCGCTATATAAATAAACGTTTAACATAACATAACATAACATAAAGGTACAGGACCTCTAAGGGTGGAACAACAAGTGCTGCAGCCCTTAGAGACTGTCTCTGGTCACAGTGTCCTGGGTACCTGTGGTACCATTTACCTGTGGCCAGAGATGGCAATTGGGTTTAGGCTTCAATGCAGTTTTTGGAAGAGAACATAGGCCCTGGTTACCTGATTAACAGGAGCCCAGGGCACACTCTGCCAAAGCACATCAGCAATTCAGCAAAAAGTGGGGGCAACCATGCAGAAAGAGGGCATTTTCTCACACCCATCCATTGACCCATCATGTTCCTTTGCTAACAGGAGGTCAGGATGAGGCTCACTCCTCTCCTCCATCATCTGTCACAAGGAGCATAGTGTAGTATTCCCTTCATATCTATTGTATGACTGTACCTTGGAACCTAGAATGTTATGATGATGAATATTCCTGAAATGGTCAGTTGTTGCCTGGTAGCTGATGGTTAGGGTGTTTATGAATAAACATGGCTTCTAACATCATCATTCTTTAGCATTTATTTACATCTTTTCATTGGCGACAAGGACGGGATGAATTGAAAGAAAAGAAGAAGAACACCTTAACATCAAGCTAAGTAGTTTGACACGTGTGTTGATCTAATTTTTGACTTTTTAAAAAAACGACATGAAGATTAACATCTTAAAATTTCAATGAGGTGTTGGAGGTTTAACTTTAAAAAATTATCGTTATCAATTTTTGACTTTGAACTTCCCCAGCGGCTGAAATTTTAAATGGGAGGTTAACGTTCTTCCCCAGCGGCACTTGTTTGATTTTGAGGACGTTTATGAAGGTTAAAGAAAGAAGATTACGATAATTTCTTTTTTTTGACTCACTTAATATTATTCCTTCCCCAGCGGCTGTTATGAGTAAAGAGAAGTATGGAATAAATTAATTTCGTAATAGTGACTTCTCCCGCGGCGGTTTGAAAGAAAGTGTTGGGAAGGAATGAAAACAAAGGTGTAACATCTCGGCATAAACAAGAAGAAGGAAATTGTGTGGAGTTAAAGTAGATGAAACATCGATTTTGTTACCGTTTTTTTTCTTGTTTTCGACTGCCTCAATGTGTGAGTCGAGCTCTTCTTTGTTCGGCGGATCTTCAGAAATGATGACGTAGTGTAACGTGCAACGGGAGTTGGCGGTAGGCACGCACGAGACATCGTGAGATCTAGAGCGTCTGCTTTTCATCACGCATTCAAGGAAACGCCATTTCAGAACTGCCTGAACCTGTCGGTTCTTTTATATATGTGGGATTATCTTTTGCGCGGCAGCCTTTATTTGAAGTGTGAAGGAAACTTTCTGAAGTGAATAACGGAGGAAGAAAACTGTTATGGCACTACGATATTAAGATAATAATTTTTTTTATTTTCTCTTTCTTCTCAGTATATGATTGTTTGCTCTCTATTTATTTTTAGGAGGAGTTTACATATGTAAGGTGAATTAGAGGGTAATCTTATTATTATAAGAAAAGGAAATTACAATTTAAATTAAGGATAAAAATATTGTGTGACAAGAAGTTACTGTATATTTAGTGCTGCACATTTTATTTTAAGTATAAACCTTAAACATGCAGAATGTAACAACTCCACCGTTTTTTTTGAGTGATCCAGGAGAACCAAAGGTACAATGGAGTAAATGGAAAAAGATTTTTGCACCTTATGCAAGGGTTTGTGGCGCTAATTTAAGCGCAGAAAGAAAATATTCTTTGTTAATGCATTGTCTTGGTGGGGAAGGACAAGAAGTTCTTGAAAATTTGCCTGCTTTGACACATCAGGAACAGAGAGGTTTAGATGAATATGAGGTTTGTTTGTTACAATTTGACAAACATTATTTACCTCGTGTAAGTACAATAATGGAAAGGTATCATTTTGGTAGGAGGGAACAAGGTAAAGACGAGTCAGTTGAGGAGTATTTAACTGCGTTAAGAAAATTATCTTCTACTTGTAAGTTTGTTCCTGCTAATGAAGAACGTTTAAGAGATCAGTTTGTGTTGAAATGTAGAGAGGATAAAATTAGATGATGAGAGTGAAGTCAGAACTGATGATGCTGAGAGTGAAGTCAGAACCGTATCCGCTGCCGCTGAAGCGCTCTGAGAGCCCGGGCTGGAGAGTCTTAGCATTATAAATGAGAAGCTTGGGGGCTTCCCCGCGCTTCTGCTGGTACCAGTTTAACCACTCATAGACGGATGAACTGGACTGACATCGGATTGTGATGGTTTCTCCCAGGGACACGATGAGGACTTCCGGGGTCTGTGTCAGCACAATCTGCGCTCTGGACTCTGAAGACAGAAAGGTGATTAATGACAACAATGAACAGCCAGAACTGTTTACAGCGTACGAAACCAATAGTAATAAATATACTGCCCATCACAGACATGTTTTATATGTTAAAAATAGATCTCTCCCTGATCAATACCCCTCAGCCCGGCAGCCGCAGCTCTCACCATGAATCCAGAGCAGAAGCATCAGGAAGACCTGGGTTGGTGACGTCACCTCCATCCTTGCTGCTCGGTCAGGGCTTGTTTCTGAAGCCTTCAGGGCAGAAAACACACTTATAACAGGCAGGACAACAGGGACAGTGACAGAGAGATGCAAAGTACCCCCCGCTGGGTATGTACATGTGGACACAGTGGATAGAGGGGTGGGGAGGGGTTCAAACAGGAGCAGCTTAGGTATATCTTGCTATTCATTTTTTATTGGTTTAGAAATGTTAGTATTGAACAGTGGCGGCTGGTGAGATTTTAAACCTGCTCATGATTCGCTGGTAATGAGCAAGTAAACCCAAATCTCCCAAAGGGGAAACGACTGGAAACGACCGGAGGATTCCCCCTCAATAAATCTTTGAAAACAAGAGGGTATTTTCCATGTAGACCACCTTTACTAAAGAAATTAATTCAACAACTATAGGTGTCAATGCAAGTTCTGTTGGAGTACCAACAAGGCCCTCACACACTTTGAGAAATATTTTCAGCAATTCATCAACAGCCAAGTGTAATAACATCTTAATAAAATGTAACATGCACCAAGTTCCTCATGCTACTCTTGCCATTTAAACGGTATAAGACTGGTTGCGGGAGAGATCTTGTGGTGCAGCCTAGTTTTTAATTCTATAACAAAGCTACAAGGACATGTTTATACTCAAACACCGAGTCGCTGAGTCGGGTCTTGGAATAGGCACAGAAGCAGGTGACTGGGCTTCACACAACTGTGAATATAGCCAGCACCTTTGCGCCGGCTTCCATGAGGCGCGTTATTTTGCGTCTAAAATTTCCCTTTCTACAATTGAAGAGAGGGTGCCTGACTGTGAGTACATGGTTTGGTTCTGTAGTGACCAAGGGTAGGGTACTCCTTAGCGTGGGTAGACACCTCAGGTCACGTCACCTGGTCCTGACGAAAACCTGGTATTATCGCCATCAGGTTGAAACATTTAGACCAATTTTTTTCATTTCTTTATCACTATCAAGATACCGGAGGTCAATTTAACCAAATACGGCATCTCTGCAAATTTCTAATATTGTCCAGTTGCTCCAGATGAAAGTTTTTGACTGAGTTAAATCTGGCCAATTTTTAATTCACTTTTTTCACCCACTTACACCACAAAAAAACTTGCTCCACTGTAATCAGGTGTTGAAGCACACCCGGATAGCACTCGGCTATTCGGGTGGGACCCCTATGATGAAGCATGTCACCAACTAGGTTGGTGAGTGAGGGGTCTTCTTAAAAAGGAGAATTTCTCCTTTTGGTGCACCCCCCCCCCCCCCTTTACCTTGGAGACATTGTTGTGTCTCCAGGGTGTACTCCTTCAAATGTTTGATAATTATAGTATAAGGGGACCAGGACTATTCCCTTCAAGAAAACCTTTTCCCTCTCCTTTGTTGTTTGAGATACTCAAACACTCCATTAATGAAGCTCTAAATTGAAAGTTGCATGACAAATATCAGACTTAATGTAAATAACACATTCACTTTTGAGACAGAGCCCAACCACCATAGCATTCAGCCAGTGCCTCATTATCCGAAGGCAACCCCACATTGAATGCCAATCCATAAAAATAAATTGTTGTATTTACATAGAAATGATTGGTCTCTATTTTATTGCATTTTATTCAAACCCTTCTTAACTACATCAATCATTCTCTCCGGGCATTATACAGGACTAGATAAAAACATAATACAACGCAGCCTGGCACCATGAAATATGGGTACCATTTTGGATAACAAAATATGGATTCTCTAACTAAAACCATTTTTTAAATCTCCCAGATGGAGGTTAAATCTCAAACCACAATCAAAGAGAGTTGAAGGCAATGACCCCCAGGATCCAAAGGAAAAATACTGTTTGCAAGAAAGGAGTTATTAGCAACAATGCAAGAAATCAAATTAATAAATCGTTTCAATTACTGTGCATTTGTGCAATGTGTGCAAAGAACTTTATTTCTGCAACGTGAACTGATAAATATTATGCTTCACAGACCTTCTGGACTGGCAGCTATGGTTACATAATTGTGTTCATTCTTTAGTACTGTTTTTTTTTTTTTATAATCAACTTTATTGAGTATTTAAAGAAAATTCATTGGTTGCAGCTCAATCAATACATACAGCAGAATATAATCAGTAGTTTGTATCGGTCGGGTCATTCTCTTTAGTACTGTTAATGCGGATTACAATAGAAATAAATTAAATAATGCTTAATAATATTAATTGTACTGAAGGAGGAACGTGTTCTTTATATGCACCAGCAAGACCTTTAATAGCAGAAACTCATGCTGGCATGTGCAGGCATACACTACATTCCTTAGAGTATTTCTGCAAGCAACAGCCTGTCTATCAACTACTAAATGGTGTGTTGGCTCATGTACCACACCCTGCAATCATGTGTTCAGTTGTAAGGTCAAAATAAATGTCTTTGGTCTCTTCATTATTACTTCCTGGACCGGAAAGCTAATGTTGCTCAGCCCTCAATGGCATGAACTAGGAGACCTTTCATTCTCTCACTTTGAGAGTAGTGGGGAGGAGGTGATAAATACATCCCATTTTGTAGGCAACCCAGTGTGATACTGGGATCCAGCTGGTAAACACATCTTTATCTATCTCCACCGGCCTGAGTCCTCGACAAGGTTTCCACTGGTGTGACTTTGACATCGGCCCCCTGCCATGCTCTTCTCTCTCATCTTATTCCTAGTGCTCATTCTGTGCCCTATCCATCCAGCACAGCCCTATATCCTTGATGTTGATAGACGCCTCCTTACACATGCCCCTGAAACACTCTCCCCTTAGCACAGGGGCCTGGCAGGGAGGAGTGGGCAACTTGCACCAGAAAGCAGAGTAACATCTACAGGATCCGTGACGATTTTTGCACAAATTGTCTAAATACATTTATTCTAAGAAACTCCTCCTGAACTGTCCTCTTCAACGAATGCTGCATCACTAACTGTAAGGATTATCCACGGTGTTTCATGATGTACGTCTGGGGTTGTCATGCATTTCGTTTTTTAAAACAGACGTTACATTATCATTATACCTATTGAAATTGTATTTGTCTTTCTCAGAAAGATGGAGGGCTGAACTGGCCCTGCCAAAATTCAAACTCCTTATTTGCAAACATCAGAAAAAACGTTTAAGATACTCAGATCTCTCATCAGAGCACAAACGGTTTGCAGTGATCTGTGTGCCTTTATACATTTTTGCATCGCACACAATTGAGCACCGATCATCATGTAACAATCTTCACAGGATGTAAATTATTCCAGAGCCATTGCCTGATGGTTTAACCCTGGAGCACGTAAACACAACTTGAAATTGTTTGACATGAGAGTGCAGGTGTTAAGGCATCACAAGATAGCACTTCCACGTTACCTTGCTAAGCGTCTTCAAACTGCTATGAGCAGAATACTGCTATGTTGAAAAAGGGGAACAGTATTGCACTTTGGAAATAAGTGCAAATAAGATACTGGGCAGAGCGTTCTAGAGGGCTGATCATACAGCACCGCCTCTGTCCTGAACACACAGCAGTTTTAAATGTATAACTGGGGATAAGCACACTCACCTGCGCACGCGCAGACACTCTTCATGACCCTAACCATGAGAACCATCTGCCTAGCACTGGTGGGACATAAGGCAGACACTTCAAATCTCCGTCAACGTGGAGTTTCAAAGACACATTAACACTTCACTTCCTATGCTAATTCTGACCTCACACCTCGGTGTAACACAGTAAATTCACATTGGTAAAAAAGATTCTTTCCAAGCCCTATTAGTCCCCCATCAACCAGCGTCGTCTTTTTCTTGTGACCTTATATGTATTTAGCTATGCAGCACATTAGCCTGGGTACTGAAACATCTACTGTTCTTTCACATGGAGGAAATGTACGCCCCAAGCTGTGTGACACGCCAGGTAGGAGGTCAGTGAGAAATGGTGTAGTCCAAAGCGCTGTTTTTAATATAAAAGCAGGGCCTTCAGTGGTCATATCACTGGAAATACAAGGTTTGAAAAAAATATTATTGTCTACGGTGCTCGTGGAAGACAATTTCTATGAACTGGAATCTAGAGAATGCTAAAGTGATTCTGGTATTTTACTAACCTCTGCTGGTCGTTTTCTATCAAGAAAGTTAAATAGTGGCAGTTGCCAGAAAAATTAAAAAAAGGAAAGTCCATCAGCAGAAAGTAATTGTGGTATTTTATTGACCTCTGCTGGTTATTCTCTATCAAGACAGTTAAACAGACGCAGTTGAACAGAAAAGAAAGTCCCCAAGGGGAAGCAGACAAGTCCTAGGGCTGATCTCCAGAGCCCAGAAAGTACACACAAGTACATACTAAAGTATATGTAATAAAGTATATACAAGAGCTCTTGAATGCTCGACCTAAGAAAACATGATAATGAAAAACGTGCAGTCTTTTTTGTATTTGAACTCCAATAACAACTTGGACGGGTCTTGTGGGGAGATAGGGAAGTCGCTGCTAATGTCTGTCCTGTTAGGCCTATATGGTACCTGTACATCCGATTGTCATTACATATCACAGAAAACACACATGGAAATGTTCACACAATAACGCAGTCCTCTCCCAGCTTCTAATAGGGCTGGAATTTCTGCCCTATCAGAAGTTGGGACAGGGATGAGAATCCCGCCCCTGCTGTGATGTCTGTCTTCCAATTGGTTGCCGGGATGCACTGATTTGCGCCCTGACACCCCTCATTTTAACAGGTGTACTGTGCAGATTAAGACATGCACAGTACAGCTGTTAAATTCAGTAGATTGTGCCTGTGTGAGTGGATGTTTCTGAATTATGCACTCACACATGCGCAATCCAAGCAGGCATCTCCAGATTGCAATCAACAAAAGCAATCTGAAGATGAATGCTTCGGCCCCACCCACTCCCTCCTCCTCCTGCAATGAGCAAGAGAGGCTGCTACTCACACTGGCAGAATGCATAAAAACACAAACATGCTTAAATGGACATGTTTTCATGTACAGTGCCAGTGAGGTGCAGTTGTCTTCACTCCTAGTATCTGGAGTATGTAGAACCTCGCAGGTGTCAGAGCTCCCCCATTTGCTCTTGAGGACGAGCCGCCCCAGCTTACTTCAAGATTAACGGTAGTTTTTCACCAAAGTTGGTGCAGATAGTGCTGTATATCTAATGGGTCCACTGTTGCTTTTTTCAAGAGTAGAAGCACTACAGCTTTTTTCAACAGACATGGAACCGGACCCTGACCCTCCAAAGACCAATTGCCACAAATGCAGGGGGAACAGATATTCAGCCAACATCCTCCATGCACTAGGTGGTAACGAACCTAAAGGAGATCTTTAGGAGATGGACATGGCTGTTGCTCTAAGACAGTTCACACTCATCAACCCAAAGGAACCTAGATTGTTCAGGCACATGGCGAAAATCCCACACTGTAAGCAGTCAGCATCCTGTGGCGGACTATATACGACCAAAGGTAGCTTTACATCAGAAATGATTGCATGAACCTTGTAAAAAAATCTGCCACTTTTCACATAGAAACTTTAGGCGGTATAATATCTTGTTCATACCAATCTGGATCTGAAAATGCATGGATGATGTACATGTAAGTCACCCCACAGGTAGGCCATAGTTAGGCCTTAGGGAAGGGTGGTATGTGCATAGAAAGTAAGTATGTAGTTTGAGATGGAGTAGAGCTGTTATGTTTAATACATATGGAATATAATATAATACAGATAAAATGAAATACGTAGGGATTTAGGACCATATGTATGAAACTTTGGTTTTGCGATTCTCACATAGCGATTTGTAGAGAATCGCTATTTGAGAATCGCAAAACGCTATGTATTATTATTTGCAAATAATTTTGCGAATCCTATATATTCCTTAATTTCGGTTCGCAAATTGCAATTCGCAATTAAGGAATCGCATATTGAGAATGCAATTTCAAGCGTGCCAGGGTGTCAAAAGGACACCCTGTTGCACCCCTGAAATGTACATGTGTGCACCTCTGGCACACATAAATGCCCCAAGGGCATGTATGTGCACCACATGGCACTTTCAAAAATGCAAAAAAGTGAATTTTTCAAAGAAATCGCAAATTACCACCAACTTGAAGTTGGTGGTAAATTTGCGATTCCTTAAGGCAAAATTGCACTTTTTCTGTGCTACTTACATTGCATTTAAGGAATATCAATTTGCGATTCCTTAAATGCAATGGCAAAATAAGGAACCCCAAATTTTGCGATTCCTTATTTTGCTAGGCAGTTTTTCTTTAATACATACCACTGAGCAAAATTGCGATCGCCAATGCCGAAATTCTACGAATGTCGGCGTTTGCGATCGAAATTTGGAATGTTACATATGTCCCCAGGTTGCTTGAGGTATGTAATGTAAAATGTATTTTGCATTTTGTTTTCAGCTATCTGTTTGTCTTCAAAGAGAAGAATTTACGATTGCAATAAAGGAACAGAGGAAGAAAAAGCAAAAGACACAGTACTACCGGCAAAAAACTGAGAACAAAAAAAGGAGATGATGGACAGAATATAGTAGGGGACAAAACAGCTGCTGGTAAGAGAACTGAGGCATTTCTTAAAACAGTGTGTTAAAAATGTAGGAAATTATCTCAATAAAAAGAGAGCTTAACCAACAACTCGGAAATCAAACGGCGTAAGTCATGTTCAAAGTGAAAAATGTTCTAAAAAATCAGGTCATCTGACTCTAAGGTAAAAACAATTTAGTGACATATGAAGATTATTGTTTAAAAGTATGGTAATAAAGATTTTGATAAGAAATATAAAGCAGTATAAGAGAAGAAATTGCATTGAAGAAAAAGAACACATAGAAATTTTAGTAGATAAAGCGTTTACCTTAAAGAGTAAATTATTTATCCTAATAGTAAATAGAACGAAAACACTGGCTAAAACAGCGGCGCTGCATCGGTCCTCTTCAGTCGCAATCCCTCGATAGGTCAATTCTTGCAGCCATGACTGGCGTTGTGTTGATTTTCAGAGTTGCACAGCGATGCATGGAAATTCTTCTTGCACCGGGAAGATGCATCGGGAAAACCGCCACAAGAAGAGCTATGCATCGATTTCTGCAGTTCACCTTTCTTCCAGCTCCCGAATAGCAACATCAATCTCCAGAGGCCCCAAACTGGCAATGGCACCCTCTGGCAGATCAGAACTCTCTTCAGCATAGTTCAGGGAAGCTGGGGGGTGAAGTCTTTGTGTCCCGGAGACTTCAGAACAGGAGGCCTGCACACACAGGCCCTTGGAGATCTCCTTCAAGCAGGGGACACAGCACACAGCAAAGTCCTTATCCTTTCCTTGTCAGAAACAGCAATTGCAGACCAACCCTAAACAGCACACAACAAAGGGGAAGTACTTCTCCTTCAGTATCTCCAGCTGTTCTTCTTGGCAAAGGGTCCTCTTGAATTCCAGAGTTGATCAAAAGTTTGGGGTTTTGGGTCTGAAACTTATACCACAAAATGTCTTTGTTCTCTTTGTGCATGGGGCTCTGAGCTCAGTTCAAACCAGTTATGCCTTCACTGGGGCAGCATGACCACAGGAGGTGGAGGCAGCATCGCGCAAGGGAGACAGGCTCCGTTCAGATGCAAGATCAATCTCTTCCCACCACCCTATATGCAGCTAGGGCCTATTCAGTTCAGGGCTGACTCATCCTGGAAGGGACAGGCACACCTCAAACCGCTCCCCAGAGGCTGTCTACAGGGAATGCACATCCTCTGTCTCTGTCACAGTGAAACCAGACAGTCAACCTACAAACAGGCAGAGGCACACAGGATGGTTGAACAAGAAAATAGCTACTTTCTAAAAGTGGTATTTTCAAAAACGCAATTTAAAAAACATCTTTACTAAAAGATGTGTTATTGCATTCTGACTTCAGGGATATCAAGCTAAATTTTTCTATCTTATCCCTATTGGAAGATATGCTTGTAAAATGTTACAAAGCATTCCCCATTCTGTCCTATGGGGCAAGATAGCCTTTCAATAATGAAAAATGAAATTGGCATTATTTCACTATCGGGACATGTTGCTCACACCAGTACATCTCCTACCTTTCACATACACTGCACCCTGCCTGGGGAGTACCTTGGGCCTTCCATAGGGGTATCCTATATGTAAGAAAAAGGGAAGGTTAGGGCCTGGCAAGTAGGTGTTCTTGCCACGTCAACATGGCAGTTGACAAACTGAGCACAGACACTGCAGGTACAGGCCTGAGACATATTTTCAAGCCTGCTCATGTGGGTGGCACAATTAGTGCTGCAGGGCCCCTAGTAGCATTTGATTTACAAGCCCTGGCATGACTAATTGTACTTTACTAGGGACCTACTAGTAAATCAAATATGCCAATCAGGGAGAACCAATCACAAAAACAATTTACACAAGGAGCACAAGCACTTTGACATTGATCAGCAGTGGCCAAAGCATCTAAGCCAGCAAAAATGAAATCCAGCAGAGTATGAAAAACACAGGAGGTAGAGGCCAAAATCAGTGGAAACCACACCAAGGATGCCAAGTCTAACACGTGTCCCCTTCAGCTGAAATGTGGGGAGAACTACTCACCCTCTTGGAAGTTCTCATTACTAAGAGGGAAGAATCTGGACAGACCTAAAAGCATTGGCGTGTTTTGTACCAGGGCGGTGTTCCACCGTAAAGTCCATTCCCTGTAGGGAGATGGACCACCTCAACAGTTTTGAGTTCTCACCCCTCACCTGCATCAACCATCTGAGGGGCCTTTGGTCCATCTGAACCCGGAAGTGATTACCAAACAAGTAGGGTCTTAGCTCCTTCAGTGCCCAAACCACAGCAAAAACTTCCCTTTCAATCGCACTCCACCTCTGTTCCTGGGAAGTAGCCTGCTAGTGATGAAAGCTACAGGTTGGTCCAAGCCCTCGTCATTCAATTGTGAGAGTACTACTCCCACACCATGCTCTGAAGCATCTGTCTGCACAACAATTCTTTGGAGACGTCAGGTGCCTTAAGCACGGGAGACATGCACATGGCAGATTTCAGGGCATCAAAAGCGGTCTGACAGGTGACAGTGCAGATCACCTTTTTGGACTGCTGTCTTGAAGTCAGCTCTGTCAAGGGGGCAACAATTATGCCATACCCATTGACAACCTGTCTGTAGTACCCAGTGATACCAAAAAAGGCTCTCACCTCTGTTTGAGTCTTGAGGGCTCCTGAGCCAGAATGGTGTCAATCTTTTTTTGAAGGGGCACCACTTGGCCGCTCCCTACCTGGTGTCCTAAGTACACCACAGACCCATGTCCTATCTGGCACTTACTAGCCTTGATAATGAGGCCTATCCTTTGCAGAGCCTTCAACACTTCACAGAGGTGTTGCAAGTGGTCCTCCCAGCTGAAGCTGAACACATTCCTCCAACCCGGACAGTACCTGGTTGACCAATCTCTGGAATGTGGCAGGGGTGTTCTTCAACCCAAAGGGCATGACTCGGAACTGGTAGTGCCCCTTTGGCGTTGAAAACCAGATCTCTCTTTTGCCCCATCGGTTAAGGCAAACTGACAGTACCTAGACGTTAAATCAAATGTACTGAGGTACCGGCAGCTCCCAACCCCTCAATGAGCTTGTCAGCTCTGGGGATGGGGTGCACATCAGTCTTGGTGACTGCATTGAGCCCACGGGAGTCCTCACATAACCGGAGTTCTGGGTTGTCACTGGGTGCAGCTGCTTTTGGCACTAAGATCACTGGGCTAGCCCAGGGGCTGATTGAGGGCTCTATTACCCGTAATGACAACATCTTGGAAACTTCTTCCTTGATGCTAGCCTGACTTTGTCAACTACCTTGTAAAAATGTTGCTTCACAGGTAGACTGTCCCCAGTGCCCGCATCTTGGTCACACCAAGTGGTGATTCCTTGAGTCATGGAGAACAGGGAGGCAAACTGTCCCAGTACCTGGCAACAGTCCCTCTCCAGCTCTGGGGTCAGGGTAGGAGAGAGGTTTACCCCATTGTAGGAAGCTGGCTCTGTATATACTATACCAAAGTGAGATATGGTATGCACAGAGTAGGCAGAGGTAAAGTTAGATAGCACCTCACTCCCTATTTGTGGTAGTGTTGTTGAGCAGTAAGGCAGTATCAGAGGACAGTGTTAAGCATTTGTTGTACATACTCAGTCAGCAAATGAATTCACACACTCAAAGACTGAACTTCAGACCAGTTGTTTTTGTATAAAAAAATATTCTTTTAGTTATTTTATTATCTAGAACCAAGCAAGCCTGGCACATGTAAGCAATAAATAGTTTACAGTAGTAATGTAATTGAAATACAGTTTGAATGATAATTGTATATGCACTTTGGTTTGATTTACAGTATAGATGCAGAGAAATGCAATACTTAGTAAATGCAGTACATAGACTTGAATAGGCTTTTTAGTAAAATAGCAGGTAAATACCTTTTGAGATTACTAGGCTTAAACAGAGTAATATACCTAGATACTACTGTGAGTAATTTCCTGAAAACAGGTAAGTAAAATCGTTTTTGTTAGATTATGGAATTTTAAAACATTTCTTTAGTTTCTCAAACTCCACACTTAGAACCTTTTCACAGAAAAACTGTCAATGCGTTATATTCTTTTATATATAAGTACTTATTAGTCACCTAGCTTTAGTTAAGCTTTGCATCTTTCATAGTTTCTGTTACCTAGCAATGTGGAATCTTGCTCTCGTGGAAGCTCCAGTCTTCAGTTATTGAGTGGAGGCTGATCAAAAGAGACACCTGTTGGATCTATTGTGTTGTTCTTCTGTCAAGAATAAATCTTCTTCCAACCTTCTTCTGGACTACCTGGATTTTATTTGATTGGATATAACATAAATTTGGCGACGAGGTGGAGAAGACAACACTACAGGGACTCACCATGGAATCACCATTTCCTTCAATTATTGGAGGAAAATAGTGTTATCAGTTTTGAGGGAAGTATTTGGGATGTGGTAGTTGAGGTTCTGGGGGTAAGACTCAGGGGTCCCCCAGGGTCAAGGATGCACTCTAGTTACACCCTCAGTGGAACTAGGGCAGCCAGGTGCAGAGTGCTGAGGTCCCTATGTTATCCAATGAAGGATAGGGGGCCTCTGGTTGGTGGCTGCTGGCAAGCAGGCCACTTTGTTGTGGGAGCAAAGCTCCTGGACTTTAGCTCAGGGCAAATAGGGAAACAAAGTAGCACCAAAGGTGCACCCTCAGCGGCACTAGGGCAGCTGGGTGCAGGGTGCTGTTTCAACGTCGGGTGCCCTGTTGTTTTCAAAAGGGAAACTCAGGTTTGCAAAGGCACTGCAGGCTTGGGTACGAAGGTCTTCTGGGTGCGACCAACACTTCGAGAGGTAGGTTGGGAAGTTAGGGGTTTGTTAGGCACTGTCGGTTTGGCCACCCAAGGCCGTGGGGCGTGGGGCGTCGTGGCGTCGTGGCGTCGTGGCGTCAGGTGCAGTGGTGCCTTTTGGGGTCGGACCTTCTTATCAGCTCCCCGTCACAGTTGGGTGGACCTTCTGGATTTAGGCTGCAGGCATCGGCTGGCGGCTTGAGGCATATCAGGGATCACCGGGTCTCAGGTCAGGATCACTGGGGTGACCTCCTCGTGGTGTTTGCCCACTTGAGCTCGGGCCGTGGATGGCGGATGCAGAGTGGGGTGGTTTTGCGGTGTCCGACCGGAGCCAGAAGTTGCAGATCAACAAATCCGGTGTTCCCGGGAGATAAATGCCTTTTTTTAAGGCAGGCAGGTCCACCAGGGTTTTTGAGGTTGCTACTTGCAGGACACACCTGGATTTCGCAGGAGCAGGTTCAAAAGGGAGACAGGCCCTTAGGGCTAGGGCCAAGTCAGTGAGCGTCTTCCTCCTGTTAGCTGCTGCACGGCTGTTCGGTCCTTCTTCTTCTTCTTCTTGTAGTTTCTTCGTGTCTAAGGAAGCAAGGTTCAGGGTTGCCCCTAAATACTAGATTTAGGGGTGTAACAGGTAGGTAAAAGGCAGGGACCAATGGGTCCCTTTCCTTAGGTGGGTACACCCCCTATTATGCCACCCTCCAGTGTGAGGGGGCATGAGCATGTCCCTGGTTGGCTGAGTACCCCCAATCTGCAAGATGGCGGGAACTGAGAGTTGTGCTTTACCTCGCCTCCCTCACCTAAGGGGTGGAGTTGGAAGAGGTGGGCACACCTCTCTTCCTCACTTGTTTATCCCGCCAGTTCTCCCGCCCAATGTGGCGGTCAGAACCAGTTGGGACCAGTTGCTGAAAGCTGCAAGTGGCCTGGGAAGCTCACAAAGGGGGCAAGCCTTTGAAGCTTCCTCTTCGTGAACCCTGCCCATCCTGGGGGAGGAGGCTTGGAACCTCGTCCCAGGATGTGCATTGTTTCAGGCCCCCAGAGAGCAGCAGGCTCAGGGGTCTTGAAACATGTCTGGTGGTGGCAGCTGGTAGCAGCCCCTCAGCATGGACACTAGTGGTGGGTTAGTTTTCAGGGGGTATCTCTGAGATGCCCTCTGTGTGCATTTGTCATTAAATCCCACACTGGCATCAGTGTGGGTTTAATGTGCTGAGAAGATTGATACCAAACTTCTCAGTTTTCAGTGTAGCCATTATGGTGCTGTGGAGTTTGTACTGACAAACTCCCAGCATTATATACTCTTAATGGCAGCGCTGCATTTGGAGTGTCTAAGAATTGACTTAGACACTGTAGGGGTACAGGGCTCAAGCACCTGTACCCTCACCACTGGTATAGGGCACCCAGCTGGAGGGGTGACTGATCTATGTCAGGGCAGTGGGTTGTAGGCATGGCACACAGAGATGTGTGCCATGTTGACCCTTTACTTTGCTCTGCACCAAAATACGCAGCCTGCTAAGGCAGTGTGTGAGTGTAAAGGTACAGGACCTCTAAGGGTGGAACAACAAGTGCTGCAGCCCTTAGGGGCCGTCTCTGGTCATAGTGTCCTGGGTACCTGTGGTACCATTTACCAGGGGCTGACCTGTGGCCAGAGATGGCAATTGGGTTTAGGCTTCAATGCAGTTTTTGGAAAAGGACATAGGCCCTGGCTACCTGATTAGCAGGAGCCCACTCAGCCAAAGCACATCAGCAATTCAGCAAAAAGTGCGGGCAACCATGCAAAAAAGAGGGCACTTTCTCACACCCATCCACTGACCCATCATGTTCCTTTGCTAACAGGAGGTCAGGAAGAGGCTCACTTCAATCGAAGCCCATGTTAGATGTGAAGACATCTAACATGGACTTCGATTGAAATTCATAGAGCATATTACCTGGGTGCAGATAAAGCCACTATACATGTGCTGCAGGTGGTGCAAAATGCGGCCGCGCGCCTGCTAAAGAACGTCCCCAGACGCTCCTCAGCCACTGCCGCCTTGCGCGACCTCCATTGGCTGAGCATCCCAGAACGTGTTAAATTCAAGGCACTCTGCTACATGTTCAAGGCCAAGCAGGGCAGCGCCCCAGTATATGTTCAGGGGCTGGTAAAGCCCTACAGACCCCTGCGCTCACTAAGGTCATCGGACACTGGCAATTTCACAGTACCAAGATGGAAGTTGACAAAAATGGGAGGCCGTTCCTTTTCCACCCTGGGTCCTAAGTACTGGAACTCCCTCCCATTGGCATTAAAATCTGAGACCAACTTATTCCGCTTCCGTAAGGCTCTGAAGACCCTGCTCTTTACTAAGCGTGACCAATAGTCGGCTGAGGCCTCAAGTCAAGGTGACACTCCCTCTTTCTTCTACAGTCTATCCCTGGCGCCGGGAAACCCATTGTGGGTAGCTGTGCGCGATACAAGCTTAAATAAATAAAATAAATAAAATATTATCAAGCCCATTATCGCCGCTTTATCGGCAGTTTCCTGCCGATAAAAGCAGCAATAATGTAACGCCCTTACTTGATAATATACCTCCATGTTTTTTTAAACCAACATCACCAGCATCGTTTTTGTCAGGGAACACGAGAAAGTCAATGATCTAAAAAAATCCAGTGATAAAAACTATATTAAATTGTTGACATGATACACCAGGAATATGTTTTAAGTAAATGTGGAAAATCTGGTAAAATAGAACTAGGCAAAACACCTCTGAATGTTTTACTATGGACTGCTGAGGAGAAAAATATTTCCTATTTCGTTTTTCCAAGAAGAATACTTTCATTCTTGTGTCCTCGCAGCAAACAATATTTAAATCCATTAAGGTATATAACCAATAGCAACAGAAAAACAATATATCCATAGGATTATGTTAGCCTTTTGACATAGTCAACAATTTGCAAAATGAACTGATGTGTTGATACCCAGCACACTGCTGATTATTTATGTTTACATTAGATGGGGGTCACTTAAATCAGCTGTACAACTCAAACGGAGCTGGGTTTCCTGTATATCAATCTTTGGGAGCAATCTGATTGTATGGACCTTTGAAGGTCGACGAAGAGAAATGATTAGCAATCATCAACATAAACAATACACCATTAAAGATTTATTGTTGAGTAAATAATGAGAGTTATTGTGAGTTAAAGGGTTTTAGCTTCAAATCTTTTTATTTATTAGACATTCATCTTAAATTAAAAAAAGCTTTTGAAAATCAGATTGGAAATTTAATCTCAGTCATAATTCACGGACATATAAAATAAGGCTAGGTAACCTCTCGCGTAAACATTCTAGGAGATCAGAGACAAGTCTCTAGTCAGAATGTCGGGGAAAGAGAATCCCTGTAGGATCTGGCTCATGGGTTCTGGGGTCAAAATTCTGCTCTGCAAGCCAGCAAGACCTAAACCTCTCTAGGAACACGCACTAATATAAAAATTATATGTTGCATCATTATTTTCTTTTGTCTTCTTCATCCACAAATAAAATATCAGCAAACTCCTGTCCTGAGAACAGATTCATTTGTCATGTTCTCACCAGGGCATAATAATCTTTCAGACGTAATATTCTACACATTATAAATATGCCGATTTTCTTTTGTAAGATTCACTGCAGAACCTCCATAATTTGTCCGAAAACACAAGAAAGTCAATGATCTGAAAAGAATCCAGTGATAAAAACGATATTAAATTATTGACACAAATGCATCAAGAGTGAGTTTAAAGTAAATGTGAAAATACTGGTAAAACAGAACTAGACAAAACACCCCTGAGATTTTACTATGCAGTGCTGAGGGTAAACATTTTCTTATGCAGCTTTTACAAGAAGAATGTTTTCATTCTTGTGTACTTGCAGCTCATGATAATTAAATTCGTAAATATATACAAACAATAGCAACACAAAAACTATATATCTATTGCATTATGTTTGCCCCTAAGGATAGTCACAATTTTCAAAATAGGCAAAATGCGCTGGTACGTTGATAGCCAGCGCACTTCTGATCATTTGTTTAAATTTGAAAGGGGGGAGGGGTTGCTTAAATTAGCTGCAAACCTCAAAAGACTTGTGGGTGTTTTAAAGAAAAACAAGGTATCAACCTATGTTTGTGAGCATCTCACCCCAGCCTGATGCAGACCTACGCTAGCCCTCAGGTTAACCAAAAAGCAAACTAACTCATGGTCTCTGTTTTGACCAACAGAGATCTCTGCAGGCGAGACCCCCAGGCTTGCATTTCAACCCTAAGGCAGACAGCAGCACACAGTGTCACTTTGCAATTTGGTTTCAACTTCAGCTGACATTGTTCTCCAACTTCCCTTCTCATTTCACTGAGCCCCAATTTCTCAATGGGTAGGCAGTCATTTAGATCATGGTAAGTAAGAAAGGACCTGATTATGATGGTGGTCGTACGAGCGTACGACCGCCATCCTGTTGGGAACAGGACTAATAGACTAGCTGCCGGCGGTCCCGTCATCAGGATTAGGATGTTATCACCTTCAAGGCGGTCGCAATCTGTCATTTTTGTATTGCAGTGTGTGCTGCGGCCTGCAGCACAGGCCGCATTCCAAAATAAACACATTGCACATATGCCTGCCTCATGGTGCAGGGGGTATGTAGGGGAGCACCATAGGTTCCCCCAATGCCCATATCAGAGGGCGGGAGAGAAAATGGGGGCCTGCTATTGGCCCCCAAGTCACTTTTCACCTGCCTTTTCATGGTGGGTTAACCTCCATGAAACGGCCGGCAGAAAGGGGCATTGTAATCCTTATGGCGGTGCTAATATTGTGGGGATTGCAGTCCATACGAAGCACTGACAGGCTTCTTGAGCCCGTCGGATGTGTGGGGGTTGTTTTCTCCACTGCCCTCCATCTGCCCGCCATCATAATGCGGTGGGCGGTCATGTAGGGTCCGATGACGGTGGGACCGCCACTGATGGCCTGACGGTGGAGGTCTCTCTGCATCGTAATGAGGCCCTAAGTCTTTATTTGCATGATTAACTAAACCTGTTGAAACTAAATACATAGTAAGAGTGAGTAAAACAAGATTATGAATGGCAAAATAGACAGTGATTCATACCCAACATGTAGCTTATAGGGCAGCTTATAGTATGCATGCTGCACGTGCACATTTAAAGCAGATAATGAATTGTGAAAATGCATCGGTGGTTGTGAGAAAAACAGGCCCCACTGCAACATTTTAATTGATTGTATCAGATACCTGTGAGCAGCATGAGGAGGCTCAAACCAGCCTCAATGCCAGAGATTCCCCTTTATTAGGTTTTCCAGTCCAGTCTTGTCACTGAAATGAAATAACTGGAAATCTGTCTATTTTTATGGGGGCCCACAAAAACAATAAAGAAGGGACCTTCCCCTGTGCCCCTCTCGTGGCTATTGCCCTGCCTATAATTTGATATTAACCACATTATTACCTTTATGTGACTATATAATAAAAAGGTCATCTGTGGGTGTGAAACTGAGGCCATTTAATTTCAAGGGGTGAAAACCCTGATCAAGCAACAACCACAATCCTTGTTAGGGTGAAAAACAAAAGTCACTAAATGAACCTGTGCTTTACCCTCGGGTAGCTTGGCGCCAAAGCAGTCAGGCTTAACTTAGAGGCAATGTGTAAAGTGTTTATTCAGCACACAAACAGTAAAAAAAAGTGAAATCACAGCACAAGAAAAATTCTAAACTAATTCAGAAAAATGTAGTAAATATTATTAAATAAAATTATACTAGAGCAAGAAAAATCCAACAGGTAGAACCAGAGACATTGAATTTCAATCGCACCTAAAAGCACAAATCTCTACTTGTGGTCATCTGGTAGTGACAGCCAGGGGAAAGTCGCAAGTTTAGGCCACCTGTGATGGAATGTGGTTCAGTTTAGGACCATGTTTGTCCCACTGTAAAGTTACTTTCTCAAGTACTGTGCAGCAGGCTTGTTGGGTAGTTGCAGGAACAGATTGTTTTTTCTCTGTAGCTCACACAGGAGGTCAGTCAACTGACGCTTGTAGTAGCCTGGGATGGGGGCAGGTGAGTCTTTCTTCTTAGAAAACCAGGCAGTCCTTCAACAGCAGGGCAGTCCGCTGGTAGCAGGACATATCTTCTTCTGTAACTTCCAAAGGTCCAGGAGTGTTCAATATTTATACATGGTGCCTCCCTTTATGTGGGGGGAAGGGGTTGACTCCAAGTCCTACCCTCACATCTGGTTCTGGAAAGTTCTTCCTCTTTCCCTGTCAAGGCACCAAACTGTCTAGGGATGACAAAGGCAGGAAAGGCCCGGTGTCAGGTTCCTTTGTGTATGCAGAAGGCAACATCCTTTTAGGTGTACGTGGGGGTGGGTACAGACCCTTCCTAATCATCCTGTCCACATCTAGGCCCCCTATATGTTACTGTCTGGAAACAATACCGGATGCCTCTCAGAGTTCCAGATCTGACATATTCCACACCGATACTGAATCCATCCTTCTATTTGATTCCTTCTCCAAGCATATAGAGCTTCCATATGGGTAATATCCTTTAAAAGTTAAGATTGACATTGACAATTGTTCCTTCTGTGTTCCTCTTCTTGTATGAGTGTGAAAATAGTTGTATTAGTTTTAATTTTATAGCATACCTGTAAAAAGGGTCAGCCCCGATCGCACCCGATGCCCAGGCTGCTGGTGCAGGGCGACTCTTTGTTTCCTTCTTGAGTAGTTACCAAATAAAGAGACGGGCACTGAAAGTAGGAAGACAAGGAAAAAGGTTTATTACTCATGAGGAGAGCATGTCCTTTGGGACACTCGCATGGTGTCTTCGGGAGGTGCTCTAACAAGTTTCTCTGAGGCTTCGTCTTTTATACACAGGTTTATGGCACACAGGCATCCTTTATTACAATCAACACATTGTATAGTATGGAGGTATTCCAACACGTGGCTACAGTAGGGCCCTTATTCTCCATGCAATAGGAGGGGGCTATCATGCGGCTGAGTGTTCTGCTGATTCCATTGGAATGTGTGTGCCTGATCGAGTCTCAGGGGGTGGGGTGGCCATGATCAATAGTAGCTTCTTCCAAGAGAGACGAGTGCATAAAGTAGTGGGCAATAAACTGTATCCTCGGGCTAAGGGATGACCAGCGGTCCGTGCAAACATTCAGGCTCGGAGGAAGAGGTCATCAAAGGAGGGGTATTCATGGAGGGACAGGAGGTGTTTGGTCAGGCGCGGGGTGCGATTCTTAGGGACAGAGTCATGCGGGAGGGGTGGGCTCATGACTCGCGCATGAGAGAGCGGGGGCAGTCAGGGTGTATGGGGGAATGCTTGCAGGGTCAGGGAAGTGCGCTGATGAGCGATCGTGAACAGGGAGACCATGGTACCTAAAATGGCTGTCATGTACATGTGTGCATGGATCTATGCTGGCGGGATAACACACTCAGTGTTTTCGCGATATCCGTTCTGCTTACAACAAGGGGTGCTATGAACACAAATGAACGCCGCTTATGTACATACACATTGCTATTTTTAACAGTCGCCTCTTTTTACATAAGCAAGTTCAATTTCTACATAGTCGATGTGATTGGCGGAATGCAATACATGTTAATTTACACCTGTCGGGTTCTTCATACAAGCCTAGAGATCGGCATAATATTTAGTCGGTGAAGAATCAAGAAAAATGTTCCGACACATAAAAATCAAGTCCACATTTTCTTTCTAGTGGCATCATATACCGAAAGAACGCTCTCATACCTTCCGGCTTGTCAGTACTATAGGGGATTTTGGAAAACTAACCACATGAGTGACCGACGAAACATTTCTTAAAAGGCAATACAAAATGGTTGAGGGAGGTATTCAATTTGATACAAGTAATTTAGTCAAGGGGCGAATAGAAAGTTCTGGAAAAGGGGGAGGGTCTTTGTCGCAATTTCTCTTAACATAGTCCGTCTTCTTTTGTTGGCGCTGCTGAGCACCGGCGGTGGAGCTATAGGTCCAGCTCGGATTCGTCCTTACACGTTGCAGGGTGCGATCAGTCCTCTGCTGTTAGATCACAGTCCTGTTTCCTAACTTATTGTCTTAGGGGTGCCTTATGCTGGGCACCTGCGTGTCTTTCTTTTTCCGTGACAAAATCCCAGTCCATAGTCAAATTTTATATGAAAGAGTTTGTTGAACAATCGAGGGAGGAGAGGGCGGAGTGGGGCCAGATCTTCGAACACACCAAGGGACCAAGGGAGCAAAGGACAATGAGCAGGCAGGCCCATCAGTCGGAAAAAAAGGGACGGGGACTTCAGGCACGAGTGGGTCAGCAAGTCGAGGGCTTCAAGGCAGCCCCTTATTTCTTCATCAGCTGAACTTGAAAGTTGTGCCTCGTCCCGCGTCTCGTTGCTCTGCGGCTCCACCTTTGGTCGTCACACGTGCTCCATGATCTGTGGCCAGGCTGTGCGTCACGTCCAGCTCCTCTCCTTTGGTGATTGTATCTTTGAATGGGTGAAAAACAAGTTTTTAGACAAACTGGTCGGGAGAACAGATATACATCTCAATTCCTTCCCTATTCCTGAGTAGGTGGGGGATAGGTTCATCGGTCACAGTCAGAGGTCGTTATTTATGGAGTCTGTAGAAGGGCATTGCATATTGAATTCATAGACTTGTTTGGCGTTCATTCGCGATATATGATAAGAGAAATTGAACTTTTGTACACAATGTATTACGTTACAAAAAAAAAATCGAGTCCTTATGGAGAGACTCGTTCTTCCCTTTAACCCAAGTATCGACAATATCACATCTCCTTTCGGGGTCGGCTAATTCTTGCAAGCAGGGGCGTTATCATAGGGTTGATCGGGGCGCGTGGGTGCTTTTGGACAGGGAGCTGGGATCGATCGGGGGAAGTGGGGTACTCTGGACATCCGCACTTAGGTGCAAGGGGGTGGGGCAATCGGGGCATTGGGGATCGCATTTTCTAACGAACTGAGAAACAGAAGACCATTGACGTTATAGTTCCCTTATAAAAGGCCAGATTAGGGGACATCCGTCGTCTTACCCGTCCTTTCCTTCATTACCAACTCGGGTTCTATTGTTTGCAGAAGGGAGAGGTAGTAATATGGTAAGTCTCAATCGTTTTGGGTTTGGTCAATTTTGCTGAACACCTTTGCGTTCGAGGAAACCCAATTATGTTTGTGTCGGAGGGACACAACGCCACCATACAAGAAAAAGAGGAAACGGGGGGGCTTCTGGAGAGAGGGAGAGAGAGAGAGAGAGAGAGAGAGAGAGAGAGAGAGAGAGAGAGAGAGAGAGAGAGAGTGAGAGAGAGAGAGAGAGAGAGTGAGAGAGAGAGAGAGAGAGAGAGAGAGAGAGAGAGAGAGAGAGAGAGTCGTACTCTAAACGAACCATTCGGTACACGTATGCCGTGGGGAGAGAGAGAGAGACGTGTACAATAATGGTCCATTCAGTGTGCACACAACTTAGAACGGCAGGGGTTAAGTAATGCGTAAACACAAGCGGAGGGACGACGTAGATCCATACATCACGTACACACAAACTCAGACGGGGGAGACAGTACAGGTATTACATAAAAAGATCCAAGACAAAACATAAAACAGTTATTGGCCACAATTATCCTTTTCTGTGTGCTGAGCATCTTTATCATCCTAAGCTCCTTTACCTTTTTCTTATCTTTTATTCGTTGGCTGCCTCTTACTGGTGGCTTTGATTGTACACACTTACGCCTTTGGCAACTGGTCATGGACTAACCTGGTCGGGCTAATGCTCACGGAGGTTTATTCGAGTCATTTTTAGCAAGTGCGTTTCCAGGCTGAGACAACAGTTGGTGTCAATTGGAGAGCAATGGGGCAGCTTTTAGTTATATGCCTATGAGGATGCGGAAAAGGAGGTAGTAGGTTTTCAAATATTGGCAATATCCCTAGTCCTCTCGGCGGAGGATACTTGTGTAACCCCTACCTCGAAATACCCTAAACTTTTCCCTACTTAGTTAAACGTAAAAACGCTTAATCATGTGTGTACATTATTCTTCTTTACTTTATTCGGGGTTTGTCGTGGTTAGGTACTATAATCAGACCCCTTTTCCCGTCTCTTCGTCTGTTGGATCACCGTTCTTGTCGGCATTCCGAGGTGACCTGCAGAGAGAGAGAAAAGGAGGGAAGGGAGAGCAGGCTACATTGATACGCACTCGCGCGCATAAACCCAGGAAGGTTTTTACTTACTGCGTACTCGGCCTATTTCCACAGGATGCAGTCACTGCCAACTGGGGCGTTTAAGCCCAGGTGGACCGTTAGTGTGATTTTTCTTATACAGGTAGCATATAAAGTGTGGGCTAAATACCTGGATCTTCAGCGGTTGCCTTTGGCTGTATAAAAAGGAAAAATACACAACTAAAATTCGACCCTTCATATTTGCAATATTTCTACGTGTTATACCTTTTCAACCCTTTATCTAATCGAGCTTAGTCATTCCACCTACATTTCAGTTATATCGAAAAATAGGGGTTATTCATTCAAGACTTTATCAATTTACACGGACAATTATAGTTGCTTTCTCAAAAAATCTTTAATAGGAATGTCGATGCATAAATACGGGCCTACATCCCCGTGGACCAGCCACGGAGCAGGCTGGAGCGGAGTCGGTGGTCGTTTATTTCACATAAAAGTGCGAAAAGCGCAATAAAATTATGTCGAGACTTCAGTGTGAGCGAGTGTCATAAGTGTTGGGCTTCCAACTTTCAATAATCATGATGTGCAAAACTCAAACAACAATTCATTGTCCGAATGTTCAATTAATACCCATCTGATGTCAATTTACCGTCTGAACACATAATCAGTACCCATCCAATATCAATTCATTGTCCGAACCTATAACCAGTACCCATCCCATATCAATTCATGTGGTTAAAAAAAAACCTTCATACATATCTCATGACACCAGGGCCGAACAATCGGGGTACAACAAGGAGTTGAAAGTTTCATTTGCATCGGCGCCATTTTGAGTGCAGTCAGGCAGAACCAGGCATAGTCTAAATGTCTATTAACTCGTGGTTGGCCCAGAGCTTCCTTTGGCAGTCCAAAAGTTCCGTTAAAGGGCAAAAGAATGGATCGGTGGTTCGAACCATCAGTCAAAAAGGGGAGGGAGGCAACAATGTTCCTACCGGGTCATACTGTGCTTTCACCGGAACTGATCCGAATTGTGGTCTATAGGACTCTAGTCATTCAAACTGAGGCTGGCGCCAGCATGGGAGCGCCGACGTCCTGCGGCTACATTTCCATCGTTCCGTGGGCAATCATGGCAGTCACTCCCCATCGGGGGTATTTGCGGGAGTCGGGGACTCCCGCGGCTCCTCTAGAATCTTCAAGGTTGTGGAGAACTATGACGGTGGAGTCAATAAGTGACCGGGCCATTCCTTCATGCTAGGTCCGCTCTTGCCAGGTCGATCGCCATTTTGAGAGTTCGGCAGATACCGGCGATCGCGGGGTAAAGTGAGCGGACGGGCTCCACCCTGCCGGGCGAGGCGTTGCAGCATCGCCACAGTGGAAGAACCCTTTTCCGGGCGCCTGGAGCGTTGAGGGTGCAGCTGGGAAGCCTCCACCTGGGGAGGCGGGAGAGGCCTGTTCGCACCGTCTCTCCCTCCCAGTGCACCCCACGGCGTCTTGCTGGACATTTGTTATGGCCGGACCAGGCGATGAGGACGAGGGGGGGGTCGGAGGCATGTGCAAGACATCCCCCCCCAGTGTTGTCGCAGCCATTATAAAAGAAAGAAGTGGTGTCTGGCGTGTTGTCGCTGCCGTCACGAAGGAGAAAAGAAAAAAAAATGTCCCGTCCGTCTTTGGGCCGGGCTTCCGGTGGATGTCGGCCGGACGCCCCTTGCTCTGGCCCCATGACCGGGTTCCTTGGTTTATCGGCTGCAGCCGGATCCCATCGGCCCCAGCCCCCGGCCGTTGGTGGCCGGACTGGAAGAGCATGTGGCGGGACTACCTGCAACTCTCAAGGGCCACCGCGGCCGGACTGGGAGAGAGAGGGGAGGGTCGAGGACATTCCCCCCCCTGCAACTCTCCGGTGTTGTCAAGGCAATCCCCTGGCCGGGTCCCGCTGGCCTCGGCCTCTCCTCCGGCTACACCCTACGTTAGGATCTCCTGGCCAACTGTTGGCAGCAGGACCCGCCTTATATGGGTTGCTTTCGGCTGGGCGTGGCCGCAACCCTGCTCCACTTTGGAAGGTTCTAGAGTGGGGGCGGATGTTCTGTTGACTTGCATTTTCCCCAGTTTATCGTTCTTATTGTTTTCAGGTTTCTCATTACGGGTTACTAAATAGGTTTTACCATTAAGTATTGTTATCGTTTTCCTTGTTCGTTATTTAATAAAAAGTTCATTTTTCGTCAGTGGCCTACTGAATTCGTTTTCCTATTCCCTTCTTTCCAGGTTGTTTCATGCTAAAGTTTTTCTGTTAACAGGTTACAGTGATTACTTCGTTACTATTGTATATGTCCTTTTTACTAGGGGTGTTCTCTGGTCAGGCCAGGTGACCTACCTCCAGTAAATGGTCCGGGTGAGACTGGCGTATCAGTCAGTGGGGAGTAGATAGGTATGACAGATTACAACGGGGGACAAAGGTCCGCATTACCTACCCTTCACTACTTGCAAAGACTAGAGTATGGTGACTTCTGTGCTTGTTTGCAAAAATAGAGAATACCTCCAAAAAGAACCAATTCCAAACAGTCAATGTTTGGACAAACAATCAATCAATGAGGAACGAAATAGGTACGACGTGTTAAAGGTTTGCGTTACCTACCCTTCACTGTCGGCAAAGGGAGAGAGAATATTCCTATTCTTCCCCGTTTGTAGGCAGAGAAGATCCTTAAGAGAACCAACTTCGAACAATTTAATGCTCGATTCAATCAATCAATCAATGGGGAGGAAAAAAATAGGCACGACGTGTTAAAGTTTTGCGTTGCCTACCCTTCACTATCTGCAAAGATTAAACAGAGTATGGCGATTCTGTGTTTGTTTGCAAATAGAGAATCTCCCAGAAGCAATCAATAGGCAATACTAGTATTTTCAAACAATCAATCAATCAATCAATTTCGCAATTTGTCGTGTGTCACGACCTTACCCGGACCGGACCATGTGGGCAGTTCTTCGCCTTCCTTTTTTCCAGCGCCCGATCGTTCTCTTTCTCCATGTTTTTACCGCAGCATTCCTGTGGGATTCCAGTCAGGACAATAGGTCACTTGAGAGAGGTCCGTTCGGAATCGGTGAAGCTCATTCAATCGGCAGCCGGACGAGGGCCCTCTCAAGGCAGGTATACTCCAATCATTTAGATGTTCACCCCATCGTCTGGACCTCTCTTACCGGACCTTATGTCGCTGATGGGCCCCACGTTGGGCGCCAATTGTAAAAAGGGTCAGCCCCGATCGCACCCGATGCCCAGGCTGCTGGTGCAGGGCGACTCTTTGTTTCCTTCTTGAGTAGTTACCAAATAAAGAGACGGGCACTGCAAGTAGGAAGACAAGGAAAAAGGTTTATTACTCATGAGGAGAGCATGTCCTTTGGGACACTCGCATGGTGTCTTCGGGAGGTGCTCTAACAAGTTTCTCTGAGGCTTCGTCTTTTATACACAGGTTTATGGCACACAGGCATCCTTTATTACAATCAACACATTGTATAGTATGGAGGTATTCCAACACGTGGCTACAGTAGGGCCCTTATTCTCCATGCAATAGGAGGGGGCTATCATGCGGCTGAGTGTTCTGCTGATTCCATTGGAATGTGTGTGCCTGATCGAGTCTCAGGGGGTGGGGTGGCCATGATCAATAGTAGCTTCTTCCAAGAGAGACGAGTGCATAAAGTAGTGGGCAATAAACTGTATCCTCGGGCTAAGGGATGACCAGCGGTCCGTGCAAACATTCAGGCTCGGAGGAAGAGGTCATCAAAGGAGGGGTATTCATGGAGGGACAGGAGGTGTTTGGTCAGGCGCGGGGTGCGATTCTTAGGGACAGAGTCATGCGGGAGGGGTGGGCTCATGACTCGCGCATGAGAGAGCGGGGGCAGTCAGGGTGTATGGGGGAATGCTTGCAGGGTCAGGGAAGTGCGCTGATGAGCGATCGTGAACAGGGAGACCATGGTACCTAAAATGGCTGTCATGTACATGTGTGCATGGATCTATGCTGGCGGGATAACACACTCAGTGTTTTCGCGATATCCTTTCTGCTTACAACAAGGGGTGCTATGAACACAAATGAACGCCGCTTATGTACATACACATTGCTATTTTTAACATACCTCTAAAGATCAATTCTTATATTGGCTAAGTCTATGTTGACCTCTGGACAATAGGTTACATTTCTAGTGAGTACCTTGTAATTCACAGAATTTAAGTTATCTCCCATTTTCATCTTCCTTCTCTCTGTCCTCCTCTTCCTTGCTTTTTCTTTCCTTCCTAACTTACTTTTATGGATTTTTTTCCTTCTTTTGCCTCTTCTGTTCAGGCCCCCTATTTCGCTTTGGCTGGTGCCATTCTATAAAGTTACATTTTTCCCCAAAAAAATCAAGATTCTACAGAGATGTACCTTCATTTGCAGAGCTGTCCTCAGAGCTCTCCTCAGTATCTGGTATGCCTCTCTGCTCAGGGGCTTTATCCATATATTTTCTGCTTGTCATGGAGCCCAATATTCTGGTGAGCGTATAGATCCTACTAATGTATAGTGAATCCTCTTCCTATTAAATTTTCTCACCTTCCTTGCTTGGACATCTGACTCAGGTTTATCAAATATTTTATCTATGATGCTTGGAGCTCTCTTGATGTCTTCCAGTAGTTTGTGCTTTTCCAGTTTTTGCTCAAGTTTTTTTTACTATCCCAGTTGTTCTTTCAAGCTCTTTCTCTGCCTGTTTGATTAGTGTATTCATTAGCTTGAATGAACACTCTGTAGTATTCGTTTGTCAATGTTTCAGGAGGTCATATTTCTGAAAATTTAGTGTAGGCCCCTTGGTATCCTCTTACAGTCAACGTATTTACACAATGTTGTCATTTCGTGAATCCTATACTAATCGCAATAGGGTTTCAAGTTCAGATTTTTCATACAAATGTTTTGTCCAGGTGCCCTTATAATGTATATATACACCATTTTGTACAGCCATCCACCCCAGAGGCTGGTGGCTGTTTTTTACATTTGTTTATTCCACTGATGGGGAACAAGCTCTTCTTCATAGTGTGAATGGTGGAAGGCGCAAGATCCCTTCTGAGCAACAGCAAACTCACAAAGAGACGGCCCGGTGTTCTTTTCTGGGCAGCCGTATTAAAATGTGTGTAATGGCATGAATGAGATCGCTCACATAACGGATGGACTATGCAATGATTCACAAGGACCTCTGAGGTCAATTCAATGACCGAGCTTAAAGGAGAGGCTAAGGGTAGATATGATATCCCCTGCTCATCCCTAACCTTGCCTACCAGATCCTACCAGATTGATCCATTTAGGTTTGAAGGTGGGAAGGGAAAAGGGAGAGAGTGTGGGAAAGAGCAGCTCACCAACGAGCACACTCCCACCACCCTTACAATATACCAAATGAACTGGATGGTGGGGACTAGAAGGGGATGGACTAGGATTGTGCCTGTTCACGCCCTTTTCAATCATCTCTCAATGAATACATTTCACAGACTTTTACCAAGGGCTGCTGATTCAGCCTCTGTTCTCTTGGTGATTGCCACTAGTGCCATCATTTTCCTCATCACCAATGCCTACAGTATTTTCCAAAGGGTCTCATATGATACCTCCCCTATGTCGTTATTCGGGATGCTTGGATATCTCATGCCTGTTGGCTCAATCCTGTAATAAGTATCTGCCCATACTTTATTTCCGATCTTTAAGGACCACCTTCACTCTCTAAGTGATATGCTTGCCAGGGTTAGATATGGCCAGTATATGGTATGTACCCTATTGTCCCCTAAGTTGTCAAATCCTCAAATTCCCCAAGATCTTAACATGCCAATATATGAGAAATAGGTATAGTGCTTGGTCTTCCAATGTCCAACGTCTTACAACCCACCATATAGCAATCAATCCCATGTTCCCGCAGACCTTCCATTGATGTGTGTGACATGTCTGTTTCTCTCTGATCTATAAAGCATGCCCAGTCTATCCACCATGCCCATCACAGATTGACTGAAATACCTCCCAAGGTTATCCTCCCACTGAAAAGCCTTTGACCTTCTGCAGCATTACAGTCATGAAGTGGTCTTGCACTTGATTTGGAGCATATACTGAACATATTGCGATAATGTCATGCCCCCTCTATCATTGTACTAAAACATATTTCCGGTGGCGGTCTGTCCATGGTCTTAAGTACTGTTAGCCCCACTGTGTTCCTCAGAGAATCACTACCGTACATGTTTAATTTATAAGTGTTGCGGGTATCTGAATATTGTAGTGTTTTGGTATGAATCTCTCTGTGTCAACCCTCTTTAGATGCTTTCCTACAACAGAATTAGCACCACCTTTTTAATTCTAGCCCAGCATACACTCTAGCAGTTTTTGAAGAATAGTTTTGCCCCCTGATGTCATACAGAATCTTGAATGTCCCTATATCCTCTCAGACTGGCTCCTCATCACCATGAGAAATTAACCACTGTACTTACGACCTCTCCAGGACACCCACTGCTCCTAACATCCCTTAGCGGACAAGCTTCCTGGTTTTCCTGGACCCCTGCAAATACCTCAACTAAACAGTAATCCATGCAAATTTAACATTAGCTTACTGAGATACACATATTTTCCACAGGTACGTCTGATAGCCCTCTCACATTGTGATCCACTGCCTATAAGGTTCTCATTCTGCAACTTCCACCTCTGGAGGCAAATGAACCTCTACTGTTGGGCCTGTCATCTCGCTGATGTCTCAGCCCAACTGGTCCTAGGGCTCTGCTCATGTCCATGCATCACTCGATACAGCACCTGTGGTCATTTCTCTGTATCCATCTTCGCTTCTTTTTTCTGCATAGAGATGTGCCGCACCTTGATGATTTATGTCCCTGTTTTTTTCCGCTCCATTGTATCCTTGCTTTTATGTGCTCCCCCTTGTGGCTCTGGTTCTTGTGGATGAGGTGTGATCACAACGGCTACCACGCCCTCTTTTACTGACTCCAACTGATGCTTCGCTTCATCAATTGGAGGTTGTGTGCCACAGGGTACTGCTGAGCATTACCATTTGTTCCTTTTTGATAGTTTTTATCCACTGGTTTAAATGTGCCTCTTTCTTCTACCCCTTCTGTAACATCCCAGCGACCCCAGGTTTTATGTAAAGTCTTATAAAGTACCTATATCTGCTGTTCCACTAAAACAATATATATACCTTTATAATAATCATCCTAAGTGTCTTTCCCCTCCTGTGGCTCTGAGGCGTAGTTGTTTGTGGCTCCTGGGGCTCCCTAACGAAGGCTCAATCAATCAATCAACTGGGATTTGTAGAGTGCAGCTAATCCCCTGCGAGGGTATCCAGGCTTCAACCAACCTACCCATCAAACGGGCACAAGCTGAGGTCCACTCGCTCTCCTGTGTCTCCATCACACCAGTTGATAGAAATGCCCCTTTCATACCTTACTATTGCCAACAATTTGGAAGTAAGAGGCTCTGAGACACATTTTCAAGGATCTATCGTTTAGTTAGCGGCACTTTATCACAGCCAAATTGATGACAAAATGTATCGCCCCATTCACAAGCTGTTGCAAACAGCCGATATCACCAGTTTTCCTGCAATGGCATCCTCAAAAAACATTGCCACAGATGACCCCGGCAACTATCGCTAATGAGATGCATAGAAGGAGTTCGGAAGCAAAAAGCAATGACAACACCACACCTCAGCATTCTCAACGACCAGCCAGATCGGCGATACGATCACAAAACATACAATAAGGTGCATTAGCAACAGGAAATTAACACCTGCTCTGACCTGGTGCAAAGTCGGACGTCAACCGGCACCAGAAAAGGGAGCCCAGACCACAACCACACCTGAAGACCAGCAGATGCCATGGATCCACTGATCATGCAGCCAACAGGGCCACAACACCCACTGCCACCCCCCTCCAGGATCGCCAACCCCTCCTGACCCACACCGGACCACCACCGGACCACCCCAGAGACAGCGCAGAGCAAGACAGCGGACAGTCAGAAAACGCACCAACCACACAGACTCAACAACAGAGAATGCCCTTGCCCACTACAGGCTCAAAAGGACAACCATCCTAGGCATCCTGACCACCATTGCCCACCCGCTGACGGTTCCAACACAGCGGACAACCAACATCCCTCCGCAGACAAAGCTGCTGGCTGTGCTGCATATGTTGGCCTCTGGGACCTTCCAACCAACAACACCCAGAGTTGGAGGAGTCTCACAGCCAGCCCTATCAAAGTTCATCACAACTGTCTTGGATGCCATCATCAGCTTGGTACCCCAGTACCTTTACTCCCCCCACACTGCGCAGGAACAGCTGGAGACCAAGCAAGGACCATACGGCATAGCTGGCGTCCCGCATGTGTTAGGGGGCAATTGACTGCACACATGTCCTCCTCGTGCCCCCTGGTGACACTGTACACAATTACCTCAACAGAAACAACACGTATTCCATCAATGTGCAGGCAACAGTGAACCACCTGGGAATCGCCACCAATGTCGTCGCCAACTACCCAGGCAGTGTGCATGATTCCTACTACTCCCAACAGTCCATCATAAACCAGCGTTAACAGGATGGCATCCATGGAAATGCACTGCTCGTTGGCAAGTACCAAATGAACACAATCCCCCCCCCCCCACTCCACAATCATGCAAATCATAACTCTGGGAATGCACACGTCACAGACTCAACTCACATTCAACATGCCCACCCAACAGAAACCACAGTATAACTTACTGCGGCAACCTGGGCTAGCCATGTACATGAGCCATCAAAGGCGTTGCACCTCAGCCACATAATAGCGGAATAGGGGGAGAGGTGGGAGCCAGGCATGTGCGACAGAGGCAAGTGACCAATGAATGAGAAGGTATGCCTGGCCAAGTGTGGCAGAGATGTGCTGGACAGACTGCAGTATGCAGACCACAGACATATTCATGTGCACATGCACTGCTGGTCTATGTAATGTAGTGGACAGTGGATGCAACCATGTCACCTCAGCCAGTAGGGAAGATCCTGGAAATGTAGCTTGTCAAGTATCCCCCCTGTAAGCGTGAGTGGAGTGGGCAGGTATAAGCCAGGCCAGCATAGGGATGTGAATAAATAGCACATAGCTCTGGGCGTGGTTCTCTTCTGGAATGCCCAACGTCTCTGCCAGGGCGCCACCTCCCAGCCTGCCACGAGGCCGACACCGTGAGTGGTGTTGCCTGCGATCCTGTGTGCCTGCTGCACCCCGGGATGTGGGTCCATGACCTGACATGACCGCCCCTGCGCAGCCAGGCCTCACTGCTCACCTTCCGACACTGGCATGTGTCAATGAGGGCCCACCACATGCTGGCGCAAGCCCCAAGCCCCACGAGCTTAGCAGCCTCCTCAGACCATAACGGCCTCCGCGACACAGGCCCGCAGTACACCTTTCTCGTTGACATACTCCACCAGCCTGCACAGCTGCCAGGTTGGTCACACATTTGGAACTGAGTCTTGAATACGCAATGGCCTAGTACACATTTCATGGCAGAGTTCATAACACTTTACTCCCTTCGATGTGTTACCACCAACTCTGTGCATAGCATCTGCACGACACCTCTCTGTGGTCCCTTGCTGACTACTGCCTTCGGAATACACTGTGGTCGAGTAGGTCACACAGTTGGAACTGAGTCTTGATTTGTGCGTGGCAGAGTTCATGTCATTGAATGCATGGCGAGGAGGAAGAGGAAGACGTGGTGCAGTCCGGAGGGAAAAAGGATCCTCGTTACGGAGGTGATCGAACACTGCCAACAATGGCCTTGGTGTCACTAACTCTGTGCATCGCGAGCCAACGACATGTGGCTGTGGGCCCCTGCTGACCACTGCCTCCGGCCTACTCTGCAGTTGAGTAGGTCACATATTGGGAACTCAGTCTTGATTTATTTATGGCAGCTTTTATATCATTGTAGTGGCCTCATCGCAGACTGCGTACCCCTTCAGCTCCGGTGCCACTGAGTCTGTTCCCCGACATTCATGGACACTTTCTGGTTGAACTTTGTTGGTGACTGAGCCTATGGACTGGAGGTTGTCTTCATCATCAAGTTGTTGATACTGATTTTTGGACAGAAACGAGGCTGTAGCATTCCACTCCTCAATTTGCCGCTTCCGGATGGCTTCTACCCTCTGCAACATGCCCTGGAGGACACCTTCCACTGTCATCCGCAACCCTTCACCACATTCACCTCGGACATCAATGAGGACTCACTCAGCTCGCATGGCCCATCTCACTGCACCACAAGTCACCGTCCCCTGGCGGTGTGCCTGTGGAGGCCGCAGTGCATCCAGGGCCACTTACTCTGTGCCGCTCAAGTCAGGTACCCTGTCCGGTGAGATATTGGATGGCCTCTGAGACGATGGCCTTGGGGTCCTCAACGCCATGTGTTTGTGGCCCTGCGCTGTCAGCTGCCTCCGGTCTCAACTGCAGTCCACCAGGTCTCACACATCAAATCCAGTTCTGACTGGCCCGGACGTCGCATCACCTCAGGAGGCACACGCCACTGCCGCCAGAACCACCTCCAAACACCAACTGCCAGAGTCGAAACAGCCTTACTGGCAGAATAACGGAGTTGCTCACACCTGTGGTGGATGCGATCATCTGCCTGATACCCTGCTCAGCACTCCAGGTGCCACTAACTCAGTGCACTGCAACTCACAGACACTTCTGTTTGCAGATTGCGTGACCTCTGTACTTGCTCCGGCTATCACCATGATGCTTCACAGTTGTCTTTGTAATGCAGGTGTTTTCTGTTTCTATTTTAATGGTGTTCACTGGGAAAGTTGTTGCCAGCACCAACCACTCCGTGCGGACTGGCTTACACTCACCCCACACCCATCCAGCACAGGCGTCACTGTACATGTGACCCTGCCAATAAAGGGGCCGGTTGCCAGTTCCACAAACTATCTGCGTGTGTCCATGTGGTCATGATGTATGCATGGGGCCCGAGGCCTACAACATTAAATTGTGCTGTGTGGAGCGGGCGCAACCATGTCCCCAGTGGCAGCAGGTAAGACCTTGGACAAGAAGCTTTGTCGTTACCCACTCAATGCGTAAGAGGAGTGGACTGGGCCGTCGTACGGAGGTCCAGCATGGGGGTGTGAGAATGATGATTCCGGGGCTCTGGACGTGGTTCATTGCAGGAAATGTGCACATGCATGTGTCTCTATCATAGTGTGCGTCTCCTTTGTGGGGTGTAGGTGGTCACTGATGGGATATGAACACCCATGTATGTGATCTACTTAGGCTTCCATGTGCTCTGACCTACCCACACCTGTTCCGCCACCTCTTTTTGGCATTCTGGCACGTGGCATTGGAATGCAATGTGTGTCTAGGTGAAGTGTTGGTAGCCAGCCGTGGTGGCGGGTGCTTCCTGCTGTGTGGTCTGTGCAGGGGCTGGGGTCTCCTCTGTGTAGCTTGACTGCCCTGCTCCTGGGGGTTGTTTGTCTAAGATGTCCATTGGCTGTTGTAGGGCATCGGTGTCAAAGGTGTGGTGGTCCTCTCTAGCCTCACTGAAGAGTAGTCTGGTCTGCTCTGCTAGAGGTGTTGTTTGTCCCTCTGCAATGTGAAGGGGAGATGCATGTTGACATTGTGTTGACATGTATGTTGGCGCATTGTTCTAGTTTACATGCAGACTATATGACAATGAACATTGTGACTGTTTGAGAGATGCTGTATATTTTATGCGGGACAGTGGACATTTGGACTACATGACGGATGTGTGGTTGTACACGTGCATTTCCATCTCACAGTTTCCTGCTATGTTAGATGTGATCGGCCTATTTCTGCGCATGTACGAATCCAGTTGTGTCCTCTGTTTTGCAGTGTTGGTGTTGCACTTCGTGCCATATTGTCGTCGGATGTGCTGATATTGCTATGTGTGTATGCTGCAGTGTGCCACGGGGATCAGGGGCATGATCCAGGGTCATTGTGGGTGTGCAGTGTGCTACACATCTTTGTGCATGTGTGACATTGTGCCCATCTCCCCCGTCCCTCCAGGCCCTGGTTGTTACTCACCCTGTTGAAGTTGTGTCAGGTCCTTTTGAGCTGTGTCCGGACTCACAACTCCTTGCGCCGTCTCCACCCTGATGACTGTGGCCTCCATTTCGCCCATCTCCTCCTGTGACACAGGACTCCCACCTCCTGTTGCCATTGCTGCTTTCCTGTTGGGAGCGGGTTTATGCTTGGTTTGGCTTTTCACATCATGCCAGCGCCTCTTCTCCTCCTCCATAGACCTCCTCAACACTCCGACTGCATTCACGTTTGTCATTTGGACGTTCAGTGGATTGTAGTGTTCTGTCACCTCCATGACGCTGATCTGGTTTTCCTGTGGACTGCACCCGTTCTGCCTCTTCCTCTCCTCCTTGGCCTTCCACGATCACGAGATTCCTTGCTGGTAGTCTGTGGGGCTTGTGGGGCTTGCGTTAGCCTCTGCACTCGTTCTGGGTGCATACATGGTGCTGCGCAGTTTCGTTTTTCTCCATTTCTTTTCTCAGCTTTTATGGTGCATTTTCCCGCATGCCGCTTAGGAATTGCAAGCCTGTCGCTGCTTTTCGCTGCTTTTTGTATCGCAAATGGCCTCATTGCAGCTTTTCTGTTTGCGTTTGTGTTTCACATTTTCGCGGTGTTGCGTTGTCTTTATCACAGACATTTGACGCATTATCGTGAGCCTATTGCATGGTACCACCTGCTTGGGAATACAAAGTTACCTCGGTGTTATATTCCTGCGATAGACTGCGATGTGCAAAGTTGCGTTAAGCTAATTTTGCGAGGATTATCACACGTTCTTAAGAATATCCCCCTTTGCATTTCTACTTTCAATGTATTATCTGAGTGGGCATAAAATGCAGAGTTAGCCCTGCACAACATGCTTGAATGCTAGATATTGGTAGACCTTCCTTTATATAAATTCTGTACTGTTGTCTTTTTCCTTCAACATATCTCAACCGGTGTTGCCAGCACTCTACAATAGCTGCTGGTAGCACCGGCCCTTCTATCCAGTTCATATCATATCTTCCTCTGTTCTCTTTATCTCACCTGTGAAGCTTCATGGGAACTCTTACACCTTTATAGCTTATGTGAATATAGCATCAAAGTGGAGTGGCTTGTATTTGCCCTTCTACGGCCTCTATAGTGGCTTTTCAAGCTTTGCCTCCCATTTTACCCCTTTTTAATGCTCAAGTCCTCCTCCCACCCTGGATTCTGTCTACTCTTCCACCATGTTGTAGTTAGGTGGAGTTGGTGCTTCTGTGCTCCTGCTTCTCTAGAGTCCATTTGTGTGGGAATGTCTATGCCCCCTGCGCTCAATAGCTTGCTATGGGCTAAATTCTACCCTTTTTTCAGATCTTATTGTTGTTGCAGGAGAACCTTTAATCTTCTAGCCTTCTCTAGAGCCCACACAGTGGTCCATCTGTCCCACATCTCTTCTATAGTGCACTGGCTGACGTGTGATGATTTTTGCAATAGTGAACATTCCACTGTGCTCTTGCCCACATCTCTAATTTGCATGTTGGGGAAGTCTTCCATCCATCCATCTGTAACCTTTCTTATGGGGTGTCCTTGGCATCCAACGCCTTTTTACAGTACAACAACAGCAACAGTGCACTGATGGCAGTGTATCATGAGGTCCCACTACAGCAGACCTGTGGAGGTGGCCCTTCCCCAGCTTCTCTGTAGATCACGTGGGTCTGGATTTACAATCCAAACTTTCTGAAGGGCACCTATGGAGGTATTTGACCTCCCGGCGCTCTTCATTATGCATATGAGGCACATTTATTTGTGAAATCTTGGTGATGTGTGCTGTATCACCTGAGATGCCCTGCCCTTTACCCCTCTACAGGGCAGTAGCAGACGTGCATCTGGAATAGGCCTGGGCAGTAAATTCCTTTCCGTTCACGGAATTTGTGTAATTTCGCGTTCCGCGGAGAACGCGAAATTGCCCAAAATTCTGCGTTCCGCGACTTTGCGAGTTTTTTGCTTGTTCGTGTTCCCAAATGCGTGTTCCCCCGAGCAGGCAAACAGCGATTCGGAACAGTAAAAAAGCATTTCGAACAAGCAATTCCTCGTCTTCGCAGAATTTCTGCATGTTTGCGGAGATTTTTTACTGTTTCGCGGAGATTTGCGTAAAGCGATTACGCAAATTACGCCCACTCCTAATCTGGAAGGTGCTCCCGCCTGCTTCAGGAAAGGGCTGACAGCTTTTCAAACCTTCCAGGGCAGAGGAACATGACATTTGGGTCAGGAATTCGTGTATTTTCACCTAATTTCAATCTTGTGTCGTTAGCAGGTGCAAAGCACACAGTTGCAATTATTGGGATTGAGTGTAGATTTTGTATAAGCGTTGGAAAAGCTGATGGGTCCGCCTGACATTTTCAGTTCCAATACTGACCTTCTGGTGTTGGCAATGCTTGTTTAAACAGAACAAGACTTATTGGCTTTGCCTCAATTTGCTCTGTTCAAGTGCTGTATATGTCTGTCTTAAAGTGCTTTGATGTATTAGGTTCATGTTGGCACTTTATGAAGGGCATACACTAATTTAAAAAAAATGTTTCTTATGGTTATTTCTGAGCCCATCAGAGAAAGAAATGACATGGAAAAACCTCATCTGAAAGCGCAAAACCCCGAAAGAAACTCAAAGTACATTAAAAATGACACTTCAACCTCTGCAGCTAAAAAATATCACACAAAGCCATAACTCGGGAAGTAGCTTCCTTCGACGAGTGAAGAGTCGTGCCCCGTATGCCCGGGTGTTCACTGAACGTCACGGGTCCTGCACAGACGCAGACCTCTGGGAGCTGAGGTCAGAAAGGGGAAGCTGCAGTTTTTGCTCGGCTCTGTGTCACTGTGGCGCGGGGTGTCATAACCCTGCTGACAGTAATAAACCGCGGCGTCGCCGGCCTCGGCTCTGCTGATGCTGAGGGTGAAGTCAGAGCCGGAGCCGCTGGCGCTGAAGCGCTCTGAAACCCCGGACGGGCGATTCGTAGCCCTATAAATAAGAAGCGTGGGAGCTTCTCCGCGCTTCTGCTGGTACCAGTGTAAATTACTGCTGACGGTTGAACTGGACTGACATCGGATTGTGATGGTTTCTCCCAGGGTCACCGCGAGGACTTCCGGGGTCTGTGTCAGCACAATCTGCCCTCTGGACTCTGAAGACAGAAAGGTCATTAAAGACAATAATAATCAGCCTGGACTACTTACAGAGCGTGAAACCTATAGACATAACTATACTTCCCATCACAGATATGTTTTATTTGTTAAAATAGATCTCTTTCTCTGATCAATCCCCCTCAGCCCGGCAGCCGCAGCTCTCACCGTGAATCCAGAGCAGAAGCATCAGGAAGACCTGGGTTGGTGACGTCACCTCCATCCTTGCTGCTCGGCCAGGGCTTGTTTCTGAAGCCTTCAGGGTAGAAAACACCCTTATAACAGGCAGGACAACAGGGAGGGGCCTGGACAGAGAGATGCAAAGTACCCCCCGCTGGGTATGTAAATGTGGCCACGGGTGTGAATCAGGGGCCGCTCAGGTACTGCTTGCCGTTCATTCATTATTGGTTTCTAGGTTTTCGTATTAAAAATCCAGTTAATTAATATTTTTATGCATTTCTGAGCAAATGAACTGGCTGTTTTCTTTTTCCGAAGGTTGATAATTGTATACAATGTTCACATGCACATTTTTGATAACTATGATTTATGTTGAAGATTAAATGATCATAACTGAGTGTTGTACCTTCCTGCAAAACTCGGAGGCGGCTGGGAGCGTTGCCTTGAATCAGTGCTTAGAGAATCACAAAATGGGTTTAGTTTTGCCACTTTTGTGCAAATTAGAAGGGGCATGCTTGGGGTGTGTTTTCTAAATTGCGAGAAATAAAGTAACACATCAACAGGTCTATGTACTACAGCTCCACAAACCGCTCACACCATCACTTCTAGAGATAGAAACCTCTCAGACAACTGTCAATGACAAACAACATCATAGAAAGGTCACACAGTAGAATCAGAAGGAAAATGGGGTCCATATTGCATCAAAGGCCCTAGACTATTAATTAAATTGACTTAATCCACTGGATAATTTATAGATTAGAAATGCGAATCAATCTGCATTTGAGGAATCAAGCTACATGGGAGAAGAAGGTTATTGAATAGGCAATGTACACCATACCCACATTTCAAAATTGTATTTATCAAAAAACAAAATAACACAATTATTTACATTGTCAGAAAAATTATATTAATGCACGGCGCAAAGACTGAGAAAGCTGTAGTCAAGGGTGAAAAAAGAGGGTGCTCAAGTGAAAGGAAAAATTGCAGAGAAAGTTAAGGCATGGATTACAGTTATTTACAAAAAACAACAATCAAGCGGTATTATTTCCGCTGGTTAAATAGGCCTGTCCAAATTGTTCAGGGGAGGAAAGGGGGACAGTAGGGGGTACAGGCACATTCCCCGGATTGGGAATACTTGACGGTGACTAGTGCCTGAAAATCCTGAACGAAAATTCCACGCAGTTAACCCCAGTACCTGATTACCTACGGATAAAATCAGTGGCATCATCTTTTCTACGTCACTCGTTTGTAATTAGTGACACAAGCGGTGATCAAACATTTCCCAGTTTTACCGGATTGCCCAGGAGGCGCCGGTAGGATAACTTCAACTGCACACGACATCGGTCCCAATTTTTCATACCACAAGCCAAATTCAATATATGACCGTCTGAACCAGAACTAGGTGAATCCCAGCCAGCCTGGAGGGCGTCGCACCTAACCAGCTGTGTTGGTGGCTGATCCAGACAACAAGTGTGATCACGGCCAGGTCTTTTTCCCCCTCCCCAAGTCCTGAAGAAGACCCGCAGCCGAGGAAGCAAAACTCCCTAGAGCACCAGGGTCGAAACGTCGACAGTTTTTATTTATGTGCCTGTACCCCCTACTGTCCCCCTTTCCTCCCCTGAACAATTTGGACAGGCCTATTTAACCAGCGGAAATAATACCGCTTGATTGTTGTTTTTTGTAAATAACTGTAATCCATGCCTTAACTTTCTCTGCAATTTTTCCTTTCACTTGAGCACCCTCTTTTTTCACCCTTGACTACAGCTTTCTCAGTCTTTGCGCCGTGCATTAATATAATTTTTCTGACAATGTAAATAATTGTGTTATTTTGTTTTTTGATAAATACAATTTTGAAATGTGGGTATGGTGTACATTGCCTATTCAATAACCTTCTTCTCCCATGTAGCTTGATTCCTCAAATGCAGATTGATTCGCATTTCTAATCTATAAATTATCCAGTGGATTAAGTCAATTTAATTAATAGTCTAGGGCCATTGTTTTGCTTATATCATTGATACCCAGGTCCTTTGATTTTGTGGGTGTTACCCCATTGATTTAATGGTCATATTGCATCAAAGCTATGCTGCTCGTCCACCATCATTCAGATTATACTCTTGTAAATTGCAATTGCAAGCATCTCCTGGAGCCAGTTTTCATAGGATGTTGGAGAGATTTGCTGCCACCACCATTAAAGGCACATTTTATCACCACTGCTGTATATGTGTCTACCCACCTCTCTAGGCGGTGCCTCAGTCTGGACAAATCGGTCACATAATGCAATAAAACTAGTCTTGGTAAAAGTCCACATAAACCCCACCATTAGTATTTACTGGTGCCACCACTTTCTGTTGCATGCTGTGTATGGTGAGGCATTGCATGGCAGATGCAGCATGTCTCCCTCAGAGCCCCCACATTGTCAGCAGTTCGAAGATGTGGACATATTTGACAAACTGAGCTCTTGCAGTGACTAGTGCTAGCCATGCAGTACTTCGTAAAAGTTGACCAGGCTTTGCAGAATTTTGTTTGTCCTCCAGCACGCAAGGTAGCGCTACTCCAGGTTGATGCTTGCCCATGTATGAAACCACTCGTGGGCAGGAATGTGTGTTCTTTCACCCCGGCATGCTCAGTTTCTAAAGCCATCAAAACTTTTTTATTCTAATCTTTCTGTAGTCGTTTTTTCCCTGTTTTTCTGTTGGTTGTGTTGTGGTTTTCCTTGTCGGGCGCCAGGACGCTCCTTCGCTGGAGCAGCTGTGCGCCTAATAAAAAATATTAACATAACATAACATAACATGCGTGTGGGCTAGGAATGAGATGTTGCATTGCAAGTGCGTGCTGATGTCTCTTTTTAAATGACTCTATAAAGAAACAATCCAAGGTGTCTAACTCTGTAAGAAAGAAGTGTGCTAAATTTGCCTGATGATCCGCTGTGTTGGACTAGTTCATGTGTGGGAGCCAGAGACCAGAGACCACAGAGTTTGCTGGCACTTGCTATTTTAAAGTGCTCAGACATGGCCATTATTGTGTCCTCCACACATAGCCCCTTTATCAGCTTTGTATGTATCTGAGCGATGATTTTGACAAGTACATTGGAAGCCTACTCGAGACATAGTTGAATTGAGGCGTGGCCATACGCTTTACAGTTTTCACCCTTCTCCAGGGAGAGGGGGCTGCATACCTTTGTGACAAAAGCCAAGATACCCTACCAAATACAGGCAATGACTTGGCTGTAGTCAATAACCAGTCCTCTTGGGGGTTTATGGACCCTAATACCAAAGGTAAATGTAATGCCAGGGACAGGAGGCGTAGGAGTCTCACCGTATTCCCATCTAGGTAAGTCTCACCAGATAGATTCAGAGATGAGAGGAAACTAATGGTGTGGGAGCATATCACTAGCATTCAGATTTTCTGGATAGTGGATGACACAGGTTAAGGGGGAACAGCCCGAGAGTCCTTCCTCTATCATAACTCTATATATTCCATCATTTAAGAACCTGCCCAGCTCCAACTCAAGACGAAATAATATCCAAGAGATGCATTTCAGTGCCTTTCCAAGAATATATATTTTTTAAATGCATGAACCTGTTGAACTCCCCTCATAAAACCTGAGTTTGAAACGAGTGATACTCCAGACGCTGTGTCGGAGAGCTCTTAATCCCACAAGGGAACCGTGGGAAGGTGATGTCCCAAAGCAGGAAAGTGAAGAGGCACTACGTGTTCCCTATTAAATTAAAACTAGTAAAGACCAGTCTTATAGAAGTGTAAAAGACTAACAAAGTGCAGGAACTTCCCAAAATATTTCCTTGGCGAAACAAAGGTGCAATTGCTATGCCGTATGAAGAGCTGGAAAAATTCTTCAATAGAACCGCTCAGGTGGAATAGAGATTCAAAGATGTTGATAATTGAATGACTAGAAAACACTAAAAAACTGGCCAACGAAAGGGAGTGCATAGAAACTATGTCTAAAAAGTCAAATTAATGTTTTGTGGTGGGTAGTAAAGAAACCCTCAGTTGAAAGTTAATTACTGAATTGTTAAGAGGATCAAATTAGATAATTGAAAAATATACTGACCAATCCATTGTTAGGACCTACAAGTTACCTCTCCTAACACAGGAGTCCTTTCCCTGATCTAATTGTACATATTTTCAGGGATTCAGGATTTAAGAGTGGGTCCTGGAGAAAAGGTAGAGAAGCAAAACCAATATGTTCTCCCGGAGGATCATCTTTTGGGGTGTTTCCAAACTATTCTTTTGAGACAGCCCTAATGAAAGTGACGTCTGTGAATAGTTGTGCACTTAGATTGTGAACAAACAGAATAAAAAGTATAAAGACACATTTGCGATGCTACTTTCAATTTTGCCTCGGAATTAGAGTGCGTTTCAAGAGAATATAAATATATGCATTCTACAGATCAAAATGTCAAAATTCTTACCCCTATCAGATATTTGGGAGGAGTCTTCACTGGGACAGATTGGAAACACCTACAAAAAATAGAGACATTTATGAGCCCAGCTATCTCAAAAGTGCACAATAAAATATACTTCATATGTGTATGTTCCACATGCCAAAATAATTCTGAGACTCAGGAGTACAAATCACTGAGCCAAAATGTACATTTTCAATGGAAAAATAAATAGTTTATCAATTAGCCAATGGTAACTAATGTGTTGCAATTTATCTAGGACAAATAACCGAAGAGCATGCATAGGTAACCCAAACCCGACAGAGTGTAGCCTGACCATATTACAGATTAAAGGGGCCCCAAAGTGTTTTGTGCCTACGTATGAAAAAATTTAGTACAATTAAAATAAATCCGTCACTTATAATGCATTGTTGAGTGTCTAGACAGGAATACCACCGTGGCCTGACTTGGACAGTGTCAAAAATGGCACCTCACTCGTCTAACATTAGGGTAACAAAAATTCTACAACCTGGCTGATTAAAGAACAGGATGAAGACAATACATATCTAGTAAGTGCCAGCATATAGGAGCTGACTCAGAGAACCAAAAGAACATGCTGCCACTAAAAACCCAGGAAAAGGAAGGGAAATGCTACTCATCCTCACTTCTGAATAAAGGGGAGACTGTTCATTGAATGGGATGATCCACGAACACCGTCAGGTATCCAGTGTGAAATATTCAGTCTGGACCCAGAAAAAAGGGGAACAACCATCAGTATCTCTGGTGGGTGAAACATGAAACTATCCTGTTGTCAAGTGGAAGCAGGTTGAACTTACTAGTTACCAGAAGCCACTGACTGAATCAAAGTGTGCTTACAGCCCGCAGTCAAGAGCTAGCTAAATAGCCATGGGCGCATCACCCAACGTGCACGCTCCTGCAGAACCGTTCAGGCCAAAACTGGGGTTCAAAAATGAAGACCCATTGAATCTAAGTAACCAGACATTAGATCAGTAGAAAGCCTGTTTAGAATTTTTTTTTTAAAATACACATAGAGGTGGTAGTTCTAATGGTTTGAAGTGCACTGTGGGCACCAAACAATAATCCTGGAAACCAATCGGATGAAACAAAATCACTCAATCATTTTAGCCCCACAAATTCTGAAAAACTTGTCATTTATTTAACCAAATGGCATAAAAATATGATTATTTAAATAAATGCAGAAGCTTCAGTACAAAACAGAAAGAGACCAAAACTTTACCCAGATCAACCAGTACTACCCTTGATTCACAATCGAGATTACCACCCCTAGTGGGTCACCATAGATGTACATAGTGTCTTGTTTGTACTTACTGCTTCAACACAAAAATTGTAGGTGCTTGAATATTGAAACCACTTTAAGATGTTTCACTAACTGTAGCTCAGGTAACTTTATCTATGTGATTTGGTGCCCTTGTGGTTTAGTGTATATCGGTGAAAAGTTGCATTCTTTAGTATAGAAGCCGTATCAGATTCACTGTCCCTAGAGCACCTTTGCTGCAGCATTTCCAACTAGTGGGCCACATCTCTGAAGACAGGTGGCAAGCAAATATGCCAAGACCAGAGAGGAGGCTACATCTACAGCCTGACACAAGAAAATACCTAAAATGGATTTAACAACTGGACTCAATATCCAGTGGCCTCAATACCGCGGAGGACTGGCATCAGGCCTCATTCTTATGAAAACTCTTTTGTTTCTGTTTATTTAAAGTCAACCAAAATGTTTGTTTGTGAAATTGTATCCTCAGTATTGCTTTGACACACTGTTGATACTTCCAGATCTGCGTTTAAAGTCAAGATTGATATGACCTGGCTTGGTATCATTGCTTCATTTCACGGATTCAGATAGTGGACTGTTGCTAAATGCATTCAGTTGATTTCTGAGGCCTCTTTCTGTTCAGTGAAGCTCCTATTTTTATTTATATAATCATATTTTTATGGCATGTTATTAAAGATATGATTTGTTTTTTAGAATTTTGCCTGAAATGATTGAGTGTTAATGGTTTCATCCGAGTGGTTTCAAAGATTATGGTTTGATCCCCAATGTACACTCGAACAAGTGCAGTTATCTTGCAGGCAACAGGGTAATTATTTGAATGGTGCAGCAAGTGCAGTGGTGCTGGGCTCAAAAGTTATCAGAACTTCCCTAAACACCTAATATTGCTATATTTTACTACTAAAATGCCGGCACAAGTGCAGTTACCTTGCAGACAACAGGGTCTTGATTTGAATGGTGCAGCAGGTGCAGAACCGGTCCCAAAAGTAATTACAACTCCTCTAAACACCTAATAATGCTATATTTTACTACTATACAGGCAGACACACTTACAGTTATCTTGCAGTTAAGTCCGCCTGATTTGATTGATGCAACAGGTGCAGTGGCACCAAGTCTAAAAGCTTTAGGGACCCGACTAAATGTAGAATATTGCTAAATGTTACTACTAAACAGGCAGTCCCAAGTGCAGTTATCTAGCAGGCACTTGGGCCATGGTTTCAATGGTGCTACAGGTGCAGTAGCACCGGGACCAAAAGCTCTAGGCATCCACTAAACACCTAATACTGCTATATTTTACTACTAAACAGGCAGTGACAAGTGCAGTTACCTTGCATACAACAGGGAAATTATTTGAATGGGGCGGCAGTTGCAGAGGCACCGGGGCCAAAAGTTATTAGAACTCCTCTAAACACCAAATACTGTTGTATATTCAACTACTAAATAAGGAGTAACAAGTGCAGTTACCTTGCAGGCACTAGGGTTATGATTTGAATCGTGCAGCAGGTGCAGTGGCACCAGTGGCAAAAGTTGTCATAACTCCACTAAAAACCAAATATTGCTATATTTTACTACTAAACAGGCAGTCACAAATGTAGTTATCTTGCAGGTACTACCGGCATGATTTGAATAGTGCAGCAGGTGTGGTGGCACCAGGCCCAAAAGTTGGCAGAACTACTCTAAACAATGCTATTGCTATTACATCGTTTAAATCTATTATCTCCGTGGTCATTTTATGTGATAAAAATGTGTATTATGACTTACTCACGCTATACCACTAGTCACAGCGCAATATATTACCTTTTTTTACATACAGAAGACACAACACTTTAACAGACTTCCTGTAACTTATATTGTACAACCACTAAGCAAGCTGCAACGTACAACAAAATGCAGCTTATTATTAATCACATATGTAAAACCTAATGCATTTACCAATGCTTGTTAGGATTAGTGATTCCGACTATGTCCTGAGAGTTATGTAAAAGCGTGAGATCAATGGAGGCCTTAGCAGGTCGATCACTTGTTCTGTGAAGGCAGTGCCATGGAGTGCCATTATGAGTATAATCGTGGGCAGAGCCAGAAGTTGTGTATTATGTTTCTTTAGGGTGTACGTGATGTCAGCATTCCTGCTTATGGCTGAGTTTTCCCTACATAGTTTAAAAGAAATCCAATGCCAGTCATGGAGAATCTGGAAAAAGCTGCTCTTCACATGTGCTTCTCGTAAAGTCTTATTCTGGTCCCGGATCAGTTCCCTCCAGTCCTCGTCATGCTGTTTGTTTGTGATGCTTGTTGTGGAGATGTCTCTGTTGAGAGTGTAGTTGTCAATGTGTCCTATGTCTTAGCGATCCAACACCAATTTCTCATGAGCTCCCTATCTCATTCTGAGTAATGGATGGGGAATATGTCTATTGGAATTTTTTGGCCAGCCAATTTGTTACTGAGTTATCGTTTGAGCTGCAGGTCAGGCAAAAATTGGTTCACGTTTATGCGAAAATCATCTCTTAATCAATCAATCAGGGCTTTATGGAGTGCGTCTACTCACCCGTGAGGGTCTCAAGGCACTGAGGGAGAGGAGGTTGCTGAACAGTCTGGGCACTGGGGTTCAGTCGAAGAGCCAGTTCTTGAGATCCTTCCTGAACTGGGTCAGCGACGGGGGATTGCCTGAGGTGGCGAGGCAGGGTGTTCCAGGTCTTGGCGGCAACAAAGGAGAAGGATTTTTCTCTGGCCCTGGTCTCGTGAATCCATGGCCAGTTGGGCAGAGCGTAGATGTCTGGCGGCTATGTGGAATGAGGTGGAGTGGTTCAGATATGCTGGTCCTGCGTCATGAAGGTCTTTGTAGGCATGAGTGAGGAGCTTGAAGGTTATTCTTTTGTTGACGGAGCCAGTAGTATTCTCAAAGGTGTTCGGGGATGTGGCTGCGGCGGGGGATATTAAAGACCAGTCTGGCTGGGGTGTTTTCAATTTTCTTCAGTTTCCTGAGGAGTTTCGGGGTGACGCTGGTGTAGAATGCGTGGCTGTAGTTGAGTCTGCTGATGATGAGTGCGTGGGTGAGTGTCTTTCTGGATTCGGTGGGGATCCATCTGAATGTCTTTCGAAGCAGGCGGAGGGTGTGGAAGCATGATGATGATAAATCGTTGATTTGGCAGTTCATTGTGACCGAGGAGTCCAGTGTGATGCAGAGGTTATGTGCGGGGTCCATGGGGGGAGGGGTTTCCAATGCGGCGGGCCAATATGAGTCACCCAAGCTGAGGGGATGGGTCCCAAGATGAAAACTTTATTCCTGTTAGAGTTGAGTCTAAGGTAACTGTCTTTCATCAAGGTGGCAACAGCCTTCATCCCGATGTGGAAGTTGACTCTGGCGGCTGTGGGTTCATTGTTGAGGGAGAGGATCAGCTGGGTGTCGTCGGCTGAGGGGAGACAATATTGAGTCTGTGGTTACTGACGATGGCAGGAATGTGAGCCATGTCAGGGCTTGAAATTGCCAGAAGGTCCCCTCTGAGAAGAGTTAACATATACAGGAGAGGCAGCAGTATTCCCAGTGTGGCCAGTAAAGTTCATCTCCAGTTAATCCAATGTCTTCGTTGTGCCATAAAGGTTGCCTGTATGTTCAGGAATGTGTTTTACTATGGTAGTTTGCGGGAAGTTCTCCACCTGGACACCCACCCGATTAAAATTGGATTAATATGATCGTCAAGTCAGGTGGGCTTGCTGTATATGACCTAGTGACGTATGAGCCGCACTGGAGATGAACTACAAGTAGTGCCCAGTTGAGAGATTACAACTTCAGGTGAAAGTGGTACGTTTGTTCTATCTTGTTGTTTCTCCTTGCTAGTTGCAATCTTTGATTTGGCATTCTATGTTGCACAATGGAATTGTGGGTATCAGAATTGTATCATACTAAATACATAGTTGAAGATTTAAGCTAGCATAATTTTAAGTTTTTAGTCGCCCCCAGAAAGAGAGCTGCACGCTTCTCCAAGGCGTCCTTCTGCATTTGTCCAATAAAAACCTACTTGTTTTCTTTAATCATTGTCTACATGGCTGTTGCTAATCCAAATACCCAGGTACTTCATCCATATTTGTACCCAGCGAAAAATGAAGTGCAGTAGAAAATGGATGTTGGTAGATGTAGTAATGCATAGATAGCCCTTCGCTCCAGGCCCAGTTGATTTTGTAGCCAGAGAAAATGGAGAAGCAAGAGATCATTTCAATGAGTGCAGACAGAGAGGCTTGCAGAGAAAATAGTGTGAAAATGATGTCATCTGCACAGATCATCAGTTTAAATTTGCCCACAGAAGTGGTGATACCTTGACCTCTTGCGATTAGCAAATTGGTATAGCCAGAGACTCTAGTACAAGAAGAAACAGTAGGCAGGAGGTCTGGCACCCCGTCTAGTCCCTCTGTCTATATTAATCAGGTGACTCAGGTCTCACAGGTACTCGGTACAGTAAATTACACCGGTGGGATCTCGGTGCAGCCACTGTGTCATAGTCATCATAGCAGGTCAAAATTGTTTGGAATAAGTACCCCACTCTACTCAGTCGAATGCCTTCTCAGTGTTGAAGGAGAGGGTCACTTTATCATCCAGATCATGTCTTGTGCTCCATAGTAGGTGGAACAGAGTTTGCATATGGTTGCAGGTAAAACAGCTCTGAACCAAACCAATTTTGTTTTTGAGCATCACTGAAGTAATTACTTTTTAGGTCTCGGCCTGCGTAGGCTGCGCTTGCGCAGTCTCGCAGGCGAGATCTTATGTCTATAAGTGTGGGGCTTGAACCCACCCCTCTTCTCCATTGGCTGGCTTCCTAAACGGAGGCCAGCCATTGGAGAAGAGGGGCGTCTGTCAGTTTAAGCCCCGTCATTTTGGGATTCGGGGTGTGTTTTTTCATGTTCTTTCTCTCCTCTTCCCATTGGCTGGAATTTTACATTCCAGCCAATGGGAAGAGGAGAGAAAGAAAAACACGCCCCCCAGTCCCAAAATGGCGGCACATTTCTCCAAAGCATTTCTGCTTTGCGACGGAGAAACGTGGTGGTGTGGAGCGCTCCTCTAATGGCGAGCGCTCGTTTCTCTGGTATCCCTTGTTTTCTACGTGTTTATAAAGTTTGAGTGTCGTAAACTGGGCTTTAACGGGCGTAGCTAAATTGCACCAAGGCTCTACCGACTGATAACCGTCACCGTTTACTTTCCAGGAGCACCACCTCATAAAGTTTCTTGAGCTCCTCCTTTTCGCCATCCTAGTTCCTCCCATTTCCAGCCGCCTGTGCGCTGTTGCTACGGGGAGGGCGCCATAAGTCCCGCCATTATCCAGCCCCTCCTCTGTTGCTGTAAAGATTCTTGAGATTGGGTTCTTCAATTGGCTGAGCGGTGGCGTCTTGCTGTGCTCTCGCGCAGTCACGTGACGTGGCCAAGATGGCCGCCTTGGAGTTGGATGAATAATCCTGAGAGCGGCAGCTCCGTTCACCGCAGCTGTGTAGTGGACTGGTAGGGCAAGAAACCATAGTGACAGCTGGGCACTGGTGCAACCCAAACACGGGTGGTCGCCGACACATGGCGCAGCGGCAGAATTTTGGACGCTGGGTGCCGACCTTCCCCCTCAGATCCAGCCAATCTTGCGGACGGTGCCCGCTGAGGCTCACCACGCTCCCTTCGCATTATGAGGCGCTGAAGAGCGCCGTGTAGCCACTAACCCGCGCCCCACCGAGGTGGCACCCCCTTTTCAGCCATTAAAAGGAAAACCATGGAAGAGCTGAGTGCGGACGAAGTGAGGAAGTTCTGTCCCAATGTGAATCATGAATTGAAATGGATATCCCTCCGCCTGCTTGGCCGGGGGGATCACGGCCTGTGCTGCGGGAGTGCTGCTGTACCGGGTGGCGAGGAGGTGAGGCAAAATGCATACAAGGGGAACTTCTTTACACCTGTGAGGGGGTGGGGCTGGGGTTGTGACATTCATTCGTAGCATGTACAGTTGAGGCAGTTCTGTCAAACCGTGTTTTTGGGGCCAGAGTGCTGGCCTTTTAAACCACTACCCGCAGTCCAGTGAGGTGTTGTAGGGGGGCAGTATAGGTGCGTACAATGTATGAGGGACTCTGCACCAATGCGAGCGAACTTATTCTCCCCTTGTTATCTCCTGTCTCTACATTAGAGCATTTCTGTGTGTACTCAGATGGTGTTAAAGCTACTGGGGCAAAACTGGTTTTCACAGCGAGCTACCAGTTTGTATGCGATATAGTATCGCTTTGTGTACCACGTGTGCTTTTTTCTCAATGTCTCTCTGATTTATGATCAACTTTTTCTTGACTCTGTTCCCTGCGTGTGCTCAATTTTCTTGCCTCTGTTCCCTGCTTGTGCGAGATTTTCTTGCCTCCGTTCCCTGCTTGTGCTCGATTTTCTTGCCTCTGTTCCCTGTTGCTTGCCTCTGTTACCTGCTTGTGAGCGTTTTTTCTTGCCTCTGTTCCCTGGGGCGTTACTGGGCAGAGATGGGTGTGTGGCTGACCTAGACTGAGGGATGTCTGTGTGTGTGTGGCTCTGTGTGTGTGTGGCTCTCTGTGTGTGTGGCTCTGTGTGTGTGTGTCTATGTGTGTTTGTGGCTCTGTGTGTGTGTGTGGCTCTGTGTGTGTGTTTGTGGCTCTGTGTGTGTGTGTGGCTCTGTGTGTGTATGGGGACTCTGTGTGTGTGTGTGTGTGTGTGTGTGTTTGTGTGTGTGTGTTGGGCTCTGTATGTGTGTGTGTGTGTTGGGCTCTGTGTGTGTGTGTGTGTTGGGCTATGTGTGTGTGTGTGTTGGGCTCTGGCTGTGTGTGTGTGTTGGGCTCTGTGTGTGTGGCTGGCTTTTTTTCTACATGGCTCTATGTGTGGGTGGATCTGTCTGGGTGTGGGTGGCTCTGTCTGTGTGTGAGTGGCTCTGTAAGTGTGTGGGTGGCTCTGTGTGGGTGGCTCTGTATGTGTGTGTGGGTGGCTTTGTGTGTGTGGCTCTGTGTGTGGGTGCAAATGCAATAGGATTTGCATTTGTGAGAGATTAAGCTATTGGCATTGTAAATGACAATGCCATTTATTTTTATGTTTTAAAAACAAAACCATAAATAAAAATAATGTCATGAGCAATGCCAATAGCTCTAACTTTAACAATGCCGAGACTATTGCATTGTAAATGCTTGTTTTATTCTTGTAGCAAGATTTTTGCCAGAATCTTGGTTTCCTTGCTGAATAAAGAGAGCAGCCTATAATTACCACATTTAAGCGGATCTCTGTTTGGTGCCGGTATTACTGTTATATTGGACCTGTTGTATGGATGAGGTGATCCTTTGTTGCTCGTTATCTCCTGAAACATCTTAATCCAGATGGGGACTGAGAAGGGGGCCGCCAGTTTTTAATATTTATCTGGAAATGTGTCTTCCCCTCTGCATTTCTTGTGGGCATTTCCTTGAATGCAGACCTTACTTCATCATCCGTTATTTCTTTGTCTAGGTCAGCTCTAACTTGTGGAGATTGTCTAGTAATATTTAGTCCTCCAAGAGCAAACTGTTCGTAGACGGTATCCGCTGAATTCTGATATATATAAGTGAGTGTTGAAAGATGCAAGTACTTTTGCACTGTCACCTTGATTTCCAAGTAAGATAATGTTGTTATTAACAATAATGGTATGTATGATTTTGCCATTGGAAGGCCAGTAGCCCTGAGCGGAGACCTCTGCTCCGCCCGCGGAGTGTGCAGAGATGTGCCTCCTCCGCATTCCGCGGAGAAGGCAAATCTCTGCACACTCCGCAGTGGAGCTGAGTTGGCTAGCCGCCACCCCCACCCCCCCTATATAAACAAATAAATCTACATTACTTCTAGTAAATTAAAACCACTTACCTGGCATGCGGTGTCCCCGGGCTGCAATCCTCCTCCACTTGCTCGCCATCTGGGTAATTCTTTGAGAAAACTTCTCATAAGAAATGCACATGCGCGGCTGCACACGCATGTGCTGTTTTCTTAAATAATTACCCAGACAGCGAGGAAGAGGAGGAGGGCAGCCCGGGGACGCCGCATGCCAGGCAACTGGTTTTAATTTAGTAGAAGTAATGTAGATTTCATTGTTCATATAGGTGGGGTGGAGGCGGGTGGCGTAGCGGAGTTCCACGGAGTTTGTTCTCAACTCCGTGGACCTTCGCGCAGTCCCGCTACATCCACTACACCCAGGGTTAAAGGCCAGGAGCCTATTCGCTTTTTCACTGTGTTCCTAGGGTCGACATTGAATTTTCTACAGGGTTTTTTCCACCTTGGCCATTAGAAGAGTATCAAGTTTGAATTGTTTTGTAGTGAGAAGGCAAAGTGCTGCATCAGATGAACTTTCACTATATGCCTGTATAAGAGTAATCATTTCAGATTCTTGTGTCTGTGTTTTCACTACTGTCTCTTTACCGGCTAATGCAGACTCTCTCATCAACTTATATAGGTTTTCCCTGCATCCCAGAATTTGTGGATCAAAGCCACTGAAACCTTTTTCAGTGTCAGGAATTCTTATAAGTATGCAATCAGTTTTCTTTTCTCCTCTGGGAGTTTATACCTCCAAGTACCTTTTCTCCAGGACTTGTCCCTAGGGACCTGCAGTTGGAAGTCGATTTTCATTGTAAATGTGGCATGATCTTAGATGCATTGGATGCCTATGGTACAACTTGTGATTTTAAGGAACATCGTTGCATTCATCAAGAAATAATGTATACTGGCATAAGGTCCATGGGGTCTGGAAACAAATGTGTATTCTCTATCTGTCAAGTGTATGGGTCTTCACAGTTCAGAGAGAGAGTGATTTGACATAAGGTATCACAACAGGCTCCTATCAATGTTGCTGCAGATATCTGTTAATCTGGATGTATCAAAAACAGGCTTAATGCAGAAATGCTAATTGTTGCCGATCACTAACACTGTATGGGCAATTTCCTATCAGTCTGTTTAGTTTAGTGAAGAAAACCACCTTTCCAGCATTTGGTGTGTAAATATATTTTATGGCCCACGAATGGCCCTTGCAGGCTACTTTTTCAAAGGCATAGCAGCTCTATGGGTTTGTCTATATTTTCTGCATCTTCATTGACAGAGTTTTGTGAAAAAGGAAGGCCTCTCTTCCTGTAGAGCAAATAGGTTGTGTTGAAGGTATTTGGTGGGGTCTCTGAACCAGAAGCCGCAATTGTATGGCCTACTCAGACTCTGGTAAGTGTGGCTACCTCAGCTGTGGATAGATCAGTTTCTTGCAGTAAGACAATGTCAGGTTTTTGTGGGCCTAAATAAGATAATGGCTCTTTCCGTATCACATAGCTTACAAGGCCATTGGTGTAAAGGGACCACCTCTAGAGTGCTTTTGATTTGGTCCATTGTAGTTAAGTGGTAGGGAAAGTTGTCTGCATTGGCTAACTAAATTTGGAATGCTAACTTACAGATGATATTAAAAGTGGGTATTTAGCTCTCCGCTGGATTTATCTGTAAGACAGTGTAAGAAGCAGGAAGTTCCTGAGTGTACTAGAGGTTGATGAAATATAAAGACCCCATGATGGTATTTACTTAATACCGGTGAGCAACTTTCAGATACTTCTGTAAACCACCCCCTCTCTCAGCAAATGAAAGGTATAAAGGGGTCTGTCCTTATCGCTTGGAGTGTGGTCATCTTGCAATTTGTCTCCTTAAACCGAGTGGCTGAACTTGTTAATGATTGGAGTGGGAATTTCAGTGTTTTGGTAGAGTGTGGCTTGTTTGACCCTGATGGTGCCTTGTGGTAATAAGGGAAGAGAGCCGTTTCAATCAAAGTCTCTCTTATGGAGGGGGGGGGGTGGTCTAAACTGCCTGCAAAATACCTGGGGGGAGGTGTGGCAAATAAGCCGCTCCCTGCCGCTATAGCCATGCCAAAGTTGAGGGAAAGACCAACGGCGATCGGCCTGCTTGCCACGTTACTGGCCCAGCACCTTGGAGGCGGAGCAGACGGGGCCTGCCACCTGGGGCCCAATGACGTAATCGCTGGAAACAACCCACACCCGCAGCTCGAGGAGGCAGCTGTGTGCTGGTGGATCCATGAGACAGCCGACACCCTGCCTCTTGCACTGCAGGCACCACCTTTGGGCTGGGAAGGACCCATGCCACCAATTTGGGTGAGGACTCTTTGTGTGTGCGACTCTTTCAGGAGCAGATAGAGAGATAGAGAGACTTGTGCGGCCTGATACTTGGCGGGAGCACACGACACCCAGGAGGCAGCAGAGATAGCTATGAGGCTGTCAAGTGGCTGCCCTCTGGCGGTGGGACCCGCGCTTCACCCTTGGCCTACTGCGGTACAACTATGCAAACGGGGAGGAGTGGATCTGTGTGTGTCCGCGGTGGGTCCCAACTATGTGCATGTTGCGGGGGGCGTGGCTTGGCCGGCTGCAAGATGGCCGCACTCTGAGTGGGCTCTGCCGGCCAAGCTCTCTATCCGGCACAATCCTGCAGCAATCGCCTTCCTCACTGCACCAAATTACCTTCTTTCGACTGGCTGGAGAAGGTGGACCCGCCTGTGATCTTTCCGGCGGCTCTGAATACTGCTGGAGAGGAGATCCGACCCTCGATGCTGGAACAGGGCCTTGCGCCCCGGGCCGGGCTGCATTTGCCTGTCGGAGCTGCCTGTGGAGGGCCGCGGTGCTGTGGAGCCGGCTGACACGGATCGCCACCTGTCTCGCGGTGAGTCGTGCCCTGCGGGGGGATTGCCAGGGGGGTCGGGGGCCTCTTGCTGCCTGGCCCGGTCCTGCGGAGTTGGGGCCTAGTTGGGGCCTGGCGCCCACCCAAGCCGCGGCCTTGAGTTCGGGCTGGGTCCCGCTGGGGGCACGGGTCTGCGGGGATTGGGGTAGCAGTGTGACGGTCTTCCTTTGCCCCCCCCTCGATTGTGTTCCTTTTTCTGCGGGCGTTGCTCTCGTGTGCTGCACGCCTCTGCCGGGTCACGCTGGGGCTCCCCATTGCGCTGAAGCCGCGGTGGGAGCCTCCGGCGTGGTACTGGCTGTGGCCGTGTTGCGGTCCCTGTCGCTGTGCAGCCTGGCCCGGAGGGGTTCCCGGCCCTGCTCTGGTGATCTTCCGACTCGTGGTGAGGCTCCGTTCTGACTGCGGTGCACGGCGCTGGGCTGCACTTGCCGTCTCCCCCCTCCTGCTGCTCTAGCGTTTGGGGGACGGGCATTGGACGCCTTGGGCTGCCTGCGGGCCAGGACTGCGCCTGGCACCCCTGATGTAGGCCGCCCGCAGTCCGGCACTATCTGGCGATTTCCTGCTGCAGCCTGGACTGTGTGCTGCAACTGCCTGCCCCGATGACACCCGTGACATCTCCTGATGCCTGGTTCTTCCTCTTCAGTGCTGTCGGGGGCCCTGCTGCTGCGGCGAATTTCCTCTGCTGGTGGTGGACGGGTGTGGGCGGCTCCTCTGATGCCCTATACCTCTGACTCTCCTGCGTGTCTGCTTCTCTTGATGCTGGGGGCCGCGTCGCCTTTGGGAGCTCTCCCCTTAGTGAACACATATTTACTCCTCTTGATGTCACAGGCCACCTCTGAGGGATAGTCAGGGAATCAAAAAGGCTGCAAAATAAATATAACACTAATTATTTCACAATACAATGTACTAATATATATTATGAGACTGCACGCAAAACAAGTCAAGAAACAAGAGTATACCTACTTACCAACCAGCGAGTGTTCCAGGTGAAACCATGGGCTATCTGGGGAAGGAGTTAGCATCACTCCTTGCTAAGCCACTGTCACAATAAAACATCAAACATCCAGGGCAGAGTCAGCAATAAAAAGTTTCTCCTTGAACTTAAAGGAACAGTTGTCAGTTTAAATAAAGTTACAGTCCGTAATTGAAACCGACAAACAAAAAAAGGCAGTGTAGCTACACAATAAATGTCCAAGCAAGGTGAAAAGGATTAAGAATTGTCCACTGCTGAGTGCTGTACGCTAAATCTATAGCACAAGTAATGCACAGCAGAGAAAATGAAGGGTAAAAAATGAACAGGGAGGAAATTCAGGTGCCAACACAAAGACGCGGGGTTAACTGTGCTTCCAGTTAAATATGAAGAGAGGCAGCAAGGAGGTACACAAAGGCAGCACCGGAGAATATAGCTACCAGAACTAGAAAGGGAAGGACTCCTTGGGACAAGAACGAGAAGGGGGAAAGACTTCTCGGGGAAAAAGACAGGAGAACGAAGACGAGGATTCCTAAGACTGGGTCTATCCCCAGGGCAGTGCACATTACTTTCCGGAAACTCAACACGAACTGCGTCTCTCTGTCAGATACGATGATGGAAGGAAGTCTGTGTAAGCGTACTATATGGTTAAGGAACACCTGCACTAATTCACTAGATGAGGGTAGTTTTTTGAGGGGGATAAAATGGGCCATCCTTGAGAGCATAATTACTACTATGAATATTGTGTTGTGCCCCTGTGAGGAAGATCTGCAATAAAGTCCATGCTGATGGAATGCCAGGGTATGGGAGAAATAGCTGTGGGTCTTAGTAAACTAACAGGAGAACTGTGCAAAGACATTTGTCTTGCACAAACAGGGCATGGCTTAACAAAGACGGTTACATCCTTACTCATCCTCTCCCACCAAAACAATTTAAGACAGGTCTGTAGAGTCTAATCACCTCCTGGATGTCCAATAAGAGCACTGTTATGGCAATATTTCATGACTTGAAGCTGCAAAGAAGGGGTAGGTATGTCTAATTTGTTTTCATGAGTGTTGAAACTGGCCCTTCTTGCAGGGTCATCCCCAAACTTTTTGCTTTTCCCTCCCCTATTTTTCCAGACCCGTGGCTGTTGGCAATAGGACTCTGCGTACTTTACCACTGCTGATCAGTGCTAAAGTGCATATGCTCGCCGTGTAAATTGTTATTGTGATTGGATATACATGATTGGCATATTTGTATCACCATGAAGTCCCTAGTAAAGTGCACTGGGTGTGTCAGGGCTGGTGATGACGAATGCTACTAGTGGGCCTGCAGCACTGATTGTGCCACCCTCATGAGTAGCCCCAAAATGGTGTCTCAGGCCTGCCACCGCAGTGCCTGTGTCAATGTCCCCACTGACCAGGCCTAACCCTTTCCTTTTCGTGCACATTGGTCACCCCTATGGAAGGCCCAGGGTACCCCCTTGGGCAGGGTGCAGTGTATGTGAAAGGTAGAGCATGTACTTGTGCAGGTGACATGCTCTGATAGTGAATTACAGCCATTTTCGTTTTTCACTGCTGTAGGGCTATCTTGCTCCATAGGCTATCATGGGGGATGCTGGCTACAGTGGCTACCAGCATATCTTCCCATAGGAACAAGATAGGACATAAAAGTCTGGTATCCCTGAACTCAGAATTTAATAACACATATTTTAGGAAAGGTGGTTTTTAACTACTGTGTTTGAGAATAGCACTTTTAGAAAGTTGCTGTTCTCTTGTCTGACCTTTCTGTGTGCCTTGGCCTGTTTGTGGATTGACTGTCTGGTTTGAGAGTGACAGGGGTTGGGGATTCCCCAGGAGGCTGGCTGAATCAGCCCTAGGTTGAATGACCGCATTTGCAACTTGAGTGGTGGGAGGAGATAGCACCTGGGCCTGAATAGGGTTGTGCCTGCCTTCCACAATGCTGGCTCCACCTCCTGCTGGGCGGCTGACGACCCTGCCCCTCACTCTGAAAGGTAAGGAGAAGCCAGGAAAACAAAGTGCTCAAGAAACACCCAGAACTGGTTCAGACTGGGCTCAGGGTCCCCCTGCACAAAGAGAACAAAGACTTTTAGGGGTATAAGTTCAGGACCCCTGTATACAGAAAATTAGATCATCCTGGAATCAAGAAGGAACCTCTGACAAGGAGAAAGCTGAAACTGAAGAAGGAAGATTGTCCAGCTGTTGCTCTGCTGGATTGCCCTGCTGTTGCTTTGCTGCCAAGGAGAGGGGAAGGACTTTGCTTTGTGCTGTATCCCCTTGCTTGAAGGAATCTCCAAGGGCCTGAGAAGAGCTGGCTCCCTGTTTTAGAAGTCCCAGGAAGAAAAGGACTTCACCTCCAGCTTCCCCCAAGCTCTACTGAGAGAGTTCTGTCCTTCCTGGAGTGCGCGGCCCATGTGTGGTGCCTCTGGAAGTTGTACCTGTGTTGGAAAGCTGGAAATCAAGCTTTAAAGACTTTTCTACAGAAAAGTTGTTGCATCGCTCGCTGCGGAGCGCATCCCCGACAGTGCGAGGAAATTCCTGCCGCTACGAAGGCCGAGATCGTCGCAGCGCCTGTTGCCGCTGCCAGAGCCGTTGCATCCTTCGTTTGCGGGACGCACCAGACCGGTGTGGGAAGACTACCATCGCTGCGAGTGTCGTCGCAGAGCCTGTCGCCGCTGGGTGAGATTACCGCACCGCTTGCTTGCGGACCGCATCACGTTACTGCGAAAATCGTCGCAGAGCCATCACATCGAGGAGCTGCGAGAGAGAGATCACCGCTGTGTTGCGCATCGTCGCCCCAGAGATCGTCACAGCCCCTACGAGATCGTCGCATCGTGCCTTTGCGAGAACAAATTTCCTACGGAACCTATGCACCGGAATCCATTCAAGTGGCCTTCCTCCCCATATAGACCGGATTCATCGCAACACGCCCGCTGCTGCAGCGGGGTTGTTGCATCGCCTCCCCAAGGTCTCAGGAGCAACGCATCGCTTGTTTTCCACCGCACCAGCTTCTGCTTTTGGAACTTTGTCGCAACTAAAGGTAATGTTGGCTAAACGTGACGCAAATGTGAACTTTTCACGCATCTGTGGATTATTTTATCGCAACCATAAGAACTCTTTTGAAACCATATTCTTGAACTGTGTATGTTGGATTTTTGTCGTTTTGGTCTTGTGTAGATTAAATACCTTTATTTTTCTAAACTGTTGTGGAGTCAGTTTGTGGTGTTTTCACTATGTTACTGTGAGTGTTGGTACAAATACTCTACACATTGCCTTTGGTTAGCCTTGACTGCTCGTGCCAAGCTACCTAGAGGGTGAGCAGGGGTTATCTCAGAGGGTTTCCTCCTTACTCTGACTAGAAGCAAGGGTCCCTATTTGGACAGTGGTACCTACCTCTGCCAACTAGAGACCCCCAATTCTAACAATGCTATTACAATGCCTGATTCATATGATTTGCAGGGTTCTTTTTCCACTGGGATAAAGGAATGGCAGTACAGGCATTCATCAATTTATCTAAGAATGTCACCTCTGGAGCACTACCAAGTCCAATGATTGGAGGAGAGTGTTAGAAGGTGGCTCTGACACTAGGGCCTCCTGGATTTTTTGCTTTTTGAGCACCTAATTATATAGCTTTTACTGTGAGGGAGCCTCATAATCTGGGACTCATCCACAGTGAACTCATAATGAAGGAGACTGCATGGAGATTTTACTGGTGTCCGCCTGGCCTGACTACATGCGTGTGCACAAGTGTAGGAGATGCGCTGGGGAGATTCCTAGCGTGCGCAGTCCAGGAGCAGCTACAGAGTGAATGGTGTGGCAGGACTTATGCAGAATTGGGTGGTGACATGGAATAGGCTTTATACCCTGGGAAGGAACATGCCAGGGAAAGACAGTGCGTTTTACTGTGTTTTCACTTCATTATTCCCCTATGGGGATGTGGGGCCCATGGCTAAAATGACTTCCACAAAACCTACAGATTCCAGACATGCACTAAAGTTCATTGTAGAGTAGGTGAAAATAAGTATTCTGCAGAGTCCAAAGTCATATTTGTACTGCTTTTGGGTCATACAGAACTGTCATTTTCTCTGAGCCAGCCATGACCAGACCCAGGCTGAGGGTTGACCTCAGCTGGATGGATTGATAACCTTTCTTCCACAAGCTAGGGCCTCCTCTCCACAAAGAAGAAGATGGGTGGGGCTACAGGCTCATCCATTAGCAGGTGTCACTGGGTGCCAGGCACCAGGATGCACCAAGAAGGAAAGAGTTGGTTTTCAGAGGCCATGTGGCCAGAGACACTGGATGACTACATTTTTAAAAAACCAAGAGGCTGGACAAGAAGGAAGGAAGAGGGGCAGGGAAGTGATGTGTCGCTGTTTGATAGGACCCACAGAGACTTTCTGCCAGCCCCCTACTCAACTTTTAAAAAGTACTTGCACAGAAAGAGAAGCTCTCTCTGGGGTGTGGTCTGCTGAGGTGGAAGGTGCTGGAGCCTGGCAATGGGCAGTTGGAAGGAGAGACCCCTGACTGTTACCCAGGCCCCTAACAGCACCAGAAGAAGCGCCCAGGACCGGTGCACAGAAGAAGGGGCCTCTACGCAGGGAGAAGAGAGGCGCTGGAGGAGAGCCAGGCGAAAGGCTGGCGCAGGGAGCCAGTGCAGACCGCTCCCTGCAGAGTGCACCCTCTTGGAGACCCGGAGAGTGAAGGAGAGTGCTCCCAGTGGCTGGGGGGCGCCGCCAGGAGCAAGAAGATGCTAAAGTGGGGCAGATCGGACCTCCAGGGGCTGAGATATGGCCCCCAGAAGGTGAGAGACCTTGGACCTGTGGCCCCCTGACGGCGAAGCGCGTGAAGCTCTGGCGCTGGTCCAGGAAAGGCCCCCGGGTGGGTCAGGTCCCGGGGACTGCCCTCCAACGTGGAGAGCCCGAGTGGGACCGGGCCCCCGACCAAAGCGCGGGCTCCCCGCGTCGCATACCCTTACCTGGGGGTCCGGATGGGACCGGGCACCCCACCGAGGCCCCAGAAAGCGGCAGGAGCTTGAAGCGCCCCATGATGCCTTGCAAGGCATGAGGAATGGATTGTTTTTGGCGTTTTGGTGGCCCCCAGAGGAGAGGGGTCACCCTTGAGTGTGAAAAGGTGCTGGGGGGAGCTGCTGGAGCAGCGCATTCTCGCCCCCAGCACAAAGCTAAGTCCGACCCTAAGTTTCTTGAGGATTTAAAAAGAATAACCCCTCAACTCTCAGCGAAGATTGCATCACCTCTTAGGCAGGAACTTTAGTTCTACAGCTGGCGGTTCATTGAGAAGTGCATCAAAGATTGAAGGGCTGAGTTGGAGATGTCTCGAGAAGGGCATCCCCTGGAGGTGAAATGGCGCAATTGCACTGAAATGCATTTAATAATGGTTATTTCTTTTAGTTAGAGGGAATGATGTTCAATGTGAAGTACTGGTGTAAGGTGATGTCACAAGCAAAGTGGATTTAAGTGGCTAGACACTCCTGCTAGGGGGTCCGACGGTATTTACAACTTAATCCTGTGATCATCTGTGATGCCTTTAGGGGCTGTGATTGCAATGCATTTTTAATAATATCAAAATGTGCTGAGCACTGTCATTCTAAAGTGTGCGTAAACATGTAGTCTTGCTGCTGCGCTTAGGTGAAGACCCCAGACTGTTAGCCCTTAAGATGTAGAGGTGTATACTTTAGGGTCAGTAGAAGATGCTTGGTCAGGGTCATGTGTCACCAAGGCAGGTGTATCCCTGTTTAATGCTTGTTGAGGTAATGGGAGGGGGACGCCACTGGGATGGTGCCAGTGCGCAGGGCCCTCGCTCCAGGATAGGTTCAACTAATTGCATTGGGGGCAAGATGATGTGCATACAAGGGAGTGGTGGTACTAGACCCCACCCCCCCTGCGGGAGGGGTGGAGATGTTATGCAATGTCACAAAGTAATTCCAACAGCTTATGTATATTTGTAAATTGGCGTATAGTATTGAGTGGTGTGTGTGTTTAATAAATGTACTCTTACTTTTATAAAGCAAAGTACAGACTGGACAATCAATAATTGAGTGTTATTTTTGCGCACTTGCAAATGGCGATTACTAGCCCACACCACCTCCCTCGAGTAAGCCTCAGACTGCTCTGCAACGCTACCCTCTGAGAGTCAGGCGCTGCCCTAGGGTGTATGGTTCCCAGTGAAGGACAAATGTGTCATGTTATTTGTGCAGGCCTCACAGATGCTGCCTCGTTTTTCAACAGAGAAACATCAGGATTATCTGTTGTATCAGGACCTAACCTAGATAAGGCGTCCGCTTTACCATGTTAAGGTCAAGGCCGATAAGATATCAGGAAATCGTACTCACTAAAAAACAAGACCCATCTCATCTGTCGGGGTGAGAACTCGAGCAGATCTGAAAAATTGTAGGTTTCTATGGTCTGAGTAGATGGTAATGGTATGAGGAGAACCCATCAAGGTATGTTTCCACTACTGGAATGCCAACTTGATTGCGAGTAGTTCTCTCTCTTCAATGGCATAATTCTGTTCTGCTGGTAACAAGGTTTTCGAGAAAGAAGCTACAGGATGTAACCGTCCAGTTTCCGGATCTCTTTGGGATAACACTCCTCCCACGGCGTGTTGTGAAGCATCAGCTTCCACAAAGAAGGGCAGGGTGTTGTCAGCGTGTTTGATGATAAGCGCTGTAGTGAATCTTTATTTCAGGGTTGTAAAAGCTCGCTCAGCTTCTTCCGACCACACAAATGGCACATCCTTACAGAGGAGTTTGGTGATGGGTGCCAGAAGATCAGAGAAATGATCTATAAACCTTCGGTAAAAGTTGACGAATCGGATAAAAGATTGCACTTCTTTTACAGGAATTGGGGGTGGGACATTTCACTATAGCGTCGATCTTCTTGGGATCCATGTGAACCTCTTATGGAGTGATTACAAAGCCAATAAGGTCCACCAGGGTGGTATGAAGGAAGCTCTTGTCTAGTTTGGCAAACAAGTGATTATCTTTGTTACCTTTACCATCAGGCAGTACCCAACGCTGCAGAGGCGACGATTAGCCCAATCCCCTTCCCGAACCCCAATGTGGTGTACTGAATTAATATACAGCACAGCAATCACAGGGATACAGGGAGAGGGTGGGAGAGGAACAAAACAAGGAAGAGAAAATAGGGTTTCTGGAGGTTTAGGAATTCTGAACACTCCTGCCGCTAGCTGGCCTTGTTGATATCAAACTGACACACACCCAATATAATACCTGGAGCAAAAGACAAATAACAGAATGTTAAGGGTTAGGTACAGGACGTCTCTGTAGGTCAGCTGTTTCTCTGTTCATGTACAACACGAGCCCCCCGCCCTCCGTATCGAAGACACCCTCTTACCAGCACAATCAACGCCTGTCTCCTTAAAGTTTGGCAAGGATAACGATGAGAAGCAGCAGCAGCAGTCCCAATGATCAAAAAAGGAAGAGAAGGAAGCTCCCACCTCCGTAATAATACAGGGCAAAAAACTCAAAGGACAAAAAAAAAACCTTTCTTCGTCATTTATGTGGTTTCACAAACCAAGGGCTTCATAATGCACTAACATTAGCGCTCTTCGATGGCCAACGAATAACTAGCGCTACTAACAACAACATGAAACGACCTCTAGGATCGACTACAGAAAACGCCCAAAACCTCACACATCAATGTAGAGAGGCTACAAACTATGCCGGAAGCGTTTTCCTTCTCAATACGCAGCCGCGTATGGTTCAGTAAAGAGTCACTGGTATCGGTATCACAAAAAGGGAGAGCAAACACGGACGATGAAAACACTGTCTTCTGGAGTGACAATGCACCAGTAGAGGAAGTCCAGAATCCGGAACCGACAGCCGTCGATTCCAAATGAGGGCACGAAGGGATCCAAAGAATATCCAAGAACGCGTTGTCACAGGGATCAGATCTCCAGGCAAAGGCGACCGGTCGACAAAACCAAGCATGGAAATGAAGGTAGGAACACATTTTAAGATTCATGCCCCTCCTACATCAAACCAGGTGACCGGCTGCACATGAAGAGAGAAAGAGGAGGGGACCTAATTCCCAACAATCTTTAAGTGTTTGTAATATTTTCGTTACATGTTCCACATGTTCTTGTTCCGTTTTGGAGTATATCAAAATATCATCGATATACACAATGACAAAAATATCAAGGTATTCCCGGAGTATTTCATTAACGAAGAACTGAAATGCCGCAGGGGCGTTACACAGACCAAAAGGCATCACACAATATTCGAAGAGACCGAATTTAATGCAAAACGTCGTTTTCCATTAGACTCCCTCCTTGATTCTGATCAGATGATAAGCTCATCTCAGGTCGATATTGGTGAATATTTTTGCTCCTCGTACCTGGGGCAATTATACTGAAATGAGAGGAGGGGGGTATTTGTTCTTCACAGTCACTTTATTGAGAGCGTGGTAATCCAGGCAAGCGCGCAATCCTCCTTCTCTCTTGGGGACGAAAAACAAAGGCAAGGTGACTGGAGAGCAGGATTATCTGATAAAACCCTTTGCCAACATCTTGTCCAAGTAGTTTTTTAGATCTTCAGTTCAGGTGCGGTTAATGCATATATGCGACTAACCGGTAATTCGGCTCCTGGGATGAGGTCTATATGGCAAACATAGCTGCGATGAGGAGGAAGTGCTGTGGCCTTTGCTTCATCAAGTACCTCCATAAAGTTGTCATTGCAGGAAGGCAGGTTAGAAGTGTCAGGCGCCGTGTTCAATGCACAATATACGGGTTGGTTCCATTCACATGTATCCTTATAACAATGCAACAAGCAGTGTTGAGACCTAAAAATCACTGTACGAGACACCCAGTCAATGAGCGGGTTGTGTTTTTGTAGCCATGGCATGCCTAAGATGGCACCGAAGGTAGGTGTATCAATAAGATCAAAGGTAAGGGATTCCGAGTGCCCATTGCTACAAATTATAAGCAGCGGAGGAGTTTATAGGTGATTAACCCTGATGACAGTCCTGTGCCGTCTACTACTCGCACCGGTTCAGGTCGATCTTTCTTCACAAATTATATTCCTAATATCTGAGCCAATTGGAGGTCAAGAAATTTCCCTGTGGCGCTGGAATCCAGAAGGATGGACAGATGTTTTCTGCTTTGCATTGATATAACCAAGGTGACGTTTTTGAGTAGAGGAGAGTCGTTGATTGTTTTAGCATTCATAACACTTGAAGAACTGGCCTCACTTTTCTCCGAGTGATCTAGTTTCCCAACAAGGCAGCACCAGATCCTCTGTTAGCATAGCTCTTAATGGACACACAGGGTTTTACTGGGCATTCTCTGGCAAAGTGACCTCCCTTTCCGCAATAGAGACTAAGATTATTTTTTCTCCTCTTGTCTTTCTCTTCTGTTGAGCGAGGTACTCTTATGCCCCCAATCTGCATGGCTTCACTTGTGTCTTTACTGTCCTTGGTCTCTTTTTTCTCAGTGCGGACCACCAGAAATTTAGAAGGAACACCCCGATTCTTTTCTCCTTTCCTCTCACTTAGCCTATGATCCAACTTGACCACAAAATCGATAAACATAGAAATTGTAGATGACACTGGTTCATAAAAATACAATACTTAGAGCTATCACCTTTGAACCTTTCAGGCATTGCCAGGGGGACCGGGCTAGGTGTATGTACCGTGAAGTGCACCGGAGGGATATTCCCTTCGTCTCTCGCTGAAGCCCCAATATTATGGGATGGTACTGAAAGACAGGCAGGCTGGATATAACTCTTCCTGCTTTTGGGAGTGGTTCCTGGGTTTCTACTATCCAAAGTGTTCTGGGCTTTTAACTGATCCACCTCTGCATGTAGGCGTTAGTTTTCAGACCATAGTCTCCCTACCTCTGTCTGCAGGTCTACTAATGCTGCTGTAAGTACCTTGTGCGCTGTGTAGGCGAGACCTAAAAAAGACTCAGACTTTTCAGGTGCAAGCAAAACTCCTTCCAGCACTGTAAATGCTGACCAGGTCTATTCAGTCCTGCAATCAGTCACCCAGGCAAGGTAGGGCACATCTAAACCGCCCCCCGTCTAGAGTGAATGCACATCCCAGCTCCTGTCACTCAAACACCAGGTACTGAACGCACACACAGACAGTGGCACACATAATAGTAAAGTAAGAAAATGCCCACTTTCTTAAAGTGGCATTTTCAAACACAGAATTCAAATACTACCTTTGCCAAAAGGTGTGTTAATAAATTCTAAGTTCAGAGCCCGTAAACTCAATTTTCCTAACTTGTCCCTATTGCAAGTTACACATGTAAAAATGTTACAGTGCAGTCCCAATGATAAGCCTGTGGGACTTTTCAATAGTGAAAAACAAAATACACAATACTTCACTATCAGGATATGTCACACACACCAATACATGTCCTACCTTTCACATACACAGCACCCTGCCCATGGGGGTTCATTGAGTCTACCTTAGGGGTGCCTTACATGTAAAGAAAGGGAAGGTTTGGGCCTGACAAGTGGGTGCACTTCTAGGGCAACATGACAGTTTACAACTGCACATGCAGACACTACAGTGGTAGGTCTGAGCTACATTTATAGGGCTACTTGTGTGAGTGGCCCAACCAGTGCTGCAAACCCACTAGTAGCAATTGATTTACAGGTCCTGGCACACAGCATACACTTTACTAGGGACTTACCAGTAAATCAAATATGCCAATCATGGATAACCAATCATTGTCACAATTTATACAGAAAAGCGTAGGCACTTTAGCACAGGTCAGCAGTGATAAAGTGCCCAGAATCCTATAGTCAATGAAAATGGGGTCAGAATAATAGGTGGCAAAAAGTTGGGCCATCAACCTGTCAAAAGGGCCAGGTCTAACAGTCTCCATCACAGCGGTTGATAGATATGCCCCTTTTGTACCTCCCTATTGCCCACATTTTGGAAGTAAGAGCTTTTGTATTTCTACCTTTGAATAAATTAGCTGAATGGGCATAAAATTCAGAGTTAGCCCTGCACAGCATGTTTGAATGCTTGATATTGGTAGCCCTTCATTTTCTCTTTATAAGTTCTGTGACATTGGGCCCTATGTATCAAGGTACCAATTAGCGATTCTGTAATAGCGATTTTTAAGAAATCGCTATTTCAGAATCGCTAATTGGTATGTATCAAGAAAATTGCAATTTTTTTGCGATTTCTTGATATTCCTTACTTGCAAATTCGCAAATTGCGAATTCGCAATTAAGGAATACTTTCCCATTCATTTCTTTGGGCCGGAAGGCCCATAGGAAGGAATAGGAATGTATTCTCAATTTGCGATTCGCAATTTGCTAATCCCAAATTGAGAATAATTTCTAGGGTGCAGGGGTGTCCAAAGGACACCCTGTTGCACCCCTGAAATAAGCATGGGTGCACATGTGGTGCACATACATGCCCTAAGGGCATGTATGTGCGTCACATGGCACTTTGAAAAATGCACAAATTGGCATTTTTCAAGAAATTCGCAAATTACAACCGACTTGAAGTTGGTGGTAATTTGCGATTCCTTAGGGACAATTAGCAATTTTTTTTAGCTTCATACATTGCATTTAAGGAATCGCAAAATTTGCGATTCCTTAAATGCAATTGCAAAATAAGGAATCGCAAATTTTGCGATTCCTTATTTTGCACCGGATTTTCATTCATACATCCCATTTAGCAAATTCGCATTCGCAAAGGCCGAAATTCTGCGAATTTCGGCCTTTGCGAATGCGAATTTGTATGATACATATGGCCCATTGTCATTTACCGTCAACATGTCTCATCTGGTGGTGCCAGCACTCTACTGTAGCTGCTGCTAGCACCTGCCCTTCTATCCTGTTCATTTCATATCTTCCACTGTCGCTCTTTATCTTGCCTGTGAAGCTTCATGGGAACTATTACACCTTTCCAGGTTATGTGAGTATAGCATCTATGTGGAGCACCTTGTCTTTCCCCTTCCAGGCCTTTATAGCGGTTTTTCAAGCGCCGCCTCCTGTTCTATCCCTCTTTTGCGTCCATTTCCTCTTCCCACCCTGGATTCTGTCTTCTCTTCCACCATGTTGCAGTTAGAGAGAGTTGGTGCTTCTGTGTTCCAGCTTCTCTGTAGTCTAGGTATGGGTATACCTATGCCCCCTCCTTCTCTACAGGCTTCATGTGGTAAGTGCTACCCCTGTTCTAATCTTGTTGCTATTGCAGGAGTTCTTCTGATCTTCTACACCTCTCTAGAGTTCATACAGTGGTCCATCTGCCCCACAACGCGTGCATAGTGCCCAGGCTGGAGTGTGACTTTTGCAATAGCGTCCATTCCACTGTGCTCTTGCCCACATCTGTAGTGGGCATGTAGGAGAAGTCTTCTGTCCAACCATCTGCACCGTATCTTACTGCACCGTCCTTGGCATCCAACCCCTTTATACCGCGCAACACCAGCTACAGACGTCTGATGGGAGTGCATCTGTCAGGTCCCACTACAGCAGACCGGAGGAGGTTGCCTTTCTCCTGCCTCTCTGTAGAGCACGTGGGGGGGTGTTTCCAATCTAATTTTCCCGCCGCTCTTCATTATGCACAGGAGGCTCATTTGTTTGTGTAGCCTTTGTGATGTGTGCTGTATCTGAGATGCCCCTGCCCTCTTACCCCTCTACAGGGCAGGATCAGACGAGCGTCTGGAAGGTGCTCCCGCCTGCTTCAGGAAAGGGCAGACCAGGGCCGGCGCTAGGCATGGGCAGCCTGGGCAGCTGCCCAGGGCCTCTCACTCAGCCCACCAGCATGGGGCCACGCACTGGTGATGTGTCCTGTCGGTTCCCCGGCGATCCATTTCAAAGAAAGGTGTCACCTTTCTTTGTCACCTTTCTTTGAAATGGAGAGGCCCCCCTCACCGGGCCTCTCAGGGATGGTATCTGGATACATAAGGGAGGGAGACGCTCCCTTCAATTGAAAGGAGACCCATTCACAGACACTGTGGGAGGCCCATTGTCCATCATTTTGGCGCCCCCATAGTTTTAACTTTTAGCCCACAAACAATTCTCACACCTATCGGACTGAAGGTGTGAGAAATGCTTGTGGGCTCAAAGTTAAAACTGTGGGGGCGACAAAATGCTCGACAATAGGCCTCCCACAGTGTCTGTGAATAATCTCCTTGCAAGGGGCCACTTATCTATATTAGAGGGGCCGTGCACATTCTCTTTTAACCCAGGGCCTCGCGAATCCTAGAACCGGCCCTGGGGCAGACCACAGCTTTTCAAGACTGCCAGGGAAGAGGAACATCACATTTGGACCTGGAATTTGCGTATTTTCAGTGTGTCTTTGGCACGTGTGTAGCACACAGTTTTAATTATTGGAACTCTGTGTACATTTTTAACAAGGGTTGCCAAAGCTGATGGGTCTGCCTGGCATTTTCAGTTCCAGTTGTGACCTTCTGGTGTTGTCAATGTTTGTTTAAACAGAACAAGCCGTATTGGCTTTGCCTCGACTTGTTCTAATCGTGTGCTGTTTTTATCGGTCTTAAAAGTGTTTTGAGGCACTAAATAGTGTCACGTTGCCACTTTATGAAGGGCATTCACTATTTTTTATTTTATTTGTTATGGTTCTTTCTGAGCACAACAGAGAAAGAAATGAGACATGGAAAACCCGCATATGAAAACGCAAAATCCTAAAGAAAATTCAAACTAGATTTCAAATGGAAAGACCTCTCTGCTGCTAAATCTTACACGCAAAATCCTAACTCGTGAAGTAACTAACATCCTTGGATGAGTGAAGAGTCATGCCCCGTCTGCCCAGGTGTTCACTGAACGTCACGGGTCCTGCACAGCAGCGGTGATGGTTGTCAGAGAACTGAGGTCAGAAAGAGGAAGCTGCAGTTTTTGCTCGTCTCTGTGTCACTGTGAGAGGGTAGGATCCATACTGTTGACAGTAATAAACCGCGGCGTCGCCGGCCCCGGCCCCGCTGATGCTGAGAGTGTAGTCAGAGCCGGACCCGCTGCCGCTGAAGCGCTCTGAGACCCCGGACGGGCGACTGGTGGCCCCATAAATGAGAGGCGTGGGGGCTTCTCCGCGCCTCTGCTGGTACCAGTTTAAACCATCGCCGATGTTTTGACTGGACTGACATCGGATTGTGATGGTTTCTCCCAGGGTCACCGCGAGGACTTCTGGGGTCTGCGTCAGCACAATCTGCGCTCTGGACTCTGAACACAGAAAGGTAATTAATGACAACAATGAACAGCCAGAACTACTTACAGCGTACGAAACCAATAGTAATAAATATACTTCCCATCACAGATACGTTTAATATGTTAAAATAGATCTCTCTCTGATCAATCCCCCTCAGCCCGGCAGCCGCAGCTCTCACCGTGAATCCAGAGCAGAAGCATCAGGAAGACCTGGGTTGGTGACGTCACCTCCATCCTTGCTGCTCGGTCTGGGCTTGTGTCTGAAGCCTTCAGGGCAGAAAACACCCTTATAAGAGGCAGGACAACAGGGAGGGGCCTGGACAGATAGATGCAAAGTACCCCCCGCTGGGTATGTAAATGTGGACACAGGGGAGAGAGGGGTGGGGAGGGGTTGAATCAGGAGCAGCTCAGGTATATCTTGGTATTCATGTTTTATTGGTTTAGAAATTTTAGTATTGAACAGTGGCGGCTGGTAAGATTTTAAAGTGGTGAGAGTGAACCTGGTCATGATATGCTGGTAATGAGCATGTAAACCCAAATCTTCCAAAGGGGCAACGACTGGAGGATTCCCCCTCAATAAATCTTTGAAAACAAAAGGGTATTTTGCATGTATACCACCTTTAATAAAGAAATTGTTTCAACAACTATAGGTGTCAAAGCAAGTTCTTTTGAGGTACCAACAAGGCCCTGACACACTTTGAGAAATATTTTCAGCAATTCATCAACTGCCAAGTTTAACACCATCTCAATAAAATATAACATGCACCAACTTCTGTATGCTACTCTTGCCATTTAAACTATATGACTAGTTACAGGAGAGAACTTGTGGTGCAGCCTAGATATTAATTCTATACCTAAGCCTAAAGGACATGTTTATACTCAAACACTCCATTAATGGAGCTTTAACCCCTTCGATGCTCATGACGGAACGGTTCCGTCATGAGCTACGGTTGAGCTGTGCTCATGACGGAACCGTTCCGTCATGACCACGCCCGTTTTTATTAGGGCCCAGCACCGGAGAGGGAATCGCGGTCGCGCTGAAAAGGTTAAATTGAAAGTTGTATTAACAGATATCAGACCGTTTGGAAATAACACATTCACTTAGAGACAAAGCCCAGCTACCATACCATTCAGCCAGTGCCTCATTATGTGAAAGCAAACCCACTTTGAATGCCAATCCATAAAAATAAATTGTTGTATTTACCTAGAAATGATTGGTCACTATTGTTTTGCATTTTATTCCAATCCTTCTTAACTACATCTATAATTCTCTCCGGGCATTATACAGGACTAGATAAAAACATAATACAACGCAGCCTGGCAACAAGTAATATAGGTACCATTTTGGATAACAAAATACGCATTCTTTCACTAAAACCAGTTTTTAAACCTCGCAGATAGAGGTTAAATCGCAACCTGCAATTATAGAGAGCTGAAAGCAATGACCTTCAGAATCCCAAGGAGCAATACTGTCTTCAAGAAAAGAGTTATTGGCAACAATGCAAGAAATCAAATGAATAAATCCCTTCAATTACTGTGCATTTGTGCAAATAACTTTATTTCTGCAACGTGAACTGATAAATGTTATGCTTCTCAGACCTGGGCTGGCAGCTATGTATACATCATTCTTTAGTACTGTTAATGAGGAGTTCAAAATAAATAAATTAAATATTGGTTAATAATAATACTTATACTGAAGGAGGATTGTGTTCTTTTATATGCACTCGCATGACCTATAATAATAGAAACTCATGCTGGCATGTGCAGGCATACACTCCATTCCTTAGAGTATTTCTGCAAGCAACAGCATGTCTATCAACTACTAAATGGTGTGTCGGCTCATGTACCGCACCCTGCAATCATGTGTTCAGTTGTAAGGTCAAAATAAATGCAATTAGTGTCTTCATTTGCCTACCTGGGCAAGAGAACTAATGTTGCTCAGCCCACAATGATCAGAACATATGGTATCCCAACTGGTATTATTCAAAGGCAATTAGTAAGGATATGAGTACAACATTATCCACAAGGAAGCAAGGAGACTCTATATGATTGTAGCATGTGCTCATGGCATCATTTATATAAACATTTGGGGGGAAAAAAGGGAGAAGAAATGCAATTGGCAGTTGTAACAGCACTGCAATACACAAATAATACAATTGAAAACAACCCAAATTGCACGTGGTGTTCGAGGTGTGAGTGAAAACCAAGGTAACGACGCAGGTGACAATGTGATCAGCGTGGGCGGCGCAAAGTGACTGGTGCATGAATATACAGTGAGTAATTGGCACAATGTGGTTCCAGGTAACTTCAGGAGTTTGTTTCTATTTCGGTTCGGTGTACTGTTCGTGAACCATTTTGTGTAACGCGCCTATGAAGGTCGACGGTGTTTTGATCCACATTAATCGGGATCATCATCAGGACTGGGTTGGGTCGAAGGCAGTGCCGGATGGGAGGAGACAGGTGTTAGTCGCCGTGGTCCGGAACGTCATAAGAGGTCATTTAGAATCAAGGGGCCAATTAGGATCGGTATCAGCGAGCAATCTGCTGATGTGGGGGCACGGAGTCCGAGAAGTGTGGAAGAAGAGGTCATCCAGGGCTGCGGATCAAACGCGCATCACGAGGGGGCCCAGAGGTACAAAATCCTTGTAGCCGATCCGGCAGTGATTGGGGTGGAGAGACTGGATCTCTGTCAAGCGTGGAGATTGTGTGAAGTTAGAGTAGGGCTGGCTCTCAGCACGCAATGGCATGTACTAAGAGACCTCTCATTCTCTCACTTTGAGAGTAATGGGGAGGAGGTGATAAATACATCCCATTCTGTAAGCAACCCACGTGTGATACTGGGATCTAGCTAGTAAACACAGCTTTATCTATCTCCACCTGCCTGAGTCCTCGACAAGGTTTCCACTGGTGTGACTTTGATATCGGCCCCCTGCCATGCTCTTTTCTCGCTTCTTTTTCCTAGTGCTCATTCTGTGCCCTATCCATCCAGCACAGCCTTACAGCCTTGATGTTGATAGACGCCTCCTTACACATGCCCCTGAAACACTCACAACTTAGCATAGGGGCCTGGCAGGGAGGAGTGGGCAACTTGCACCAGAAAGCAGAGTAACATCTACAGGATCCATGACGATTTGTGCACAAATTGTCTAAATACATTTATTCTAAGAGACTCCTCCTGAACTGTCCTCTTCATCGAATGCTGCATCACTAACTGTAAGGATTATCCACGGTGTTTCACGTTGTACATCTGGGGTTGTCAGCATTTCTTTTTTTTAAACAGAAGTTACATTATCACTATACCTATTGATATTTCATTTGTCTTTCTCGGAAAGATGGAGGGCTGAACTGGCCCTGCCAAAATTCAAACTCCTTATTTGCAGCTCATGGCAAACATCAGAAAAAACGTTTAAGATACTCAGACCTCTTACCATCAGAGCACCGCAGTTTGCAGTGACCTGTGTGCCTTTATACATTTTGGCATGTTCTGTTTTCACCTTCTGGCTGACGTATGTAATGGTTATTTAATGATGTGCATCGCACACAATTGAGCACAGAGCAACAGGTAACAATCTTCACAGGATGTAAATAATTCCAGAGCCAGTGCCTGATGGGTTAACTCTGGAGCAAGAGAACGGAACTTGAAATTGTTTGACATGAGAGTGCAGGTGTTAGAGCATCACAAGATAGCACTTTCACGGTCCCTTGAGGGCTGATCATGCAGTACCGCCTCTGTCCTGAACACACAGCAGTTGTAAATGTATAAATGGGGATAAGCACACTCACCTGCGCACGCGCAGACACACTTCATGACCCTAGCCATGAGAACCATCTGCCTAGCACTGGTGGGACATAAGGCAGACACTTCAAATCTCCGTCAACGTGGAGTTTCAAAGACACATTGACACTCTACTTCCTATGCTAATTCTGACCTCACACCGCAGTGTAACACAGTAAATTCACATTGGTAAAAAAGATTCTTTCCAATACCTATTAGTCCCCCATCAACCAGTGTCGTCTTTTCTTTGGACCTTGTATTTAGCTGTGCAACTCTTTAGCCTGGGTGCTGAAACATCTACTGTTCTTACACCTTAAAAAACATTATTCTAGGATTTCGACAATTTCATTCAGAGGTTTTTCCTGTGCCTAAAAATACATTTCAAGTAATTGACCACATGATAACAAATACATTCAGATTCTAAAAATTGAAGACACAACATAGCAGGACGGCACTGTCTAATACCCCATCGCTTTAACAGTGTTAGCAGCCAAATTTTGCGGTGGACCTGGTAAAATTTGCAAAACAACACAGTATGTATGGTAGTCTGTGATGACGTATCATCGCATGGGCAGAGTCCAAGGGTTGGCTCCCAGGTATTCCTGGTTGGAAAGGCTACTAAGCGGTGGAAAAGATTTAATCTAAATCTAGTTAGCAAAAAGCGATCGAAAATACTAATATCAAGTGTTAAATATGGCTGAATCTTAATAGTGGTCTGAACCATGATTGAATGGTGGATGGAGGCTTTACCTGACTCATTTACTAGCCTTAGTCCTTCTAAGTGGCTCAATAGCTCTTTGATCCTTTCAGGTGTGTTATAAAAGATCTCTAAGCCTATGTCAGTGAAGAAATTTCTGATATAGCGGAGCCATTTAATTTTCACTGAATAGTCTAGGGCCATTGTGTCTGCCACTATTGCCTTTGTGAACATATTTTTTTCAGAGGTCCATATACGTCTCCAGAGAAGCAGAGGTTGGACTTTTGCCAGATCCTCTAGGTGTGGTATCCCTAATTCCATGTGGCATGCATATGTGGAAACTCCTCTGGGTGCTGAGAGGAGAAATCTTAAGAATGTGTTTTCTGCCACCTGCAGAGCACTGACATCTACGTGTCCCCAAACGCCAGCTCCATATAGTGCTATTGCTTGACATTTGGCTTGATAGATTTTTAATAGTTCCACAGGGGGCCTTTTGCCTAGTTTTTGGGAAAAGCTTATCAGGGCAGCTATGGCTCTCTTGAGAAGATGTTTTCTAGTTTCAACCGCTGATTTCCAATTCAGACTTCTGTTTATTGTAATGCCTAGATAGGGATAGTTGTCCGTCACTTCCAGTTTTTGGTTATTGAGGAAAATATCTTTGGTGTTTTTTTTTCCTGTACCTGCTACCATTACGAAGGTCTTCTTGGTGTTTATGTGTAGGTCAAGACTGCCCATGTAGTCTGCATACCTTGACAAGGCCTTCTGTAGCTCACGCGGGGTACGCGCCAGGATGAGGGTGTCGTCTGCATAGAGCAGAGCGGGAATAAGGCGTTGTTGTACTTGTGGGAGATCCTGACCCCCCTTCAACAGCTCCATTTCCAAGCTGTTTGTATACAAAGAAAAAAGAAAGGGGACCAGAACGCATCCTTGCCTTACTCCACGCTCCACACCAAACTATTTGGACAGCTCACCCTTCACGCCAAAGCAGACTCTAGCGGAGGCTTTAGAATATAGTTCCCTCAGGAAATCCAGAAGGGGAGGATCCACTTCCATTTGTCTTAGGACCGACCACAGCTTTGAATGGGACACGCAGTCAAATGCTGCGGACAGGTCCACGTAGACCATGTAGAGCTTATCCTGTTTTGCATGTGTATATTTGCCTAGAATCAGGGATAGGTTTAAGGCCTGTTCAATCGTGCCAAAACCTTCCCTGAAGCCAAATTGTAGTTCTGACAAAATTCCCTCTTCTTCAGCCCACTGCTGGAGTCGCTCAAGGACAACCCTACCAGCTACTTTGCCCAGCGAATCCAGCAGTGACATGGGACGATAGCATGAGACCTCTTGGCGGTCTCCCTTCTTAAATATTGGAACCATGATGGACCTGGTCCAGGACTCCAACAAGCCCCTCTTTGTGGCTGCCATACAGACCCTGGTGAGTATAGGAGCCCAGAGATCATGGTTAAATTTAAAAATATCCACCGGGACCCCATCTGGGCCCGGTGCTTTACCGTGTTTGCTTAGTTTTACGGCCAATAGGACCTCCGTGATGTCGAATTCTAAAGGAATTGGATAAGTGACCGCTGGGTGAACTATCTCTCCCCCTGCTGGAAGTTGAGACTTCTGAAATATTTTTGAAAAATGGGACACCCAGACTTCTTCTTCAATGGCCTCTTCGATCTTTGGGAGATCGTTGTCAGCTAAAAATGGAGATTTGACTACTCTCCAGAAGGCCTCGCTGTTATTTTCTAGGGCACTTTTATGAAGTTCATCCCAGAGGGCCTGTTTCAACTCGGCCTTTCTTTGCTTACGTGCAGAAGTGTACTCTTTTCTAAGTTTTGTAATTAACTGGGGATCTCTAATATCATTATTCAGTGCTATTTTTAGATTAGTATGCGTGACTGTGCAACTATGGTTAAACCAGCCTTTCGTAGTTGTTGTTTCCCGTTTCGGCTGTGCTATCATGAGCCCCTTTATAATGCCCAATATTAAGGAGAAATTGCTTAGCACTTCTTCCTCTGTTGTAGTTAAGTCTAGGCATTTTATTATGTAGGGGTAGGCTGCTTTTATAAGGTCTTCTGTATTTTGTCCGGGGTTTATCTTCCCCCATTTTATGGTGTACCCATTTGTCTGTGCTATATGTAGTCTGTTCTGATGCAATGCTTTTGCTATGGTTAGGGTAAGGGATTGTCTCTGGATTAGAGAGAGTTCTATTCTAAGAGCTGAATGGTCACTTAATGTATTTTGTAGGACCTCAAACTGCTTTGCTCTATTTAATAGGCCTTCTGATAAAAGAATGTAATCGACTGTTGATTGGTGGCCTCTCCCCAGATATGTTGATTGTAGCTGGTTGTTGTCAGGGATTAAATTATTTCTTATTTGAAGGTCTAAATCTACTAGTAACTCAGTCATGGCAGTGCCTGACTTGTTACTATGGGTAAAATGGGTAAGGGGGGGTATCGTGTACATTTACTAACCTGCCACAGTTAATTCCATCTTGTGTGCAGGGGTGTAAATTTAAATCCCCCCCCATAAGAAGTATACAGTACCTTTTCCTCCGTTAGACTGTCTGAGATGGGAGAATTTCTCATAGAGGTTCGATACCACCCTCAGGAATTGCCCTTCTTCTAGGTTATTATAAAAGTTCACAAGTACTGCCGTCTCAGTACTAGAAAGGGAAAGGAAGACCAGCTGGAAATTTATATCAAGTTCTACCTTAGTTACTTTTAAAAACTGGATAGTATTTGCTATATAAATAGTTAGTCCCCCCTCAGGCCTACCCATTGTTCCTGCCAAAGCTGGAGAAAAATACGTCCTATATCCCAGGAGATGAAGTTCCGACACAGCCCATGTCTCCTGGAGGCAGATAATTGCTACTTTGCCCAGGAAATTCAGGGCAGTCCCATCTTCAATCTTATTACGGAGGCCAGCAATGTTCCAAAAAACAACACTTAGAGCTTGGGGGTCGTTGTTGGTCACGTCAACTGTATGAGGTTTTGGTTCAGACTGCACTGGCTGGGGCCAAAAGGGTTCATCAACCGATGATGGTCAATCAACCATCTCAAGACAGCTTTATCTGTTTGTTGTTATTGGGATGCCGCTCCAGCCCTCCCAATTCGATGGTTCTCTATGGTGATCCCTTTGGTGATATCCTCCCCATTCATCCCTCTCTCCGCCCGATGCCGTGGGCCTACTGTATACCAGGATCCTTCCTGATACGGGCCATTACGGTGTCTCAGGGGATAAAAGAAGGACAGGCGCTTAGTTCCTATACCGCTAGTTTGGCCAGAGTAATCCCATGAACAGATATAGTCAGCTACTCTGGGGCCTTCAAAGGTAATAAGAACACAATCTCCCTGTATTGTTTTCTTTCCGTGCCCTACCCAGGGTGCCCTTCGTACCTTAAGGATTTTGGTTGACCCGGTTGGTGGGAATGGACGATTCGTATTAAGCCAATGTTGGGCCTTATTTTTCAGGGACCAGGTAGGCTCTAAGTTATGATCTGTCAGTTCCGGTACACCGGTCATTACTACTACGAATGGACTAGCCTCAGGTGGCATATTTACAGGGAATCTGCCATCGAACTGTCTTCTGTCCCACCCTCTATTAAAATGTGTAGGTGGTGATTTGGGGGCCGTATTATTCTGTCCTGTGATGGTGCTTGGTTTAATGTTTGGAGTTGTGATTGAATTTAATGGTTTCTGTTTTGTATCACTTTTTGCTAGTGTGGATTGAATTGGTTTTACTATGGGCCCTGGAGCTACCGGTTTTTTAGTTGGTTGACCGGTTGGAGGGATTGGTGTCTGTTTGTTTCCCCCAATCTTCTGTGGTCCTAAATTTGGCTTAGCTTTCGCCGTTGTTGACAGATCTGACAGTTGTTTTTCTATTTGTGACAGTCTGGCTTTTATTGGTGTTAGGTCCCTAATTTTTGTTAGAAGTTGGTTCTCATTATTATCAACTAGTTCATTAGATTGTAACAGGACTGTCGAAGATTCTAGACTAATGGGACCCTGCGTGTCATGTGATGCTTGATGTACAATTACTGTGTGACTATGCTGGTTTCCCCTTGTGGGGGTGGCTGATCTTTCCTCCCCTGGCTTTTACGTATGTTTTTGGTTTTATTAGTTTTAGGGGTTTTTAATCCTGGCGCTTTTTTTTTCCTTACCGCTCCCTCCCTTTTCCCTCTCAACTGCCTTACATCTTCTGGGGTGGTTTCTATTACGAGTTCTGGGGTCTTATTAAGGTTTAGGCTTAGTTGTGAGTCAGAGAGCTGCGAAGCCGATAGATCTACCGTATTAGGTAAACTATATCTTTGGCCTTGGGATTCAATTATTTCAGCATTCCTGGTCTGTTCGGGTGATCTTGCGTCAGCTAGGTGACCCATGGAGGATCTCCTCGCTAAGGCTAAATCTTGAGACACTCGACGTTCCATAATCGAGATGCTTTGATCTATTAACGAGTTGGCTCTGATTAAGAAACTATCTAAGGGGCCTATCAGTTGTCCCTCCCCAGCAGCAGTTTTGCTTCTACTTCCTCGAGTTGACATAATAGGGAGGATTCAATTAGACTAAGCAGTGTATGTTCGTAACATGAGTTTAGGGTGACAGTGTAACCAAAGGAGATTAGAGGAGGTAGAGCAGAGATGTATTCAATTTAGAAATCGGAACCCTAACACTCAGTGGTTAGAGGAGGGGCCCGGTCCGGTCTAGACCGGTCACGAACGGGCACAAACGGGCCCGCCCTTGTCCCGGGCTTCTCCCGGGACGCTCCCGCGCGCTCCCGCGCAGCGGTATACTGGTCCTGTTATGAGGGGTAGGTCGAGGGCGGGGGGCGTGGCAAGCAGGGAGAGCGGACCAGGTGTGCCAAATGGTCGATGCAGGGGCTCCTGGGATACGGAGTCCCTGCTGCGCAGCTCGCAGCTCTGCTGCAGTTCTATTCTCGCCCCACACGCTCCGCTCCAACTTCTGACAATCACCCTCCTCACACTGCGAAGCGGGACCCGCGCAGCTGGTCCGGCGAGCAGTTAGCAGTCCCAAGGGAGGTAACAACAGTCAGGAATCCAACGGGCAGCTCCTCCTTGACAGGGAAAAAACAAGGTTTCAATGGTGAGAAATGATATAGTCCAAAGCGCTGTTTTTAATATAAAATCAGGGCCTTCGGTGGTCATTTCACAGAAAATACAAGATTTGAAAAAAAAATTATTGTCTACGGCTGCTCATGGAAGACAATTTCTATGGACTGGAATCTAGAGAATGCTAAAGTGATTCTGGTATTTTACTGACCTCTGCTGGTCGTTTTCTATCAAGAAATTTAAATAGAGGCAGTTGCCAGAAAAATTAAAAAAAGAAAGTCCCTCGGCAGAAAGCAATTGTGGTATTTTATTCACCTCTGCTGGTCATTTTCTATCAAGACAGTTAAACAGACGCAGTTGAACAGAAAAGAAAGTCCCTAAACAGAAGCAGTCAAGTCCTAGGGCTGATCTTCGGAGTCCAGAAAGTACATACAAGTACATACTAAAGTATATACTAAAGTATATAAAATAAAGTATATACAAGAGCTCTCGAATGCTCGACCTAAAAAAACATGGTAATAAAAAACGTTCAGTCTTTTTTTGTATTTGAACTCCAATAACAACTTGGACGGTTCTTGTGGGGAGATAGGGAAGTCACTGCTAATATCTGTCCTGTTAGGCCTAGATGGTACCTGTACATCCGATTGTCATTACATATCACGGAAAACACACATGGAAATGTTCACACAATAACACAGCAATGCACACACCCACCAATAAAGAAAAACATATATTTTCACTTACCTTATTTTTTTCATTTCTTCAGCCAGAAAGGCCTACACTCCATCTCCACGTGGACGTAAATGTAGACACCCAACCCTGCATCCAACAAATAGAAACCATTATAGAACAGCAAAGGTGGGACCGAGATAAGAAATACCACCCCAAGTCCTCTCCCAGATTCTAATAGGGCTGGAATTTCTGCCCTATCAGAAGTTGGGACAGGGATGAGAATCCCGCCCCTGCTGTTATGTTTGTGTTCCAATTGGTTGCCGGGATGCACTGATTTGTGCCCTGACACCCCTCATTTTAACAGGTGTACTGTGCAGATTAATACATGCACAGTACAGCTGTTAAATTCAGTAGATTGTGCCTGCGTGAGTGGACGTCGCTGAATTATGCAGTCACACATGCGCAATCCAAGCAGGCATCTCCAGATTGCAATAAACATAAGCAATCTGAAGATGAATGCTTCGGCCCCACCCACTCCCTCCTCCTCCTGTAATGAGCAAGAGAGGCTGCTACTCACACTGGCAGAATGCATAAAAACACAAACATGTTTAAATGGACGTGTTTTCATGTACAGTGCCAGTGAGGCGCAGTTGTCTTCACTCCGAGTATCTGGAGTGTGTAGGACCTCGCAGGTGGCAGGGCTCCACCTATTTGCTCGTGAGGACGAGCCGCCCCAGCTTACTTTAAGATTAACTGTAGTTTTTCACCAAAGTTGGTGCAGATAGTGCTGTATATCCAATGGGTCCGCTGTTGCTATTTTCGAGGGTAGAAGCACTACAGCTTTTTTCAACAGACATGGAACCAGACCCTGGCCCTCCAAGACCAATTGAAACAAATGGGGGGGGGAACAGGTATTCAGCCAACATCCTCCATGCACTAGGTGGTAATGGACCTAACGGAGATCCCCCGGGAGATGGACATGACTGTTGCTCTAAGACAGCTCACAATCATCATCCCAAGGGATCCTAGATTGTTCAGGCACATGTCGGAAATCCCACACTGTAAGCAGTCAGCATCCTGTGGCGGACTAAATACGACCAAAGGTAGCTTTACATAAGAAATCATTGCATGAACCTTGTCAAAAAATCTGCCAATTTTTACACAGAAACTTTAGGCGGTATAATATCTTGTTCATACCAATCTGGATCTGAAAATGCATGGATGATGTACATGTAAGTCACCCCACAGGTAGGCCATTGGTAGGCCTTAGGGAAGGGTGGTATGTGCATAGAAAGTAAGTATGTAGTTTGAGATGGAGTACAGCTGTTATGTTTAATACATATGGAATAGAATATAATACAGATAAAATGAATTAGGTAGGGATTTAGGGCCATATGTATGACACTTTGGTTTTGCGATTCTCAAATAGCGATTTTTAGAGAATCGCTATTTGAGAATCGCAAAACGCTATGTATGTAGGATTTGCAAATAATTTTGCGAATCCTACATATTCCTTAATTGCGATTAGCAAATTGCAATTCGCAATTAAGGAATACCTCCCCATTTATTCATATGGGCCTTGAGGCCTAGAGGCCCATATGAATGAATAGGAAGACTTTCTCAATTTGCGATTCTCAATTAGAGAATCGCAAATTGAGAATGTAATTTCAAGGACACCCTGTTGCACCCCTGAAATGTACATGTGTGCCCCTCTGGCACACATAAATGCCCTAAGGGCATGTATGTGCGCCACATGGCACTTTGAAAAATGCAAAAAAGTGCATTTTTCAAAGAAATCGCAAATTACCACCAACTTGAAGTTGGTGGTAATTTGCGATTCCTTAAGGCAAATTTGCACTTTTTCTGTTCTACTTACATTGCATTTAAGGAATTTCAATTTGGGATTCCTTAAAAGCAATTGCAAAATAAGGAACCCCAAATTTTGCGATTCCTTATTTTGCAAGGCAGTTTTTCTTTCATACATACCACTGAGCCAAATCGCGATCGCCAATGCCGAAATTCTACGAATGTCGGCGTTTGCAATCGAAAATGGAATGATACATATGGCCCCAGGTTGCTTGAGGTATGTAAAATGTATTTTGCATTTTGTTTTCAGCTATCTGTTTGTCTTAAAAGAGAAGAATTTACGATTGCAAGAAAGGAACAGAGGAGGAATAAGCAAAAGACACAGTACTACCGGCAAAACACTGAGAACAAAAAAAGGAGATGATGGACAGAACATAGTGGGGGAAAAACAGCTGCTGGTAAGAGAACTGAGGCGTTTCTTAAAACAATGTGTTAAAAATGTGGGAAATTATCTCAATAAAAAGAGAGCTTAACCAACAACTCGGAAATCAAAAGGCGTAAGTCATGTTCAAAGTGAAAAATGTTCTAAAAAAATCAGGTCATCTGACTCTAAGGTTGAGTGACATATGAAGATTAATGTTTAAAAGCAGGGTAATAAAGATTTTGATAAGAAATATAAAGCAGTATAAGAGAAGAACAGCAGCATTGAAGAAATATAACACATAGAAATTTTAGTAGATAAAGCGTTTTCCTTAAAGAGTACATTTTTTATCCTGATAGAAAATAGAATGAAAACACTGGCTAAAACAGCGGCGCTGCATCGGTCCTCTTCATTCGCAATCCCTCGATGCGTCGATTCTTGCAGCCATGATAGGCGTTGTGTTGATTTTCAGAGCGGCACAGCGATGCGTGGAAATTCTTCTTGCACCGCGAAGATGCGTCGGGAAAACAGCCACAAGAAGAGCGCTGTATCGATTTCTGCAGTTCTTCTTTCTTCCAGCTCCCGAACAGCAACAGCAATCTCCAGAGGCCCCAAACCGGCAGAGGCACCCTCTGGCAGATCAGAACTCACTTCGGCATAGTTCAGGGAAGCTGGGGGGTGAAGTCTTTGTGTCCCTGAGACTTCAGAACAGAAGGGGAGGCCTGCACACACAGGCCCTTGGAGATCTCCTTCAAGCAGGGGACACAGCACACAGCAAAGTCCTTATCCTTTCCTGGTCAGAAACAGCAATTGCAGGCCAACCCCACCCAGCACACAACAAAGGGGCAGAACTTCTCCTTCAGTATCTCCAGCTGTTGTCCTTGGAAAGGATTTCTCTTTAATACCAGGGACGATCTAAAGTTTGGGGTTTTGGGTCTGAAACTTATACCACAAAATGTCTTTGTTCTCTTTGTGCATGGGGCTCTGAGCTCAGTTCAAACCAGTTCTACCTTCACTGGGGCAGCATGACCACGGGAGGTGGAGACAGCATCGTGCAAGGGAGACAGGCTCCATTCAAGTGCAAGATCAATCTCTTCCCACCACTCTATATGCTGCCAGGGTCTATTCAGTTCAGGGCTGACTCATCCTGGAAGGGCCAGGCACACCTCAAACCGCTCCCCAGAGGCTGTCTACAGGGAATGCACATCCTCTGTCTCTGTCAAACTGAAAATGTAAAGTCAGAGGAAAATCCCTGGAGAGATTAATGTATAGGGATACCTTAATCCAAATCAACAGTATAGATACCTGAATTTAATATTAGACAATCTGGTCACGGACTAGTTTGTGATGTTCACAGTTTTTTTATTAAAAAATGCATCATAGTTAAAATTTCAGTAGAAATACAATTGTACTGAAAACATACAATAAAATAACATTCTAAATGACAAAATTTCAAAAATTAAACAACAATTTAAAAACAATTGAATCTGTTCAGATTCAACTGGGCAACGCAATACATAAAAAAATACGCAATTTCTAAATCATCAACATACTTTCGTTATGGAAGAAAAGGATAGACAAAAGACAGAAGAAAACCCCTCTATAGGAAAAAATATCAAATAATGTCACAGATAAAAAATGATTCAACAGCCTATCCAATAATCTACTAAGGACCCCGGTATTGCAATGTGCAGAATATCCAGAGTTCTAGAGGCTTGAATTCATGAAGAAATAAAAAAGGCGTCGACGCGTTTCGGTGTATCAGCCCATGAATATAGCTACACCTTCATCAGTACGGTATTGATAGGGGTCATCTGATTCAATTAGTAGAAATCAATGCTTTGTTTTAAACACTTGACAACAGACTTCATTAGTTGTTTACGAAACAACGAGAGAGGATGTACCCGTGGAAAGTGCCGTATCGAGATTGACAAGATACATGCGAATGTCCACAGATCGTTATCAAGCGACTGGCGACGAGGCTGAAACATAAGGCGAGCCACGGGGAAAGTGACCCCTCCTTAAATAAAAGGGGGTACCGCACGAAATAAAGGGAGGAAACAACCCATAACGAAGGAATTCATATCTAAAGAAAATACAGACAGGGGGAAGGAAAAAAAAGAACATAAACCTGTGCCACCTAACAAAACGATTGGAACTGTCCAAAAATAAAACCGTCCATATCCTATTCTTGGAGTTGTGTGAAAACTAACCAACACCAAGTCTGTTGTCAAGTCTATCCTTTTCTTCCATAACGAAAGTATGTTGATGATTTAGAAATTGCGTATTTTTTTATGTATTGCGTTGCCCAGTTGAATCTGAACAGATTCAATTGTTTTTTAATTGTTGTTTAATTTTTGAAATTTTGTCATTTAGAATGTTATTTTATTGTATGTTTTCAGTACAATTGTATTTCTACTGAAATTTTAACTATGATGCATTTTTTAAATAAAAAAACTGTGAACATCACAAACTAGTCCGTGACCAGATTGTCTAATATTAAATTCAGGTATCTATACTGTTGATTTGGATTAAGGTATCCCTATACATTAATCTCTCCAGGGATTTTCCTCTGACTTTACATTGTCTTTAAGTACCCTGTTCCCTGGAACGTGTGGGGTCTTCTCTCAATTTATTAACATCTGTCAAACTGAAACCAGACTGTCAACCTACAAACAGTCAGAGGCACACAGGATGGTTGAACAAGAAAATAGCCACTTTCTAAAAGTGGTATTTTCAAACACACAATTTAAAAAACATCTTTCCTAAAAGATGTGTTTTTGTATTCTGTCTTCAGAGATATCAAGCTCAATTTTTTTATCTTATCCCTATTGGAAAATATGCTTGTAAAATGTTACAAAGTATTCCCCGTTCTGTCCTATGGGGCATGATAGCCTTTCAATAATAAAAAATGAAATTGGCAGTATTTCACTATCAGGACATGTTGCTCACACCAGTACATCTCCTACCTTTCACATACACTGCACCCATCCTGGGGGGTATTTTGGGCCTTCCACAGGGGTATCCTATATGTAAGAAAAAGGGAAGGTAGGTGTACTTGCCAAGTCAGCATGACAGTTGACAAACTGAGCACAGGCACTGCAGGTACAGACCTGAGACATCTTTTCAAGCCTACTCATGTGGGTGGCACAATCAGTGCTGCAGGCCCACTAGTAGCATTTGATTTACAAGCCCTGGCACACTAATTGTACTTTACTAGGAACCTTCTAGTAAATCAAATATGCCAATCAGGGAGAACCAATCACAATAACAATTTACACAGGGAGCACTTGCACTTTGACATTGATCAGCAGTGGCCAAAGTATCTAAGCCAGCAAAAATGAAATCCAGCACAGTATCAAAAACGCAGGAGGTAGAGGCCAAAAGTCAGGGGAAACCACACCAAGGATGCCACGTCTAACATGTGTCCCCTTCAGCTGAAATGTGGGGAGAACTACTCACCCTCTTGGAAGTTCTCATCACTAAGGGGGAAGAATCTGGACAGACCTAAAATCATTGGCGTGTTTTGTACCAGGGCGGTGTTCCACAGTAAAGTCCATTCCCTGTAGGGAGATGGACCACCTCAACAGTTTTGAGTTCTCACTCTTAGCCTGCATCAACCATCTGAGGGGCCTTTGGTCCATCTGAACCCGGAAGTGAGTCCCAAACAAGTAGGGTCTTAGCTCCTTCAGCGCCCAAACTACTTTCAATCGCACTCCACCTCTGTTCCTGGGAAGTAGCCTGCTAGTGATGAAAGCTACAGGTTGGTCCAAGACCTCGTTGTTCAATTGTGAGAGTACTACTCCCACACCATGCTCTGAGGCATCTGTCTGCACAACAAATTCTTTGCAAAAGTCAGATGCCTTAAGCATGGGCGACATGCACATGGCAGATTTCAGGCCATCAAAAGCGGTCTGGCAGGTATCAGTCCAGATCACCTTCCTGGGCTGCTGTCTTGAAGTCAGCTCTGTCAATGGGGCAACAATTGTGCCATACCCATTGACAACCTGAATGTAGTACCCAGTGAGACCAAAAAAGGCTCTCATCTCTGTTTGAGTCTTGGGGGCTCCTGAGCCAGAATGGTGTCAATCTTTGTTTGAAGGGGCACCACTTGGCCGCTCCCTACCTGGTGTCCTATGTACACCACAGACCCATGTCCTATCTGGCACTTACTAGCCTTGATAGTGAGGCCTGCCCTTTGCAGAGCCTTCAACACTTCACAGAGGTGTTGCAAGTGTTCCTCCCAGCTGGAGCTGAACACATTCCTCCAACCCAGACAGTACCTGGTTTACCAGTCTCTGGAATGTGGCAGGGGTGTAATTCAACCCAAAGGGCATGACTCGGAACTGGTAGTGCCCCTTTGGCGTTGAAAACCAGACCTCTCTTTTGCCCTATCGGTTAAGGCAAACTGACAGTACCTAGATGTTAAATCAAATGTACTGACCCAACAATGAGCTTGTCAGCTCTGGGGATGGGGTACGCATCAGTCTTGGTGACTGCATTGAGTCCACAGCAGTCCTCACATAACCGGAGTTCTGGATTGTCACTGGGTGCAGCAGCTTTTGGCACTAAGATCACTGGGCTAGCCCAGGGGCTGCTTGAGTCCTCTATTACCCGTAATGACAACATCTTGGAAGCTTCTTCATTGATGCTAGCCTGACTTTGTCAACTACCTTGTAAAAATGTTGCTTCACAGGTAGACTGTCCCCAGTGCCCACATCTTGGTCACACCAAGTGGTGATTACTTGAGTCATGGAGAACAGGGAGGCAAACTGTCCCAGCACCTGGCAACAGTCCCTCTCCAGCTCTGGGGTCAGGGTAGGAGAGAGGTTTACCCCATTGTAGGAAGCTGGCTCTGTATATACCATACCGAAGGGAGGTATGTTATGCACAGAGTAGGCAGAGGTAAAGTTAGATAGCACCTCACTCTCTATTTGTGGTAGTGTGGTTGAGCAGTAAGGCAGCATCAGAGGACAGTGTTAAGCATTCGTTGTACATACTCAGTCAGCAAATGAATTCACACACTCAAAGACTGAATTTCAGACTAGTTGTTTTTGTATAAAAAAATATTCTTTTAGTTATTTTATTTTCTAGAACCAAGCAAGCCTGGCACATGTAAGCAATAAATAGTTTACAGTAGAACTGCAATTGAAATACAGTTTTAATGATAATTGTATATGCACTTTGGTTTGATTTACAGTATGGATGCAGAGAAATGCAATACTTAGTACACAGTACATAGATTTGAATAGGCTTTTTTGTAAAATACCAGGTAAATAACATTTACGATTACTAGGCTTGCACAGAGTAGTATAACTAGATACTACTTTGAGTAATTTCCTAAAAACAGGTAAGTAAAATCGTTTTTGTTAGATTATGGAATTTTAAAGAATTTCTTTAGTTTCTCAAACTCCACACTTAGAAACTTTTCACAGAAAAACTGTCAATGTTATCATATGGGGAAAATAGTGTTATCAGTTTTGAGGGAAGTATTTGGGAAGTGGTAGTTGAGGTTCTGGTGGTAGACTCAGGGGTCTCCCAGGGTCAAGGATGCACTCTAGTTACACCCTCAGTGGCACTAGGGCAGCCAGGTGCAGAGAGCTGAGGTCCCTATGTTATCCAATGAAGGATAGGGGGCCTCTGGTTGGTGGCTGCTGGCAAGCAGGCCACTTTGTTGTGGGAGCAAAGCTCCTGGACTTTAGCTCAGGGCAAATAGGGAAACAAAGTAGCACCAAAGGTGCACCCTCAGCGGCACTAGGGCAGCTGGGTGCAGGGTGCTGTTTCAACGTCGGGTGCCCTGTTGTTTTCAAAAGGGAAACTCAGGTTTGCAAAGGCACTGCAGGCTTGGGTACGAAGGTCTTCTGGGTGCGACCAACACTTCGAGAGGTAGGTTGGGAAGTTAGGGGTTTGTTAGGCACTGTCGGTTTGGCCACCCAAGGCCGTGGGGCATGGGGTGTCGGGTGCAGTGGTTCCTTTGGTGATCGGATCTTCTTATCAGCTCCTTGTCGCAGTTGGGGGCACCTTCTGGATTTAGGCTGCTCGCATCGGCTAGAGCCTTGAGGCAGATCAGGGGTCACTGGGTCTCAGGTCAGGCTCACTGGGGTGACCTCCTTGTGGTGTTTGCCCGCTCGAGCTTGCGCCGTGGATCGCGGGTGCAAGGTGGGGTGGATTTGCGGTGTCTGGCTGGAGCAAGAGGTTGCAGATCAACAAATCTGGTGTTCCCGGGAGACAAATGCCTTTTTTTTAAGGTAGGCAGGCCCACCGGGGTTTGTGAGGTTGCTGGTTGCAGGACACACCGGGATTTCGCAGAAGCAGGTTCGAGGAGGAGACAGGCCCTTAGGGCTGGGGCCAAGTCAGTGGGCGTCTTCCTCCTGTTAGCTGCTGCACGGCAGTTCGGTCCTTATTCTTCTTCTTCTTGTAGTTTCTTCGTGTCTAAGGAAGCAAGGTTCAGTGTTGCCCCTAAATACTAGCGTTAGGGGTGTTACAGGTAGGTTAAAGTAAGGGACCAATGGGTCCCTTCCCTTAGATGGGTACACCCCCTATTATGCCACCCTCCAGTGTGAGGGGGGCATGAGCCTGTCCCTGTTTGGCTGAGTCCCCCCAATCTGCAAGATGGCGGGAACTGGGAGTTGTGCTTCACCTTGTCTCCCTCACCTGAGGGGTGGAGTTGGAAGAGGTGGGCAAACCTCTCTTCCTCACTTGTTTTTCCCACCGGTTCTCCCGCCCAATGTGTCGGTCAGAACCAGTGGGGACCAGCTGCTGAAAGCAGAAAGTGGCCTGGGGAAGCTCACAAAGGGGGCAAGCCTTTGAAGCTTCCTCTTCGTGAACCCTGCCCATCCTGGGGGAAGAGTCTTGGCACCACGTCCCAGGATGTGTATTGTTTCAGGCCCCAGAGAGCAGCAGGCTCAGGGGTCTAGAAACATGTCTGGTGGTGGCAGGTGGAAGCAGCCCCTCAGCCTGGACACTAGTGATGGGTTAGTTTTCGGGGGGTATCTCTGAGATGCCCTCTGTGTGCATTTTTCATTAAATCCCACACTGGCATCAATGTGGGTTTAATGTGCTGAAAAGTTTGATACCAAACTTCTCAGTTTTCAGTGTAGCCGTTATGGTGCTGTGGAGTTTGTAATGACAAACTCCCAGCACTATATACTCTTAAAGGCAGCGCTGCACTTGGAGTGTCTAAGAATTGACTTAGACACTGTAGGGGTACAGGGCTCAAGCACCTGTACCCTCACCATTGGTGTAGGGCACCCAGCTGGAGGGGTGACTGATCTATGTCAGGGCAGTGGGTTGTAGGCATGGCACACAGAGATGTGTGCCATATTGACTCTTTACTTTGCTCTGCACCAAAACACGCAGCCTGCTAAGGCAGTGTGTGAGTGTAAAGGTACAGGACCTCTAAGGGTGGAACAACAAGTGTTGTAGCCCTTAGAGGCCTTCTCTGGTCACAGTGTCCTGGTTACCTGTGGTACCATTTACCAGGGGCTGACCTGTGGCCAGAGATGGCAATTGGGTTTAGGCTTCAATGCAGTTTTTGGAAAAGAACATAGGCCCTGGCTACCTGATTAGCAGGAGCCCAGGGCACACTCAGCCAAAGCACATCAGCAATTCAGCAAAAAGTGGGGACAACCATGCAGAAAGAGGGCATTTTCTCACACCCATCCAATGACCCATCATGTTCCTTTGCTAACAGGAGGTCAAGTCAAGTCAAGTCAAGAAATTTATATAGCGCACTACATACCCAGAGGGTCTCAAGCCGCTTGAGGAGGGGGGGGGGGGGTTTACTTATCGAATATCCAGGTTTTAAGCTGTTTTCTGAAGGCTAGGTGGTTTTGGGTAAGGCGGAGGTGAATGGGGAGGGAATTCCAGGTTTTGGCCGCTAAGTAGGAGAAGGATCTTCCCCCCATGGTGGCTTTGTGGATGCGCGGAACAGCGGCGAGGGCTTGATCGGACGAGCGCAGATGGCGGGTGGGAGTGTAGAAGGAGAGGCGCGTATTGAGGCAGTGAGGTCCCAGTTCGTAGAGGGCTTTGTGTGCGTGGGTGAGGAGACGGAACGTAATCCTTTTGTTGACGGGGAGCCAGTGAAGGTCTTTCAAGTGGCCGGAGATGTGGTCTGTGCGGGGGATGTCTAGTATGAGTCTGGCTGAGGCATTTTGGATGCGTTGGAGTTTTTTCAGCAGTGTTGCGGTGGTGCCGGCGTAAAGGGTGTTTCCGTAGTCCAGACGGCTTGTAACCAGTGCGTGGGTGACCGTTTTTCTTGTTTCGGTGGGGATCCAGCGAAATGTTTTTTTGAGCATGCGTAAGATGTTGAAGCAAGATGATGAGACGGCGTTGACTAGTCTGGTCATTGAAAGAGTGGAGTCCAGGATGATGCCCAGGTTTTGTGCGTGGTCCGTCGGTATGGGAGCTTTTCCTAGGGCCGTTGGCCACCAAGAGTCGTCCCAGGCGGAAGGGGATGCACCTAGGATGAGGACTTCCGTTTTGTCCGAGTTCAGTTTCAGACGGCTGTGCTTCATCCACTCGGCTACTTCTTTCATTCCTTCGTGGAGGTTGTTTTTGGCGGTGGTTGGGTCTTTGGTGAGTGAGAGGATCAGCTGAGTGTCATCGGCGTAGGAGATGATGTTGAGGTTGTGCTGACGTGCGATGGTTGCGAGGGGGCTCATGTAGACAATGAAGAGTGTAGGGCTGAGAGAAGATCCTTGCGGAACGCCGCAAATGACTTCGGTGGCCTCTGACTTAAAAGGGGGGAGGCGGACTCTCTGAGTTCTTCCTGCCAGGAACGAGATGATCCAGTCCAATGCTTTTCCTTGAATTCCGATGTTGCTGAGGCGTTGTATTAGGGTATTGTGGCAGACTGTGTCGAAGGCTGCGGAGAGGTCGAGGAGGATGAGGGCGACTGTGTGTCCGTTGTCCAGTAGTGTTCGAATGTTGTCTGTTGCTGCGATGAGGGCGGTCTCGGTGCTGTGTTTGGCTCGGAAGCCGGACTGTGAGGAGTCGAGTGATTTGTTGGTTTCGAGGAAGGCAGCGAGCTGATTGTTGACGGCTTTCTCAATGATTTTGGCGGGGAATGGGAGGAGCGAGATGGGGCGGTAATTTTTGAGTTCGGTGGGGTCGGCTGTGGGTTTCTTCAGAAGGGCGCTGAGTTTGGCGTGTTTCCATTTTTCTGGGAATTCTGCCTGAGTTGAGGGAGCAGTTGATGACGTCTCGGAGATGGGGTGCGATAATGGAGTTTGCTTTGTTGAAGATGTGATGGGGGCAAGGGTCTGTGGAGGATCCAGAGTGGATGGAGTTCATTAGGCGAATGGTGTCTTCTGTGGTGATTGAGTTCCAGTTGAGAAGGTTATTCGGAGGGGGTGCTGGTTCGGGGGAGAGAGGGGAAGGCTGGTTTACGGGTTGGTTGTCAAAGCTGTTATGAATGTCGGCGATTTTGTCATGGAAGAAAGAGGCGAGGGAGTCGCAGAGGGCTTGAGAGGGGGTGATGTCGTTGGAGCTGGCGGTGGGGTTGGTGAATTCTTTGATGATGTTGAAAAGTTCCTTGCTGTTGTGGGCGTTGTAGTCTAGTCGGTCTTTGAGTGCTACTTTCTTGGCTGTCCGGATTAGTTGGTGGTGTTTGCGGGTGGCGTTTTTGAAGGCGGCTTGGGTGATAGTGTTTGGGTCTTTTTTCCAAGTTTTTTCAAGGGAGCGGCAGAGTTTTTTGGATTTCTTAAGGTCATCATTGAACCATGGGGCGTTCTTGCTTCCTTGCTTGACTTGATGTTTTTTCAGGGGTGCTAGTTTGTCGGCAGTTTGGGTTAGCCAATGTGTGAAGTTGGTGGCGGCTTGGTAAGGGTTCGTCGAATAGGCAGGGGGTTTTTGAAGAAGTGATGTGGAGATCTGGTTGATTGAGATTTTGTTCCAATTTCTTCGCAGAGTCGGTTGAGGGTGGTTGAGAATCGTGGTCTTGTTGTAAATGAAGTGGATGCAACTGTGGTCCATCCAGTGGAGGGTTGTGGAGTGAGTGAAGGAGATATGCTTGCTAGAGGTGAAGATAGGGTCGAGTGTGTGTCCTGCGTAGTGGGTGGGGGTGTTAACAAGTTGTTTGAGTCCGAGATTGGCGAGATTGTCCAAGAGGGTGGTAGTGTTCCTGTCGTTGCTTTTTTCCAGGTGGAAATTGAGGTCTCCCAGTAGAATGTATTCTTCTGAGGAGAGGGCGTGTGGGCTGATGAAGTCAGTGATGTCTTCGCTGAATTGTGTGCGGGGTCCTGGGGGTCTGTAGAGGAGGGTGCCTCTGAGTGTTGTCTTGGGGTCGGTGTGGATCTGAAAGTGGAGGTGTTCGGCAGTAGCGAGGTTGTCTTCTGAGTTGGTTGAGACGCGGATGGTGTTCTTATGGACGATGGCGATGCCTCCTCCTGTTTGCTTGGTGCGGTCCTTACGGATGATCTTGTAGCCGTCCGGGATGGCTATGGCGATGTCTGGGGCTGATGAGGCATTCATCCAGGTTTCTGTTAGGAAGGTGACGTCCGGGGAGAAGGTGTCGAGTAGGTTCCAAAGGTCGATGGCGTGTTTGTGAACCGAGCGTGTGTTGAGAAGGATGCCTTTAAGGTGGTTGGTGTCGGAACCCTGTTTGGAGATTGTGGATTTGGTGTGGGTCTCGAAGGAGACGTACTTGCAGGAGTGGCAGGTGAAGGGTCCATGGGTGTGACCTGGTGCTGCTTGGGCGCAGTTAGGGAGTCGGCCGGGGTTGAGTGCTAAGAGGGTGGAGGCGTTGTAAGTAATGCGGGAGGGGTGGGTGATACGGGGACCAGGGGGTCTGGCGCTGGGCGCGTGCCAGGCGCGGACGGGCGTAGACGGGCTTACCTTTGGTGCACCTTCGGCGCGGCCGTAGCGCGTGGACGCTGCGCGTTGGGACATCAGTCTAATATGGACAGTGGAGGGGGCGGAGCGGGGGATGGGCAGCTGGGAGGCAGGAGGTGGGTTGTAGGTCAACAAACAAAATGGTGGGGGGATCGAAATTCAGCCTGGGCGAGGTTGGGGCGCAGGGAGGAGAGGCGCTGAGGGCAGTACGCTAAATATGAAAAGCGTGTAGTGCAGCCAATCCACAATGCAAGCTGAGCGCTAGCTCACAATGATTGATACAATGACGAGGTGTCCGTTTCCACAATCCCAATTAAATACACAATACAATTTTCTAACACACAGAGTGCAGGTATGCAAAGTGGCAGCAGTGGCAGGCAGAAAAATGGCAGGCGGGCGTATAGCGCTACGATACCAATAGCAGGCTCTGCGAAGCGCTGTGGCAGTCGGGCAGGGTGCAAGGGGAGCGACCGCTTCCTGCGTGGAAGGAAGAGGCTCACTCTTCTCCTCCATCATCTGTCACAAGGAGCATAGTCACTTCAGACCTCTTAAAGTGTGGCTTGAGGCGGTTCACATGCAGTACTATCAAAGGGTTTCTAGGAATCTGCAAGTCAGCCAAGTAGGTCACCTCGCTCTTGTGTTCCACCACCTCATATGGGCCAGTCCATTTATCTTGGACCGCTCAAGGCTCTACTGGTGCCATCACACAGACTTTTTGGCCAGGCTGAAATTCAACCAGAGTGGCATTCGGGTCATACCATCTTTTCATTTCTTCCTGGCTAGCTTCCAGGTTCGCCTGAGCGAATTTCCTGAAGCATTGAGTCTGGTTTCTGAAGGCCAACACATAGCTGAACACATCTTGGAGGGTCTTACCAGGAGTTTTCTCCCAGCCCTCCATCACCAGATTCAATCAATCAATCAATCAATGCGCTACTCACCCACGAGGGTCTCAAGGCGCTTGGAAGAGGGGGGGTGTTGCTACTGATCGAACAGCCAGGTCTTGAGAAGTCTTCTGAAGTTCAGTAGGTCCTGGGTCTGCGGCAGGTGGGTGGGGAGGGTGTTCCATGTCTTGGCGGCAAGGTGGAAAAATGATCTGCCGCTGGTGGTCATTTGGTGGATGCGTGGAATGGTGATGAGGGCGAGGTCAGCGGAGCGAAGCTGGCGGTTTGGGGTGTAGAAGGTGAGTTGTTTGTTGAGGTATGCTGGTCCGGTATTGTGGAGTGCTTTGTAAGCGTGGATGAGGAGCTTGAAGGTGATCCTCTTGTTGACAGGGAGCCAGTGCAGGTCTCACAGGTGGGCAGTGATGTGGCTGTGGCGGGGGATGTCGAGGATGAGGCGTGGGGAGGCATTCTGTATGCGTTGAAGTATTTTCTGGAGTTTGGCTGTCGTTCCCGCATAGAAGGCGTTGCCGTAGTCCAGCCTGCTGCTTACGAGGGCCTGGGTGACTGTCCTTCTGGTTCCGGGGGGGATCAATCTGCAGATCTTGCAAAGCATGCGGAGGGTGTTGAAGCAGGAGGAGACCGCATTGACTTGCTGGGTCATAAAGAGAGAGTATGAACCCCAGGTTGTGTGCATGGTTGGTGGGTGTCGGTGAAGCTACCGGCATTGTCGGCCACCAAGAGACGTCCCAGGCGGGGGGGGGGGTGGAGCGCCGAGGATGAGGACCTCCATCTTGTCAGAGTTCAGTTTCAGGCGACTGGTCTTCATCCATTCTGCGACAGCCTTCATTCCTTTGTGGAGGTTAGTTTTGGGGGTGGCCGGGTCCTTGGTGAGGGAGAGGATAATCTGGGTGTCGTTGATGTATGAGATGATGTTGAGGTCGTGCGATCAGATGATGTTGGGGAGCGGTGCCAAGTAGATGTTGAAAGGGTTCGCATTTTATGTGTACTTTTATGGATGTTTTACATTCCGAATAAAGATCATTTGACATTGACATTGTTGAAAGGGGTCGGGCTGCGGGATGATCCTTGGGGTACGCCACAGGTGATTTCGGTGGCTTCGGATCTGAATGGGGAAGATGGACTCTCTGGGTTCTGGTGAGGAAGGAGATGATCCATTCCATGGTTTTGTCACTGATCCCTGTGTTATGGAGCCATGTGTGTAGGGTGTGGTGGCAGACGGTGTCGAAGGCGGCTAAGAGGTCCAGGAGGATGAGGGCCGCGGTTTTTCCGTTGTCCAACATGGCCCTAATGTCGGCAGCGATGAGGGCGGTTTTGGTGCTGTGGTTGCTGTGGAAACCAGATTGGGACGAGTTCAGGATGTTGTTCTCCTCTAGGAAGTGGGTCAGTTGTCTGTTGACAGTCTTTTCGATGACTTTCGCCGGGAACGCTAGCACATGGGCGGGAAGTTCTTGTGTTCCGTTGGGTCAACCTTGGGTTTCTTGAGTAGGGCGTTGATCTCTGCGTGTTTCCAGCTCTCTGGGAAGGTGGCGGTCTTGAAGGAGCTGTTGATGATCTTCTGGGATGTGATGATGGAGCTTGCTTTGTTGAATATGCGGGGGGCAGCGGTTGGATGGTGACCCGGAGTGGACGGTGTTCATTATTTTGATGGTGGGACGGGTGAAATCTGGTTCTCCAGCTGATCCCTGCCCCCTAAAATCTTCAAAATGGCTTGGCCGGGCATTGAGGACAAAGTCCTCTCTCTCCTGAATCGCTCCTTGGAAACAGGGCTGGTCCCCTCCAGATTTAAGGAAGCTCGGGTGATTCCACTTTTGCTGAGCCCAAAAACTTTAAGAACTTTAGGCCAATCTCTCAGCTACCGTTTCTGGCAAAAATGATCGAACAGCATGTATTACAATCTTTTACTCGCCATCTGGAGTCCAATCAGCTTCTTGAGCCTAACCAGGCAGGGCTCAGAGAATTGTTCATGCTCTCCGTACTGGACGATCTGAGAGTTAGGGCAGACAAAAAAGTGCCGTGTGCTCTGGTGCTCCTGGACCTATCTGCGGCGTTTGACACTGTGGATCATCGCCAACTACTAACGCGGATTAGTGATCTAGGGATCCAGGGCACGGCTCTGGCCTGGTTGTCCTCATTTCTCAGGGATCGGTCCCAGAGAGTACAATTAGGAGATCTGGTGTCCCAGCCAGCCACGCTGGGTTGTTGAGTACCCCAGGGTTCAGCTTTATCTCCCCTGCTCTTCAATGCCTACCTGCAGCCTCTAATCGCCGCGTGATGTAGGGTTTATAATTATGCCGACGACACTCAAATCCTGATCCAGATCGACCATTCACCTGGGGCTCACTTGAGAATGCAAGACATTCTCAAGTTTACCATTTATTGGATGTCGGCAAATTCGCTAAAAATCAACCCTGGAAACATGGAGGTTTTAGCGGTCACTACAACTTCTAACCCTTGGAATGATCTGTTCTGGCCCAGAGAACTAGGTCCTTTCCCCCAATCAGTCACGGCCGTAAAAAGCCTTGGTATTAAAATTGATGCCTTGCTATCCATGACACAGCAAGTATCGGTGGTGGTTGGAACCACTGTAGGCCAAATGCGTCAGCTCCGGAAACTTTCTCCACTTCTGTCTTTCAGCACCCTTAGACTGGCAGTTTCCTCCCTGATCTTATCACGTCTTGATTATGGGAATGCCCTATATCTTGGTCTGCCAAAAAATCTTTTGGCTAAGCTTTAGGTGGTAATGAATGACGTGGCGGGACTAATCTTTACAAAACCCAGACATACACAGGTCACGCCCTTATTGCAGAGCTTACACTGGCTCCTGATTCTACAGAGAACCACAATCAAAAGTTTCTGTATTGTGCACAAGGCTGTTTGTGGCTCAGCTCCGAGCTACATCACGGGCCGTTTGACTAATTACTGCCCGAGTAGGGTCATCCGGTCGCCTGATGCCGGATATCTGGCCTGCCCTCGGTACAATCGCTCGTCCTTGGGCGGGCGAGCTTTCTCGACCGATGCTCCTCAGGCATGGAACCGTCTTCTCACTGAACTTCGTAAGGAAACGAATCTCCTCCGCTTTAGGAAGAGTCTGAAAACTGTTTTGTTTTTGAGGCATGGGGGTCTGCATTGAACAGCTCACTTTGTTTTAAGCAGTCTGATGTCCGCTGATAGCGCTTAGAGACCTCTGGGTGATAATAATGCGCTCTAGAGATCCACAGTAACATAACATAACATGGTGTCATTGTCTTTTGAGGTGTTTCCAGGAGAGCAGGAGGCCAGAGTGCTTGGGGGCAGTGAGTCTGAAGTGTCGGCATCTGTCAGGGGGGTTAGGGTGTTGAAGCTGTCATGGATGTCTGCGACCTTGCAGTGGAAGAAGGTGGCTAGGGAGTCGCTGAGGTCTTGCGATGGTGGGATGTTGTTGGAGCTGGAGCTGGAGTTGGCGAGTTTTTTCACGATGTTGAAGAACTCTTTGCTGTTGTGCGCATTGTTGTTGATGCGTTCCTTTATGGAGGCCCTTTTGGTGGCTCGAATGAGTTGGTGGTGCTTGCGGCTGGTGTTCTTGAGTGCTGTATTCATCTGTTGGAGTGTTTCCTGATCGAGGAAAGAGTATTGGCGCAGTTGTAAATGAACCTCATTTTTTATGTTTTGTTCACCAAAATGGGTTTGCAGTATCGCTGCAGCTTGTTTTGAACTTCATAAATGTGTTTGAAATATAAAAACTGTGCTTTGTTGATCCAAGTGTGCTAGTTTGGATATCATTTAAAGAGAATGCTTTGTAAGGTTTAGAAAAGCAAGTAGTGTTCTATTTTTAGAACTACGTGAGCAACAGTGCACAGAGGGCAAGGGCCATGTGCTCTTGAGATAGAAGATTTCTTTTATAACCATGATTATTGCCAACAAATATAAAAGAAGTCCTCCTGATTCAATACCACATGCACATACCCATTCCAATCATACTAACTCATTCATACTCATACATTTATACCAAAGCATCCAATATCTGTCAATGGTAAGGTAAGAGTTTGACAGAGAGGAGAAAAAGTTATTAACTCTTTTCTGCCAAAATTCGGGTCTCAAAACCAGATTCCTAAGAGACTCGGCACTGGGTCGACGCGCGTTTCGGTGGAATGAAGGCTGATGGAACCACCTTCCTCAGGACCACTTCAGATACAACACATTCATTTTTCAGGGGACCTATAAATACAATAACATATCAGCTTACAACACTGACATACGAACAAAACAAGTACAGTTTTCTATATACATTTGGCCATTACTTAGATTCAGTTTGACCTGACATGAACACCACCATGCTACTTGTGAGCATATTCTGAGTACCATGTTGCCAAACAGCAACACATGTGACACCTATAAGAAAAAATGTAGTCGCCACTTTCCAGCCCATATATACTAATCTTACACGGGGATCATTTAAGGGTATCTACACCAGAATCACTGTCCACAAAACTGTCAACCTCATCTAATGATGAAAAAATGATAAGACTAAACCATCATATCTAAAATAAGAGTCTGCTCTATTGGACTCTAGTTTATCACGAGGCAGCCAAGGTTGAAGTCTTATAATTTTCAAAATGGCAATTTATATAGGATCTTTGAGCTTGTCACTCAATCCTCTATAAAAAAAGAGATGTTCTCTTTTCTTCAGGCCAATATGTTTTGGCTCCCAATCTATTGAAGCTGGTAATGTAAGAAAGCAGGACCTTGGATCCCTGTCTTAAATTTAATAGAGCATTGTCACTGGCTTGCATGAAAGTGTGTTTGGAGAAAAGACTTTTCATCTTGTCTTGAAACTGAGAAAAATCATACAACAAGGGATTGTTGTTCTCCACTAGAGGAAAAGCCTAATCTGCTGCGTTACCAACAAGAAATGACAAACGCTACCTTGGCGGCATCATCTGGGAAGGCTGCTGCTTTACATAGAAAGTGTAAATGACACTGGTTCATAAAAATACTATACTTAGAGCTATCACCTTTGAACCTGTCAGGCATTGCCAGGGGGACCGGGCTAGGTGTATGTACCGTGAAGTGCACCGGAGGGATATTCCCTTTGTCTCTCGCGGAAGCCCCAATATTATGGGTTGGTCTGAAAGACAGGCATGCTGGATATAACTCTTCCTGCTTTTGGGAGTGGTTCCTGGGTTTCTACTAGCCAAAGTGTTCTTCGCTTTCATCGGATCTACCTCTGCATGTAGGCGTTGGTTTTCAGACCATAGTCTCCCTACGTCTGTCTGCAGGTCTACTAATGCTGCTGTAAGTTCCTTGCGCGCTGTGTAGGCGAGACCTAAAAAGGAGACTCAGCCTTTTCAGGTGCAAGCAAAACTCCTTCTACCACTCTAAATGCAGACCAGGTCTATTCAGTCTTGCAATCAGCCACCCAGGCAAGGTAGGGCACATCTAAACCCCCGGTAACCGTCTAGAGTGAATGCACATCCCAGCTCCTGTCACTTAAACACCAGATACTGAATGCACACACAGCCAGTGGCACACAGAATAGTAAAGTAAGAAAATGCCCACTTTCTTAAAGTGGTATTTTCAAAAACAGAATTTAAATACTACCTTTGGAGTAGAGCGTGGAGTCAGGCAGGGTTGTGTCTTGGCCCCCTTCCTATTCTCCCTATATACAAACAGCATGGAGATAGAGCTTCTGAGGGGGGCTCAAGACCTCCCCCAAATAAAACAACGCCTGATCCCCACTCTGCTCTATGCAGACGACGGTGTCATCCTAGCCCGCACTCCACGCGAACTACAAAAGGCATTGACCAGGTATGCGGACTTCATGGGTACCCTTGACCTCCACATCAACATCAAGAAGACCTTTGTAATGGTGGCAGGCAAAGGGAAAAAAGGCCTTAGAGACATATCCCTCAATAACCAAAAGCTCGACCGGACGGCCCAGTATCCTTATCTGGGCATCACAATAGATGAAAAACTAAATTGGAAAGCGGCAGTCGAGTCAAGGAAACATTTCTTCAAGAGGGCAATAGCAGCTCTGATGTCCTTTTCACAAAAATTGGGCAAACGGTCCCCTGTGGAACTACTGAAAATTTATAATGCAAAATGCCAGACAGTAGCTCTGTATGGGGCATGGGTTTGGGGGCATGTGGACGTCAGTGCTCTACAGGTGGCAGAAAACTCCTTTTTAAGATTTCTTCTGGTGGCACCAAGGCGAATCTCCACTTATGCATCCCATATCGAACTAGGCATACCGCACATTGAGGACCTGGCAAAAATTCAACCTTTGCTACTGTGGCGGCGTATATGGACCTCAGATAAAAACATGCTAACCAAAGGGATTTTGGCAGATTCAATGGCACTAGAACATTCGGGAAAAATAAAATGGCTCACCTACATCAGAAATTTTCTTACGGACTTAGGCCTGGAGGCATATTATATTACACCAGAAAAGATCTGTGAGATATCCAAGAAGGAGTTGAAAGAAATGGCTTTGACCCACTTGGATGGACTAAGACTCACAAGTGAAATAGGGAAACCTTATGTCCATCATGCAATCACGGTCCATCTTGTCCCCCCAATGCAGCCCTACCTAACGCTTGAAATTGGTATTTTGGATCGTTTTTTACTAACCAGATTCAGACTAAACCTTTTCCACCGGTTAGTAGCCTTTCCCATGAGAAACACCTGGGAGCAAACGTTAGGACTCTGTCCATGCGATGATACATCTGTACAGACCACTATACATACAGCATTGTTCTGCAAGTTCTATCATGTCCATCGCAAAATTTGGATGGTACCATTGCTGAAATCGTGGAACTTAAGACAGTGTCGCCCTGCCATGTTGCGCCTTCAATTTTTGGATTCTAAAGTAACTTGTTACCACATGGTTAACTTCTTAAAATGTATTTTTAAACAGAGAAATAATTTGTGAGAAAAATGCTTATAACACAATGAAATGTATTCAATGTAAAGAAAACTGAATTATTTTCCAAGCACTTTTCCCCCAAAACTTTAACCGCAAAATGTTATTGTAATATTGTTTTCTCTTTCTATTTTATGACATTATGTGTATAAAATGCTTTTATGGTTTTCTATTATGAAATACCAAATAAAGGAATTTATTAGCTACTGAAAGACAGGCAGGCTGGATATAACTCTTCCTGCTTTTGGGAGTGGTTCCTGGGTTTCTACTATCCAAAGTGTTCTGCGCTTTCATCCGATCTACCTCTGCATGTAGGCGTTGGTTTTCAGACCATAGTCTCCCTACGTCTGTCTTCAGGTCTACTAATGCTGCTGTAAGTTCCTTGCGCTCTGTGTAGGCGAGACCTAAAAAGGAGACTCAGCCTTTTCAGGTGCAAGCAAAACTCCTTCTACCACTCTAAATGCAGACCAGGTCTATTCAGTCTTGCAATCAGCCACCCAGGCAAGGTAGGGCACATCTAAACCCCCGGTAACCGTCTACAGTGAATGCACATCCCAGCTCCTGTCACTTAAACACCAGATACTGAATGCACACACAGCCAGTGGTACACAGAATAGTAAAGTAAGAAAATGCCCACTTTCTTAAAGTGGTATTTTCAAAAACAGAATTTAAATACTACCTTTGGAGTAGAGCGTGGAGTCAGGCAGGGTTGTGTCTTGGCCCCCTTCCTATTCTCCCTATATACAAACAGCTAGGAGATAGAGCTTCTGAGGGGGGCTCAAGACCTCCCCCAAATAAAACAACACCTGATCCCCACTCTGCTCTATGCAGACGACGGTGTCATCCTAGCCCGCACTCCACGCGAACTACAAAAGGCATTGACCAGGTATGCGGACTTCATGGGTACCCTTGACCTCCACATCAACATCAAGAAGACCTTTGTAATGGTGGCAGGCAAAGGGAGAAAAGGCCTTAGAGACATATCCCTCAATAACCAAAAGCTCGAACTGACGGCCCAGTATCCTTATCTGGGCATCACAATAGATGAAAAACTAAATTGGAAAGCGGCAGTCGAGTCAAGGAAACATTTCTTCAAGAGGGCAATAGCAGCTCTGATGTCCTTTTCACAAAAATTGGGCAAACGGTCCCCTGTGGAACTACTGAAAATGTATAATGCAAAATGCCAGACAGTAGCTCTGTATGGGGCGGGGGTTTGGGGGCATGTGGACGTCAGTGCTCTACAGGTGGCAGAAAACTCCTTTTTAAGATTTCTTCTGGTGGCACCAAGGCGAATCTCCACTTATGCATCCCATATCGAACTAGGCATACCGCACATTGAGGACCTGGCAAAAATTCAACCTTTGCTACTGTGGCGGCGTATATGGACCTCAGATAAAAACATGCTAACCAAAGGGATTTTGGCAGATTCAATGGCACTAGAACATTCGGGAAAAATAAAATGGCTCACCTACATCAGAAATTTTCTTACGGACTTAGGCCTGGAGGCATATTATATTACACCAGAAAAGATCTGTGAGATATCCAAGAAGGAGTTGAAAGAAATGGCTTTGACCCACTTGGATGGACTAAGACTCACAAGTGAAATAGGGAAACCTTATGTCCATCATGCAATCACGGTCCATCTTGTCCCCCCAATTCAGCCCTACCTAACGCTTGAAATTAGTATTTTGGATCGTTTTTTACTAACCAGATTCAGACTAAACCGTTTCCACCGGTTAGTAGCCTTTCCCATGAGAAACACCTGGGAGCAAACGTTAGGACTCTGTCCATGCGATGATACATCTGTACAGACCACTATACATACAGCATTGTTCTGCAAGTTCTATCATGTCCATCGCAAAATTTGGATGGTACCATTGCTGAAATCGTGGAACTTAAGACAGTGTCGCCCTGCCATGTTGTGCCTTCAATTTTTGGATTCTAAAGTAACTTGTTACCACATGGTTAACTTCTTAAAATGTATTTTTAAACAGAGAAATAATTTGTGAGAAAAATGCTTATAACACAATGAAATGTATTCAATGTAAAGAAAACTGAATTATTTTCCAAGCACTTTTTCCCCAAAATTTTAACCGCAAAATGTTATTGTAATATTGTTTTCTCTTTCTATTTTATGACATTATGTGTATAAAATGCTTTTATGGTTTTCTATTATGAAATACCGAATAAAGGAATTTATTAGCTACTGAAAGACAGGCAGGCTGGATATAACTCTTCCTGCTTTTGGGAGTGGTTCCTGGGTTTCTACTATCCAAAGTGTTCTGCGCTTTCATCGGATCTACCTCTGCATGTAGGCGTTGGTTTTCAGACCATAGTCTCCCTACGTCTGTCTGCAGGTCTACTAATGCTGCTGTAAGTTCCTTGCGCGCTGTGTAGGCGAGACCTAAAAAGGAGACTCAGCCTTTTCAGGTGCAAGCAAAACTCCTTCTACCACTCTAAATGCAGACCAGGTCTATTCAGTCTTGCAATCAGTCACCCAGGCAAGGTAGGGCACATCTAAACCCCCCGGTAACCGTCTAGAGTGAATGCACATCCCAGCTCCTGTCACTCAAACACCAGATACTGAATGCACACACAGCCAGTGGCGCACAGAATAGTAAAGTAAGAAAATGCCCACTTTCTTAAAGTCGTATTTTCAAAAACAGAATTTAAATACTACCTTTGCCCAAAGGTGTGTTAATAAATTCTATGTTCAGAGCCCCTGAACTCTATTTTCCTAACTTGTCCCTATTGCAAGTTACACATGTAAAAATGTTACAGTGCAGTCCCAATGATAAGCCTGTGGGACTTTTCAATAGTGAAAAACAAAATACACAGTACTTCACTATCAGGATATGTCACACACACCAATACATGTCCTACCTTTCACACAGCACCCTGCCCATGGGGGTTCATTGAGTCTATCTTAGGGGTACCTTACATGTAAAGAAAGGGAAGGTTTGGGCCTGACAAGTGGGTGCACTTCTAGGGCAACATGGCAGTTTACAACTGCACATGCAGACACTACAGTGGTAGGTCTGAGATACATTTATAGGGCTACTTATGTGGGTGGCCCAACCAGTGTTGCAAACCCACTAGTAGCAATTGGTTTACATGTCCTGGCACACAGCATACACTTTACTAGGGACTTACCAGTAAATCAAATATGCCAATCAAGGATAACCAATCATTGTCACAATTTATACAGCAAAGCGTATGCACTCTAGCACTGGTCAGCGGTGATAAAGTGCCCAGAATCCTATTGTCAATGAAAATGGGGGCAGAATAGTAGGTGGCAAAAAGGCAAAAAGTTGGGCCATCAACCTGTCAAAAGGGCCAGGTCTAACAGTCTCCATCACAGCGGTTGATAGAAATGCCCCTTTTGTACTTCCCTATTGCCCACATTTTGGAAGTAAGAGCTTTTTTATTTCTACCTTTGAATAAATTAGCCGAGTGGGCATAAAATGCAGAGTTAGCCCTGCACAGCATGTTTGAATGCTTGATATTGGTAGACCTTCCTCTTCTCTTTATAAATTCTGTGCCATTGTCATTTACCGTCAACATATCTCAACCGGTGGTGCCAGCACTCTACAATAGCTGCTGGTAGCACCGGCCCTTCTATCCAGTTCATTTCATATCTTCCTCTGTTGCTCTTTATCTCACCAGTGAAGCTTCATGGGAACTATTACACCTTTCCACCTTATGTGAATATAGCATCTATGTGGAGCGGCTTGTCTTTCCCCTTCCAGGCCTTTATAGCGGGTTTTCAAGCTTCGCCTCCTGTTATATCCCTCTTTTGTGTCCATTTTCTCCTACCATTCTGGATTCTGTCTTCTCTCCCACCATGTTGCAGTTAGAGAGAGTTGGTGCTTCTGTGTTCCAGCTTCTCTGTAGTCTAGGTGTGGGTATACCTATGCCCCCTCCTTCTCTACAGGCTTCATGTGGTAAGTTCTACCCCTGTTCTAATCTTGTTGCTATTGCAGGAGTTCTTTTAATCTTCTACAGTTCTCTAGAGTTCATACAGTGGTCCATCTGCCCCACACCGCGTGCACTGTGCACCGTCTGGCGTGTGACTTTTGCAACAGCTGCCATTCCACTGTACTCTTGCCCCCATCTGTAGTGGGCATGTAGGAGAAGTCTTCTGTCCAACCATCTGCTCCGTATCTTACGGGGTGTCCTTGGCATCCAACCCCTTTATACCGCGCAACACCAGCTACAGACCTCTGATGGGAGTGCATCTGTCAGGTCCCACCACAGCAGACCGGAGGAGGTTGCCTTTCCCCTGCCTCTCTGTAGAGCACGTGGGAGGGTGTTTCCAATCTAATTTTCAGGCCGCTCTTCATTATGCACAGGAGGCTCATTTATTTGTGTAGCCTTGGTGATGTGTGCTGTATCTGAGATGCCCCTGCTTTCTTTCCCCTCTAGAGGGCAGCAGCAGACATGTATCTGGAAGGTGCTCCCTCCTGCTTTAGGAAAGGGCTGACCACAGCTTTTCAAAGCATTCAGGGCAGAGGAACATAAAATTGGGTAGGAATTCGTGTATTTTCAGTGCATTTCAATCGTGTGTCTTTGGCAGGTGCAAAGCACACAGTTTTAATTATTGGGACTGAGTTTACATTTTGTACAAGCACTACCAAAGCTGATGGGTCTGCCTGACATTTTCAATTTCAATACTGACCTTCTGGAGTTGGCAATGCTTGTTTAAATAGAGCAAGACTTATTCGCTTTGCCTCAACTTGTTCTATTCATGTGCTGTATTTGTCGGTATTAAATTGTTTCGAGGCACTAAATAGTGTCATGTTGGCACTTTCTGAAGGGTATACACAAATTTTATATATATATATATTCACTGAAAAAACCATAGGTTATAGACCATATATAGTTAGGAATTAGCATTTAAAAAACCTTTTTTTACTCACACAAAACCATTGAAATTCCATATATAGTTAGTAGTACTAACTATATATCGCGCACCCGCAATCCACTGCTGATCATGTCACATATTACATCATTCATGACATGGTCAGTGACATCACTGATGACATCACTGATGACATCTCAAATGACATCACTGATGACATCACTGATAACAACATCCAGTGATTTTTTGTTTCTGTAAAGTTTAAATATGTCTTACATATTGAAGAATGAGTGGATGTATAAGTGTCTGGACGAAGGATTTAGTAGGTGCATGACTGACTGTATGAGTGAGTGATTAAATGTGTCTCACTGAGTGCATGGGTTAGTGACTAAACTGTCTTAATTTGTGCATCATTATGTTTGTTGTTCTGTAAACTGCTCCATGTGTTGATCAGTAGCTATATGAGTAAGTATATGGGTTATTGATTGGTTGCTCAAGTATTTGTATGGGAGACTGAGTGTGTGTGTGGGTGGCTGGGAGGTGTATGACTGTGCATAGATGTGTGAGCAGTTGATTCACTAGATGTATGGGTTCAAAAGTGCATGTGGAAACAGCTGTATGGGTGGTTGACTGTGTGCATGAGTGCATTGGTGAGTGAATGGATATCTCAGTGCTACATGTCAAAGTAAGTACATATGTAAAACACAGTACATGTGAGAGTTGGCATATATAAATAACTGTGCATAAGAGCCAGTGAATGTGTGAGTGGCTGTATGGATCATTGTGAACTTGTATCAGGGATTGTAAAAGAGAGTAAATATGTGTTAGTATATGTTTGAATAAGTAAGGTGTGTATAACTGTATAGTTGAGGAAATGGAGGTGTGATTGATTCTTTGCATGACTGACTAGGTGTGTAAGTAACTCCATGGATGAGTGACAGTCTGTGAGTGTCTGTTTACACTGAGTGTATCTAAGGTTATATTAGAGTCTGAAGAGGTTAATCGTATTATCACATGAATGATGTCATCAGTGATGTGATCAGTAATGTCAAATGAGATGTCATCAGTGATGTCATCAGTGATGTCATTTGAGATGTCATCAGTGATGTCATTTGAGATGTCATCAGTGATGTCATCAGTGATGTCATTTGAGATGTCATCAGTGATGTCATCAGTGATGTCACTGACCATGTCATGAATGATGTAATATGTGACATGATCAGCAGTGGATTGCGGGTGCGCGATATATAGTTAGTACTACTAACTATATATGGAATTTCAATGGTTTTGTGTGAGTAAAAAAAGGTTTTTTAAATGCTAATTCCTAACTATATATGGTCTATAACCTATGGTTTTTTCAGTGAATTTTCAAGGTTTTGTAAATGCTAATTCCTAACTATATATGGTCTCTAACCTATGGTTTTTTCAGTGAATTTCAATGGTTTTTTAATAGCAAATATCATAAGCTGTCGAATGTCAAGTACGTGGTAAGTAAAAACATTTTCGTGTTTATGCACACTGATCTGCTTTGAATGCTGCCCCCCCCCCTCATTTCTATTAGGAGTACTCTCTCTTTGCAGATAGTGAAGGGTAGTTAACGCAGGCCTTTGCCCCCGTTGTAATCCGTCGTGCCTGCTTCTCTCTCCATTTGATTGATTGTTATCCAAGCATTTACTGTTTTAGAATTGGTTCTCTTTGGTTCATTCTCTATTTACAAACAAGCACAGAGTCGCAATACTCTGTTTAGTCTTTGCAGATAGCGAAAAATCGTGTAAAAAAACAAAAGGAATTGAGCAAAATCAGTAGGCCACTAATGGGATCTCTTTTTGACCTCGCTAAAATAGAAACATTAGGAACAACCTGTTCAAAATAGCAATGTGTATGTACATAAGCGGCGTTCATTTGTGTTCACAGTACCCCTTGTTGATTGTTTGAATCGAGCATTGAATTGTTCGAAGTTGGTTCTCTTAAGGATCTTCTCTGCCTGCAAACGAGGAAGAATAGGAATATTCTCTCTCCCTTTGCAGATAGTGAAGGGTAGGTAACGCAAACCTTTAACACGTCGTGCCTATTTCGTTCCTCATTGATTGATTGTTTGCCCGAACATTGACTGTTTGGGAATTGGTTCTTTTTGGAGGTATTCCCTGTTTGCAAATAAACGTAGGAAAATCTTTGCAAGTAGTGAAAGGGTAGGTAATGCCGACCTTTCTCCCCCGTTGTAATCTGTCATGCCTATCTACTCCCCACTGATTGATGCACCTGTTTCACCCGGACCATTTACTAGAGATAGGTCATCTGGCCCGACCAGAGAGCACCCCTAGTGAAAAGGACATATGCAATAATAACGAAGTGATCACTGTATCCTGTTAACAGAAACTTTAGCATGAAACAACCTGGAAAGAAAGGAATAGGAAAACGAAAATCAGTAGGCCACTGATGAACTTTTTATTAAATAACAAACAAAGAAACGATAACAATACGTAATGATAAAACCTATTATTGTCCTAGAAACAAGAAACGTTAGAAGTAAGCCCGTAATAAGAAACCTGAAAACAGTAAGAGAAACCAAGTGTGACATTGCAACGGCCACAAGGCAACGAGGCTTCATCGCCCCTCACAGCCCCAAAACGTGTCTGTCCCACCGCCTGCCACGCCCAAATAACGGCAAACTGGGAAAGATACAAGTCAGCAGACATCCGCCCCATTCTGGAAACTTCCAAAGTGCAACAGGTTTGCGGCTACGCCCAGCCGGAAGCAACACATATAAGGCGGGTCCTGCTGCCAACCGTCGGCCACGAGATCATCACGTAGGGTGTAGCCGGAGGAGAGGCCGAGGCCAGCGGGACCCGGCCAGGGGGATTGCTTTGACAACACTGGAGAGTTGCAGGGGGGGGAATGTCTGTGTCCTCGACCCTCCCCTCTCCCAGTCCGGCCACCATCAACCAGAGGCCGAGGCCGACGGGATCCGGCCGCGGTGGCGGTAACCCTGGAGAATTGCAGGTTAGACCCTCTCTCTCCCAGTCTGGGCCAGCATCCATGGAGGGCCTGGGAGTGGAGAGGCCACTGCACGAAAGGCACAGGAGAGGCACCACACGCCATGGCCTGCCCCACCAGATGAGCCAAGGAACCCGTTCATGGGGCCAGAGCAAAGGGCGTCCAGCGGCCATCCACCGGAGGTCCGGCCCAAAGACGGACGGGACATTTCTTCTTTCTTTTATAATGGCTGCGACAACACTGGGGGGGATGTCTTGCACATGCCTCCGACCCCCCCCCCTCGTCCTCATCGCCTGGTCCGGCCATAACAAATGTCAAGCGAGACGCCGTGGGGTGAACTGGGAGGGAGAAACGGTGCGAACAGGCCTCTCCCGCCTCCCCAGGTGGAGGCTTCCCAGCTGCACCCTCAGCGCTCCAGGCGCCCGGAAAAGGGTTCTTCCACTGTGGCCATGCTGCAACGTCTCGCCCGGCAGGGTGGAGCCCGTCCGCTCATTTGACCCCGCGATCGCCGGTAGCTACCGAACTCTCAAAATGGCGGTCGACCTGACAAGAGCGGGCCCAGCATAAAGAAATTGTCCCGGTCACTGGTTGACTCCACCACCGTAGTCCTCCACGACCTTGAAGATTCTAGAGGAGCCGCGGGAGTCCCCGACCCCCGCAGACACCCCGATGGGGAATGACTGCCATGATCGCCCGTGGAGTGACGAAACTGTAGCCGCGAGACGTCGGCGCTCCCATTCTGGCGCCAGCCTCAGTTTGAATGACTAGAATCCTGCAGACCACAGTTCGGATCAGTTCCGGTGAAAGCACAGTGGGACCCGGTAGGAAAAATTGTTGCACCCCCTCCCCTTTTTGACTGATGGTTCAAACCACCGATCCTTTCCTTTGCCCTTTTAACGGAACTTTGGACTCCCCCCCCCCCCCGCGGCGCCCCACGCCGTTATTTGGTGGGCGACAACTTACTGGACATCACCTTGGTGCCATCCAGATTTCAGCGCGTTCTGCTGCCTTGGAACTATTCGCACAACAGACCGCTACTGACGACCCACCCCCCGGGACGCCCCACGCCGGATACCCAAATCAGTGCGGCACCCAGGCAACATCACCTGGGTGCCGTCCAGAAATCTGGACGTTGTGCTGCCTTGGGACTATTCGCACAACCGACCGCTACTGACCATTGTTCCTTCTTTTTCCCTAAAAATGTTTAAATGTTTTTACTGTTTTTGTTTTGTTGTATATATTTATAAGTTATTAAAGTTTTATATTCCTACTACTTTGTTGGAGTGCTATATATTTTTAATGTGACACATAATTGTAAAAACTTTGATGTACAAAGAGTCTTCCCTGGAATCTTCCGCTTCAGGCTCGGTGCCCTCCCCAATCACAATACAGGATGGTTTTCAGATAGTAGGAACGTGTGCGGTGTGACGGATCTCATCGGGTGTGGGCCTTGATCTACTATAACTCCTTTGAAGAGGGGTGATTCTTTACAGCTGGGGCCATAAACTGCATCTGCAGGGCTAGCTGATAGCCTGGGACCGGCCTGGACAATCGGACACAGAGGAAGAGGAGTGTCAGAGGGTGCGGTAGTGAATAGGGCGAAAGGGAGGTGTCGGGCGGGCACAGAGTGTGATTCTCAGGGAAGAGCAGCGCAGATGGGGGGAGGTTTATTGCCCATGCATAAGACAGAGAGCGGGGGTGACCAGTGCCTGGGGAAGATGCTTGCGAGGGTGGGGAGCCATGCTACGGATCGACAGCGTGCAGAGAGTGGGTCTGGTCAAGGCATCTAAAATGGCTGCCGTGCACGACAAAAGTGTGGCATTTGAAAAAAGGCAAGATGGCGCAGACAATGTTTTTCAACACTTCCTCATTTCCTTCGAATCGAACGTTAACAGACGTTGGTGCATATTACCAAAGTTAAGCGATATTTATCGCTAACGATGCTTAGCAACGAATTTTTTACCGCTAAGCATCGTCAGAAATTATCGCAGATAAACCTTGCTATTATCAAGGTTTATCGCAAATGCGATAAAAAACGGCCGCAATGCATGAATATCGCTAAAAAGTCAGCGATATTCATGCATTACCGAGCTAATGCTCTTAGCCATGTTATCCACCTCCCATTGGATGACATGGCTAAGAACTGCTCAGGGCAGGTGTTAGTTTTTGGAGATATTCGCGCTTAGCGCGAATATCTCCAAAAGTTGGTAATAGGAGATAGATATCTTGCATGTTGTAATGCAAGTTATTGTGGTATATGGAACTCATACCATAATCTCTCAGGAAAGCAGGAACTGATCCTTTTGGGACCGCCTGAGAAGGCCTAGGGGGTGAGGGGTACTCTACTTTGCCCCCTTTTCACGTTCCGAACTATTTTATTTTACTCTCTTCTGTAATTACACAAAATGGCAGCGATAGGATGCATCAGAGACAGACAGTGAGAGAAAGGAGGCCGGAGATGAAGAAGAGATGTCAAATACACATTGGAGATAATATAGTGGGAGAAGAGAAGTAAATATGAGTAAACTTACCATGTAACATAAAAATGTTGCACTCTATACTATAAGTCTCATTTTATACTACAATCACTTCGCTACAACCTCATAAATTAAAAATAAAAATGAATAATGTCTCAAACAATTTTTGATTTCTAAATATAAATTTATTCTTCTGAATTTTCATAATTTGAAAGAACTAGTAACATGTCCTCATCAGGAATTTCCTCTTCAATCATCTCATCAGGAATCTCCTCATGAAAAGTCTGCAATGATGATTCTTGTAACTCTATGGTCTCCAAACATTCGATAAATTCGCCATCAAGAGATTGATCAAAAAAATCATTCAAGTCATCTCCTCCTTGTGAGAATATTTCATTATTGGTGCTGTCAATTTCAATAAATGTAGTGGATAATTCAAAAGAAATTGCCACGGTCTCTTCATTGTGATCCATTTTATTTTGAAATTACTTGCTGTAAATTGCAGAAAAAAATAATCACTTTCATTTATCGTTTTTAGTAATACATAATATAAAACTAACTTTATCAAGTATTTAGTATAACAGAAGGACTGTAAATTAATAACAGAAAACATTTTTCAAATTATCTTAAAGTGTACAACATAGTTCCCCTTACAAATTAACAACTCACCTTTTTAAAAGTAGGAGAAGTGTTAGTACTGTGTAAATCAAACACCAGAAATTGAGCACCAAAAATTCCTCACAAATGTACCTCAGACAGTAGTATCACAAAATGGCTGTGGTTTCCTCTCATTTTAGATATATACATAACCAATTAACTTTCATCACACACAAATACAAAACCAAAGTAACATTTTAATTGGTTCTAAATTTCAACACTTTCAAATGTGTTTTCCCCATGCAATTTTCCATAGGACATTTAGATACGTCTACAGCCTGAATGGCTGAACGGAATTACACCAAACTTGGCAAAATGGTACATCAAACCTAAGAGGTCAGGGAGGATCTACTATGCCCCCTTATGGTCATTTGCCCCTTCGCTTTGGCCTCCTCTTGTCTCTCGATCCTACCGAGAGACAAGATGGCGGCCGCTACGGACTGTTTAGAATGTTTACAGACGCCGGAGAACCAATCAGCTTCGCAAAGCTCCGTAACGCGAAAAGTACGCGAAGCGGAGCGCTGTTACAGATATATATCTTTTTTTGAACGTTAATTTCTCAAAATCCACTGGAGCACATATATTGAGACCTAGCAAAGGCACATCGGGCTACCAGTCCCTACAATGTTGCCAAGTTTCGTGCAAATCCATTCAGCCGTTCGATTATTATTTTTTATTTTTTGCCCCGCGGGGCCCTTTTAAAACCTCCACATCAAACCTAGGGGGTCAGCGAGGATCTACTATGCCCCCTTATGGTCATTTGCCCCTTCGCTTTGGCCTCCTCTTGTCTCTCGATCCTACCGAGAGACAAGATGGCGGCCGCTACGGACTGTTTGGAATGTTTACAGACGCCGGAGAACCAATCAGCTTCGCTTCACAAAGCTCCGTAACGCGAAAAGTACGCGAACTGGAGCGCTGCCCGGTCCGCTGTTACAGATATATATCTTTTTTTGAACGTTAATTTCTCAAAATCCACTGGAGCGCATATATTGAGACCTAGCAAAGGCACATCGGGCTACCAGTCCCTACAATTTTGCCAAGTTTCGTGCAAATCCATTCAGCCGTTCGGGCTAAAAGTGAGGCCAACTGCCCTATGGAGAACTCAATGTTAAAAACACGTTTTGGGACCCCCTTTTTTCTAGGCCCCCCCTTGACGAAACCCCCCCAAATTCTCAGGGGCTGCTCAGAAACAAAATGTTCAATTTTCCTGAAAATTTCAGCCAATTCCGTCCACAAACGCCAAAGTTATTAGACATAGAATTTTCAAAAATCCCATAGAGAAAAAATCCTAACTATATATACCTACTGGCGACCGCCAGTAGGTAATATATGTATATATATATACATATATATATATATATATTCACTGAAAAAACCATAGGTTATAGACCATATATAGTTAGGAATTAGCATTTAAAAAACCTTATTTTACTCACACAAAACCATTGAAATTCCATATATAGTTAGTTGCACTAACTATATATCGCGCACCCGCAATCCACTGCTGATCATGTCACATATTACATCATTCATGACATGGTCAGTGACATCACTGATGACATCACTGATGACATCTCAAATGACATCACTGATGACATCACTGATGACAACATCCAGTGACTGTATGTTTCTGTAAAGTTAAAATATGTCTTACATATTGAAGAATGAGTGGATGTATAAGTGTCTGGATGAAGGATTTAGTAGGTGCGTGACTGACTGTATAAGTGAGTGATTAAATGTGTCTCACTGAATGCATGGGTTAGTGACTAAACTGTCTTAATTTGTGCATCATTATGTCTGTTGTGATGTAAACTGCTGCATGTGTTGATCATTAGCTATACGAGAGGCTATATGTGTTATTAATTGGTTGCCCAAGTATTTCTATGGGAGATTGAGTTTGTGTGGGGGTGGCTGGAAGGTGTGTGACTCTGTGCATAGATGTGTGAGCAGTTTATTCACTAGGTGTATGTGTTCAAGAGTGCATGTGGAAACAGCTACATGGGCAGTTGACTGTGTGCATGAGTGTATTGATGAGTGAATGGATATCTCAATGCTACATGTCATAGTAAGTACATATGTAAAACACAGTACATGTGAGAGTTGGCATATATAAATAACTGTGCATGAGAGCCACTGAATGAGTGAGTGGTTGTATCGATCATTGTGAACTTGTATCAGGGATTGTATAAGAGAGTAAATATGTGTTAGTATATGTTTCAATAAGTAAGGTGTGTATAACTGTATAGTTGAAGAAATGGAGGTGAGATTGTTTCTTTGCATGACTGACTGGGTGTGTGAGTAACTCCATGGATGAGTGGCAGTGTGTGAGTGTCTGTATACACTGAGTGTATCTAAGGTTATATTAGAGTCTGAAGAGGTTTATCGTATTAGCACAAGAATGATGTCAAATGAGATGTCATCAGTGATGTCATCAGTGATGTCATTTGAGATGTCATCAGTGATGTCATCAGTGATGTCACTGACCATGTCATGAATGATGTAATATGTGACATGATCAGCAGTGGATTGCGGGTGCGCGATATATAGTTAGTGCAACTAACTATATATGGAATTTCAATGGTTTTGTGTGAGTAAAATAAGGTTTTTTAAATGCTAATTCCTAACTATATATGGTCTATAACCTATGGTTTTTTCAGTGAATTTCAATGTTTTTTTAATAGCAAATATCATAAGCTGTCGAATGTCAAGTACGTGGTAAGTAAAAACATTTTCGTGTTTATGCACACTGATCTGCTTTGAATGCTGCCCCCCACCCCTCATTTCTATTAGGAGCACTCTCTCTTTGCAGATAGTGAAGGGTAGTTAACGCAGGCCTTTGCCCCCGTTGCCCCCGTTGTAATCCGTCGTGCCTGCTTCTCTCTCCATTTGATTGATTGTTCTCTTTGGTTCATTCTCTATTTACAAACAAGCACAGAGTCGCAATACTCTGTTTAGTCTTTGCAGATAGCGAAAAATCGTGTAAAAAAACAAAAGGAATCGAGCAAAATCAGTAGGCCACTAATGGGATCTCTTTTTGACCTCCCTAAAATAGAAACATTAGGAACAACCTGTTGATAATACCAATGTGTATGTACATAAGCGGCGTTCATTTGTGTTCACAGTACCCCTTGTTGATTGTTTGAATCGAGCATTGAATTGTTCGAAGTTGATTCTCTTAAGAATCTTCTCTGCCTGCAAACGAGGAAGAATAGGAATATTCTCTCTCCCTTTGCAGATAGTGAAGGGTAGGTAACGCAAACCTTTAACACGTCGTGCCTATTTCGTTCCTCATTGATTGATTGTTTCCCCAAACATTGACTGTTTGGGAATTGGTTCTTTTTGGAGGTATTCCCTGTTTGCAAATATACGTAGGAAAATCTTTGCAAATAGTGAAAGGGTACGTAATGCGGACCTTTCTCCCCCGTTGTAATCTGTCATGCCTATCTACTCCCCACTGATTGATGCACCTGTTTCACCCGGACCATTTACTAGAGATACGTCATCTGGCCCGACCAGAGAGCACCCCTAGTGAAAAGGACATATGCAATAATAACGAAGTGATCACTGTATCCTGTTAACAGAAACTTTAGCATGAAACAACCTGGAAAGAAAAGAATAGGAAAACGAAAATCAGTAGGCCACTGATGAACATGAACTTTTATTAAACAACGAACAAAGAAACGATAACATAACGTAATGATAAAACCTATTAATGTCCTAGAAACAAGAAAACGTTAAAATATGCCAGTGGTGAGAGACCAGAAAAACAGTAAGAGAAACCAAATCACCCCTCGCTGTCCCACCGCCTGCCACGCCAAAAAAATCGATAGACTAGGGAAAATGCAAGTCAGTAGAACATCCGCCCCCACTCTGGAAACTTCCAAGGTGGGGCAGGGTTGCGGCTACGCCCAGCCGGGAGCAGCCCATATAAGGCGGGTCCTGCTGCCACGCCTCGGCCAGGAGATCCTAACGTAGGGTGTAGCCGGAGGAGAGGCCGAGGCCAGCGGGACCCGGCCAGGGGATTGCCTTTACAACGCTGAACAGTTGCAGGGGGGGGGGATGTCTCCTCGACCCTCCCCTCTCTCTCCCAGTCCGGCCGCGGTGGCCCTTGAGAGTTGCAGGTAGTCCCGCCACATGCTCTTCCGGTCCGGCCACCAACGGTCGGGGGGCCGAGGCCGACGGGATCCGGCTGCAGCCGATAAACCAAGAAACCCGTTCATGGGGCCAGAGCCAGGGGCGTCCGGCCGACATCTACCGGAAGCCCGGCCCGAAGACGGACGGGACACTTCTTCTTTCATGAATAATGGCTGCGACAACACTGGGGGGGATGTCTTGCACATGCCTCCGACCCCCCCCCCTCGTCCTCATCGCCTGGTCCGGCCATAACAAATCTCAAGCGAGACGCCGTGGGGTGCACTGGGAGGGAGAGACGGTGCGAACAGGCCTCTCCCGCCTCCCCAGGTGGAGGCTTCCCAGCTGCACCCTCAGCGCTCCAGGCGCCCGGAAAAGGGTTCTTCCACTGTGGCCATGCTGCAACGTCTCGCCCGGCAGGGTGGAGCCCGTCCGCTCATTTGACCCCGCGATCGCCAGTAGCTACCGAACTCTCAAAATGGCGGTCGACCTGGCAAGAGCGGGCCCAGCATAAAGAAATGGCCCGGTCACTGGTTGACTCCACCACCGTAGTCCTCCACGACCTTGAAGATTCTAGAGGAGCCGGGGGAGTCTCCGACCCCCGATGGGGAATGACTGCCATGATCGCCCGTGGAGTGACGAAACTGTATCCGCGGGACGTCGGCGCTCCCATGCTGGCGCCAGCCTCACTTTGAATTACTAGAATCCTGCAGACCTCAGTTCCGGTGAAAGCACAGTGTGACCCGGTAGGAAAAATTGTTGCACCCCCTCCCCATTTTGACTGATAGTTCAAACCACCGATCCTTTCCTTTGCCCTTTTAACGGAACTTTGGACTGCCTCCCCCTCTTTTACATTTTCTAGAGAAAACAAAACATTAACCACTACATTAGCATAGCAGTTGACACCAGAACTGTTTTCAAATTGAAAACCAACAACAGCACAGGCATTGTCCCCAGCAGTAATTCTGCAATGCCGGTAATAATAGCTGTGGTGCCTACTGGACTCACTCACCCCCGCGGCGCCCCACGCCGTTATTTGCTGGGCGGCAACTTACTAGACATCACTTTCGTGCCATCTAGATTTCAGCGCGTTCTGCTGCCTTGGAACTATTCGCACAACAGACTGCTACTGACGACCCACCCCCAGGCAACATCTTCTGAATTTTCATAATTTGAAAGAACTAGTAACATGTCCTCATCAGGAATTCAAAAGAAATTGCCACGGTCTCTTCGTTGTTTAAATGTTTTTACTGTTTTTGTTTTGTTGTATATATTTATATGTTATTAAAGTTTTATATTCCTACTACTTTGTTGGAGTGCTATATATTTTTAATGTGACACATAATTGTAAAAACTTTGATGTACAAAGAGTCATTCCTGGAATCTTCCGCTTCAGGCTCGGTCCCCTCCCCAATCACAATACAGGATGGTTTTCAGATAGTAGGAACACGTGTGGTGTGACGGATCTCATCGGGTGTGGGCCTTGATCTACTATAACTCCTTTGAAGAGGGGTGATTCTTTACAGCTGGGGCCATAAACTACATCTGCAGGGCTAGGTGATAGCCTGGACAATCGGACACAGAGGAAGAGGAGTGTCAGAGGGTGCGGTAGTGAATAGGGCGAAAGGGAGGTGTCGGGCGGGCACAGAGTGTGATTTTCAGGGAAGAGCAGCGCAGATGGGGGGAGGTTTATTGCCGATGCATAAGACAGAGAGCGGGGGTGACCAGTGCCTGGGGAAGATGCTTGCGAGGGTGAGGAGCCATGCTACGAATCGACAGCGTGCAGAGAGTGGGTCTGGTCAAGGCATCTAAAATGGCTGCTGTGCACGACAAAAGTGTGGCATTTCAAAAAAGGCAAGATGGCGCAGACAATGTTTTTCAACACTTCCTCATTTCCTTCGAATCGAACGTTAACAGACGTTGGTGCATATTACCAAAGTTAAGCGATATTTATCGCTAACGATGCTTACCAACGAATTTTTTACCGCTAAGCATCGTCAGAAATTATCGAAGATAAACCTTGCTATTATCAAGGTTTATCGCAAATGCGATAATAAACGGCCGCAATGCATGAATATCGCTAAAAACTCAGCGATATTCATGCATTACCGAGCTAATGCTCTTAGCCATGTTATCCACCTCCCATTGGATAACATGGCTAAGAACTGCTCAGGGCAGGTGTTACTTTTTGGAGATATTCGCGCTTAGCACGAATATCTCCAAAAGTTGGTAATAGGAGATAGATATCTTGCATGTTGTAATGCAAATTATTGTGGTATATGGAACTCATACCATAATCTCTCAGGAAAGCAGAAACTGATCCTTTTGGGACCGCCTAAAAAGGCCTAGGGGGTGAGGAGTACTCTACTTTGCCCCCTTTTCACGTTCCGAACTATTTTATTTTACTCTCTTCTGTAATTACACAAAATAGCAGCGATAAGATGCATCGGAGACACACAGTGAGAGAAAGGAGGCCGGAGATGAAGAAGAGATGTCAAATACACATTGGAGATAATATAGTGGCAGAAGGGAAGTAAATATGAGTAAACTTACCATGTAACATAAAAATGTTGCACTCTATACTATAAGTCTCATTTTATACTACAATCACTTCGCTACAACCTCATAAATTAAAAATAAAAATGAATAACGTCTCAAACAATTTTTGATTTCTAAATATAAATTTATTCTTCAGAGTTTTCTAAATTTGAAAGAACTAGTAACATGTCCTCATCAGCAATTTCCTCATGAAAAGTCTGCAATGATGATTCTTGTAACTCTATGGTCTCCAAACATTCGATAAATTCGCCATCAACAGATTGATCAAAAAAATCATTCAAGACATCTCCTCCTTGTGACAATTTCATTATTGGTGCTGTCAATTTCAATCAATGTAGTGGAATCATTCAAGTCATCTCCTCGTGAAAATATTTCATTATTGGTGCTCTCAATTTCAATCAATGTAGTGGAATCATTCAAGTCATTTCCTCCTTGTGACAATATTTCATTATTGGTGCTGTCCATTTCAATCAATCTAATGGAATCATACAAGTCATCTCCTCCTTGTGACAATATTTCATTATTGGTGCTCTCAATTTCAATCAATGTAGTGGAATCATTCAAGTCATCTCCTCCTTGTGACAATATTTCATTATTGGTGCTGTCCATTTCAATCAATCTAATGGAATCATACAAGTCATCTCCTCCATGTGACGATATTTCATTATTGGTGCTCTCAATTTCAATCAATGTAGTGGACAATTCAAAAGAAATTGCCACGGTCTCTTCATTGTGAGCCATTTTATTTTGAAATTGCTTGCTGTAAATTGCAGAAAAAAATAATCACTTTCATTTATCGTGTTTAGTAATACATAATATAAAACTAACTTTATCAAGTATTTAGTATAACAGAAGGACTGCAAATAAATAACAGAAAACATTTTTCAAATTATCTTCAAGTGTACAACATAGTTCCCCTTACAAATTAACAACTCACCTTTTTAAAAGTAGGAGAAGTGTTAGTACTGTGTAAATCAAACACCAGAAATTCACCACCAAAAATTCCTCACAAATGTACCTCAGACAGTAGTATCACAAAATGGCTGTGGTTTCCTCTCATTTGACATATATACATAACCAATTAACTTTCATCACACACAAATACAAAACCAAAGTAACATTTTAATTGGTTCTAAATTTCAACACTTTCAAATGTGTTTTCCCCATGCAATTTTCCATAGGACATTTACATACGTCTACAGCCTGAATGGCTGAACGGAATTACACCAAACTTGGCAAAATGGTACATCAAATCTAAGAGGTCATGAAGGATCTACTATGCCCCCTTATGGTCATTTCCCCCTTCGCTTTGGCCTCCTCTTGTCTCTCAATCCTACCGAGAGACAAGATGGCGGCCGCTACGGACTGTTTGGAATGTTGACAGACGCCGGAGAACCAATCAGCTTCGCAAAGCTCCGTAACGCGAAAAGTACGCGAAGCGGAGCGCTGTTACAGATATATATCTTTTTTTGAACGTTAATTTCTCAAAATCCACTGGAGCACATATATTGAGACCTAGCAAAGGCACATCGGGCTACCAGTCCCTAATATTTTGCCAAGTTTCGTGCAAATCCATTCAGCCGTTCGATTATTATTATTATTATTTTTTTTTGCCCCGCGGGGCCCTTTTAAAACCTCCACATCAAACCTAGGGGGTCAGCGAGGATCTACTATGCCCCCTTATGGTCATTTGCCCCTTCGCTTTGGCCTCCTCTTGTCTCTCGATCCTACCGAGAGACAAGATGGCGGCCGCTACGGACTGTTTGGAATGTTTACAGACGCCGGAGAACCAATCAGCTTCGCTTCACAAAGCTCCGTTGCGCGAAAAGTACGCGTACTGGAGCGCTGCCCGGTCCGCTGTTACAGATAAATATCTTTATTTAAACGTTAATTTCTCAAAATCCACTGTAGCACATATATTGAGACCTACAAAAGGCACATCGGGCTACAAGTCCCTACAATTTTGCCAAGTTTCGTGCAAATCCATTCAGCCGTTCGGGCTAAAAGTGAGGCCAACCGCCCTATGGAAAACTCAATGTTAAAAACACGTTTTGGGACCCCCCTTTTTTCTCGGCCCCCCCTTGACGAACCCCCCCCAAATTTTTAAGGGCTGCTCAGAAACAAAATGTGCCATTTTCCTGAAAATTTCAGCCAATTCCGTCCACAAACGCCAAAGTTATTAGACATAGAATTTTCAAAAATCCCATAGAGAAAAAATCCTAACTATATATACCTACTGGCGATATATATATATACCTACTGGATATATATATATTACCTACTGGCGGTCGCCAGTAGGTATATATAGTTAGGATTTTTTCTCTATGGGATTTTTGAAAATTCTATGTCTAATAACTTTGGCGTTTGTGGATGGAATTGGCTGAAATTTTCAGGCAAATGGCACATTTTGTTTCTGAGCAGCCCTTGAAAATTTGGGGGGGTTCGTCAAGGGGGGGCCGAGAAAAAAGGGGGGTCCCAAAACGTGTTTTTAACATTGAGTTTTCCATAGGGCGGTTGGCCTCACTTTTAGCCCGAACGGCTGAATGGATTTGCACGAAACTTGGCAAAATTGTAGGGACTGGTAGCCCGATGTGCCTTTTGTAGGTCTCAATATATGTGCTACAGTGGATTTTGAGAAATTAACGTTTAAAAAAATATATTTATCTGTAACAGCGGACCGGGCAGCGCTCCAGGACGCGTACTTTTCGCGCAACGGAGCTTTGTGAAGCGAAGCTGATTGGTTCTCCGGCGTCTGTCAACATTCCAAACAGTCCGTAGCGGCCGCCATCTTGTCTCTCGGTAGGATCGAGAGACAAGAGGAGGCCAAAGCGAAGGGGCAAATGACCATAAGGGGGAATAGTAGATCCTCGCTGACCCCCTACGTTTGATGTGGAGGTTTTAAAAGGGCCCCGCGGGGCAAAAAAAAATAAATAATAATAATCGAACGGCTGAATGGATTTGCACGAAACTTGGCAAAATATTAGGGACTGGTAGCCCGATGTGCCTTTGCTAGGTCTCAATATGTGTGCTCCAGTGGATTTTGAGAAATTAACGTTCAAAAAAAGATATATATTTGTAACAGCGCTCCGCTTCGCGTACTTTTCGCGTTACGGAGCTTTGCGAAGCTGATTGGTTCTCCGGCGTCTGTCAACATTCCAAACAGTCCGTAGCGGCCGCCATCTTGTCTCTCGGTAGGATTGAGAGACAAGAGGAGGCCAAAGCGAAGGGGGAAATGACCATAAGGGGGCATAGTAGATCCTTCCTGACCTCTTAGGTTTGATGTACCATTTTGCCAAGTTTGGTGTAATACCGTTCAGCCATTCAGGCTGTAGACGTATGTAAATGTCCTATGGAAAATTGCATGGGGAAAACACATTTGAAAGTGTTGAAATTTAGAACCAATTAAAATGTTAGTTTGGTTTTGTATTTGTGTGTGATGAAAGTTAATTGGTTATGTATATATTTCAAATGAGAAGAAACCACAGCCATTTTGTGATACTACTGTCTGAGGTACATTTGTGAGGAATTTTTGGTGGTGAATTTCTGGTGTTTGATTTACACAGTACTAACACTTCTCCTACTTTTAAAAAGGTGAGTTGTTAATTTGTAAGGGGAACTATGTTGTACACTTGAAGATAATTTGAAAAATGTTTTCTGTTATTTATTTGCAGTCCTTCTGTTATACTAAATACTTGATAAAGTTAGTTTTATATTATGTATTACTAAAAACGATAAATGAAAGTGATTATTTTTTTCTGCAATTTACAGCAAGCAATTTCAAAATAAAATGGCTCACAATGAAGAGACCGTGGCAATTTCTTTTGAATTGTCCACTACATTGATTGAAATTGAGAGCACCAATAATGAAATATTGTCACAAGGAGGAGATGACTTGTATGATTCCATTAGATTGATTGAAATGGACAGCACCAATAATGAAATATTGGCACAAGGAGATGACTTGAATGATTCCACTACATTGATTGAAATTGAGAGCACCAATAATGAAATATTGTCACAAGGAGGAGATGACTTGTATGATTCCATTAGATTGATTGAAATGGACAGCACCAATAATGAAATATTGTCACAAGGAGGAGATGACTTGAATGATTCCACTACATTGATTGAAATTGAGAGCACCAATAATGAAATATTGTCACGAGGAGATGACTTGAATGATTCCACTACATTGATTGAAATTGACAGCACCAATAATGAAATATTGTCACAAGGAGGAGATGACTTGAATGATTTTTTTGATCAATCTCTTGATGGCGAATTTATCGAATGTTTGGAGACCATAGAGTTACAAGAATCATCATTGCAGACTTTTCATGAGGACATTGCTGATGAGGACATGTTACTAGTTCTTTCAAATTTAGAAAATTCTGAAGAATAAATTTATATTTAGAAATCAAAAATTGTTTGAGACATTATTCATTTTTATTTTTAATTTATGAGGTTGTAGCGAAGTGATTGTAGTATAAAATGAGACTTATAGTATAGAGTGCAACATTTTTATGTTACATGGTAAGTTTACTCATATTTACTTCCCTTCTGCCACTATATTATCTCCAATGTGTATTTGACATCTCTTCTTCATCTCCGGCCTCCTTTCTCTCACTGTGGGGCATATTATCAAGGGGGTTTATCTCCGGTTTTTTGGCTTTAAAAGCCAAGAAAGCGGAGATAAAATTATCTCCCTATTACCAAGCTGTCGCTAACACCAGTTAGTGACAGCTAATAGGAGATAGCGACCATCTTGGGCCCCGCTTTGCATGTCAGTGATATTTATCACTAATGACATGCAAAGTGGGCGTGCCAAGATGTTAGCGACTGGAAACAGTCGCTAACATCGCTATCTCCTATTACCAACTTTTGGAGATATTCGCGCTAAGCGCGAATATCTCCAAAAGCTAACACCTGCCCTGAGCAGTTCTTCACCATGTTATCCAATGGGAGGTGGATAACATGGCTAAGAGCATTTGCTCGATAATGCATGAATATCGCTGACTTTTCAGCGATATTCATGCATTGCGGCCGTTTTTTATCGCATTTGCGATAAACCTTGCTAATAGCAAGGTTTATCTGCGATAAAAATCGCCGATGTGCGGCGATAATGTTTGTCTCTAAACAAGTTAGAGGCAAAATTTTTCGCTAGTTGTTGGTAATATGCCCCTGTGTGTCTCCGATGCATCTTATCGCTGCTATTTTGTGTAATTACAGAAGAGAGTAAAATAAAATAGTTCGGAACGTGAAAAGGGGGCAAAGTAGAGTACTCCTCACCCCCTAGGCCTTTTTAGGCGGTCCCAAAAGGATCAGTTTCTGCTTTCCTGAGAGATTATGGTATGAGTTCCATATACCACAATAACTTGCATTACAACATGCAAGATATCTATCTCCTTTTGGAGATATTCGCGCTAAGCGCGAATATCTCCAAAAAGTAACACCTGCCCTGAGCAGTTCTTAGCCATGTTATCCAATGGGAGGTGGATAACATGGCTAAGAGCATTAGCTCGGTAATGCATGAATATCGCTGAGTTTTTAGCGATATTGATGCATTGCGGCCGTTTATTATCGCATTTGCGATAAACCTTGATAATAGCAAGGTTTATCTTCGATAATTTCTGACGATGCTTAGCGGTAAAAAATTCGTTGGTAAGCATCGTTAGCGATAAATATCGCTTAACTTTGGTAATATGCACCAACGTCTGTTAACGTTCGATTCGAAGGAAATGAGGAAGTGTTGAAAAACATTGTTTGCGCCATCTTGCCTTTTTTGAAATGCCACACTTTTGTGGTGCACGGCAGCCATTTTAGATGTCTTGACCAGACCCACTCTCTGCACGCTGTCGATTCGTAGCATGGCTCCTCACCCTCGCAAGCATCTTCCCCAGGCACTGGTCACCCCCGCTCTCTGTCTTATGCATGGGCAATAAACCTCCCCCCATCTGCGCTGCTCTTCCCTGAGAATCACACTCTGTGCCCGCCCGACACCTCCCTTTCGCCCTATTCACTACCGCACCCTCTGACACTCCTCTTCCTCTGTGTCCGATTGTCCTGGCTATGAGCTAGCCCTGCAGATGTAGTTTATGGCCCCAGCTGTAAAGAATCACCCCTCTTCAAAGGAGTTATAGTAGATCAAGGCCCACACCCGATGAGATCCGTCACACCACACGTGTTCCTACTATCTGAAAACCATCCTGTATTGTGATTGGGGAGGGGACCGAGCCTGAAGCGGAAGATTCCAGGAATGACTCTTGGTACATCAACGTTTTTACAATTATGTGTCACATTAAAAATATGTAGCACTCCAACAAAGTAGTAGGAGTATAAAACTTTAATAACATATAAATATATACAACAAAACAAAAACAGTAAAAACATTTAAACAACGAAGAGACCGTGGCAATTTCTTTTGAATTATCCAATAGATTTATTGAAATTGACAGCACCAATAATGAAATATTCTTGTCAGTAGCGGTCTGTTGTGCGAATAGTTCCAAGGCAGCAGAACGCGCTGAAATCTAGATGGCACGAAAGTGATGTCTAGTAAGTTGCCGCCCAGCAAATAACGGCGTGGGGCGCCGCGGGGGTGAGTGAGTCCAGTAGGCACCACAGCTATTCTTACCGGCATTGCAGAATTACTGCTGGGGACAATGCCTGTGCTGTAGCAGGGTCACAGCAGAAACAAAAAGGATTTTGTTGAAGATGTTGTTGGTTTTAAATTTGAAAACAGTTCTGGTGTCAACTGCTATGCTAATGTAGTGGTTAATGTTTTGTTTTCTCTAGAAAATGTAAAAGAGGGGGAGGCAGTCCAAAGTTCCGTTAAAAGGGCAAAGGAAAGGATCGGTGGTTTGAACTATCAGTGAAAAAGGGGAGGGGGTGCAACAATTTTTCCTACCGGGTCACACTGTGCTTTCACCGGAACTGAGGTCTGCAGGATTCTAGTAATTCAAAGTGAGGCTGGCGCCAGCATGGGAGCGCCGACGTCCCGCGGATACAGTTTCGTCACTCCACGGGCGATCATGGCAGTCATTCCCCATCGGGGGTCGGAGACTCCCGCGGCTCCTCTAGAATCTTCAAGGTCGTGGAGGACTACGGTGGTGGAGTCAAGCAGTGACCGGGCCATTTCTTTATGCTGGGCCCGCTCTTGCCAGGTCGACCGCCATTTTGAGAGTTCGGTAGCTACTGGCGATCGCGGGGTCAAATGAGCGGACGGGCTCCACCCTGCCGGGCGAGACGTTGCAGCATGGCCACAGTGGAAGAACCCTTTTCCGGGCGCCTGGAGCGCTGAGGGTGCAGCTGGGAAGCCTCCACCTGGGGAGGCGGGAGAGGCCTGTTCGCACCGTCTCTCCCTCCCAGTGCACCCCACGGCGTCTCGCTTGAGATTTGTTATGGCCGGACCAGGCGATGAGGACGAGGGGGGGGGGGGTCGGAGGCATGTGCAAGACATCCCCCCCCAGTGTTGTCGCAGCCATTATTCATGAAAGAAGAAGTGTCCCGTCCGTCTTCGGGCCGGGCTTCCGGTAGATGTCGGCCGGACGCCCCTGGCTCTGGCCCCATGAACGGGTTTCTTGGTTTATCGGCTGCAGCCGGATCCCGTCGTCCTCGGCCCCCCGACCGTTGGTGGCCGGACCGGAAGAGCATGTGGCGGGAGTACCTGCAACTCTCAAGGGCCACCGCGGCCGGACTGGGAGAGAGAGGGGAGGGTCGAGGAGACATTCCCCCCCCCTGCAACTGTTCAGCGTTGTAAAGGCAATCCCCTGGCCGGGTCCCGCTGGCCTCGGCCTCTCCTCCGGCTACACCCTACGTTAGGATCTCCTGGCCGAGGCGTGGCAGCAGGACCTGCCTTATATGGGCTGCTCCCGGCTGGGCGTAGCCGCAACCCTGCCCCACCTTGGAAGTTTCCAGAGTGGGGGCGGATGTTCTACTGACTTGCATTTTCCCTAGTCTATCGATTTTTTTGGCGTGGCAGGCGGTGGGACAGCGAGGGGTGATTTGGTTTCTCTTACTGTTTTTCTGGTCTCTCACCACTGGCATATTTTAACGTTTTCTTGTTTCTAGGACATTAATAGGTTTTATCATTACGTTATGTTATCGTTTCTTTGTTCGTTGTTTAATAAAAGTTCATGTTCATCAGTGGCCTACTGATTTTCGTTTTCCTATTCTTTTCTTTCCAGGTTGTTTCATGCTAAAGTTTCTGTTAACAGGATACAGTGATCACTTCGTTATTATTGCATATGTCCTTTTCACTAGGGGTGCTCTCTGGTCGGGCCAGATGACGTATCTCTAGTAAATGGTCCGGGTGAAACAGGTGCATCAATCAGTGGGGAGTAGATAGGCATGACAGATTAGAACGGGGGAGAAAGGTCCGCATTACGTACACTTTCACTACTTGCAAAGATTTTCCTACGTTTATTTGCAAACAGGGAATACCTCCAAAAATAACTAATTCCCAAACAGTCAATGTTCGGACAATCAATCAATCAATGAGGAATGAAATAGGTACGACGTGTTAAAGGCTTGCGTTACCTACCCTTCACTATCTGCAAAGGGAGAGAGAATATTCCTATTCTTCCTCGTTTGCAGGCAGAGAAGATCCTTAAGAGAACCAACTTCGAACAATTCAATGCTCGATTGAAACAATCAACAAGGGGTACTGTGAACACAAATGAACGCCGCTTATGTACATACGCATTGCTATTTTCAACAGGTTGTTCCTAATGTTTCTATTTTAGCGAGGTCAAAAAGAGATCCCATTAGTGGCCTACTGATTTTGTTCGATTCCTTTTGTTTTTTTACACGATTTTTCGCTATCTGCAAAGACTAAACAGAGTATTGCGACTCTGTGCTTGTTTGTAAATAGAGAATGAACCAAAGAGAACAATCAATCAAATGGAGAGAGAAGCAGGCACGACGGATTACAAAGGGGGCAAAGGGCTGCGTTAACTACCCTTCACTATCTGCAAAGAGAGAGTACTCCTAATAGAAATGAGGGGTGGGGGGCAGCATTCAAAGCAGATCAGTGTGCATAAACACGAAAATGTTTTTACTTACCACGTACTTGACATTCGACAGCTTATGATATTTGCTATTAAAAAACCATTGAAATTCACTGAAAAAACCATAGGTTATAGACCATATATAGTTAGGAATTAGCATTTACAAAACCTTGAAAATTCACTGAAAAAACCATAGGTTATAGACCATATATAGTTAGGAATTAGCATTTACAAAACCTTGAAAATTCACTGCAAAAACCATAGGTTAAAGACCATATATAGTTAGCTGGACATTTTATTGACATAAAACCAATGAAATTCCATATATAGTTAGTTGCACTAACTATATATCGCGCACCCGCAATCCACTGCTGATGATGTCACATATTACATCATTCATGACATGGTCAGTGACATCACTGATGATATCACTGATGACATCTCAAATGACATCACTGATGACATCACTGATGACATCTCATTTGACATCAATGACCACATCACTGATGATATCATTCATGTGACAATACAATGCATCTCCTCACATTTTAATATAACCTCTGTTTCACCCAGTGTTAAAAAGAGTATAATTTTTGAAACCATTGACACACCAATACTAGTTACTACATACGCACTCACTGATTGCTACGTCTACACACACCTTCACTCATTCACCCATACAATCATTCATACATACAATCACTCATCTTTACAACACTATCATATGCACTCATACACCTATACAGACACTCACAGTCTGCCACTCATCCATGGAGTTACTCACACACCTAGTCAGTCCTGTAAAGAATCAATGAGACTTCCATTTTCTTGTCTATACAGTTAAACATAGAGCACCTTACATTTTCAAACATGTACTAACACATACTTACCTTCTTATACAATCATTGATACAAGTACAGATTGATCTGCACAGAGTCACACACCTCCCAGCTAGCCACACACACACTCAGTCTCCCATACAAATACTTGGGCAATCAATCAATAACCCATATAGTTAATCATATAGCTACTGATCAACACATGCAGCAGTTTACAGAACAACAGACATAATGATGCACAAATTAAGACAGTTTAGTCACTAACCCATGCACTCAGTGAGACACATTTAAACACTCACTCATACATTCAGTCATGCACCTACTAAATCCTTTGTCCAGACACTTATACTTCCACTCATTCTTCAATATGTAAGACACATTTTAACTTTACAGAAACATACAGTCACTGGATGTTGTCATCAGTGATGTCATCAGTGATGTCATCAGTGATGTCATTTGAGATGTCATCAGTGATGTCACTGACCATGTCATGAATGATGTAATATGTGACATCATCAGCAGTGGATTGCGGGTGCGCGATATATAGTTAGTGCAACTAACTATATATGGAATTTCATTGGTTTTATGTCAATAAAATGTCCAGCTAACTATATATGGTCTCTAACCTATGGTTTTTGCAGTGAATTTTCAAGGTTTTGTAAATGCTAATTCCTAACTATATATGGTCTATAACCTATGGTTTTTTCAGTGAATATATATATATATATATATATATATATATATATATATATATATATATATATATATATATATATATATATATATAATATTTTTTTGGGTTCTTTCTGAGCACAACAGAGAAAGAAATGAGACATGGAAAAACCTCAGCAGGAAACGCAAAAATCCTAAAGAAAAGTGAAACTAGATTTCAAATGAAACGACCTCTCTGCAGCTAAATATTACACACAAAATCATAACTGGTGAAGTAGCTAACATCCTTGGTTGAGTGAAGAGTCATGCCCCGTCTGCCCAGGTGTTCACCGAACGTCACGGGTCCTGCACAGCAGCAGCTGATGGTTATCAGAGAACTGTGCTCAGAAAGAGGAAGCTGCAGTTTTTGCTCGGCTCTGTGTCACTGTGCGCGGGGTGGTATAATACTGACAGTAATAATCCGCGGCGTCGTCGGCCTCGGCTCTGCTGATGCTGAGAGTGAAGTCCGTGCCGGACCCGCTTCCAGTGAAGCGCTCTGAGACCCCGGACTGGCGAGTCGTTGCATAATAAACAAGAAGCGTGGGGGCTTCTCCGCGCTTCTGCTGGTACCAGTTTAAACCATCGCCGATGTTTTGACTGGACTGACATCGGATTGTGATGGTTTCTCCCAGGGTCATACCGTGGACTTCCGGGGTCTGTGTCAGCACAATCTGCGCTCTGGACTCTGAAGACAGAAAGGAGATTAATTACAACAATGAGCAGCGAGAAATATTTACAGAGCGCGAAACCAATAGAAATACATATACTGCCCATCACAGATATGTTTCATATTTTGAACTTAGATCTCTCCCTGATCAATCCCCCTCAGCCCTTCAGCCGCAGCTCTCACCATGAATCCAGAGCAGAAGCATCAGGAAGACCTGGGTTGGTGACGTCACCTCCATCCTTGCTGCTCGGTCTGGGCTTGTTTCTGAAGCCTTCAGGGCAGAAAACACCCTTATAACAGGCAGGACAACAGGAGGGGCCTGGACAGAGAGATGCAAAGTACCCACCGCCTGGTATGTAAATGTGGACACAGGGGAGAGAGGGGAGGGGAGGGGTTAAATCAGGAGCAGCTCAGGTATATCTTGCTATTCATTTTTTATTGGTTTAGAAATTTTAGTATTGAACAGTGGCGGCTGGTAAGATTTTAAAGTGGTGAGAGTGAACCTTGTCATGATATGCTGGTAATGAGCATGTAAACCCAAATCTTCCAAAGGGGCAACGACTGGAGGATTCTCCCTCAATAAGTATTTGAAAAGAAAAGGGTATTTTGCATTCTGACCACCTTTAATAAAAAAATTGTTTCAACAACTATAGGTGTCAAAGCAAGTTCTGTTGAGGTACCAACAAGGCCTTGACACACTTTGAGAAATATTTTGAGCAATTCATCAACTGCCAAGTTTAACACCATCTCAATAAAATATAACATGCACCAAATTCTGTATGCTACTCTTGCCATTTAAACTATATGACTAGTTACAGGAGAGAACTTGTGGTGCAGCCTAGATATTAACCCCAGGAATGCTCATGACGAGGTCAGCTCGTCATGAGCAACGGCGCTCCGGTGCTCATGACGAGCTGAGCTCGTCATGACCGCGCCCGTTCCGTGGAACGCTCGCAGGCTGGGCTGATTCTCCTGCAGTGCTGAGCGTTCCATTGGAACGGGTGTGGCCATGACGAGCTCAGCTCGTCATGAGCACCGGAGCGCCGTAGCTCATGACGAGCTGACCTCGTCATGAGCACCGGGGCGCTGTACGCACCCCCGCCCCCCAGCACAGCGGGGGAAACAGCCCCGCACGGAAGGGGTTAATTCTATACCTAAGCCTAAAGGACATGTTTATACTCAAACACTCCATTAATGGAGCTTTAAATTGAAAGCTGTATTAACCGATATCAGACCATTTGGAAATAACACATTCACTTAGAGACAACGCCCAGCTACCATACCATTCAGCCAGTGCCTCATTATCTGAAAGCAAACCCACTTTGAATGCCAATCCATAAAAATAAATTGTTGTATTTACCTAGAAATGATTGGTCACTATTGTTTTGCATTTTAATCCAATCCTTCATAATTACATCAATCATTCTCTCCGGGCATTATACAGGACTAGATAAAAACATAATACAACGCAGCCTGGCAACAAGAAATATAGGTACCATTTTGGATAGCAAAATATGGATTCTTTAACTAAAACCAGTTTTTAAACCTCACAGATAGAGGTTAAATCGCAACCTGCAATTATAGAGAGCTGAAAGCAATGACCTTCAGAATCCCAAGGAGCAATACTGTCTTCAAGAAAAGAGTTATTGGCAACAATGCAAGAAATCAAATGAATAAATCCCTTCAATTACTGTGCATTTGTGCAAATAACTTTATTTCTGCAACGTGAACTGATAAATGTTATGCTTCACAGACCTGGGCTGGCAGCTATGTATACATCATTCTTTAGTACTGTTAATGAGGAGTTCGAAATAAATAAATTAAATATTGGTTAATAATAATACTTATACTGAAGGAGGATTGTGTTCTTTTATATGCACTCGCATGACCTATAATAATAGAAACTCATGCTGGCATGTGCAGGCATACACTCCATTCCTTAGAGTATTTCTGCAAGCAACAGCCTGTCTATCAACTACTAAATGGTGTGTCGGCTCATGTACCGCACCCTGCAATCATGTGTTCAGTTGTTATGTCAAAATAAATGTAATTAGTGTCTTCATTTGCCTACCTGGGCAAGAGAACTAATGTTGCTCAGCGCGCAATGATCAGAACATATGGTATCACAACTGGTATTATTCAAAGGCAATTAGTAAGGATATGAGTACAACATTATCCACAAGGAAGCAAGGAGACTCTATATGATTGTAGCATGTGCTCATGGCATCATTTATATAAACATTTGGGGGGAAAAAAGGGAGAAGAAATGCAATTGGCAGTTGTAACAGCACTGCAATACACAAATAATACAATTGAAAACAACCCAAATTGCACGTGGTGTTCGAGGTGTGTGAGTGAAAACCAAGGTAACAACGCAGGTGACAATGTGATCAGCGTGGGCGGCGCAAAGTGACTGGTGCATGAATATACAGTGAGTAATTGGCACAATGTGGTTCCAAGTAACTTCAGGAGTTTGTTTCTATTTCGGTTTGGTGTACTGTTCGTAAACCATTTTGTGTATCGCGCCTATGATCGCGCTGGAAGGTCGACGGCGTTTTGATCCACATTAATCGGGATCATCATCGGGATCATCATCAGGACTGGGTTGGGTCGAAGGCAGTGCTGGATGGGAGGAGACAGGTGTTAGTCGCCGTGGTCCGGAACGTCATAAGAGGTCATTTAGAATCAAGGGGCCAATTAGGATCGGTATCAGCGAGCAATCTGCTGATGTGCGGGAACAGAGTCCGAGAAGTGTGGAAGAAGAGGTCATCCAGGGCTGCGGATCAAACGCGCATCGCGAGGGGGCCCAGAGGTACAAAATCCTTGGAGCCGATCCGGCAGTGATTGGGGTGGAGAGACTGGATCTCTGTCAAGCGTGGAGCTTGTGTGAAGTTAGAGCAGGGCTGGCGCTCAGCAACCAATGGCATGAACTAAGAGACCTCTCAATTTCTCACTTTGAGAGTAATGGGGAGGAGGTGATAAATACATCCCATTCTGTAAGCAACCCACGTGTGATACTGGGATCTAGCTAGTAAACTCAGATTTATCTATCTCCACCAGCCCGAGTCCTCGACAAGGTTTCCTCTGGTGTGACTTTGACAATGGCCCCCTGCCATGCTCTTTTCTCTCATCTTTTTCCTCGTGCTCATTCTGTGCCCTATCCATCCAGCACAGCCTTAGAGCCTTGATGTTGATAGACGCCTCCTTACACATGCCCCTGAAACACTCTCCCCTTAGCATAGGGGCCTGGCAGGGAGGAGTGGGCAACTTGCACCAAAAAAAAGAGTAACATCTACAGGATCCGTGACGATTTGTGTACAAATTGTCTAAATACATTTATTCTAAGAGACTCCTCCTGAACTGTTCTCTTCATCGAATGCTGCATTACCAACTGTGAGGATTGTCCACAGTGTTTCATGTCTGGAGTTGTCATGCATTTCGTTTTTTAAAACAGACGTTACATTATCATTATACCTATTGATATTTTATTTGTCTTTCTCAGAAAGATGGAGGGCTGAACTGGCCCTGCCAAAATTCTAACTCCTTATTTGCAGCTCATAGCAAACATCAGAAAAAACGCTTAAGATACTCAGATCTCTCATCAGAGCACCGCGGTTTGCAGTGATCTGTGTGCCTTTATACATTTTGGCATGTTCTGTTTTCACCTTCTGGCTGACGTATGTAATGGGTATTTAATGATGTGCATCGCACACAATTGAGCACAGAGCATCATGTAACAATCTTCCCAGGATGTAAATAATTCCAGAGCCAGTGCCTGATGGGTTAACCCTGGAGCAAGAGAACGGAAACTTGAAATTGTTTGACATGAGAGTGCAGGTGTTAAGGCAACACAAGATAGCACTTTCACGTTACCTTCTATGCGTCTTCAAACTGCTATGAGCAGAATACCGCTATGTGAAACAGGGAAACAGTATTGCACTTTGGAAATAAGTGCAATTAAGATCCTGGGCAGAGCGTTCTAGAGGGATGATCCTACAGCACCGCCTCTGTCCTGAACACAGAGCAGTTGTAAATGTATAAAAGGGGATAAGCACACTCACCTGCGCACGCGCAGACACACTTACCATGAGAACCATCTGCCTAGCACTGGTGGGACATAAGGCAGACACTTCAAATCTCCGTCAACGTGGAGTTTCAAAGACACATTAACACTCTACTTCCTATGCTAATTCTGACCTCACGCCTCAGTGTAACACAGTAAATTCACATTGGTAAAAAAGATTCTTTCCAAGCCCTATTAGTCCCCCATCAACCATCGTCGTCTTTTATTGTGACCTTATATGTATTTAGCTATGCAGCACATTAGCCTGGGTGCTGAAACATCTACTGTTCTTTCACATGGAGGAAATGTACGCCCCAAACTATGTGACACGCCAGGTAGGAGGTCAGTGAGAAATGGTGTAGTCCAAAGCGCTGTTTTTAATATAAAATCGGGGCCTTCAGTGGTCATATCACTGGAAATACAAGGTTTGAAAAAAATATTATTGTCTACGGGTGCCAGTGGAATACAATTTCTATGAACTGGAATCTAGAGAATGCTAAAGTGATTCTGGTATTTTACTGACCTCTGCTGGTCGTTTTCTATCAAGAAAGTTAAATAGTGGCAGTTGCCAGAAAAATTTAAAAAAAGGAAAGTCCCTCAGCAGAAAGCAATTGTGGTATTTTATTGACCTCTGCTGGTTATTCTCTATCAAGACAGTTAAACAGACGCAGTTGAACAGAAAAGAAAGTCCCTAAGGGGAAGCAGACAAGTCCTAGGGCTGATCTCCGGAGCCCAGAAAGTACATACAAGTACATACTAAAGTATATACTAAAGTATATATAATAAAGTATATACAAGAGCTCTCGAATGCTCGACCTAAAAAAGATGATAATTAAAAACGTGCAGTCTTTTTTGTATTTGAACTCCAATAACAACTTGGACGGGTCTTGTGGGGAGATAGGTAAGTCGCTGCTAATGTCTGTCCTGTTAGGCCTAGATGGTACCTGGAATTTCCGCCCTATCAGAAGTTGGGACAGGGATGAGAATCCCGCCCCTGCTGTGATGTCTGTCTTCCAATTGGTTGCCGGGATGCACTGATTTGCGCCAAGACACCCCTCATTTTAACAGGTGTACTGTGCAGATTAAGACATGCACAGTACAGCTATTAAATTCAGTAGATTGTGCCACTGAAAGGGCGAGATTTTGATCGATACCTTATATCTATTGATCTAAACCTCGATCTGGTCGACTGAACCTTTGTTGCCTGTCTTGGAGGAAAACAGTACACCCATCTGCAATTTAGTTCACCCAATAAAGGACTCTACTCTCAAAGATCACGGACAACTTCTAGGTTTCAAAAGTTTATTGTAAGGAAATGATAAGCTGCAAATACAGACATCTCAGAATGAGATTCACGAGATACACAGGTCCAATTACATACATGTGCTCTCGGAAAGCCCTCAAACGAGCAACAGAAATCACTAACACAAGTTCTAAGAATAATAAAGCTATCAGCATAGACGCATATCTCTCCTTCATTTAGGTTGGAAGAAAACACACAGGTTAGGCGTCCCTACCCTGTTCTAGATGGTATCCCTACTTAACCAAATCCCAACCTAACAAAGGTGTCAGCAGTGAATGACCCCCAAGAGAAGTCACCCACTCTAAGTCTCTTGATGAAAACCTATAGTTCTCCAGTCATGACCCCTCTCTGCCTACCCATCCGCTCTCTAAAGGGTCCTCAGGTATCTGCTCTAACTCCACCCAGGGGTGCTGTCCCTAATACAAAACAGTCAACAACATTTGAGACGCCCCTTGCGAAACGCCTCTCACGTGGTGTAGCTTCAGGCTTTTTCCATGATGCTTTGTATTGGGCCTCAGATGTTAGAGTTGACCTTGCTTCTCAGGCTCTTCTCCGGCCCGCTGATACCCCTTAAACATTCCAGAACCCTCCTCCATGTCTGGGCCGTCTACTGAACAGACCTCTATTCATTCATTTATAATTGGATCCCCCCTTTCCTGTTGCAGACAGATCTCTGCCGCCAAGAACCCAACTCTCATAGACTTCTAAAAAGGCTTGCAACATTTCTCAGCCCAGACATGTACGTGTAAATCAACGTTAAAACATTTCAGGCCTACAATACTTCTCATTATGATTATAGCATTCAACTTCTTCATTTAATTAAAGCATGTTAATACTCTTATTCTATTATTCAATAAACATTTTATAAATCATGGCCCATTTAATGCGATGACCAAACGTTAATGCAATCTGTGTCGTGAAAAGAACCACTTTCCCTTTTAGCTCCAGCTCTGGCCCTGAGGCCTACCACATTCTGCGTTTAACCACAGACCATCTTATTTTTTAACAACTACACGACATAGATTCAAAAATAATCACGTCTAATAAAATCATATAGAGTCACACATTTCTGTATTAGTTCCACTTCTACTTAAATCTCTACATTAGCTATACATTTAGAATATAATTGCAGGTACTATTAGCACTCATGGCATTTCTCCTCATGATTTGTGCTTACTACAGGTAAGTGTGGTGCACTCATACATTTAAGTCAGTTTGCGCTCTCTCAGTTCCCCCCTTTGATGACCTCTCGGGGTCATCACTAACATTTAAACTGACGTTATTGCTGGCATTCTCTGCGCTTCCAGAGCCCTCAGACTCCTGTACTGATTATCTTGTATGGCAGCCAATCTCTGCAGCTGTTCTCTTTGGGCCCTTTCTAACCTTCTTGCTCTGTACCATTTGAATACCTTCACCAATCCCCACAATATGATCCCACAGATCAATATTATGATGATAGGCTTTAGGATATACCAAACAAAGCTTTTGCCTAAGGTGGAAAACCACCCACCAACTGCACTCATTCCGTGGCCCACCTTTTCCCAGACATTTTCTCTACTCAAGTCTTCGATCTCCTTGTGAATATCAGTTATGTTCCTAATAACCTTCTCAAGGGGTTTTGAATTGTCTGGAATGTAAGTGCAACATTCCTGGACCTTCAAAGCCTTACAGACTCCGCCCTCTTTTGCTAATAGGACATCCAATGCAAGACGATTTTGAAGAACCATAGCCCTTATCGATTGCATCTCTCCTTCTACCAGCATTAAGGACTGAGCAGTGCTGGCAGACAACCTGTCGACAACGGTTGCCAGTCGTCTAATTTTAACATCATTAAGGATTATTCCCAAAAGAGGGAACATAGCTCCAAAGACATCTCCAACCATTTCAGCATCACCTACATCTCTCCTTCCCCTCGATGATGTCTGACCCTCAATGATCACTAAGTCTTGTGCATGATATATTTTGGGGAAGACAATTGCCAAGTAACATGATCCATACCAGTTGTCAGGTAGTCTCACATAAGCATTTCTTCCACATACAAAATACACGTTTGGAATCACTTGCATTCCCTTCAGGAAATCCTTAGTGTAGTACTCTAAGTTAAAAGCATGTTCACAGTCCACTTCTCCAACGTATACATTTTCATAATACGTTTTGGCTCTGTGAAGACATAACTTTCCTCTCTGCGCTTTATCTAAAGCTATTGGACCACTACTACCCTTTCTCTGGTGTGACTTCTCTTCCTCGGTCCAATCTGTTTTCCCTTGTCCTGATTTTTTCAAAATCTTTTGTCTCCTGTAACGATCATCCACCTGCCCTATGAACTTCTTCTCGACTTCTGACACCTTGCATGTCAGGTTATTTCTACGGGCATGTGAAGTATCTAAGGTAATCCAAGGAATGAAGAACTTGGCCAATCTGTCTTCACTCTTCCAGTAATCCCATTTGTTCATCTGCTTATAATTTGGGACTTCTGGCAACACTGAATCATAATTTGAGAAATAGTATTCAAAACTATCTCTCTCATAAAATATACTAAGCAATAAGCTACATGTAATGCCATATGTCAGAGGGAGGTGATGATAGCGAATTCCTTCATCTACAGACGCCGGCAACTGCATGCAGACGTAGCAATCCTTAACCTCCATGGCATCCACGTATTCATATAAAAGTTTAGCATAAGCATTTGACCTAAAGTCTCCTTGGGACTCGTCTACGTGTAACCTGCGGGCTTCTGCAGCTAATAACGCTTTCTCTTGAGTGTTTTCCCTTTTCTCACCAGCAACAGTAGGTGTAAGCGTTTCTACAGATTTCACATCAGTTACCTTTGCCTCTTCCTCATGTCCCTTTACATAAGAAATTGTTACCACTAAAGCTATTAATATTATTACTCCTACTATTAGTGTACCTATTATACATTTAGCTCTGCGGTTCGGGGTGCCGGCCTCCATTTCGTCAGACAATATAGCTCTCTCTTATCTTAGCAAAAAGTTCTTTTCCTCTCGTTCCTTTACAGTCTCTTTTCAATCCTTTTGTCTTTAGAGTCCACACAACTGGAGGCTGACAACCTTCTTCGCAAAAGTCCTTTAACAGTTCAAAAAGACAACCCTAGCCCTTCTCCATCAACTCAAGGGATTCCCTATTAGTCTCTGCTTCCTGGGCGCTAGGTAATCTTCTTTTTTTTTCCTGCTCGCTTTATTTACAAAGTCCTTTAACAGTCTACTATCAGATTTGTGGTTGCAGCTTCAATAGCATAGTTCAGTATTTCCAAACGAAGATTGTGCTCTTCATGTGCTGTTATCGTTGTACCAAAGTCGGGGAATTGCAATTCTGTAAGAAACATATGTTTTAACTTGCTGAGGCGGGGAGGTCTGGGGAGCATGAAGGTTAGTGACCCTTCTTGTTCGACACCGGGTACCAACAGTCGTATTTCCACGGTGATAATGGGCTCAGAACTGGACACCACCACCGCTCGGATCCTCCCTGTCTCCGGTTTCACAGACATTTGTCGCCAGATATGTCCACTCAGGTGTGGAGTATCTTCTGTTAGGCACTCGCACTCTTCTTGACCTTCTTCGGTCGGGTGCTTCAGCGCCCTGAGCACCTTCTTCGGGGTCTGAGTCCTCTGATATCGGAGGAAGGGTTGCTTCTGGAGTTGACCTCAGGCTAGAGCTCCTTCTTTGCGGCCAATTTGCTTCTCCACGTGCCCTTCTACTCCTTCTCCTTCTTGTCTGTTCTCGCTCTCTCTCAGACCTGTCAGGGTCTGACTCGTACTCCCAGCTACTTTCTCCTTCTGTAGCGTCTTCAGTTTCACTGTTGTACTGACCGTCCTCAGCTTGGTCAGACTCGTTCCCTGCTTCCGCTGGCACCTCTACAGCTTGGCTAGCCCCCTCTATGGCTTCTCGGTCCTCAGCTGGACGTCTATCCGAGAGAGGAGCTGTTTCCAGAGGTGCTGGAACTCTTCGCGTATGTGACGCGTGGATCCAATTGGGCAGGCCTCCCACCTTTACAGCTGTGTTCGTGATCAGGATGACCTGGAAGGGTCCACGCCAACGAATATCCAGACAGCTTCTTCTCACGTGTTTTCTTACCAGGACCCAGTCCCCAGGATACAGGTCATGGCACGGGCCCTGGCACGCTGGAACCTCGGCAGCCTGCACCTGAAGGGACACAGAACGCATGGCGTCAGACAGCCCCTTACAATAGTCCAGGATCATATCATCTGTGATATTTAACAGTGCAGTAGCTGGAATAGATGGCAGCCTCATTGCTCTTCCCATTAACACCTCATGTGGTGACAACCCTGTTCTTCTGTCTGGGGTACTACGAAGGCTCATGAGGACCAATGGCAGGGCATCAGGCCAACTCAGGGTCGTTGAGGAACAAACTTTGGCTATTCTGCTCTTGATCGTGCCATTGATCTGCTCCACAATCCCTGAGGCTTCTGGTCGGTAACTGCAATGCAACTTTTGGTCAATGTTTAGCGCAACACAAATCATCTTCACAAGCTCGCTGTTAAAATGTGTTCCCCTATCTGATTCCAAAAAGGCCGGCACCCCGAAGCGAGGAATGAGTTCTCTAAGCAGTAACTTGGCCACTGTGAGGGTGTCGCACCTACGTGTAGGGTATGCCTCAACCCATCTGGAGAACACACAAACAACCACCAGGACATAGCGGAGGCGGTTGCACCTTGGCATTTCAATGAAATCTATCTGCATTCGATTGAATGGACCTCCAGACCTTCCTATGTGACTTAGTGCAACTGGTGTTCTTTTCCCTACGTTCAGCTGCTGACAGGTCACACAACGCTGGCACACTGCTTCTGCTGCTATTCTAAACTTAGGATTGTACCAAGTCTGTCTAAACACTCTCAGCATAGCATCTCTCCCTAAGTGTACGGGACCATGTATGAGTCTAGCCATTGGACTCACCATCTCATTGGGCAACACTGCTCTGCCGTCTGCTGAGACCCAAAAATGGGTCTCACCCATTACACATCCTGCCTTTTCCCATGTTTCTTTTTCAGAATCAGGAGCATTTTCTTGCATGGTTGACAGTTCATCCCAAGTATCAACAGTTTCCAGTATCATGGCTAATTCAGTTCTTACATTTATTCCACCCACATCCACCTCTGTGAAAGAGTATCCTTGCTCCGCGCAATACCGTGCAACTTCATAGCATATCTATTGCCTTTTGAAACAAAGTCCTCATTTTTGGTATGTGCGGTGCACTTTACAACTGCGATACCTGCTGGGCATTGCAATGCTTCTAACAACAGGCGCACAAACTCTCCATTGCGAATGGGAGAGCCTGAAGAGGTCATGAACCCTCTTTGAGACCATAACTGCCCGTAATCATGAACTACCCCATAGCCATATTGGCTGTCGGTGTAGATGGTGACTCGAATTCCATTGCTTGCCAAGCAAGCACGTGTCAGGGCAATAATCTCGGCTACCTGAGCGGAGTGTACTCCTTCCAGGCACCCAGCTTCCACAACTCCTTCAATTGTACAAACAGCATAAGCTGCTCTCAACTGCCCAACTTCGTCTCTTACACATGAGCCATCGACAAAGAAAACTTCGTCTGGGTCAGTCAGTGGCTCATCTACGATGTCGGGTCTGGGTTTGGTGCATAGTTCAGTCACATCGAGGCAGTCATGGTCTGTACATTCATCATCATCATCGATATCATTTGGAAGTGGCATTAAGGTGGCAGGGTTCAAAACAGAGCATCTCTTGAGGGTCACATTCTCTGCAGCAAGAATAACTTGCTCATAGCGCGTGAGCCTGCTGTTGGTCAGATGCTGTGTTTTGGTCCTGGTCATCAACAGTTCAACAGAATGGGGCACGCACACCTCTAACGGGTGCCCCATGACGATATTTTCACATCTCTCAATGCTGACACCCGTTGCAGCAACGGATTTGAGACATCCGGGCAACGCTGCGGCTACTGGGTCTAAAGTAGCCGAGAAATAAGCAACTGGTCTACGGGCATTCCCATGGATTTGGACCAACACAGACAACGCACAACCTTCTCTCTCACAACAGTAAAGAAAGAATTGTTTATTGTAATCAGGCATTCCCAATGCCGGAGCACGACACAGGTCCTCTCGCAGCTGTAAGAATGCCATCAAACAGTCTTTGTCCCATGGTACCGGATCACTCACCTCCTTGTGCGTCAGTTTTTGCAAGGGCTTTGCTTTCAGTGAAAAGTTCACGATCCACTGTCGGCAATAACCCACCATCCCTAGAAGCATCCTGACTTCTCTCTGTGTCTTAGGCGCATTCATTTTCATGATCGCCTCTATCCTGTCTGGTGACACTTTTCGTTTGCCTTTCTCTATTCTGTGTCCCAAGTACTGCACCTCTGTCAGGCAGTACTGCAATTTTCCCGGGGACACCTTGTGCCCATTGGCAGCTAGGTGATTTAACAAAGCAATGGAGTCTTCCCTGCAAGCTTCTTCTGTTTCTGACGCCACAAGAAGGTCGTCTATGTACTGGACCAGAACTGACTTCTGGGGCAGCACTAGACTTTCAAGATTTTTCTTCAACAGCTGGTTAAAGATCGATGGACTCTCTGTATACCCCTGAGGGATACGACACCATGTTAGGACGCGATTTTCCAGCTTAAATGCGAAAAGAAAATGGCTTTCCTCGTCCAGAGGGATCGAAAAGAAAGCCTGGCAAAGATCGATCACAGTGAACCACTCTGCTTGGAATGGAATCTGAAACAGTATCACTGATGGATTCGGTACCACTGGACAACACGAAACGACTATGTTATTAATCTTTCGAAGGTCCTGTACTATCCGAAATTTCCCATTTGGTTTCTGCAGACCCATAATCGGGGAGTTGCATGGACTACCCACGATTTCTTTCAGTATTCCCTGTTTAATCATGGACTCGATCACGGGTTTTATGCCTGCAATCGTTTCTGGAGTCAATTTATATTGGGGTGTTCTTGGGAACTCAGCATGCGGTTTCACTACAATTTTCACTGGGTCCACCCCTTTGACCAATCCGATCTCTTCCCCAGTGAAATCCCATACTTCTGATGCCACCGTCTCTCTCAAGTCCCAGGGGAGCTCATCTACTGTCAAAGTAGGGTACAGCTCCACGCATATTCTTGAGTTTGCAACTTTGAAATCTGCGTCATCATCATTGGTCAATACCTCCACTCCCTGAGGTGTACAATATATAGTACAATTCAATTTACACAACAGGTCTCTTCCTAGCAGACACACAGGGCTTGAATCGCAAACCACAAACTGGTGCTCATCGCTGTACTTCCCTATTTTCACCTGTACCGGTTCTGTCAATTGGCTGGTTATTCTCCTGTTTGCGACCCCTACCACTTGTATGGTCTCCCCAGACATGGGTAGGTCCGGAACTGCAGCTGATCTGATCGTGGATCTAGTGGCTCCTGTGTCCACCAGAAATGTCGTAGGGCACCCTGCTACTTCTGCTTCAACATAGGGTCCCCTTTGGTCTACCTCCAAGGCTGCCCCGAGGGTGCAGTCTTCTCTTTCCACTCTCTGTCCGGTTAATGGGTCCACATAATAGCACTCTTCCCCTTCCATAAACAGGGGCATTTGTCTATAGGTCTTACCCATACTCCCTACTCGAGGAGGTTGCGGGAACTGGGCTCGGGGAGGAGCCCCCCCTTTGAGCACCTTTCCTTGGTATGGCGTTACCCCTCTTGTAGGTGCGCTCTGAACCTCTTCCTCCTCTATCTCTTGCTCTCCTATCTCTATATTGTAGGGGCACTCGCGTTTCCAATGCCCCAGCTCGTTACACTGGTGGCACCTAGTCGTTTTCTTCAAGGTAGCTATGTCTATCCTGGGTCTAAAGGTGGAACTCTCCTCATTGCCCTTGTTCTGACTGTACTGCTTCTTTCCTCCTGTACCTGTCCCTTGCTGCTGTTGCTGTTGTCCCCCTTTCCCTGCTGCCTGCATCTGTACCACCATCAACTTTTCTTTTAGTTTCTTAGCCTTAGAGTCTATCTCATCACAGCAGTACCTGGCATATCTCAGTATTTCATCTAGGGGTTTAGTTTGCCAACAAATCGAGTGTTGCTGAATCATTAAACTAATATCCGGTCTCAGTCCCAGGACGAACTTGGACACAAATTGCCCTATGTCTTTTGGATCCATTACATCCAAGCCGCTATACTGTTTAAACGCCTTCAGCAATCTCTCGTAATATTCGTGAACTGTCTCTTTGGGTTCCTGTCTCGTTCGGTCTATTCTGACCCAATCTATGTCTTGCATTGGCACTTTCTCTTTCAGCCAAGTCATCACTCTCTCGAATTTTGCCATCACAATCTCGGACGGCCCATTAGTCTTGGCATCTCTCTCTGGCTCCGTTGTGGGCCACTCAGCGCTAACCTTGCATGCTGTCCACAGATCGCCTGGTACTACAATGTCAAATAGCGTGTTCAGATCTATCCATAGGACCTTTGAGATTTTTACAAACCTCTCGACTTGCTTGTACCACTCCACAGGGTTTTCCCGTAGTTTGGGGAAGGAGGTGGTGAAAGCAGCTAAATCTCCCCTACTCCAAGGGACATGTACATAGTTCCCATTTGCAACTTCACGCAAAGGGTAAGCTTCTATTCCCTGCTGTCCTGGTGTCATACCAATCATGCTTCTCCTGCCGGTCCCTTTCTTGGACCACCTCTCTTCCCACTTATCTAGTGCTCTCCATGTCCTTATTCCAGTAATCAGTTCCCTTATGTGCGTTTTCAGCCCAATCGTTCTCCTCTCATCTAGGTCTCGATCTGTATAATGTAGCCTGTGGTTACCCTGTAATGCTTTGGTTCTTGACAAGTCCACCATATATTTGCCTGCTAGTTCGACTAACTTCTCATGGACTGCTCTCGCCTTTCGAGTGATGTCCTTTGCCATATACAGTATTTCATCCTGTTCATACATTTCCATTCTTTCTAAAGGCAGGGTACCATCTACCATGTCATCCAGATCTGACCTTAAGCTGGAGACATCAAGTCTCTTGGCTTTTATCTCAGCTCGCAATATGTCTTTCGAAGGGGGCTCACTGGTCTCCCTACCATCCCAACTTCGAGCTCTGCGTTTGGGCTCGGGAGAGTTAATGGGTGCCCTCCCTTGCTCCCATCTCTCCAGGTCCCATGCTCGGCCATCCGATCTTGGAAGGTGATGGAACACGGGCCTGTTACCCCTACTCTGGCTCTGCCCATTCTCTTCTTCTTCTCTCCTCTCACTGCACACCTCTCTGTTATTTTCCCTCTGGTCGCTACTCTCCCTTTGCCTCGTATCGCTCAGTATCCGATACGATCCTTCCTGGTTCCCCATATTCCCTGGGCTGCGCTCATTTCTGTCATCACAGGGACTATGGTGCGACCTCTCACAACTCCCATTCAGTTCTCTGGTGCCAGGTACACAGTGTGGACACTTAAAGCTGTTCCTGTACTCTTGCGCTCTCCTCTCCCCTTCACTGAGTATTGGGCACGCCACCCCTCCACTCCCGGGGCCCCCGTTTTCCAGGTCTGTTCTACCTCCACTCCGGGCCCAATGGGTGACTCCCCTACTCCCTCTACAGTCCCACTCCGGGCTACTCTCCCCAGCCCCGCAGTGAGTCCGTGCTCTGCTGTCCTGACTTTCTCTTTCAGCTTCCGCAGCATTGATGCTCTTTTGAGCCTTCACTGCCTCATCCCACTGCTTCATGTACTCATTTAGCTCTTGAAAGGATTTTCGTCCAGATCCCCTCAGATCCATTGGCCATCTAGGGCCCCCGGGATCTCCTCCTGGGTCCCCTGCTGTGTGCATCGGGGTGCTCCACTCTCTGGGTATCGGCATCTGGCTTGGGGAATTAGTGGTATCGTTCCTCCTTGCCTGCTCTGCTCTTTCCCTGTCTTTCCGTTTCCGTTCTTCCCCTCTTGCTCTTTCTTGGTCATATATTGATATTATAGGACCTATGGTAACAGGTACCTGTAGTGCATCTGGTAATGGGTAGGATGTGGCGCTTTCCGTTTCCGGCGCTCTTTGTACCACAAACCTCCCGACTACCTGTTGCACCTGACTAGGCTGGGACAGCTCTTTCTTTGGCTCAGGATCCCACTCTGAACTGGGAAGCGGTCTGTGCTCTCCCGCATTGCCCCCCTTTTCTCCTTCAGTATTCTCGGCCTCCCCCCCTGCTCTATTATACGGGGGTGGCCTGTCTGTCAATAATCTGTTTATCAGGCTGTCCTCTGTTTCGCTCTCTTCATCTTCTTCTAGGGGACTTTTATTTACTGGCGCCTCTAACACTGGGTACAGTTTATTTACTTCCATGTTATGCACTCTCCATCTTTTAGCATCCGCATCCCACCTGGCATCCTGCACTGCCCTTACCGATCGTTTCACCCTTTCTTGTCGTCTGTTCATATTCTTTTCATGCGCTGCCCTAATCCATGCATCAAGAGCTTCAAACTGGGTTGGTCTAGGCAAGGGTCTCTTTGAGGTCATGACTGATTTCAATCGATGTAACACCTCTAATCTGAACGTCCCGTACTTTGGGAACGTCAGTTCCTCATTTCCTTCAGTAATCTTACTCCACTCTGATATCCAAAGGATCGTATGCAACCCAACATTCACTGCCATATAACGAGCTGGCGTACCCTCCGGCGGGGCTTCTTCCCCTTCATACGATCCCCGCTTCTCTTTTTTAAACACCGCTTTCAACCATTTAAAACACTTCATAATTATGTGCACAAAATCCAGCCTCGCTACTCTGTTTACTTCCTGATGACAATCCACCAATCCTGTCGCGGCTTTGCTAGCTTGGCCTATCGCAGCGCGGTCTTTCTCCGGTCAGCCAATCACGTCGCGACCCTGTCTGACGTGTTTGCTAGCTGGCCTATCACAGCGCGGTCTTTCTCCGGTCGGCCAATCTCTGCGCGACACTACCTGACGTCACTTTTCTCCGCTTCGCAGCAGCACCCCTTCTTTCTCAACTCGTCTCCCGGTTATGCATGCGTCCCATTCATACACCGAAAAATGACTACTTCCGACCAAGCGGTCACTTCTCTCGACTGTACGTCCACAGTCTATCTGTAATTGTCAACACAACTGACGAGATGTCTATCGTCCCTCTGATAGGTTGCTTACACACACAGTAACTTCCGACCAGCGTCCGTTACTCACGCACTCACTCTTACGTTCCCCCTATCTCGGTCTTTCGGGTGATCAATGGTACCTCATGACCCCCTTCACACTAGTTGACAATTACTCTGGGTGTCCGATACACCCGAACCACTTAAGCTCTCCTTGAACTTAAGATTTCCACCGGTTGCGCGCGCTCACAACCTGTTCCACGGTCACTCTACAGACATTCAACTCCGCCAAACATTACAACATAGGTACAATACAAAAACACCGCAATCTAACACGCATAACCCTTTATACTCACTCTCGACCGATACTGCTGCTTTTTCTGTCTCACGTCATCCGGATCTTCTTCAGCGGGCTGTTCTTCCAATCATCGAATTCTAGGGGCCTTGGGGTAAGCTAACCTGGCCTAGGTTACCGTCCTCAAGAAGGCAACCATCCTCTATAGCTACCAACTGAAAGGGCGAGATTTTGATCGATACCTTATATCTATTGATCTAAACCTCGATCTGGTCGACTGAACCTTTGTTGCCTGTCTTGGAGGAAAACAGTACACCCATCTGCAATTTAGTTCACCCAATAAAGGACTCTACTCTCAAAGATCACGGACAACTTCTAGGTTTCAAAAGTTTATTGTAAGGAAATGATAAGCTGCAAATACAGACATCTCAGAATGAGATTCACGAGATACACAGGTCCAATTACATACATGTGCTCTCGGAAAGCCCTCAAACGAGCAACAGAAATCACTAACACAAGTTCTAAGAATAATAAAGCTATCAGCATAGACGCATATCTCTCCTTCATTTAGGTTGGAAGAAAACACACAGGTTAGGCGTCCCTACCCTGTTCTAGATGGTATCCCTACTTAACCAAATCCCAACCTAACAAAGGTGTCAGCAGTGAATGACCCCCAAGAGAAGTCACCCACTCTAAGTCTCTTGATGAAAACCTATAGTTCTCCAGTCATGACCCCTCTCTGCCTACCCATCCGCTCTCTAAAGGGTCCTCAGGTATCTGCTCTAACTCCACCCAGGGGTGCTGTCCCTAATACAAAACAGTCAACAACATTTGAGACGCCCCTTGCGAAACGCCTCTCACGTGGTGTAGCTTCAGGCTTTTTCCATGATGCTTTGTATTGGGCCTCAGATGTTAGAGTTGACCTTGCTTCTCAGGCTCTTCTCCGGCCCGCTGATACCCCTTAAACATTCCAGAACCCTCCTCCATGTCTGGGCCGTCTACTGAACAGACCTCTATTCATTCATTTATAATTGGATCCCCCCTTTCCTGTTGCAGACAGATCTCTGCCGCCAAGAACCCAACTCTCATAGACTTCTAAAAAGGCTTGCAACATTTCTCAGCCCAGACATGTACGTGTAAATCAACGTTAAAACATTTCAGGCCTACAATACTTCTCATTATGATTATAGCATTCAACTTCTTCATTTAATTAAAGCATGTTAATACTCTTATTCTATTATTCAATAAACATTTTATAAATCATGGCCCATTTAATGCGATGACCAAACGTTAATGCAATCTGTGTCGTGAAAAGAACCACTTTCCCTTTTAGCTCCAGCTCTGGCCCTGAGGCCTACCACATTCTGCGTTTAACCACAGACCATCTTATTTTTTAACAACTACACGACATAGATTCAAAAATAATCACGTCTAATAAAATCATATAGAGTCACACATTTCTGTATTAGTTCCACTTCTACTTAAATCTCTACATTAGCTATACATTTAGAATATAATTGCAGGTACTATTAGCACTCATGGCATTTCTCCTCATGATTTGTGCTTACTACAGGTAAGTGTGGTGCACTCATACATTTAAGTCAGTTTGCGCTCTCTCACCTGTGTGAGTGGACGTCGCTGAATTTCGCACTCGCACATGCGCAATCCAAGCAGGCATCTCCAGATTGCAATCAACAAAAGCAATCTGAAGATGAATGCTTCGGCCCCACCCACTCCCTCCTCCTGCAATGAGCACGAGAGGCTGCTACTCACACTGGCAGAATGCATAAAATCACAAACATGCTTAAATGGACATGTTTTCATGTACAGTGCCAGTGAGGCACAGTTGTCTTCACTCCTAGTATCTGGAGTATGTAGAACCTCGCAGGTGGCAGGGCTCCCCCATTTGCTCTTGAGGACGAGCCGCCCCAGCTTACTTCAAGATTAACTGTAGTTTTTCACCAAAGTTGGTGCAGATAGTGCTGTATATCCAATGGGTCAGCTGTTGTTGCTCTTTTCAAGAGTAGAATCACTACAGCTTTTTTCAACAGACATGGAACCAGACCCTGACCCTCCAAAGACCAATTGCCACAAATGAGGGGGCAACAGGTATTCAGCCAACATCCTCCATGTACTAGGTGGTAACGAACCTAAAGGAGATCCCTGGGAGATGGACATGACTGTTGCTCTAAGACAGTTCACAGTCATCCTCCCAAGGGATGCTAGAATGTTCAGGCACATGGCGAAAATCCCAAACTGTAAGCAGTCAGCATCCTGTGGCGGACTGCATACGACCAAAGGTAGCTTTACATCAGAAATGACTGCATGAACCTTGTCAAAAATCTGCCAATTTTCACATAGAAACTTTAGGCGGTATAATATCTTGTTCATACCAATCTGGATCTGAAAATGCATGTATGATGTACTTGTAAGTCACCCCACAGGTAGGCCATAGGTAGGCCTTAGGGAAGGGTGGTATGTGCATAGAAAGTAGGTATGTAGTTTGAGACGGAGTAGAGCTGATATGTTTAATACATATGGAATAGAATATATTACAGATACAATGAATTATGTAGGCATTTAGTTGCTTGTGGTATGTAATGTAAAATTCATTTTGCATTTTGTTTTCAGCTAGCTGTTCGTCGTCAAAGAGAAGAATTTACGATTGCAAGAAAGGAACAGAGGAGGAAAAACCAAAAGACACAGTACTACCTGCAAAAAACAGAGAACAAAAAAAGGAGATGATGGACAGAACATAGTGGGGGAAAAAACTGCTGCTGGTAAGAGAACTTCCAGGAAAGACATGGCTTGGCAGTTCGGGCTGGACTGTTTCCATGAGGCACAGGGTCAGACTGATTTGCATATGACCATGTCTGAACTGGGGTGGTGGAGTGAGCTAAAGAATGATGATGGATTAAACCCAAATCAGGTGACTGGGGTGAGTGTTTGATTTGCTCAGGCGCTCCGTCCATCATCCCCTTTGGTATCGCTTTGTAGACCCTAAGTTGGCAAGGTATGCCCAGACGTGGGTCCCTTGCTCACTTTACCACTGGATTCAAGATAGCCTGGCTGATGAGGGTTATGAACCCGAAACCGGTCCCAGGATCCTTGTTACCGGTCCAGGGAAGACATGGCTTGGCAGTTCAGGCTGGACTGTTCCCATGAGGCACAGGGACAGACTGATTTGCATATGGCCATGTCTGAACTGGGGTGGTGGAGTGAGCTAAAGAATGATGATGGATTAAACCCAGATCAGGTGGCTGGGGATTGGCTGGGGAGTGTTTGATTTGTTCAAGCGCTCCGTCCATCATCCCCTTTGGTATCGATTGGTAAGAGAACTAAGACGTTTCTTAAAACAGTGTGTTAAAAATGTAATAAATTATCTCAATTAAAAAGAGAGCTTTACCAACAACTCGGAAATCAAAAGGAGTAGGTCATGTTCAAAGTGAAAAATGTTCTAAAAAAATCAGGTCATCTGACTCTAAGGTAAAAGCAATTTAGTGACATACGAAGATTCATGTTTAAAAGTAGGGTAATAAATATTTTGATAAAAAATATAAAGCAGTATAAGAGAAGAACAGCAGCATTGAAGAAAAAGAACACATAGAAATTTTAGTAGATAAAGCGTTTGCCTTAAAGAGTAAACTATTTATCCTGATACTAAATAGAACGAAAAAACTGGATAAAACAGCAAGTCTGCATCGGTCCTCTTCAGCCACAATTCCTTGACGCGTAAATTCTTGCAGCCGTGACAGGTATTGCGTCGATTTTCAGAGCGGCACAGCGATGCGTGGAAATTCTTCTTGCGCCGTGAAGAAGCATCGGGAAATCAGCCACAAGAAGAGCTATGCATCGATTTCTGCAGTTCTTCTTTCTTCCAGCTCCCGAACAGTAACCGCAATCTCCAGAGGCTCCAAACTGGCAGATGCGCCCTCTGGCAGATCAGAACTCACTTCAGCATAGTTCAGGGAAGCTGGGGATGAAGCATTTGTGTCCCTGAGATTTCAGAACAGGAGGCATGCACACACATGCCCTTGGAGATCTCCTTCAAGCAGGGGACACAGCACACAGCAAAGTCCTTGTCCTTTCCTTGTCAAAAACAGCAACTGCAGGGCAACCCCATAGAGCACACAGCAAAGGGACAGTACTTCTCCTTTAGTCTCTCTAGCTCTTCTCCTTGGCAAAGTTTCCTCTTGAATTCCAGGGATGATCTAAAGTCTGGGGTTTTGGGTCTGATACTTAGACCCCAAAATGCCTTTGTCCTCTTTGGGCATAGGGCTCTGAGCCCAGTTCAAACCCATTCTGCCATCACTGGGGCAGCATGACCACAGGAGTTGAAGACAGCATTGTGCATGACCCCAGGTCACTCCCCACGCCGCTCGACTCCTCTGGGACCCGAGTGCTGCCGAGGGTTCGTGCTGGTGTGCCCCGGGTTTTGGCATTCCTCTTCTCCCACTGCTCATTGTATTCCTTCCCTCATTGCGCTTTGTTGTTGTGCCTGTATCTTTATTTATCGTTGTATTTTTTGGTTCTTGGCGCTCCTTGTGCGCCCCTGCCACTCTGTGCCCCCCCCGCTCCCTGCCTTCCGCCGCTGCTCCCCCGTGGCCTGCCTCCTTTTTTCTTCTGTACCCCTGCCCGCCCATTGGCCTCCCCGCTCCCGCCTCCCAGCTGCCCCTCCCTCCCACTGCGCCTCTTATGGAGGCCTCTCAGCGGACGCGTGCAGGTGCGCCAAAGGGAAGCCCATCTGCGCCCGTCCGTGCCTGGACCGCACCCAGCGCCAGAACGCCTGGACCCCGCACCCCCGCAACGCCAGACTGCACTACGACTCCAGCACCCTCCACGCACTCAACACCGAACGAGACCACCCCTGCTACCGAGCCATCCCGAAGCGCACCCCAGGACCCTTCGCCTGCCGGAACTGCAGATTCACCAGCATCCAGCCCACCAAACCACCAACCAGAAGAGAACCAAACCACCTCCGCTGCATCCTCCTCAACACTCGCTCCGCTCGCAAACACGCCATCGAACTCTGGGACCTCCTAGACTCTACCGCCCGGACGTCGCCTTCCTGGCGGAGACCATGTTGACCGCCTCCTCAGCACCAGACATCGCCATAGGCATCCCACAGGGCTACAATATCTCCTACAGAGACCGCACGAACAAGGTAGGAGGGGGAATCGTCATCATCCACAAAGACACCATCAAAATCTCGACCAACACTGACGACACCCTCACCTCCGCCGAGCACATGCACTTCCAGATCCACACCGACCCCAACACCACCCTCAGAGGAACACTCGTCTACAGACCTCCTGGACCTCAACCACAGTTCAGCGACACCATCGCTGACCTCGTCAGCACCCACGCCCTCACCTCCACGGACTACATCCTCCTTGGGGACTTGAACTTCCACCTCGAGAACAACAACTACGCCGACTCCACCGCCCTGATCGCCAACCTCGCCAACCTCGGACTCAAGCAGCTTGTGACGAAACCCACCCACGGTGCAGGACACACGCTGGACCCCATCTTCTCCACCAGCCCCCACGTCTCCTTCAACCACACCACCGAACCCCACTGGATCGACCACAGATGTGTCCACTTCACCTTCAGGAAACCCACCACTCACCACCACACCCAACAGCTGCCACGCCGCTGCTGGGGCAAGATCACCAAGGACCAACTGACCACCACCCTCGCCCTGAAACCACCCGCCAACCCTACCGACCCAGACACCGCTGCGACCAACCTCAAACAGTGGATCAACGACTGTGCAGAAACCCTTGCCCCTCTCAAGACTTCCACAACCAACCACACCAACAAGAAAGCCGCCTGGTTCACTGAAGACCTCCGGATCTCCAAGCACACCTGTCGGAAGCTGGAGAAGAAATGGCTCCACGACCAAACACCAGACAGCACACAGCCCACAAGAACGCCACCCGCAGACACCACCAACTCATCAGGACCGCCAAGAGTACCACCATCAAGGACCGCTTAGACAACAACGCACACAACACCAAAGAGCTTTTCAGAATCGTGAAAGAGCTCTCCAACCCCAGCGCCAACACTAACGACATCCCACCATCACAAGGCCTGTGCGAGTCCCTGGCTGCCTTCTTTCACCGCAAGATCACTGACATCCACGACAGCTTCAACTCCCACACCCCCGCACCCACCACCGAGTCCACCACCCCTGCAACCACCACCCGCGCCAACCGCCTGGTCCAACGTCAGCGACGAAGACACCATCAAAATCATGAACTCCATCCACTCCGGATCCCCATCTGACCCCTGCCCTCACCACGTCTTCAACAAAGCCAGCCCAACCATCCCGCCCCACCGCCGAAAAACAATCAACAGTTCCTTCGAGACAGCAACCTTCCCGGAAAGCTGGAAGCACGCCGAGATCAACGCCCTCCTGAAGAAGCCCAAGGCGGACCCCAAGGACCTCAAGAACTTCCGGACCATCTCCCTGCTCCCGTTCTCGGCAAAAGTGACAGAAAATATTGTAAACAAACAGCTAACCCGCTACCTCGAAGACAACAACATCCTGGACCCCTCCCAATCCGGTTTTCGCAGTAACCACAGCACCGAGACCGCCCTCATTGCCGCCGCTGAGGACATCAGGATCCTGATGGACAAAGGAGAAACAGCCGCTCTCATCCTCCTGGACCTATCAGCAGCCTTTGACACAGTCTGCCACCGCACCCTATCAGCATGCCTCCATGACGCCGAATTCAAGAGAAGGCCCTGGCCTGGACCACATCCTTCCTCTCCGGCAGAACCCAGAGCGTCCGCCTCCCACCCTTCCACTCGAAACCCACCAAGATCATCTGCGGCGTCCCACAGGGATCCTCCCTCAGCCCGACGCTGTTCAATATCTACATGGCACCACTTGCCCACGTCGCACGACAACATAACCTCAACATCATCTCCTACGCCGATGATACACAGCTGATCATATCCCTCACCGAAGACCCCCACACCGCCAAAGCCAACATCCACAGAGAAATGAAGGTCGTAGCCGACTGGATGAAGGACAGCAGACTGAAGCTGAACTCAGACAAGATGGAGGTCCTCATTCTCGGACCCTCCCCATCAGCCTGGGACGACTCCTGGTGGCCCACATCGCTAGGCACAGCCCCGGACAGACCACGCACGCAGCTTAGGGGTCATCCTCGACTCCACCCTCTCCATGACCAGGCAAATCAACGCCGTCCCCGCATCCTGCTTCAACACCCTCCGCATGCTCCGCAGGATCTTCAAATGGATCCCTTTCGATACAAGGAAAACCGTCACCCAGGCCCTCATCACCAGCAGACTCGACTACGGGAACGCCCTCTACTCAGGAACAACAACCAAGCTCCTGAGACGACTCCAACGAATCCAGAACGCCTCGGCACGACTGATCCTCGACATCCCCCGACGCAGCCACATCACACCCCACCTGAGAGGCCTGCACTGGCTCCCAGTCAACAAGAGGATTACCTTCAAACTCCTCATCCACGCACACAAAGCCCTACACAACGCCGGACCCACATACCTCAACAACCGTCTCAGCTTCCACACCCCCACCTGAAACCTCCGCTCAGCCAACCTCGCCCTCGCCATAGTTCCTCGTATCCGGAAGACCACCGCCGGCGGCAGATCCTTCTCCTACCTCGCCGCCAAGACCTGGAACGCTCTCCCCACCAGCCAACGACACAGGACCTGCTGGCCTTCAGAAGACTCCACAAGACCTGGCTCTTTGATCAGTAGCGGTGCCCACCCCCCCAGGGCCTTGAGACCCTCACAGGTATGTAGCGCGCTTTACAAATGCAGTGATTGATTGATTGATTGATTGCAAGGGAAATAGGCTCTAATCAGGTGCACGGTAAATCTCCTTCCACCACCTATATGCAGCCAGGGTCTATTCAGCCCAGGGCTGACTCACCCAGGAAGGGCCAGGCACACCTCAACCCCCGCCTCCCCCAGAGGCTGTCTGCAGGGAATGCACATCCTCTGTCTCTCTCTGTCACACAGAAGCCAGTCAATCCACAAACATGCAGAGGCACACAGAATGGTTAAACAAGAAATTATCCACTTTCTAAAAGTGGTATTTTCAAACACACAATTTAAAAACCAACTTTACTAAAAGATGTGTTATTAAATTCTCAGCCCAGGGATACCAAACTCAATTTTTCGATCTCATCCCTATGGGAAGATATGCTGGTAAAATGTTACAAAACCTTCCCCATTCTCTCCTATGAGGCAAGATAGCCTTTCAATAGTGAAAAACGAAATTGGCAATATTTCACTATCAGGACATGTTACACACTCCAGAACATGTCATACCTTTCACATACATTGCACCCTGCCCAGGGGCATACCTTAAGCCTTCCAAAGGTGTGTCTTATATGTAAGAAAAAGGGAAGGTTAGGGCTTGGCAAGTGGGTGCACCTGCCAAGTCAACATGACAGTTGACAAACTGCGCACAGGCACTGTAGTGGTAGGCCTTTGACATCTTTTCAAAGCTACTCATGTTGGTGGCACAATCCATCCTGCAGGCCCACTCATAACATTTGATTTACAGGTCCTAGTACACAGTGCACTTTACTAGGGACCTACTAGTAAATCAAATATGGCAATCAGGGAGAACCAATCACAATAACAATTTTCACAGAGAACACTTGCACGTTGACACTGATCAGCATTGGCAATGTGCCCAAAGCATCTAAGCCAGCAAAAAAAAAATCCAGCACAGCATCAAAAACACAGGAGGGAGAGGCAAAAAGTCAGAGGAAACCACACCAAGAAGACCAGGTCTAACAATGGTACAGTAGCAGAGGTAGAAAAGGTTTGCTAAGATGTTCTGTTTTGTTTCTTTGCTCTTGAAGAGGTATCTAGAGAAAATGAGGAGTTGGTATGTGCAGGTGTAGACGAAAAGGACACAACTATTTTTATTGAACACTTTACACAAGTGATTGCAAAGTTTATCACAGTTACTTTAGAGAACCCAAACTGTGTTTGTATTTGTTGTCGACACACACACTGCAAAAGCCAAACTCGTAATGTTATTTTATTCTCAAAACCTGAATAAGATAACAGAGATAAGTGGCAATAAATTGTTGTATATTTATTTGTAGAGGAAAGATTGATTTGTCAACATGGAAAATTATATTGCTACGATACCTTAGAGGTAACAATTCCAGAAGAACTTTGAGAATTAAATATTTATGAATCAATTTGCATACAATGTATGCACCCTTTTCAAATAATAGTTCGTATCGAGCCAACTACTTGGAAATTACCACCGACAGAGCTACAGAAGGGCCTTAAAGGAAGAGCTGTCACCTTACCTTTAGATTTTAAACAGTATATTGAAACTGTGGGTGCAGAGAGAGAGATAGTGATTAACTACTTATCATTCTTGTAAATGGTGTGCTTACAAGAGTATGTCGATGTTATTAAAGTGAAAAAAGCTACATTATACATTAAACAAAATAATGTGTATTACATAGACGTAAATGTACTCCCAGATGGCAGTTGCATTGAGGATGAAATATTATTGCCAATTGGACAGAATGAAAAAGTGGATGGATCCAAATCAGAAGTAATATCTGAACACTACAGTATCCATCCTCTGCATTCAAAAGAAGCTATTGCTGATGCTGGGGATTTCTTTCAAATGAAACAAGCAGAAGGAGCACCGATGATCAGGTGGGATAAAAATTTAGAGGCTTGCTGATTTCCAAAACTATTTCTCACTGGAGCAAGTGGGCGGTATGTTTCCACACCGTTCAAATACCAGCATCTGAGTACAGATCAAAAAGATTATATTTAGAGGAAGCTGGATTCCACCAGTGTATTCCATATATATTTTATCTATTGTTTGAGAGTGATTTGTCTGGACTATAATTTATTTTCAACTTATCTTTATTGAGTTTTGTAATAGTATTCCCAAACAGGATATTATCAATTGTCTAGACTATCATATGCTGTAAACCACATACTGAAGACAGGAGTTAATCTACATAATCTCTCTGCAAACAAATTTGTAGACAAGGTTTATGTTAAGGATGAAATGTTGGAATACAATTTGATTAATTTGAAGACATTCCAACCTGGGACCAACGAGTATTGGTATTGTCGTTGTGGAGAACTGAAATGTGTGTTGGAAAACTTAGGTGTGCCTACTTGATTTTTGGCACTCAGTTGTGCAGAGTACAACTGGGATGATTCACTAGAGGATTTGAGAGAAGCAAACTCAAACATTACAGACATCAGTGTAAAGACAGCAGGAAAACTTTGCTCTTTGGATCCCGCTAACAGTTTTAGACATTTAAAACATAGGTTTCAAACTGCAACAAAATTAATCTTCCTCTTTGCGAAGTAACTCATTTCTTTTGGCATAAGGAGTAGCAAGAAAGGGGTGCTCCTCATATTCACATTCTATTATGGATACAAGATGCACCAACATTTGGAACAGTTAGTGATGATTCTGTACTCTCCTCATAGAACAGTATGTGACATGCACCATCAGGAAAGACAGTGGTAGAAAAAGCTAAAACAGCCAGTTCTATGCTTTCAAGCACATAGATGTGGCATGTACTGTTGTCAAAAGTATAGGGCTAAAGGAAAATGTAACACTAGGTGATATTTTGATTTACCGAGACCTGTGATTTCCACAGAAAGAGTGAATAGTTTTTTATCTGCAGTGTGACATACACTCACTCAAAAATTATTGAAAAACACTTCTCAGTAGAACAGAGGCCTCCAAATATATATGAATTACTATAATCCTGTGATTCTCAAAATTTGGAATGCTAATATGGATATACAATTTGTGGCAGACAACTCCATAGCTGTTGCTCAATATGTGACTACTTATATAACAAAATCAGAGAAAACAGAGATGAAGGAGATGTGGGAGTAGATTTCTGTTGGAAAGGTGATAATCTAAAAATTGTACAGCTTCACTTTGAATATGCTTGCTCACAGGGATTTGTTTTTTAGTTCTATGCAAACCTCTCTCACCATCTTCTCATTGCCCCTGTGTAACCTCTCATCCAACACAGCGATCCCTTGATTGTGCTCAGTAACACACCCATAGAGAAAAGGTAGTCACACAGGTACCTGTGGATACTCAGATATCTACAGTCAAACATAAACAATTCATCCATCACGCTCACAAATATAAAGACTCCCCCATACAAACATACCTCTTTAAGGTTACTCCTCTTTCATTAGTATGTTTTATGCACCTACTCAGAGACCCACTCAGACACTTACGCATCCGCTCACAGACCTACTCAGACACTCATGCATCCACTCCCAGACCCACTCAGACACTCACACACCTACTCACACACCCATACAGCCACTCACATACCTACTCTCTAATGTTATAGGAATGTTGTTGTTGGGTACTGTTCTGTTACACGAGCTGTCACGAGCGTGGTGATTGCCTATCACAGCTCGTGACGGTCTCGTGTTATTGAAAGAATGTTGTCTTTTAAAATGGGGGAGGTTTGCGGTTGGAATGCAGTTATGTTCTTGGGGCATTCTCTGACTGGATCTCGACATGTGAAGATTTGACTAATAAACCTCATCACTTACCAATCTGTTTCCAGTGCCCTTTCTTTCTTCCTACACTGGCGACGGGCGGGATCTTCGATTACCGCGTTTTAAGAAAATAAGGAAATTAAGGAATTAAGGGAAGATTGCATCGCTGGGAGCAAAGATTTGGAAAATTTTACTTTTCGGAGGAGTTTTGTTCTGGAGGAGTTTCGTTCTGGAGTTAACATGAGCCGTTCGGGAATTTGAGGTGCGTGGAAAGTTGGCTTTTTTTGTCGGGATTCAGCACAAGCACAAGCAAGTCACGGTTACGTACGGAGATCTCGAGCTTACACGCTGCTGCAGTGCTCGATCTCCTGTAGATAACGTCACGCAAACCACGTTTGATACGCTTCCACAACAAGGTCAACTTCTTTTAGAAAAAAGCGTACAAACGACGTAGCGGCCATTTAAAAAAAAAAAGAATTTTAACTCCTGTGAAGTGAATATTATCGATCCGTTTTAAGACTGACTTTCTTGTGAAGTACCTTATCTTAAGTGGACACCGGAAGGTATTAACTTATATTGATTCAGTTTTCCAATTTTACTATGTCAACAGTTCTGTGGAACTTCAACGTTGGATGTTATTTTGTGGCAGATATTTTTATTTTTCCGGTTTCCACGGCAACCAACTAACATTTCTTGTCCGATATTTTTCCTTCCTGCAGTGAACACTGACTAAAAAAAAAAAAAAAGTGTTTTGTTTATATATATATATTTTTTTCTTTTGTTTATTCTATTTTATTTTTAAAATGTCTGGCATTGTTCCCCCTCCTTCCTTCCTTTCATCTCCAGGTGAACCACCTATGACTTGGGAAATATGGGAGCCTGTTTTTCTAGCATATGTAGACGTACTAGAGGAGGGAGAATGTGAGGCTGAGAGGAAGTTGTCTTTATTAAAACATTGTTTGGGTGGTATTGCCTTGAAGGAATATAAAACTCTACCGCCTTTAGTCAACCCAGGGAATTTAAATGTTTATGAGTATGCTGCGTCGCAATTGAATTTGCGTTATGGTAAAAAGAAAAATGTTGTAATGGAGAGGTTTATTTTTTATTCACGAAAACAACGTGCAGATGAACCTGTTGAAGATTTTGTTTCAGCTCTACGATCGTTAGCTGTTACATGTGATTTTGAACACATTTCTTATGAGCAAGTGTTAAGAGACCAAATTCTGATGAGAACTAATAACAAAAAAGTACAAGAACGACTCTGGACCACATCTGATTTGTCCTTAAACAATGCTATAGATATTGCCAAATCTATTGAACATTCTGAAAAATTTGTGAATGAGATTAGAGGTAATGATAAGAATGATGTCTTTAATGTTTCTAAAGATTCTGAAAAATTTAAGAAAAATTATTCACAAAGGAATGATTTTCCGCCTAGAATGGATGGCAGGTTCAAGAATCAAAAGCAAGAAAAAAAATTCTCAAGACTACTTTGTTTCAGATGTGGAAGTGATGGTCATTTAGCTGATTGTAGGAATTGTCCAGCTTTGGGGAAAACTTGTTCTAAATGCGGCAAAAAAAGGCCATTTCACTAGATTATGTAAATCTTTACCAAGGAAAGTAAACTGTGTACATGATTATTGTGACAGTGACACTTTTGATGATGAAGGAGAATTTCAAGTCACAACTGTTACTAATGTCTGTGGGGAGGCTGAGTGCACTAAATTTCCTTCCTGTATAATAAGGGTTGACAGTGTTGATATGGAATTTTTTGTTGATTCATGTGCCTGGTATACCATTATTTCATTGGATGTTTTTCATGAAAAATTGCCGGGCAAAACCTTGATTTCTCCTGACGTATCACCTGGTGGAATACAGGTCACAAAATTGATTTAATTGGTTATTTTGAAGCAAATTTGCAATTTTTTGGCCATCACACTGATGGGAAAATTTATGTAGCAAAATCTGGTTTGTCACTTTTGGGGTGGCCCCACCAATATCAATTGGGAATGAAAATTGATCCCAGAGCCAACCCTCCTGTTTTTGTTGAAGAACCATACAGTGTATCTAGTATTTCTGTGGTTAATTCCAAATTAGTGGATGGTTTGAGGAAATCTTTTCCTAATGTTTTCAGTGGTACTTTGGGACGATATCAAGGTTTTGAGCATGTTATCAAGCTACATGATAATGTTATTCCTGTTCGACATAGAGTGAGGAATGTGCCTCGATCTTTTAGAAGCAAATTGAAGGATATGCTTAAAGATTTATGCCAAAAGAACATCATTGAACCAATTGAATCATCCCCTTGGGTTTCTCCCATTGTAATTTCCATCAAATCTTCTGGTGAACTTAGGCTGTGTGTGGACCTTCGTAGTGTCAATGAGGCGATTTGGGTTGATTCTCATCCCCTACCCAACCTTCATGAGATGGTTTCCACTCTAGCGGGGGCACAAGTTTTTTCGTGTATTGATTTGGCCAGTGCGTACCATCAAGTGGTTTTGGCTGAGGAATCAAAAAACATTACCGCTTTCATTACGCCAGAGGGTCTTTACAGATTTTGTCGCATGCCATTCGGTTTGGCGAGTGCCGCCTCAGTGTTTCAAAGGCTTATGAGGGACACTTTGGAAGGGTTAAACGGCGCTGTGGCATTTCAGGATGATATTCTTGTTTTTGGCAAGCATGATAAAAATGTTGAAGGTGGGATTGCTGCTCTGTCAAGGAAAGGACTTACCTTACGTCTTGATAAGTGCAAGTTTGGGCAAAAAGAGGTTGAGTATTTAGGGCATACCATTAGTGGCGTTGGAATTAAACCTAAACGTAATCATGTCGAAAGCATTGTTACAGCTCCTGTGCCTTCTTCCAAAGAACAACTTGTGGCGTTTTTGAGACTCATTGAATTTTATGCAAAATTTATACCAAATTTTGCAACTAAAGTTGATCCTTTCAGGTGTTTGTTGAAGAAGAATGCTAAGTTTATTTGGACTGAGGAGATGAGTGATGTTTTTGGGAATTTGAAAAAGTTTATTGTGAATGCACCGTGTCTTAGACCTTTTGTGTGTGGAGCCAAGTGCATTGTCATGGTGGATGCTAGTAGTTCTGGTTTGGGTGGTGTTTTGTTACAGAGAGATAATGAGAAGGAGTGGATTGTTGCTTACGCATCAAGAGCCTTGAGGGATGCGGAAAGAAATTATTCTGTCATAGGGAGGGAGTTATTGGCGTGTGTGTGGGGTGCGGAACACTTTAGACCATTTTTGTGGGGTACAAGATTTATCATAAAAACTGACCACAAACCTTTGATTTTCCTCATGTCTCCTGGCGGTGGTCGGACAATGTCGGCACGTCTTGCGAGACTTGCGTCTAGACTACAGTCTTTTCAATATCAAATTGAGTATGTTCAGGGTAAAGCAAATGTACATGCATATTGTATGTCCAGGCTGGTTTCTCCTTGTGAGGTTTCTAGTGGAGTTCTAGAGGATGATTGTGAAGTGGCTTTCACTTTTGATGACGTCGATTTGGATCGGTCATTTTTGCAAGAAAAAAGTTGGTTAACGGAAATGAGTAAAGATGTGGAGCTATGTAGTGTCAAGAGATATCTAGTACAAGGTTGGCCTGAACCCAGGAAATTGTCGGGTGATATGATGGGTTTTTATAAAATTCAAGAGGAGCTCGCAGAGGAGAACGGTTTAGTTTTAAGGGGAGACAAGATTGTTCCTCTCTTTTCTTTCAGAGACATTATTCTCAAAATTGCTCATGAAGGGCATTTGGGTATATCCTTTACCAGGAGACGAGTGAAAGAGACATTTTGGTGGCCAGGTATTGATGCTTGTGTAGATCGTTTTGTACGTTCTTGTGTTTATTGTTCAAACAGTGACAAAACTGCTGTAGCTTTACGTTCTGAACCACAACCTGTTGATTTTCCTAGTGGCCCTTGGCGTAAACTGGGCTTAGACATCATTGGTCCTTTTAGTTGTTTGTCTAAGCAAGAGTCTTTTGGAATTGTCCTGATTGATTACTATTCTAAATGGCCAGAGGTCAAAATGGTTAAGGATGTTACTTCTCAGAAAGTGATTGAATTCCTGGATGAGGTTTTTTGCAGAGAAGGGATTCCCCAAGAGGTTGTGACTGACAATGGTCCTCAATTTGTAAGTAAGGAAATGGAAAGCTTTATGGTTAAGTGTGGTATTACTCATAGGAGAATTGCAGTTTTCCATCCTGAAGCCAATGGCCAGGTTGAACGTTTCAACCGCGTCATCAAAGAAGCCATCCAACTCTCCATCAAAGGGGGGTTGTATTGGAAGAATGCATTACAGTCCATGCTTTTGGCATATAGGACTTCTCCTAACTCTGTAACTTTAGTTAGCCCTTTTGAGCTCTTAAGAGGACGTAAGCCTAGTACCAGGTTAGCGCCTTGGTGGTTGAAAAAGAATATGAGTGGATCAATGAGTTTTTGAAGGTCGATCTTGAGGCTGTTCACCGCAGAGTTGAGTTATATAAAAATAAAATGAAACTTTCCATGGGGAAGAAGATTGGCTCTGCATCCAGTTGTTTGATAAAAGTGGGTGACTACGTCCGGATAAAAAAAAAAAAGAAGGTGTTGGTAAAGGCTTTCCTGTGTGGTCAAACCCTAAAAAAGTGATTGAAGTCTTCAAGAATGCCGTTAGGATTGACGGTGGTTCTGTTTGGAATTTCAATAGGGTTTCGGTTCTCTGGGCCTACCTCGATTCAAGATGATTGTGACAGTAATGTGTTTTTGGATGTTGGAGAACATTCTGAACAGACTAACAATACAAGAGCTGACGGCAGTTCTGGTAACTCTAGGGGTGTTCGTTCACATCGTCTGCCTTCTAGGTTTAGAGATTTTGTTATGAATTGATTCTACGATGATAGTTTTTTTTTTTTTGTTTTTGTTTTATGGGGGAAGGTGTGTTGGGTACTGTTCTGTTACACGAGCTGTCACGAGCGTGGTGATTGCCTATCACAGCTCGTGACGGTCTCGTGTTATTGAAAGAATGTTGTCTTTTAAAATGTGGGAGGTTTGCGGTTGGAATGCAGTTATGTTCTTGGGGCATTCTCTGACTGGATCTCGACATGTGAAGATGTGACTAATAAACCTCGTCACTTACCAGTCTGTTTCCAGTGCCCTTTCTTTCTTCCTACAGTTGTAGTTCAAAATATTTTTTTTTTTAAACATAGACATTCACAAAAAACAAAGCTTACTGAGATGTTATAGTTGGGAAATATCATTAAAAAACCATAGAAATTTAGAGAATGAAACAAGGTTCCTGGGATATTAGGAAATAGAATTAAAAAGCCTTAGAAATTCACAGAAGACCAAAGGTTACTGGGACTTCTTAGTAAGGTTCAGATTTCACACATACAAAACAATAGAAATTCAGAAGTTATAGTTACCTGAGCTAACCATACCCTGCACCCCCGCAATGCACTGCTCATGACCTCATATATTATATCTCTAATGACATGGTCACTGACATTACTGATATCATCTCACATGCCATCACTGATGACATCACCCACAGAATCACACACACACACCTGAACGGCTGAGTGGACCTGCCAGGGTCTGAACCTGTGACCATGAGGTCGAACACAGGCCCCAACAGTGGACGCATTAGTCCACAAAACCAATAGAGGCCTAGTGGCAATACCTAGTACCTAGTAACAGTGGCAATGCATAGGTCCATGGCTTCTCAGACTCCTCACTTGCATCCCATTAGGACATCCTACATGCCAAAGCACATTGCCTGAAGAAAAATGATCACATAAACCATATCTTGATGGAACTCCATTGGCTTCCCTTGCTGGCCCACACCATTTTCAAAACCAGATGTCAAATTTACAATACAAGGCCATCACTACCAGCACCCCAGTGTATCTTGCAGAGCTCTCTGGTGGTTGCAGACTTGAAACAAAAAGAACAAGGCCACAAACCTTGGCTTTCTACACACTGGGGATCTGGGACAACATCCCCATAGCCTTCAGAGCTGTCCCAACACTGCTCCAATGAGTTGAAGAAGCACTTCCTTAAAGAATACTACATCACAGTGCATTAAACATCTGCAACGTGGCTACCTTTCCTATCACTTGTTGACTTTATACTTGCCTTTGACGCTTTGCAGCACTCTACTGCCTTTTGGCTAGGGTAGCACTATAGAAATACCAAGCACATACATCCCTAATTACATACTTACATTTCAAACTACACTTATAAGAAATGCTTCTATTACCTTGTGGTGCTCCTGCAATTTAACCTTCTGCATTTAACCTTCCCATCCACTGAGTACTATTTGAAATCCTCTTGCACTCCCATGTCTCCATCATGCCTGTGACTTCATATTGTGCTTTAATGTGACTTTATTACATTTATGCCATCCAACCCTTCCATAGACTGTTTGCCGCAGTGCCCATTCACCTTTTCTCCAGAGAGCTCAGAATCGCTTACCTTAGAGTGTACATTCAACACATATATAGACTTCCACTTTTCTTTCTTGTTCCTGTGCAGGTGTCTTAACCGCTTCGCTGCAGCCGGAATTCCCCCCCCGCCCCATTGCTGAGGAATTTGACACGTGCCCGGTTTGGACGGCCCCCAGCACTCATCCACCGGCAAGGGGGCGTCCGACGCATGGAAGAGGTAAACCACAGTGTTTGTCTATGTACTCTCCTGCTGCTTAGCTTCTCCATAGGCCCTTTTGTATCCTACTGTAGCAAAAACATTTTAAGTGAGTGACCCCTCGTTCTGTCATTCCATATAGTAGCTCAGTCAGCATATCATGCCTGATGTGGGCTGGTCTTCCTTTTCTCAATATTAGATCTGGGGCAGGATTTCCCTTCCACATTTCTCTACCTGTTGATCCATTTGTCTCCCAGCACTATGTAAGACACCCTCTACTAATACTTGCCTTTATAGACAATAATATCCATAGTTGCTAAGGTTATGGTTTACTTATGTATGACAGTTCCATATTCTCAGTGCGCTGGTGCATGACATTTCACTGCACAAGTGACACTTTATTTTGAGTAAAAGGAATTATGATCAGGTGATGAGGTGGATCTCACATTTTAGCACCTTTTTATGGAAAAGTCTGGAAACCAGGGCAACCCCGTTGTGGTCCCGTAATAGATTTCATTCCACTGCTGTCTAGGGCAACAGTATTACCTCATAACAATGGAGAACTTCCTGTCTTACATTGTTGTATGTGATGTCATAGAAAAATGATTTCATGGAATACCATCACTGAGAAACCATTTAATCTAAACTGTTTATTTAAAATTTTGAGAATTAATGGCATCTGCCTTTTTGCTGGAATGTCAAAATGCCCCTTTGAATGTTTTTGTTTTAGGTGTAAATGCAATGGTCTTGCTTGCAGGTTGTGTGCAGTTTTGTCACAGATATTTATTTTGGTGCTTTACTTCAGGGGACATTGTTTCATATTTATATCTTTTACATTATAAAAACAATTACTTTGTATGCTTTTAGTTCGCAGAGCACTCACCACCCTTAAACACTGTCTATCATTGACCCCTCACAACCCCTAAACTCCATCAGTCCATGCCCCCAAAGCCTCTCACACCTAAACTCCACACATTCCCTGAAGCCTAAAAGCCCTTTCTCCCCCATAAATACACCATGCCTGAAACATAACATCACTCACTACCCATAACCCCACCCATTCCTGAATCCTAAAAAACCCTTTCTATGCCTAAACCCCACCCCTCCCAGACCCCTTAATACATCTCAGCACACCCAAACTCCACCCATCCCTGATCCCTAAAAAGCCCTCCCTGCCCTTAAGCACCAGCCATCCATAACCCATAAGAACTCCTTTTCACCCTAAACTACTCATCTCTGAAACCTAAAACACCTTTCTACACCTGATCTCCACCCATCTCCGAATCCTTGAAACACTCACCACCCTAAACTCCATCCCATCCTGAACCTAAAACCTCTTCATAACCCCAGGTGACACCCATAATTGAAGCTTAAAAACCCTCTCGAGCCATGAGCTTCACCCACCCATGAACCATAAAACCTCTCAACACCCTTACATTCCACCCCTCCCTGAAACCTAAAAACACCTCACACACCTAAACACCAACCATCCATGAACCCAAAAAACCCTTACCACCCACTCCACGCACATCTGAACCCTAAAAACCCCTTTCTATGCAAGAACTCCAGTTATTTCTGACCCCTAAAAACACCTCACCACCCTAAATATCACCCGCCCCTGAACTAAAAACAAAAAACAGAGTAGTCCTAAACTCCATCCAATTTTAATGTCATTTTTGATTTTTCCATAAAGTCACCTTTCCTTTAAAACTTTTCCCTTAATTTTTGATTTTTTGAATTTCCTTAAAATTGTCCTTCCTTAAAATGGGTTTTCCTTGATTTGGCTTCCTCCAGTGTGTTTTCTCACTTTTCGTTTTCCATTCATTTACACACATCAATCTTACTTAGAGGAGCAGAGCAGAGATGTACATTGCCAATCAGACGCATTGCAGACACGCCTATAGCTAGTGGACAAATAAAAAGAGAGGAACATGCATAATAAATGCATTTCCAGTAGCTTGTGCCTTAAATTTCAGTATGCATATAGTAGGCTGTGTATCACGGGTAAGATGAATGATTTGAGTACTGAAGGCGAAATGTTGCCTGAGAATCCATACCCCTGATGATAGCAACAAGGCCTAAGAAAGCTGTCATCTATAGTTACCCCTGCTACTGCAGAAATCTCACCAACAAGACAGCTCAGTTTGTGTTTAAATCAGCAGACTGGTGTTTCCTCTCTACATTAGTGTGAACCTAAAGCCGGACTGCCGTCTGTGGCCGCTAGAGGGCGTCATCGCTCTAAATGATACAGTAAAGCTTTCAAAAACAACCAAAACTAAAGAAAATATAGTTTCTTATGCTTATTTTATATTAGCTATGTAATTCTATGAATTTGCTCAAATAATTGGAGGGTTCATTTCTCTTCAGAGGGAACAAGCTGGGTATGACTGGAAATGTCATGAATTGCAGTCAGCCAGAGCTATACATTTCATCATGGACGGTCCCATTTATAGAAAAATAAGCCTAAGAAAAAAAAAACATGCCAATTTTACTTATGAACAGTTAATTTCAAACACACTATTAGCTGAACTCAGAAGATGTGCATGACGGATCTCTGGCAGAGCGGGAAAGCGGAAAAAGTTGTGAAATTTGTTAATATAACCCGAGATGCGTGGCACTTGGCAGGGCTGCATATCGTACCCTGTCACTTTTTATCTCACGTGTGGAGCTTAATATGAACAAGCTTTTCTAAAGTCCAATAGTCTGGCTGGCATTCTCAGTCACAAGGATGACCTATTGTGTTGCCATTGCTTGTTCTATTTAGTTTATGTGTTTTTTTCATGTGTCTTAAAGTGCTCCGACATACCAAAATAGTGTTAAAATGGCACTTTATAAAGGACGTATATTTGTTATGATTTTTTTGGACTGCATGGACCTTTCTGGGCGCAGCAGAAAAATTAAGAATGTAGTGAGAAATCTAAGCAAAGAGCTCAGCTGAAAGCACAGTACTTTAACAAAATTCTAAAACAAACTCACACTAGATTTGAAATGAAAGTACATCTCTGCGGCTAAATATTATGCACAAAGCCTAATTCGATTAATCGAACTTTCTTCAATGAAGGAGCAGTAAAACCTGTCTGCTTAGGTGTTCACAAAATGACACGCGGTCTTGCACAACATCTGCGATATTTATCCGAGTGCTGAGGTCATAAAATGGATCCAACGTTTTTTGCACTGCTGTCTGTCCCTTTGGGTAAATAATATTTATATTTTCCTTTTATGTGCATTAAAACGAATAGGATTTATATACACATTCTAAGGACTCATGCCTTGTATGAAGCACCTATAATGTTCAATTCAAATTAATTTGTCATGTTTATTTGTCTAAGCAATTTAACATTTTGATTGGAAGCTAAACGACACCACTGTTAGGAGTCAGCATGCTTTCATAATTTTCTTCTTTTCATTTTTGTGGTATATGCATCTAACCGTTAGGCGGGGTAGTCAAAGCCAGACGTTTTGGCTTTCCCAATGCTTGTTCAGATGGGTAAGATACCCCTTGCGACCCAGCACATGTTCTGGAGGAGTGCAGACGTTCTATAGTGCATGCCAAGTGTGTAGAGTCTGTGGATGCATTTATACTACAAATAAAATGAACTTCTGGGATCAGAACTGATGGTCTTTCATGTTCACCACCTCATGCTATGTATATGTTTGAGCTGGCCCTCTCTGCAGGGTAATCCTCAAATGTTTAGCCTTTACCCTTCACTATTTTGAGAAATACATTTTTGCTGGCTTTAGGACTCTGCATATTTTACTCAATGCTAACCAGTGCTACAGTGCTTGTGCTCTCACCTTTAAACATGGTAGCATTGGTATATTGCCGTTGGGCATATTTAATTTACTAATGAGTCCCTTGTAGAGTGATATACCATATACCCAGGGCTTGTAGATTAAGTCTTACTAGTGGACCTGCACCACTAACTGTGGCACCCACTTAAGTAGCAGCGTAAACATGTTCCAGACCTGCCACTGCAGCCTGAAAGTTGTTGTAAACTATCTTGCCCAGCCTTAAAATCAACTTTTATTACATATAGGTCATCCCAAAGGTAGGTCCTAGGTAGACCATTGGGCAGGATGGTGTGTCATTTAAAAGTTGGACATGTACTTTTAAGATTTACATGTCCTGGTAGTGAAAATCTAAATTCGTTTTTCACTACTATGAGGCCTATCCCTCCCAGAGGATAACACTGGGGAGTCCTTATTACATTTAATAAGCTATAAGCCAGTTTTTATCGAAATCGTATAAAAAACCCTCATAAAACGTACATAGGCCAGTGGCGGTGTATCTTGATTCTCCGCCTAGGTGTAACGTTCTAGCATCATCATAGGGTTTTTAGATTGGTAGTATGCTGTCCTCCACCAGGAGGTCGACCAACTGATTTTCAGTAGTGTCCAGAGATTTAAGAACAGTGAAAAAAGTGCATGTGCTCAGGTGCAGTGAGTTAAAATTCCCCACTTCACTATATAGTGCTGAAATTGTATTCCAAAAATAGTGAAGTGAGACAGTAAAAGCAATTATGGTGCGGTTATAGACCCAGTTACCAGTCGACCGCACTATTGGGTTGACATGTTTCAGCCTTCTTGTAAACTCCAAAGGCTTTCTTCAGGACCAAAGTGCTTAGGTAGCTTATTGCAGCCCCTAATTTTAGTGGTTAACTTACCACTAATATTGTTAATTCAGATCTGTAGTATCTGTAATTACAAGGAAGAAAGAAATAAGTATTACCATAATTCTTTTGTATATCCCTATATGTATAAGGTCATCCTATTCCATAGCACTATTATATAGGCAATGCTGTTACGTTTTTTACAGGCTGGTATAAAAAATAGGTAATTCACAACTATGCTATAGGTCCTTTTGGGGTCAGTCCCACTGGTTTAGCCCCAAGTACGTAATTAATGATATAACAACAAGTTCATCGCTTTTATTAATCACACACCATTTTCATGAATGGTGACAAGCTAAGGCAAGTACGCATATTTCAGGGATGTGGACTGGTTCGTTACCCAAACGTGACCCCGTGCAGTTAACAGTCATGCGGGAGAGCTTAAGAATCCCCATGGGCGGTAATAAATAAGTTGAGACAGTTACCTTTTGTGTTTGTCATTATTTCTTCAGGATGCCGCCTAGCGGTAAAGGCCTTGTCCTGTGGAAAATAATGATTATGGTATTATGCCTCTTACCGTAGTGTAAATCTCTCTCAAGGATGGGCGTCGGTCGCTTACCCCATATGACAAGTCACTGACTTGTTCTGGCTCTACGCGGCATTCCGTTGACGCCCGGCCGCGTACAAAGCCCATTTACATATAACTTGTTGTGGAAATGGTGGTAGGACTAATCCGTTCATATTGCTTGGCAGCTGTGGTTGGCATGTGAGGGTCTCTGTATTTCTAGAGCAATGTGACTGCTTCAAATGCGTGAAATAAAAACGGAGCAAGAAATTATATTGACCCAGTCAGTTTTGTAAGGGGGGTCAGAATGGAAATAACAAATTGTATTTCTCAATTATTAATATTATTTCACAGAAGGGTCACAACAAGGTCTATTCAAAGTAATGTGACTTCTCAGTGTACTGCGATAGAATAAACAGTGTCAGTTATCTTGAGGTTCGAAGATATGTGTTTAACATTCATTAATAGCTCTTCACTAGAAAGTCACACTTGGATCAGAAGAGTTGTCATTATTGATCTCTTAATGTCTAGAGTTGTAATTATCATTATTAATCTCTTGATGTCTTGTGTGGGGGACAACTTTTTATAGTTCATGAGGAAATATCCTTATGTTGGATCAAGAGGTAAAGCCTTATGTAAGTACTAAGTCAAGTAAGTTGAGAGTTACACATTAAACCCCTGGAGTCTTAGACCAATGACTAAGTAAGTATCGTGCAGTGTGTGCCAAGGGATAGTGTTGTTCAGTCCCTCGCTCTCTGTTTTCAGAAGGCGGACCCAACGTTGTTCCTTTTTGAAAAGGGCACGTTCTGCGTTGTGGGTCTTAGTGTACAAGGTCTCCAAGACTACCTATTGTAGATGCTCAGCCGAGTGATCTTGTTCAATAAAATGTCTGCTCATCTTGGTAGTTGGTCGTTTACAGTTGATGTTGCTTTTTTGTTCACCAATTCATAATTTCACTTTGCGGCAAGTCATTCCTATGTCCCTGCTCTGGCAGGGATATGTGATCATGTATATTACATGGGTTGTATTGCAATTAGTATGTTGGCACAAAGTCTAGGTGAAGTTCGGCATTAGTGCCAATATTTTGGTAATCTTTGTCAATTTGCATACTGCGCATGATCCGCATGGATAGTGGCCCACAATGGGACTCAAGTTCCAAGCTGCTGTCGGACTTTCTTTGTTGCTTACTGATGATGGTCGTGTGTGTACCAAGTGATCCTTAATGTTTCGAGTTCTTGTATTTGCAAACCTTGGTTTCCTAGCCCTCCTGCTTTTTATCACTTATATAAATAATTTGCATAATTCGCTGACTAAACTCACTGATGACATCCCCAGAATTGAAAAGATCAGGAGCAATCCCAGCAATTTTAAAGATTTTGTCACAGTGCATACCAATAGCCACCTATGGCGCTGAGGTTTGGGGAATTGCTCAAAGCTCTAGCGTCCAATTGGAGGAAAATAGATTTCGCAGAAAGCTTTTGGGTGTACCAATCTCCACCCCCCCACTACCTATGCCATATTGAATTAAAACAAGGATACATTGAAAATTTTATACGGGCACACCCTGCATTGGTCTGGCTAGCCATAATGAAAAACACTGCAGTAACCCTTACAAGGGAGCTAATAGAGGATTGTATCAGCTGCAAGAAAGGGATGGATATTTTATGGCTTGCTGGAGTTAAGAGTTTGAAAAGTGTGAACTTTGATGGATTGTTTTTTAACCCAAACACAGCTGAGACCGTTAACAAAAAAGTTCTTAGGTCAGCACTATCTGCACTTTATAGCTCTGAAAGATTAGAGAGGGAATCAAAGAAAAAAACTGTTGCTTAATTCATACCCATTGAGCAAACTGAAAATTGTTTTCCTAGCTACATCACTTTAGCAATGTGACGTTGGGAGAGAGGACTTCCCTTTCGTTTAAGAGCTGGGACTATAAGACATCTGCTCTTCTTTCCCCTTGGGTATACGGCAAAACTTGATTCCGTGCCATGCCCATGTGATGGTCATAGTGGACAAACTCTATGTGACTTTATATTTTCTGTAAATACTAAAAGCGGTATGTACAATGGCTGTTAATCCCATTTTTTAAAATTGTCCGCTGTTAAATTAACTGATGCTCTTAACTGTATATTACAATTGGAAAATGATGAATTGATCCTGCGTGTTGGTACTTTGGTATGTTATGTTATGTTAAGAGTATTTATTCAGCGCATGGACACCAAACGGTTTCAGGGCGCTAGAGACAACAGGGGGGACAGGGATGCAGAATTACACAAAGGCCTGCCGGAAGGGATGAGTTTTCAGTGAACATCTAAAAAGAGCGTAGCTGGAAGAGAATCTAAGTTCACTCGGAAGTGAATTCCATAATTTAGGAGCCAGAAACGCAAATCGGAGGCCACCATGCTTTTTGCGTTTCACTGCTGGAATGGTGAGAAGGTTATGATAGGAAGAGCGCAAATCACGGGAAGGAAAGTACCTGTAAATTTTGGAAGGAACAAAAGCCGGACCCTGAGCATGTAGCGCCTTAAATATGGTGCAACCGAGTTTGAAGATACACCGCTTGGCAACCGGCAGCCAGTGAAGCTTCCTTAGCAGCGGAGAGATGTGTAGATGTTTTGGCTGACAGAAAATTAACCTGGCTGCCTGATTTTGCACAGTTGCAAACGGCGCAACTGGTAGGCAGGAATGCCAGCGTAAAGAGCGTTGGCGTAGTCAATGCGAGATCTAATCAAGGCTACGATAACCAGCGTAAGAGCCTCCGTTGACAGAAACCTGCAGATTTTACGGATCCTGCGAAGATGGAAAAAGCAGGCCGAGGTGACAGCGCTAATCTGAGGTTTCATTGAGAGGTCTTTGCAAATGATAACGCCAAGACTCTTTACAGAGTCAGCTGGAAGGGGAGGGGAGCCCAGAGAGGATGGCCAGAAACTGGCATTCCAGGGGTTGGCAAGTCCTCTGGTTAATACAAGTTCCGTTTTATCGGGATTTAACTTCAGCTGGCTCTGATACATCCACTCGCTAATGGAGAGCATGGTGGATTGAAAATTAGCACGGGATGTAGAAGTGGATTCAAGATTAAAGACCAGCTGGAGATCATCCGCGTAATTAAAGATGGTAACTGGGCTGTTACGGAGAGAGGCAATCAGGGGCTGCATATAAAGATTGAATAAGAGAGGCGATAAGGCAGAACCCTGAGGGACCCCGCAAGTCAGGTTGGATCGAGGTGCTACAAAGGTCGACAGATGGACCGCCTGAGTACGCCGATGTAGAAATGATCGGATCCAGTCAAGGGCCCGACCCTGTACACCGGCGTTATTGACACAGTCGATCAGCAAATCGTGATCGACCGTGTCAAAGGCCGCAGATAGACCCAGTAGCACAAGTGCCTGGGAGATGTTGTTATCAGCACCCTTTCTTAGTTCATCCATCACCGCCATAATGACCGATTCGGTGGAGTGGGCTGGCCTGAAACCTGCCTGCTGAGAGTCGAGGAACTTAGAGTTCTCAATAAAAGAACTAAGACAGTTGGTGACGTGGGTCTCCAGGATCTTACCTAGGTAGGGGAGCAGGGAAATGGGGTGAAAATTAGCCAGGACCAGAGGGTCAGCGTTGGGCTTTTTCAAGATGGGGACCACAGCTGCGTGTTTAAAGGAGTCGGGAACAATACCTGTAGCTAAGGATTCGTTAAGGAATGTAAGTGGAGGGTCAGGGCAGGCAAGGAAGGCTGCTTTAAGAATCTGCGGAGGGCAACAGTCATTTGGCGAGCCCGAGCTCACTTTGTTTAGTAGAGCCACTAAATCTCTTTTAGTGGTAGGGGGAAAGGCAACCAATGAAGATGAGTTCTGAGAAGGAGGGGTCGGAGCAGAGGGGACGGAAGGGCTGGGGATGTTATTTTTTATAGTAATAATTTTATCAATGGAATATGAATTAAGGGAGTCACACAGTGATTGTAAGGGGACAACTTGGAGAGTCACCCTGTCAGGTTGTGTGAGCTCGTTCACAATGGAAAAAATATCTTTTACCTTGGATGCAGAATTTAGAATTTTTTGAGAAAAGTATAATTTTTTTGCCTGAAGGATGGAATTTCTGTATAGTTTTAACAGCGCAACATATGCGGATTTATCTTCAGGTGAATAGGTACGGTGCCAGCGGCGCTCAGCTTGGCGGTGTCAGTTTATCCTTTTTAGTTGGTCGGTAAACCAACGTTGGGCGTCGTGAGGACGTTTAGACTTAATCTTTTTCAGGGGGGCCACCAGATCGCTGGCAGCCTTAAGAAAAGAGTCGAGGCGAGAGGCCTGAGTGGTTATAGACGCCTGGTCACAGGGGGCAGAGGCAGCCAGTATCGACTGAAAATCTTTTAGGTTAGCCCGTTTCCAATTGCAGGCTGTGATGTTGGTTGCGGGGGTGAGAGGCTCAAAAGGAATATAGGCCAATGCAAAAGAAATAAAGAAATGATCGGACCAGGAGCAAGGGTAAACAGAAGGAGGGGTGATATCAATATTAGAAGTCCAGACTTGGTCAAGAGTATGACCTTTTATATGTGTGGGAACATGAATATGCTGGGAGAAGTTCAGACCCAGCAAAAGATCGGAGAATTCTATCAAGAGGTTACTCTCGCGGGTGTCAGAGGGCCAATAGTTGAAGTCACCCAGAATGACAACCCTAGTGTGATTAATTACCAGCTGAGAAATTAAGTCCCCGAATAACTGAGGAACAAGGGGCATAGGTTCAGGTGGATGGTAAAACAGAGCACAAACAAGGGAGGATCTAGCAAAGGAAAGTTTAAGGATGAGGCTATCGACCTTGGGGAGAGTAACCTCTTCTAAGATCGTAAACTTAAGTCGATAGCGAATGATGGCTGCTACACCTCCACCCGCTCTGCCTAGAGGCCGGGTTGTATGCAATATATAATAGCCAGAGGGAATGGCGGCAAGAATATCAGGGCAGGACTCTTCGGACAACCAGGTTTCTGATAAAAAGAGAATATCGATAGTATTTGTATTCAAGAGCTGAAAAATCTCGAGTTGGTGCTTGACCAAAGACCTAGTATTCAGGTAGGTGATGGCAAGAGAGTTTGGATTTGAAGATGAGTGTTCCGAGGGCACCTGAGGGAGCGCTGTAGATTGCCTACACAGGGCACCAGGGCCAAGGGGGGAAACACAGGGAAGAGAAATACCACAGGCCATAGCTACCTTCTCAGCTGTAGAACTCAAAGTCCCACCGATTTGAAGGTTAAACAAGTCAGTGGAGGAATAGGTGAGCAAACGGGCAGTATCACTGGCCCCGGGTCCCGGCTGTGCCTGTGTTTAATCACCATGTTAAATAGTCTAGGAGGAAGAGGAACAACTAGCACGCTAACCTGCGTGAAGAGTGTGGCAGGCAGGAAGTAGAGAGGGGCGTGGTGCTCACAAGAAGACCCTCCGCTTGATCGGCACATAGCCGCGGCGGAACGGGGTCAGGAGCAAGAGGAACAGCGAGTAGGTTTTAGGCAAGTTTTAAAATCACATCAGATGAGCACAGTGTCGTAAAATCGCACAAGGAACAAAAAACAAAAAATAAAAATAGCACAAATGAGGCTTAGTACTATGCGCACATTTCAGGCAGCCTAATCACCGCAGTCGTCACAGGGAACGCGTAAGCCAGCCCCTAAAAATAGCCTTAGATTCGGCAACAACTAGCACGCTAACCTGCGTGAAGAGTGTGGCAGGCAGGAAGTAGAGTGGGGCGTGGTGCTCACAAGAAGACCCTCCGCTCGTTCGGCACACAGCCGCGGCGGAACGGGGTCAGGAGCAAAAGGAACAGCAAGTATGTTTTAGGCAAGTTTTAAAATCACATCAGGTGAGCACAGTGTCGTAAAATCACACAAGGAACAAAAAATAAAAATAGCACAAATGAGGCTTAGCGCTATGCGCACATTTCAGGCAGCCTAATCGCCGCAGTCGTCACAGGGAACGCGTAAGCCAGCCCCTAAAAATAGCCTTAGATTCGGCAACAACTAGCACGCTAACCTGCGTGAAGAGTGTGGCAGGCAGGAAGTAGAGTGGGGCGTGGTGCTCACAAGATGACCCTCCGCTCGATCGGCACACAGCCGCGGCGGAACAGGGTCAGGAGCAAGAGGAACAGCGAGTAGGTTTTAGGCAAGTTTTAAAATCACATCAGATGAGCACAGTGTCGTAAAATCAGACATGGAACAAAAATAAAAATAGCACAAATGAGGCTTAGCACTATGCGCACATTTCAGTCAGCCTAATCGCCGCAGTCGTCACAGGGAACGCAAAAGCCAGCCCCTAAAAATAGCCTTAGATTCGGCAACAACTAGCACGCTAACCTGCGTGAAGAGTGTGGCAGGCAGTAAGTAGAGTGGGGCGTGGTGCTCACAAGAAGACCCTCCGCTCGATCGGCACACAGCCGCGGTGCAACAGTGTCAGGACCAAGAGGAACAGCAAGTAGGTTTTAGGCAAGCTTTAAAATCACATCAGATGAGCACAGTGTCGTAAAATCACACATGGAACAAAAAATAAAAATAGCACAAATGAGGCTTAGCGCTATGCGCACATTTCAGGCAGCCTAATCGCCGCAGTCGTCACAGGGAACGCGTAAGCCAGCCCCTAAAAATAGCCTTAGATTCGGCAACAACTAGCACGCTAACCTGCGTGAAGAGTGTGGCAGGCAGGAAGTAGAGTGGGGCGTGGTGCTCACAAGAAGACCCTCCGCTCGATCGGCACACAGCCGCGGCGGAACGGGATCAGGAGCAAGAGGAACAGCGAGTAGGTTTTAGGCAAGTTTTAAAAGCACATCAGATGAGCACAGTGTCGTAAAATCACACAAGGAACAAAAAATAAAAATAGCACAAATGAGGCTTAGCGCTATGCGCACATTTCAGGCAGCCTAATCGCCGCAGTCGTCACAGGGAACGCGTAAGCAGTCGTCCTTTTCCTGCGAATAGCCGTAGGGGCCCGCAAATCTAGGCTTGATCCATGAAGTACACTTGCACTTTGCTTCTAAAAATACGTATTTTTTATTTTGTCCTTGTAATTATATTATACTCCTAATCTGTATATTGCCAGTTATAATATGAATTTGATACGTTATCAAATTATTTATTGTGATTTTAATGCTTGCATATGTTTAACTTTTATGGATAAGTTGTTAGCCGAAAAAAGTCTTTTTGGATTGGATTTTGGAATAAGCTATAATTTCCAATTGGAGTAGCTATATATTATTTGGCATCTTTGGAATTGTGTTTAGAACCCCTATCTATTTGAAGAATTTGGTTTTTTATTACTCTTTAAAGAGTGTCACTTTTGGTAAGTTGTTCTGCCTTCAGCCCTTATGTGCCTGTAGCCTGCCTTGGTTCACATGACTGGGTGTAACTGACAGTTAGACTTTGTCAGTTTCTCCCAGACAATCACACAATAAAGGGATTAGGTGTTCCTCAATGGGCCATGTGCTGGTAGGATGAGGGGGTGGAGCTGAGCACAGTCCCACTAGAATCTGAATAGGGACTGCTCTGCCTTCACACAATGTATCTAAAGACCTCACATTGTCACTGCAGACGGATTGCAGCCATAGCAGGGGATTAAGGAAAATCCATGCACTTTAAAGCCACTGCAAGAAGCTTCTCCCACCTTCCAGAAGGAGGACACCATGCTATAAAAAGGAGACCTCATTCCCCATCTCTTCAGTACACTTCTTGGCCTGTGCACACTCTGCCATGAAGAAGGTCTGCTGTGCTGTTGAAAGGTGATCAGATAGCCAAAATCCAAAAGTGGGATTTGTGGCCAAAAACTGCATGAAGAACCAGGAGGACCCCGTGACCAACCTGCTCACACATTCGTCCAAGTTGTATTGCCGGTTGGATTGGCTTCTGGGCTTCTCCCACTACGTTCTTCTTTGCAGCACAAATCCTTTTCAGCGATCCTTCACCAAAGGGGTATCAGGCCTCGTGGAACTGTCTCCGGCTGCAGCTCTCTGCCTCGTCTCGCTGGGGATTTTCGACTTCCATTTCAGTGACCAGGGGCCCAATGACTTTGTCCGCCCGCCTCAGTAATGGTAAACGAGAACGACTGCCAGAGACGCGGTGGTCCTGCCAGGCCCATTATTTTACATTGCGGCAGGCGGTGCTGTAAGCAGCCCCCGCCATAATGTAAAATATGCATTTTGTGCATTGACATGCACAACGTGAAAGGCACTGCGCGGTGCCTGCCACCTTGTGTATGCCAATAAAGGGGGGTATCATAATTACCCCCAAAGTGCAGCCCCTAACCCCTTGGGAACCCGTAACGGGCCCCCAAATCATTTTCAGCTGTCCTTTCCATGGCGGCATTGCCACCATGGAAAGGCCTTTTAAATTGCATATGATAATATGGATGGGGGTGCCTGCAAGGCATCACCACCATTTTGTCAGCCTTTTCCGCCTGGCCGGCAATCTGACTGGCGGAAAAGCGGTGGACGGTCTGCCCGTCCTCCGCGATGCCCCTCGCCATACTAATATGGCGGGGGTAACAAAGGAACATTTGGCGGGCGGATCACCACCGCCGTCCCGGCAGTGGCGATCCGCCCGAGATCCTAATAGGCCCCTAAGTTTGAACGTACTAATCTTCACTGCAGCTTCGACCCAAGGCTATCCGACGACAATGCTCCTTCCGCAGACACCTACTGCAGCCTTGCCCCACTGAACTTTATATTCTCAGTATATTTTTCCCAGAAATGATTCTAAGCACAAAGGTAAGCTCTGACCAGGCCCAATCCACTTCTTGTATCCGAAACAAACTCCATTGCGGTCCGGATTTTTTTTTCGACTTTGACCCGGTCTCGTGCAACTAGATGTTGGTTGCCGCTTTGATCCTTTAGGCACGAGTTGTTTTTAAACACTTTAAATAATTATGACTCCGGATCTATTGACTGGATTTTTGTTGTTTTGGTGTCAAGACATTTTGTGAAATGTTCTCAACTTTTCTAAATGGTTTGCGATTTTTCTTGTGTTGTGTTTTCACTTCATTACTGTTTGCGTGCTGCATAACTACTTTACACATGCCTCTAAAGTTATGCCTGATAGTTGTTTATGCTGAGCTACCCAGAGTTAAGAATTGGTTAATTTAGTTACTTGTTGTAATTTACCCTGCAAAACATTGTGGCGATTGCTTGACAAGAGCTCACACCCTAGTCAACCAACAACCCAATTTCTCACAGTACAGAAAAACCTGCATTCACCCAGCAAACAATGTGACCGCGTTCCCAGCCCTGCTTACTCCTGTCAGGCAGTGAACTGCCTGGTTATTGTGTATGTATTTATTTATTCATAAAGTTTTATATAGCGCGAACATGACCCTGAAGGGTATCAGAGCACTTTACAATTAGGATGAGTGGGGTATAGAAGTGGGAAAGGACAAACATTGCTTGAATGTGCGTAACACAAACAAGAACATGTATGAATTTTCTAATTGTTGCTGCCGGGTCATTCATTTATGTGAGGTCTCTCAAAGTGCACTAAGGTGCAAAACAGTGTCATGTTGCCACGTTGTAAAAGGCATAAATATATTGCTTAAAATAATGTTTGTTATGGGTTAGTGAGACAGTGAAAACCCAAACACAGAGCCCAGCTTAAAAAAAAGATTTAATGCAAAATACTCAAGTTAAGCTAAACTAGATTTCGAAGATAGCTGTGCCTCTACAATAAAAAAAAATGCACATGGGTTCGCAACTCATGTGAAATAACTTATTTCGATGTTTGGAAACTCATCACCTGTGCGCCTATAATAACACCGACCGCTCAGCTCTTGCACCGAAGTTTTTTCCGAGCGCAAAGCACAAAAAAAGAGGAAGTTGCAGTTTTTGCTCGGCTCTGTGTCACCGTGTCGGTGTGGCTTCATCCTGCTGACAGAAATAAACGGCGGCGTCGCCGGCCTCGGCTCTGCTGATGCTGAGAGCGAAGTCAAAGTCATATCCACTGCCGCTGACGCGCTCTGAGACTCCGGACTGGCGATTGGTAGCCCCATAAATGAGAAGCGAGGGGGCTTCTCCGCGCTTCTGCTGGTACCAGTGCAAATCATCGTCAATGGCTGTACTGGCTTGGCATCTGATTGTGATGGTTTCTCCCAGGGTCACGGCGAGGACTTCTGGTGTCTGTGTCAGCACAATCTGCGCTCTGGACTCTGAAGACCGAAAGGTAATTTTTCACAACATTAAACATCTTGTATTACAGTCTTGACCTTTCTGAAGCCTACGAAACAGTTAAACATGATTTGGAAAAGTACTTTAAAAACTGGTTCTTGTTATCAATAAGTCACAGCTCTTACCTTGAATCCAGAAAAAAAGTGTGCAGAAGAACCGGGTTGCCAACTTCACCTTCATTGTTCCAGAGGAATCAGTTCTTGTTTTCTAAAGACTTCCTCGTAAACCACATATTTATAACCAGTGAGAACATTATCGAAAGTTCCTGGTTGGAGCTATGCAAAAAGCTCATATTCCTATATGTAAATGTGGTGTACGTGTTTGCATCTTGCTTTTACTAACTGAATTTCATAATGTGTGATTGCTCTGAACCTCGAGTGAGTGAAGTGTTTCCCAAAACAACTACCCTCATACCATGAGCCTCCAGTATTTGTTTTTTTCAGTGATTGATCACCATTTTATATGAAAAATCTAGAGTCACAAAGTATGTTGATCTTAGCTCACTGCGGCAAATAGAGGGCTGTCTTAAATGGACTGGACAAGCATATGCTGCTTTTAAATGAGAACTCCATTGCATCACGTGCACATACTGCTAATTCTTAAAGGAGGACCCAGAGAATGATGTCACAATATATCAAAACGATTAGATGCAAAAGTGGTTAACCAACCACAAAGGATCCGCTCCTTTTAAATGAAACTACGGAGTTTCTTAACTCTCTTATTCATATATTCTTTCAATATTCATTGCATTCCATTAAATTATAGCATCACAAATGGAGATATCCTTGGTTTCATGAATTCTTTTATTAATTCATCTTGTTTTTTTTTAAAATTCAACATCAATAAAGAAAGTTCATTGTATTCATGAAAATTCAATGGTTTATATCATGCCCAATGCATTTCGGGTTAGAGAATAGTAACCCTTCGTCAGGGGGCTGTTGAAAAATGATAATAGGAAAACATTCAGGACCTTAGCATTCAGTGAAAAACGATAGTACACGGATATCACATGTATAATATGCCACTATAACCTTCTAGCTTAATAATGTATTTATGTCAACATTATAATGAACAGAAGAAACTGCTGACTCACAGCTTTAAAGAAAGTGAACAAAAGTGCCATCTACTACGAGCCAATTCGTCAGAAACAGGGTATCTATGAATATAACTATATATAAAAAGAATGACCAATTTAAACAACAACAGTCCAGGATGGATGGGGGTAACGAGCGTGGAGCTAGACTTACGTGTTGCATTCGGCTGTCGGTTCGAATCGGTGTTCCGGGTCACGTGGGTATGGAGGTACCCTAAAGGGGAGTTTTATTCATCTAAAGGAGTAGTCACGTGTATGTTAAATGAGAGGATCTAATCTCGGCAGCTCCACGTGTGCATTTACTTACTCTATAAATCTGACGTGAATTATGGCTTAACTTTTTGAAGAATAGAAGCTAAATTAGAACACAAAAATATTAAATTGAGTGGAAGACACAGTTAGCGTATGGCGGTAGCCATAGTTACATGCGTCCCGTTTTGTGATTGGACAGTAGTCCGATCACGTGAGTGCGACATAAAGAAACGTCGAGAGGTCTAAGAATGGGATACTGTGAATGGACAGTAATCTAATCACGTGGGAATAACGTCATGAAGAATATGGTTTGTGTGTAATCGGGTAGGTATAATCGGGAATGAATCTGAGTGGTTATATGATGCACAGTTAAACAATACAGATAATGGAGATGTAAAACACAAGTATATACGTGAAGCCTAAAACAATATTTCTCGTCACGGTTAAAATGACAAAAAAAAACAAAAAACGGGTGAATTAGTACACTATTAAGTTGACATCAATAAAACCTAACATTATCAAACTATTGATTAGACGTGTGTTGATTTATACAGGGGGAGAAAAGAGCTCCTTATTCCTAGTCTGTGTTCATCATTCTCATTATAGAAAAGGAGTTAGTTCAATTCTGTCATTCATTCCGATTGGTTGCAAAGACTGTAGTTTTTTGATCCAAAAGAATTCAGCTTGTAGTCGTTGTTTGACTGGATCCATATCGCAGCGCTGTGGGAGTATCTCAAGTATCATGAATCTTAATTGAGAGATTTGATGGTGAGTTTCTAGCCAATGTGTGGCTATGGTAGATTTACTGTTCATATTGCGTATATTGCTCTTATGTTCTGTCATTCTGATCTTGACTTTCCGTTCAGTTTGACCTACATATGTTTTTCCACATGGACATTTGATCGCATAAATAACGTTTTTAGAATCACATGTCCCTGAATATTGTAAATTGATCTTATGGCCTTTGGTAGGGTGTAGAAAGGTGTTGCCTGTTATCACGTTATTGCAATGTATGCAATTGAAACATTTAGACATACCTTTATATTCTTGTTTCATTTCCTTTTTGGCAGCAAGAATTTCTTTAATGTTTTTTGATCTTTTGAAAGCAAAGGTTATTCGTTCATTGTATAAATTCTGTAAATCTGGTTCGGTTGTTATTAAAGACCAATGGCGGTTGATAGCTTTTAAAGACCAATGGCGGTTGATAGCTTTTAAAGCTATCAACCGCCATTGGTCTTTAATAACAACCGAACCAGATTTACAGAATTTATACAATGAACGAATAACCTTTGCTTTCAAAAGATCAAAATCATGAAAGAAATTCTTGCTGCCAAAAAGGAAATGAAACAAGAATATAAAGGTATGTCTAAATGTTTCAATTGCATACATTGCAATAACGTGATAACAGGCAACACCTTTCTACACCCTATCAAAGGCCATAAGATCAATTTACAATATTCAGGGACATGTGATTCTAAAAACGTTATTTATGCGATCAAATGTCCATGTGGAAAAACATATGTAGGTCAAACTGAACGGAAAGTCAAGATCAGAATGACAGAACATAAGAGCAATATACGCAATATGAACAGTAAATCTACCATAGCCACATATTGGCTAGAAACTCACCATCAAATCTCTCAATTAAGATTCACGATACTTGAGATACTCCCACAACGCTGCGACATGGATCCAGTCAAACAACGACTACAAGCTGAATTCCTTTGGATCAAAAAACTACAGTCTTTGCAACCAATCGGAATGAATGACAGAATTGAACTAACTCCTTTTCTATAATGAGAATGATGAACACAGACTAGGAATAAGGATCTCTTTTCTCCACCTGTATAAATCAACACACGTCTAATTAATAGTTTGATAATGTTAGGTTTTATTGATGTCAACTTAATAGTGTACTAATTCACCCGTTGTAGGAAGGTAGATCCCTGACTATGGTTGCCCCCAACTTTTTTTGCCTGGTGTTTTGCTGGTTTTCTGACTTAGTTGACCTGGGGCCCTGCTATTCAGGACCCCCAGCCTACTGCTCTCTCTGTAAAATGGATTCCATGTGCCTTAGGTACATATCTAAATTGGATACTGAGTCACCTTATCAGTCCCTGTACAGTGTACCTTAGGTACCCAGGGCATAGGTGTACCCAGGGCCTGCCAGGGGCTGCAGCATGTATTATGCCACCCCTGGCTGGCCATCCAAATCTGACACAACTGGCTGCTCGACAGCTGGGGCAAGGTGGTGTAATCACCCTTTGCTTTAGATATAGTATACCTATATCTAACCCTAAAAATGGACACACAGATCTCCTATCAGTCACTCCTATGGCAGGCCTTAACAATCCTGAAGGCAGAGTGCTTGGAATCGTGTGAGATGGTGCTCTGGCATGAGCTGAGCCTGTCTGCGGCTTTCGGGATCCATCCCTTAGCCGTTTCCATGATATCGCATACCATATACTCTTAAGTGCATTATAATCCTCGCGGTTATATGCCAACTCTGGTATCGCTTTATCAAAACATGTCGAGTAAGGTGTCATACGAATTGGAATACTAACCCCTCGCCAATTCTGGCGACGGGGTTAGCATTCCACCCTTCTAGAGGGACACGACATGTATGTAACCCCTAACCCCGGTTAAAGTCAAACAGAGCCTCAGCTCCACAAAATGGATGCTGCCACCGAGACACAAGTCTGCCCTCCTGCTGCTGGGAGTCCTCCCAGAGCAGGAGATAAGGACAAAGGGTTTCCTGCCAGGGGCGGAGCCAGCACCGTCCCAGACAGGGTTTTGTGTATTGTAGGTAGGCAGGGCTTTAGAGGAAGGTGACTGCACGTGGCACCCCGGTGCTCACTGTGCATAGGCTGGCTGGAACCAGTTCCAGGGTCACTCCAGACCCTGTGCTGGGGAAAAGCCCGCCAAGGAAGTGGGTGTAACCACCCCCCTCCTAGTCCCACCCCTAGGGCAGGACTTAGTCGCGTGCCAGCCCCTTTTTACAGGATAAAGGTAGGAACTGGCCCCCTTCCAAATCAGATCATCTTTGAATCCTGAAACTACTTTCCACGAAAGGAACTCAAGACTTCTTCCTAAGATTTCTCCCTTGTGACTAAGGAGTAGTCACCCTGCATCCGCAGGCACCATCTTAAGAACACTGCGGTCTGCTGCAAGTCTCTCCTCCGGATCAAGACTGCCCAGCTCGACGAGAACCGGCGTCCCTGGCACCTCTGACCTCTACCTGCATCATCAGTCACGCTGAGATTCGTGGGTGTGACGAGACCTCGAGGGACCGGCCATCTTCAAGACTGCACGACTTCTTTCCAGCAAGCCCGCCGAGTAATTTCCTGGTGAGTGCTTTGGGGTCCGAGAAGCCCCGACCCTGAGCAGCTCCAGCACCGAAGTGCAGCCTCCCAGCATCTCCACGATCTGCGTGGGGCCCTTCTGCTTTTTGCTGCTCACCGCGTTGTTTGGCTACTAGCCCGCTGGCTTGTGGCCTTCTGAACGACGCCCAACGACATTTCTGCTGCTGGTCTGGTTGCTCCAGGCTGGCCCTTGCTCCCTTCCAAAAGAGGAGCACCCCGGACCCTCCTGGTCCACTCAAGACGCCATTTTGAGTCCACCGCGTGGGCTTGAATTAGCCAAGGCTTGTTGCCCCATCCTGGGTAACTTCGACGCCGACAGCTTCATCCATCGTGGGACAGCTCGCCTCTCCATCCTGGTCGCCGACAACGCCTCCTGGTCCGTGAGATCTGCAGAGCCAGCGTCGCCCACTCACCTAGTCGAGGTGACTTCGCCTGGTGCCATCCTGGTGCCCACTTAATCACTGGCTAGTGATTCAAGAACTTGGTCCCCTCTGCTTTCAGGTTTCTTCTTCCTCGATCCAGGCTTGGATCCAACGAACTTTCCTTCACTGGTCGCCTGCCAGCAACTTCCTTCTTCCAGGCTCCTGGTCCGGCAACGAGATCCCCGACGTCTTTTCAGACCTATGCAGCTGCAGCCCCTGGGCTAGGTAACTTCGGCACTTCGGTGTCCCAGCATAGCCTCACTATCCTAGGGTCAGGATCCACTGTCGTTTTCTTCCTACCAGGTCGGGTTCGCCCGTGAACACTAACTTTGCCTTTACTAGCCTCCATAGACTTTGTCCCGCATCCCGCGTGAGAGTGCACACTCTGCACCCGAGTCCCCTAGGTCTCCTAGAAGTAATCTAACGATTCCCTAGTTAAGTCCTAGCGATTCCAAAGCCTATTAGTACTGTACTTACCTGCTAGTAATTTCGCATTCCATTTTTTAAGTATATGGTTTTTCGTGCCCCTCGGGCATTTGTGTATAACGTGCTAACTTAAGTATTTTCGTAAGAGTTTTGTTGTGTGCCTAGCACCCTGTCCTCATAAAGAGTACAGGGTTGTTGTGATTCTAATAAATACACTGTTTATTTTCATAACACTTGTGTGGTGTCCTTTCACTGGGTGTTCAAGGGGTAATGTGATGGTAAAACAGCTGGCTTAACACGCCCTCTAGAGTCTTAGCCTTAGACTGCTCGTATCCATGCTACTAGGATAGCTGGTCTATAAGGTTGACTTACAACCAATCATCAATAAGGGTTGTTTGGACTGATATATAGTGATCACTAGAATAGTGAACACTGCACATCAGGCCAACTTCTCACATTGGTGAGCAGCGGTTGGGATTTGAGCTTGCTGTTGTTTTACCACACATGCCCTAAGAATATCTTGTGAAAGATCACATAAGTACTAAAGGTACATATAACTTAGCTTAGAATACTCTGAGTTCTACTGAACCAGCTGTTGTAGCTCCTAGGGCTTAGCACACCCTAAACTACAACTCTAGCAAGGGATCAGTAGGCAAACATATAGTGTAGGTAAGTGCACCACTTACACCTCACTAGAAAAGCATGTCTACCCAGGGAGATTCTACTGAGACTCCCCTGGTCAGTGTTGACCCTCCACAGGTCACTTCAAGATATGCAGCTCTCAGTTTCCAGGAGATGAGACAGATCTGTGTCTCCAGAAAACTGAAGCAGGGGTCTAACCCCACCATTCCCTTTCTGATAGGTCTCTTAGAGACATATGATGCCAGAAAGCTTTCTCAGTTACATGAGAACATGCCAGCCTTAAAGGGAACCTCTGGGGATCCAGATCTCCCCAACATTGCTACTGCAGTTGAGGAGGAGGATCAAGAGGAACTCTCTGGGGATGAGGTAGACAAAGGTCTTGAGGTAGTCAGAAGGCTAACCAGGGCCAACTTAGACTTACTTGGGCTAGGATCTGGGGGACCCCCAGTACTAACCCGAAGTGGGCCTAACCTTGGAGTTAGGAGAGATAGATCTCTTTCTAGGGACTCCAATAGATCTCTGCACTCTAATGCCTCTTCTCAGGGGAGAAGGAATCCTCCACAGAGGAGATTTACTTCCCCTCAGAGAAGGGAGCATGAAGCTAGGATGAGACAAGCTGAACTGAGGATTGAAAGGGAAGAAATTGCCCTGGCCAAAGAGAAGCTTGCCCTGGCAAGAGAGCAGCAGATGAGTGGGTTAGCTCCCACTGGTGGCAGCAATCTCCCAAGAGATAGAGAGAAGGGTTTAGATACTAAACACCTGACTAAAATAGTGCCCCCCTTTAAGCAAGGGGATGACATCCAGAAATGGATGGCTGCTTTGGAGAGGGCCTGCACTGTGCAGTGCATTCCCCAGAGTCAGTGGGCAGCTATACTGTGGCTCTCCTTTGATGGCAAAGGTAGAGATAAGCTCCTCACTACTAGAGTTGAGGATGCTAACAATTACCAGGTCCTGAAAAATGCACTGGTTGATGGGTTTGGCTTAACCACTGAGCAGTACAGGTTGCTGTTCAGAGACACCCAGAAAACTCAGTCTCAGGACTGGTCAGACTTTGTTGATTGTGCCACTAAGGCTTTGGAAGGCTGGCTACTGGGTAGTAAGGTTACTGATTTCAAGGGATTGTATAATCTAATTATGAGAGAGCAAGTCTTAAATAATTGTCAGAACCAGTTATTACACCAGCACCTGGTAGACTCTGATCTGACCTCTCCACAAGAATTGGGTAAGAGGGCAGACAAATGGGTCAGAACCAGGATTAGGCCCAAGAACCAAGGTGGTGACCATAAAAAGGAATCAACCAAGCCTCAAGAGAAGGGTGGGAATAAATCTACAGATCAAACCACATCAGGGCCCCAAAAATCCTCTGAGGGGGGTGGGTCCCAGAATCCTTCCAATAACCAAAAGAAACCTTATTGTTATCCCTGTAAACAGGTGGGTCATTTAAAAACTGACAGCAGTTGCCCAAAGAATAACAATAAGGAAAACATACCCCCAAGTAACATTCCCAAACCTCCTGTTACTACTGGTAGTAATCCCCCAGGTGGTGGGAGTGCCCCCAAGAATTTGGGTGCATTTACTTTGGGAGTTCCTCTGGCCTAACCAGGTCCCCAAACTTAGATACTCTTGTCTGTGAGACTGGCATGGGGTTTGCCAACTTCACAACTTGTCCCAACACTTTGGGCAAGTACAGACATGAGCCCCTCATCAATGGTATAAAAGTTGAAGCCTATAGAGATACAGGGGCTAGCATCACTATGGTGACTGAGAGTCTAGTCCCCTCAAGGCAACTTTTACCTGGTGCCACATACCAGGTGGTAAACATTGATGGAGTGAAGAAAACTCATCCCATGGCAGTAGTAAATCTCAGCTGGGGAAGTGTCACTGGCCCCAAGAGAGTGGCAGTGACATCCAACTTGCCTGTAGATTGCCTACTGGGGAATGATTTAGAGACCTCAGCCTGGGCTGAGGTAGAGCAAGAAACCCATTCTAGAATGGTAAACCCCCATGGTAAGGTTAGTGGGGCAGTGTTAGCCACAGCCCCAGTCCAAGATGTCCTCCCTGAACAGGTCAGGAGGGTTGTGCCAGTCACAACCCAATCTCAGACAACTTCCTTCCCAGAACAGGTTGTCAAGGCTGTCATGGTAACAGCCCACACCCAAACTGAGCCCCCTCCTGAAAAGGTTGGGAGAGTTGTGATGGCCACAGCTCAAACTCAGACAGAAGATAGTGTTGTGAAGCCTGAAACCATGGATCACTCCACTCAGACAGAGAGCATTGAGGAGGAAGAGAAATCTCCCTCCCACCAGACTTTAGGAACAGATCAGCCTCCTCAGGGAACTGATCTGACCCCTTGTGAAGCAACTGCCACAGAGGTAGTCAGGCCTAGCCTGGCAGAACCCCTGATGTCAGTGGACCCTTCCAAGGTGGGACCCAGTCTGGAGCAGGTAACCTGCCCCTCTCTACCCTGCCTCAGTCAGCCCAGGGCTGTAGAGGTCAGGGAGGCCAGTGTTGGACCCCAAGGGGCCCCCTGTCCAAAAGAATTTCCCAATCAGCAGATTAAGGGCACTGAAGCTAGTAGACCTAGCCAAGTGAAAATAAGACACACTCCTGAGGGATCCCCCTTAAAATTAGTTAGGGACCTCCCACAGATGGACACTGTTGGGCACAGCCAAACTTGGGACCTGAGGGCCCCAGACCTGACCTGTCCCTCCAGTAAGCCAAACAGAGGGACCGAACCTCCAGCTGTAGGTAGCCAGAGGTTGACCCTGAGAGCCCAAAACAACTCAGTCTTGGAAAGAAAGGCCTATATGGTGGAAAATGATTGGAGGAAGCTGAGCCCAAAATTAGTGGAGCCTCACTCCAGTACTCCCTTTCAGCACCAGCCTTTTACTTTGCCAAAACACACCACAGGTAGAGATTCCCTATGGTGGAGACCCTCAGACACCCTTAGGGTGAGGGATTGCTTAGTGGACCATGAGATAGGGGGTAACCATGCCAGTGCTGGTACTTCCTTATATGGCCACTCAGGCAATATAGGCTTACCTGGCAAGGCTAGCCTTATCTCCTTTCGTTTGGGGGGGGGTTATGTAGGAAGGTAGATCCCTGACTATGGTTGCCCCCAACTTTTTTTGCCTGGTGTTTTGCTGGTTTTCTGACTTAGTTGACCTGGGGCCCTGCTATTCAGGACCCCCGGCCTACTGCTCTCTCTGTAAAATGGATTCCATGTGCCTTAGGTACATATCTAAATTGGATACTGAGTCACCTTATCAGTCCCTGTACAGTGTACCTTAGGTACCCAGGGCATAGGTGTACCCAGGGCCTACCAGGGGCTGCAGCATGTATTATGCCACCCCTGGCTGGCCATCCAAATCTGACACAACTGGCTGCTCGACAGCTGGGGCAAGGTGGTGTAATCACCCTTTGCTTTAGATATAGTATACCTATATCTAACCCTAAAAATGGACACACAGATCTCCTATCAGTCACTCCTATGGCAGGCCTTAACAATCCTGAAGGCAGAGTGCTTGGAATCGTGTGAGATGGTGCTCTGGCATGAGCTGAGCCTGTCTGCGGCTTTCGGGATCCATCCCTTAGCCGTTTCCATGATATCGCATACCATATACTCTTAAGTGCATTATAATCCTCGCGGTTATATGCCAACTCTGGTATCGCTTTATCAAAACATGTCGAGTAAGGTGTCATACGAATTGGAATACTAACCCCTCGCCAATTCTGGCGACGGGGTTAGCATTCCACCCTTCTAGAGGGACACGACATGTATGTAACCCCTAACCCCGGTTAAAGTCAAACAGAGCCTCAGCTCCACAAAATGGATGCTGCCACCGAGACACAAGTCTGCCCTCCTGCTGCTGGGAGTCCTCCCAGAGCAGGAGATAAGGACAAAGGGTTTCCTGCCAGGGGCGGTGCCAGCACCGTCCCAGACAGGGTTTTGTGTATTGTAGGTAGGCAGGGCTTTAGAGGAAGGTGACTGCACGTGGCACCCCGGTGCTCACTGTGCATAGGCTGGCTGGAACCAGTTCCAGGGTCACTCCAGACCCTGTGCTGGGGAAAAGCCCGCCAAGGAAGTGGGTGTAACCACCCCCCTCCTAGTCCCACCCCTAGGGCAGGACTTAGTCGCGTGCCAGCCCCTTTTTACAGGATAAAGGTAGGAACTGGCCCCCTTCCAAATCAGATCATCTTTGAATCCTGAAACTACTTTCCACGAAAGGAACTCAAGACTTCTTCCTAAGATTTCTCCCTTGTGACTAAGGAGTAGTCACCCTGCATCCGCAGGCACCATCTTAAGAACACTGCGGTCTGCTGCAAGTCTCTCCTCCGGATCAAGACTGCCCAGCTCGACGAGAACCGGCGTCCCTGGCACCTCTGACCTCTACCTGCATCATCAGTCACGCTGAGATTCGTGGGTGTGACGAGACCTCGAGGGACCGGCCATCTTCAAGACTGCACGACTTCTTTCCAGCAAGCCCGCCGAGTAATTTCCTGGTGAGTGCTTTGGGGTCCGAGAAGCCCCGACCCTGAGCAGCTCCAGCACCGAAGTGCAGCCTCCCAGCATCTCCACGATCTGCGTGGGGCCCTTCTGCTTTTTGCTGCTCACCGCGTTGTTTGGCTACTAGCCCGCTGGCTTGTGGCCTTCTGAACGACGCCCAACGACATTTCTGCTGCTGGTCTGGTTGCTCCAGGCTGGCCCTTGCTCCCTTCCAAAAGAGGAGCACCCCGGACCCTCCTGGTCCACTCAAGACGCCATTTTGAGTCCACCGCGTGGGCTTGAATTAGCCAAGGCTTGTTGCCCCATCCTGGGTAACTTCGACGCCGACAGCTTCATCCATCGTGGGACAGCTAGCCTCTCCATCCTGGTCGCCGACAACGCCTCCTGGTCCGTGAGATCTGCAGAGCCAGCGTCGCCCACTCACCTAGTCGAGGTGACTTCGCCCGGTGCCATCCTGGTGCCCACTTAATCACTGGCTAGTGATTCAAGAACTTGGTCCCCTCTGCTTTCAGGTTTCTTCTTCCTCGATCCAGGCTTGGATCCAACGAACTTTCCTTCACTGGTCGCCTGCCAGCAACTTCCTTCTTCCAGGCTCCTGGTCCGGCAACGAGATCCCCGACGTCTTTTCAGACCTATGCAGCTGCAGCCCCTGGGCTAGGTAACTTCGGCACTTCGGTGTCCCAGCATAGCCTCACTATCCTAGGGTCAGGATCCACTGTCGTTTTCTTCCTACCAGGTCGGGTTCGCCCGTGAACACTAACTTTGCCTTTACTAGCCTCCATAGACTTTGTCCCGCATCCCGCGTGAGAGTGCACACTCTGCACCCGAGTCCCCTAGGTCTCCTAGAAGTAATCTAACGATTCCCTAGTTAAGTCCTAGCGATTCCAAAGCCTATTAGTACTGTACTTACCTGCTAGTAATTTCGCATTCCACTTTTTAAGTATATGGTTTTTCGTGCCCCTCGGGCATTTGTGTATAACGTGCTAACTTAAGTATTTTCGTAAGAGTTTTGTTGTGTGCCTAGCACCCTGTCCTCATAAAGAGTACAGGGTTGTTGTGATTCTAATAAATACACTGTTTATTTTCATAACACTTGTGTGGTGTCCTTTCACTGGGTGTTCAAGGGGTAATGTGATGGTAAAACAGCTGGCTTAACACGCCCTCTAGAGTCTTAGCCTTAGACTGCTCGTATCCATGCTACTAGGATAGCTGGTCTATAAGGTTGACTTACAACCAATCATCAATAAGGGTTGTTTGGACTGATATATAGTGATCACTAGAATAGTGAACACTGCACATCAGGCCAACTTCTCACACCCGTTTTGAATTTTTTTTAATTTTTGTCATTTTAACCGTGACGAGAAATATTGTTTTAGGCTTCACGTATATACTTGTGTTTTACATCTCCATTATCTGTATTGTTTAACTGTGCATCATATAACCACTCAGATTCATTCCCGATTATACCTACCCGATTACACACAAACCATATTCTTCATGACGTTATTCCCACGTGGTTAGATTACTGTCCATTCACAGTATCCAATTCTTAGACCTCTCGACGTCTCTGTACGTCGCACTCACGTGATCGGACTACTGTCCAATCGCAAAACGGGACGCATGTAACTATGGCTACCGCCATACGCTAACTGTTTCTTCCACTCAATTTAATATTTTTGTGTTCTAATTTAGCTTCTATTCTTCAAAAAGTTAAGCCATAATTCACGTCAGATTTATAGAGTAAGTCAATGCACATGTGGAGCTGCCGAGATTAGATCCTCCCATTTAACATACGCATGACTACTCCTTTAGATGAATAAAACTCCCCTATAGGGTACCTCCATACCCACGTGACCCGGAACACCGATCCGAACCGACAGCCGAATGCAACACGTAAGTCTAGCTCCACGCTCGTTACCCCCATCTATCCTGGACTGTCGTTGTTTAAATTGGTCATTCTTTTTAGATATAGTTATATTCATAGCTACCCTGTTTCTGACGAATTGGCTTGTAGTAGATGGCACTTTTGTTCACTTTCTTTAAAGCTGTGAGTCAGCAGTTTCTTCTGTTCATTATAATGTTGACATAAATACATTATTAAGCTAGAAGGTTATAGTGGCATATTATACATGTGATACCCGTGTACTATCGTTTTTCACTGAATGCTAAGGTGCTGAATGTTTTCCTATTATCATTTTTCAACAGGCCCCTGATGCATTGGGCATGATATAAACCATTGAATTTTCATGAATACAATGAACTTTCTTTATTGATGTTGAATTTTCAAAAAAACAAGATGAATTAATAAAAGAATTCATGAAACCAAGGATATCTCCATTTGTGATGCTATAATTTAATGGAATGCAATGAATATTGAAAGAATATATGAATAAGAGAGTTAAGAAACTCAGTAGTTTCATTTAAAAGGAGCGGATCCTTTGTGGTTGGTTAACCACATTTTGCATCTAATTGTTTCAAGGCACTGCAGACACAGTGCGACAAGGATTGCGCCAACACGAACTGTTTAAATATTTGTCTGAAACAGGTGTGCACGAAGATACAATTGTTTTTGACAATATATCAAAACCCCAGCAGAAGTGCAGGGTAAATTTGTGATGTATTCCTATAGGTTCTGAATCGATCCCCCTATTCCTGACCCTATTCTGGTTAAACAAACCAACAAGTTAACTAGCAGTCAGCCCATGAGGCAGAAAACCCCCATGATGCAGATACCGTTATCTGACGCAGTCACACTACGGCACAGGAACGTGTTATCTGATTAGGTCATAACGCTTGCGATCTAATTAGACAAGCGATATTCCTCCAGCCCCTGATAAGGCATACGGAGTTCTCATAACAAATCAAACCTATGACAACCTGGGCAAAACCCTGCGGCCATTGTTTTGATTTCACCGAGAACTTCAGCAAAAGAATGTGCTAACGAGCAAGTCGTATGACATCCTTATTGACGTATCTATGTCCATCCTTACGTCAATCTCTGCACCTTAAAGGTATAAATATTACCGATATTGCCCTATGCAAACACACGCGGTGGTGACGAGACGGAGCAGCCATACTTGCCGAAGCGAAGAGCAGAGCAGACCCCGCTGGCGCAGCCCCGCCTTCCTGACGCGCTGAGAATGAGACGCGCTGCTTTCTCCTGCCGAGAAATCCAGCACCGGCGCTTCCGGGTAGCCCTCGCAGGCAGCCTGGAATATCGAGACCAGAGAGAGAGATACCATCCCTCATTCAACCTAGATTCCAGGTACAGAACTGAATAACCCCTCGCAGAGAATTCTTTAGTTATTCACTTGGCAAAAACAAACTTAACTTAAACTGTAACTTTCTATTCCCGCCCACGTATTAGGCTTAGGTCAGGTACACGGGGTAGGCGTATTTAGAAACACCAGTTGAGTACGTTTAGTCAAATGTATATGTGTATGTAATATATTTTATTCATTTTAAAACATCTTATGGCTTAGAAACCATATCAATGTTTTTACAGTATTATTTCATACTATTGCTTTTAATGTATGCACTTTACTTAGCTATAAGTATTGCAATAATATCGATCCATTTCTCTTGTATGAGAAAAGAGACTGATCAATAAATAACACCTTTTTATTGAACACGCCCGTCTCTTCCTTTTCTCTACATTCTGATGAGACTAAGAATGCACGTACTGACTGAGTAAAATAAATTGCCTTTTGTTCACACGACTCTCGAGATACACTCTTGATTAGGGGAGAGCAAAGTTGTCATGTTCTATGGTTGTCAGAAACTAAATCCCTTCTTGTCTAATCAGGGAAGTTAATTCCTTCCTGAACATTCGAGAAAGTTTCTAGTGAACTCTGAGCTAGCTGGCAAACCCAAAACTTTAAGTCTAATATCGACAGTAGTAGACCTAGTTAACGTCTGGTCTAGGCCTTTACTATTGAAGGTATTATTCCAATGCGCAGAGCCTATTGGGATAATAGGAACTACACTACATGGCGCCCAACGTGTTTGGAAAGGGCGATAAAACTAACGTAAGACATTTAAAGTAACTCAGTCGTGCTTTCTCACTCAGACCCCTTTCTCCCATAATACTCCAAAGACGTCTGGAGTGGGTAAAAGGTTATATCCGCCAGACCTCGCAGGAGGGAACTCCTATGTATGGTTCTTGGTATAGTCAACGTTGAAGGATACACTGTTTCAAAATATTGTGCATCTAATCTTTGTTTCCATAAGAAACCTGATCTGCAAACAAAAGAAATAACCATCCTGTCAGTAAAATGGTAGACAGTGATGAAGAAAGAGAGGCAGTTAGATTAGCAACTGAACTTGCGGCAGCTGATGCTACCATGCAAGAAGCAGACCCGGATATAATACTCATCCCGGTCATCAAAAGGAAATCTATAACTTTAAAACTTATAGAAAATGGACTGACACCTAGAGGTGGTACAGTCATATTCGTAATTGAGGCACACGAATATCGGCAGACAGAGGTATACTATTCATGGATAAACTTTCCAGCAGCAAATCCTGTAACAAAGTACTTCCACTATTACAAAATAGAGGAACCTCCTGAAACGTACACTCCTTTCGAGGAGGTGGAAGTACCACTCAAATTTCAAGAGCATTTGCTCTTATTTGATGGCGCCCTAAAACATAACAATCACATCACCAGGCTCGGTCCTTTAGGTAGACCAGGAGCAACGTGGCCGGTCCTAGCCGGATACACACCACATCCAGACATCGACGGGATGTCTGCAGCTAACCTGTTAACACAGCTAAAACAATTAATAAAAATACATAGACAATTAGTCCAGTATGTGATGCAGACTTCAACAATTCAGCCAGCGATTAAACTCCCACAGCTGACCCCTCACCAGGGAAACACAAATAAAATTACACCACAGAACATCCAGTCCTGCCTAGGTAAAGTACCGGCTAAACGGGAACAAATACCATTCTGGCTAGCGCAGAAAATCACCCAAATAGAGGCGGTGTTTCCAGACACCACCCCGCTAGAAAAGCACAGGATTCTGACTATCTGTCTTCCAATGGGAATCGCACCACACATTGAGGACTGTGACACTTGGGGTACAGTCTTTGCTTCCATCTACACAAAAACGCACGGTGTTCCATCCATTTCGGTAATACCAGATGTGCTAAAACAAATTCAAGATGAATACGGTCCAGAACCCGCTTTAACTCTTGGTATGAAATTACTAAAAGACTTCAAGCAGGTCTCGGCTATATTATTAGCCAACATAAAGGGAGAAGCAGCAAACGTGGCGATCCGCCAGAGGTTAAAGGAAACAGATATAGCAGACCAACCAGCTGAAATTGCCAGAATCATAGAAAAATCCTATGAGGAACTAGGTAGAGATAGTTTAGGTGGAATACCAGTAAAACCACAACTGATTGAAAGTCCTGAAAAAATATTTTTTAATAATAATTCAACATCACAGAAAAAGAGCTGGGATGGAAACAAACAATCCAATCCCAAAGAAAAGAAATTTCAGTCCAGAGGAAGGTCTCCTAGGCGAAGAGAGAAATCTCCGAACCAAAGACACAGGTCACCCCAGAGTGACCCCTCTGGGAAAAGATATAACCTTAGAAACAGGGATAATATAAAAAAGCCTGATAGATTTCAAGACATTGATACACGTCCCTCTCAATCTTTTCAGACTTCCTCGCAGAAATCGGAAAGAAGAGGACGATCAGAACAAAGAGAAGAGCACGTCAAGTCCAAAGACAAGGAACCTGCTCAGCTAAAAAAGAAATTACAATTTCCAAAGAAGAAGGTAGCTAGCATTAAAATAGTTAACAATGCCGAGAATTCTGAGGACACAACTGAAAAACGGGGAATGGGCTCAGACAATGCTAGACAGCGCAGCAGAAGTGAGCATAGCTCGCAAAGTCCTTATGAATCATCTGGAGACAGTGGACACGAATGAATATCTTCAAGTGGAAACTGCGGACACCAGAGTTAGCAAACCTCACAAAATATACGAAATAACATTGCGTATAGAGGGGGATAGGACTAGAAAAATAAGGGGACTATTTTGGGATAATCTCTACAAGGGCTATGATATCCTTCTAGCTGAAAAAGACTGGCCACCAGAGTTTGTCAGGGATTGCCCTCATGGCGAAGAAGTAATTATGCCTGCCTTCTCAAATCATATCCCAATTCATAAAAAATACACACTTGCTAGAAAGTGGGCAGTGGCTCTAGCTGCTGCTTTATATAAAAATCACGTGGGATGGGATGAGGCCTCTCCTCCTCACAAAATCCAGTTAAAATCACAACCTACTGCACAAAGGCAGTACCCAATTAAGCAAGAAGCTAAAAAACAGGTAAAAGAAATACTAGATCAGCTAGAATACCAGGGGGTGATTGAAACTTGCACCTCACAAATGAACAACCCTTTGTTTCCGGTCTCCAAACCAGACAGTTCATATCGTCTAGTTTTGGATTACCGACACCTTAACACATGTTGCAAAACTTTTGCAGTGCAAAATTCGCATAGTGCTGCACTAATGAATAACATAGTGCGCAAAAAATACAAAACAACCTTAGACATCTCTAATGGATTCTTTTGTCAAAACATAGCACCAGAGAGCAGATATTTGTCTGCGTTCTCAATAAATGGCACTCAAAAACAATTCTGTCGGTTAGCCCAGGGGTACAAGAACAGCCCGGGAGTATTCTCAGCGAGAGTAACAGAATTACTACAAATATATGATGATGAAGCATTATCTTATGTCGACGACATTTACTTAACAGATGATGACTTGGAGACTCACTTGAAGAGAGTGAACACCATAATACTTGGGTTCGATTGCGAAGGTCAAGTGCTGTGGACGCTCATTGTTCCCCAGCTCCTTTCCAGACAGGGAGGCAAGGGCATGGCCCAATTTGAAAATTACTTCTATTCGAATAGATACTTTAAGCAGAATGAAAACAGTGCTTCTTCAGACGCCTACAAGGCTCACGTCATCAAAAGAAACGTATGATCTACAAGTCGCAAGGACGACTGCAGAGATACATTCATTGTTATCAACTAATTCCCCCATACATTTCGCAGAAATCCTGAATGAAATCTTAAATATTTCTGATACCAATGGGGTCTCAAAGGTATTTAAGACAGTATTTTCGATGGCATTAACACCATTCAAAGCCATACTGTGTATTTTTCCAGATTTCGTCCATTCGATTTTTGGCGGACTTCCCCTGATCTTGGGACTAATTGCAGGAATCCTATTCTTAGTCCTTATTTTTCGTTATGGCAACCCATGTCACAGACAAAACTCTTGCGACAAGGGAAGAAACAATCCTAGCCATTGGATACCGGGACCGGATATCAAAAATCCTGGGACTCTCCCGGCTTAGAGACCTGAACATGACTTGGTTTCTATCATTTCGACCAATGTGGCAAAGATGTGTTTTACCTGTATTAAGGTGTCTGCTATGCGGAGAAGAATGCGTGTTAGACACCTGTCTGACGCTGGAGAAGCGTGGCTCAGTGGTTAGAGGCGGCAGACCCGGAAGCTGAGATCAGCCGTGGACCAGGGTTCGATTCCCTGCCTCGGCGGGTCTCGGGCTCAAAATTCCACGGACTCGACAATTCTCGCTCCGGTGCCTACTCGATTCACGGGTTCACACTCTGCGACTCTGGGCAATAGCTTGCTTAATCTCCACTACGGCCCCTCGCGGCGGGATGCCTGGCTTTCACCTTGTGGATACCCTGCCGGGGTATCTCACAGGGGAATACCAGGACGGGTTCCCTAAGCAAGCGCCTTGATACCTTCGGGTGATACGTGCGCTATATAAGTCGCAATACATTTACATTTACACATTTACATTTACAATCGGATGCGTCAATGGATGCAGAAACATTGTTGAGCCCAATCAAGGTTCACGCTTTGTGCTGCCCTCAAAGGCTACCAATCCTGATGACGGCATTCGTGGAAGCTTCACCACTACGATTGAGGGGTAGTGAAGTTCAAGATGAAAGCAGCATCGAACAGGTACGACCTTCTGTCAGCAATGCGAATCAGAATGTCAATGGAGACAATCATGCGCACGAATGCATGGTTACACCTTTTTCCGAGTTAGTGGAACTTTCCCAGGAAGCTGTTGACAGCTTTTTCGAAAGCCTAAATGATATGATGTTCTCACCAGAGCAGAAATAGAGACTTTTGAGCAAGCTCGCACACGGCGTTCCCTGAATTCGGCCTTCAATTTTAATAATAAAGTCACATGAACAATTTTACCTCCAGTTCACGGACAGCAATTTTTTCAGCAGCCCCAAAATATTTTTGCATATTTTTCGGGACACTATCTTCTGCTTAAAGTAAGAACTATTCTTAGAGAACTAAGGTTTCTAAATTTTAGATAGCTTATAGACATTAGCTGCCCGCTGGTATGTTCATAAATATTTTATTCTGTGATGGAATGGTCTCGAACTTTTTTTCTGTATTAAGAGCCATTTCATGTGTAAATTCTCATATACCAAATAGCAATAATGTATACAAATGCGTGATTACTTTGGCATTATTCTACAGCTTGAGTGCATACAATACATATGATTGCAATTCTTCCGTATATTTGAAAAATTTCAAAATGCATTTATGTATTTTGGGGTGGTAAGGTATACACTATACTCTATAGTATGTTTTACTATGCATAGATTAGTAAATATGACCATAGTTAGCGTGGAGTGGGTGTGATGTATTCCTATAGGTTCTGAATCGATCCCCCTATTCCTGACCCTATTCTGGTTAAACAAACCAACAAGTTAACTAGCAGTCAGCCCATGAGGCAGAAAACCCCCATGATGCAGATACCGTTATCTGACGCAGTCACACTACGGCACAGGAACGTGTTATCTGATTAGGTCATAACGCTTGCGATCTAATTAGACAAGCGATATTCCTCCAGCCCCTGATAAGGCATACAGAGTTCTCATAACAAATCAAACCTATGACAACCTGGGCAAAACCCTGCGGCCGTTGTTTTGATTTCACCGAGAACTTCAGCAAAAGAATGTGCTAACGAGCAAGTCGTATGACATCCTTATTGACGTATCTATGTCCATCCTTACGTCAATCTCGGCACCTTAAAGGTATAAATATTACCGATATTGCCCTATGCAAACACACGCGGTGGTGACGAGACGGAGCAGCCATACTTGCCGAAGCGAAGAGCAGAGCAGACCCCGCTGGCGCAGCCCCGCCTTCTTGACGCGCTGAGAACGAGACGCGCTGCTTTCTCCTGCCGAGAAATCCAGCACCGGCGCTTCCGGGTAGCCCTCGCAGGCAGCCTGGAATATCGAGACCAGAGAGAGAGATACCATCCCTCATTCAACCTAGATTCCAGGTACAGAACTGAATAACCCCTCGCAGAGAATTCTTTAGTTATTCACTTGGCAAAAACAAACTTAACTTAAACTGTAACTTTCTATTCCCGCCCACGTATTAGGCTTAGGTCAGGTACACGGGGTAGGCGTATTTAGAAACACCAGTTGAGTACGTTTAGTCAAATGTATATGTGTATGTAATATATTTTATTCATTTTAAAACATCTTATGGCTTAGAAACCATATCAATGTTTTTACAGTATTATTTCATACTATTGCTTTTAATGTATGCACTTTACTTAGCTATAAGTATTGCAATAATATCGATCCATTTCTCTTGTATGAGAAAAGAGACTGATCAATAAATAACACCTTTTTATTGAACACGCCCGTCTCTTCCTTTTCTCTACATTCTGATGAGACTAAGAATGCACGTACTGACTGAGTAAAATAAATTGCCTTTTGTTCACACGACTCTCGAGATACACTCTTGATTAGGGGAGAGCAAAGTTGTCATGTTCTATGGTTGTCAGAAACTAAATCCCTTCTTGTCTAATCAGGGAAGTTAATTCCTTCCTCAACATTCGAGAAAGTTTCTAGTGAACTCTGAGCTAGCTGGCAAACCCAAAACTTTAAGTCTAATATCGACAGTAGTAGACCTAGTTAACGTCTGGTCTAGGCCTTTACTATTGAAGGTATTATTCCAATGCGCAGAGCCTATTGGGATAATAGGAACTACACTACAAATTGACCTCTGGGACCCCATCCTTAGGGCATAGACAATTATTGAGAGGGTAGAGTGACTGCCTGGCCACCCTTCCCAGGCAAATTTCCGTCCCAGGGACCCCATCTCCGGGGCCTGTAAAATGATTAAGAGGGGGGCATGCAACTCCCCTCTCTAGGCTTATTTCAGCCCTAGGGACCGCATCCCTCGGGGCCCAGCCAGTCAAAGGTTAGTGCCCTGGATCCCACCCAAGGCACGCACATTGCTTCTTTGTTGGGGGCCCAGTCAGCTCCCCGCGTCCAGCGAGAGTCGGCATTGCTCAGGCACTCGGGGAGCCGAAAAAAATGCTGTTCCCTGCATGCTGGAGAAGATTTTCATCTGGTTGCCTGCCCACTTCACACCGGGCAGGGAAACAGATGAAAAGTCCCCTCCCAATTTTATTTTATTTATTTTATTTTATGCGATTTTATATTGCGCGAACATTACCCGAAGGTGTCAGAGCGCTTTACATAAGAACCAGTTGCGATACATAAGGACTCAAGATTACGTGCGTTGCATAAAAGATACAAACAGAAAAAAATTGCAAATGAACAAGTTATAGTCACACAAGGTGGAGCACTCAAGGAAGGGATACAAAAGGATATACTCTAAGAGACACATAGGAATGGTAGAGAGTACAAAGGTCTACTGCATATACTAGTGATTAGAGTTATCTCTATATACATAGGGAAGGGATACAAATGGATATACTCTAAGAGTCACATAGGAATGGTAGAGAGTACAAAGGTCTACTGCATATACTAGTCATTAGAGTTATCTCTTTATACATTGGGAAGGGAGACAAATGGATATACTCTAAGAGTCACATAGGAATGGTAGAGAGTACAAAGGTCTACTGCATATACTAGTGATTAGAGTTATCTCTATATACATAGGGAAGGGATACAAATTTATTTATTTATTTATTTATTTGTTGGTTTGTATACGCTCGAATCGACTCTCATTGGAGTATCTCTGCGCTTTGACACCTGTAGAACACCCAGAAATAAATGTGGAAGAACACTAAATTTCATTTTTAAACAGTATTGTTTTCAATTGTTTTCGGAATTTTAGATGATCTGTGCATTGTTTGAGTGATAGAGGCAGTCTATTCCAGAGAGTAGGTCCTGCTATGGAGAGTGCCTTACTCCCATGTCTGGCTTTCTTAGCTCGTGGTACCTGCAATTGAGAATCATTGCTGGACCTAAGAGATCGAATGGGGGTGTAGGGGACACATTTTTTTTCCAGATAGGCAGGTCCTTGGCCTTTTAGGCACTTGTGAATCAGACAACATGTTTTGAATTTCGTTCTCTGCCGAACAGAAAGCCAATGTAATTGGTCAAGGAGGGGTTTGGAGGCAGTTCTCGGGGGGGCATTGAGAACCAAACGGGCCGCCGTATTCTGGACGACCTGTAGTTTGTCCAAAACCCCTTCATTGGCAGCAAGCAGTAGACCATTACAATAGTCAATCCTGCTTAGAACAAGTGCCTGGACTAACGTTCTCCTCACTGAATCAGGCAAAAGAGGGAAAACCTTGCGTAGTAGGCTAATGGTGTGAAAGCATATACCTGATATATAGTTAACATGTTGCTTGAGAGTCAGATCTTGATCCAGACGGACCCCTAGATTCTTCACAAGCGATTTGGGATCAGGAACAACACCCAAGTCGCTGGGCCACCAGTCCGGAGACCAAAGCAGTTTAGCTTCCCCAAACAACATAACCTCGGTTTTACTGACATTGCACTGAAGGCAGTTGGCCAACATCCATTGTGCTACTGCCTTCATGCCAGCTGAAAAAGAGCTCTTCACTTCAGCGGAGATGGTTTTGAACGGGAAGAGGAGCTGCGTGTCATCAGCATATGACACGGGGATGAAACCGTACTTACGCATCACTCTTGCCAGGGGTGCCACATAGATGTTAAAAAGAGTAGGGCTCAAACAAGAGCCCTGTGGCACCCCTTTGGAGATCTCTACCTCCGCTGACCGATAAGCACCCATGGTGACACTCTGGGTGCGTTCGGATAGAAAGCTTTTTAGCCAAGCAAGGGCTTTATTTTTGATCCCGGCGTTCGACAACCGTTCTGTCAAGATGGAATGCGACACGGTGTCGAATGCCGCTGATAGATCTAACAAAACCAGGATCACTGAAAAGCCCCTGTCTTGGTACATGTGCAGATCGTCAGTCACAGATACCAAGGTGGATTCAGTACTATGCCTTGGCCTAAACCCAGACTGGGAATAGTCAAGAACATCTGCCAATTCAATATATCTGGATATATGGACATTAACATATTTTTCAGATATTTTCCCAAGGAAGGGTAACAATGAAATTGGCCTTAAATTGATCAATTCCGTCCAGGGAATGGCGGTGTTCTTCCTAATGGGTCTGACAAGGGCTCATTTCCAATCTTTAGGAACATGGCCGGAGATGAGAGAAAGATTCACAAGTTGCTCAAAAACAGGGCAAAGCTGCCCTGCTAGAGCAGGTATAATCCTGGCTGGGATAATGTCCTCCGAGCTCCCACTTTTTATACTAGTCATCAATGTCAGAGTTTCTTCCCTAGAAATGGGGGGAAAAAATTCTAAGGAATGTATATCCCGTTTCCACTCTGTGTCAGCCTGAAAAGGAGCCGTTGTTAAGGAAACCTTATCATTACCAGCATTAGTTATTTTTTCATAGATCTTATCTATTTTTGTGGTGAAGAAATTGGATATCTCATCACACAATTGCTGGGATGCTATTTCTACAGATTCGCAAGCTGTAGGTTTAACAAAAGTCTGTAGAATCTGGTAGTGAACTCTGGGAGAATTTCCAGCCTCGGCAATTTGCGCTGTTATATGGGACTTTCGAGCTGTCCGAATCGCCTTATGGTAGATAGAAAGTGAATCCCAGTATTTTTTTTTATCTTCTACCAAATGGGTGGTTCTCCATCTCTTCTCTAACTTCCTCGCAGAGAGTTTTAGATTTCTTAAGTGATCAGAAAACCACACTTCCTGTTTAGCAGCTGGTCGGGGTTTAAAATGTCTCAATGGGGCTATTTTATCAATGGCTATTTTAGTGGCCTTGTTGAATTTAATTAATGCCATGTCAATATTATCAGTAGGAGAGATAATAGGCATAGTAAACTTCTCTCCAAAGGAACTCTCTGTGACTTTGTGCCATTGTCTGCGGACAGCGGGTAATGAAATCTGCTGTGACCTCGTAGGCCCAGGAATTGGAGTGTAAAATTCCAGAACAAAATGGTCGGTCCAATTGACCTGCTCCGCCGGCAAACAGGAGACCAATGAGGAGTTAGAAAAAATCAGATCTAGCGTATGGCCAGCTATATGGGTGGGTCCGAAGTTTCGTTGCCTCAGGCCCAATAGTGCTAGATCTGTCAGCAAGGTTTGTGCTTCGCTACAGTCAGACTTCGCACTGTGAACATTAAAATCCCCTATTAATACAAAATTGCTATCATTGTTAACATGAGGAGCCAGCAGCTCAATCAAAAGATTCGAAAACCCTGTACAGGAGCCAGGAGGGCGATACACTAAGGCACCTGTCTGACAGTCCTTAGACGGGTATGTGATTTTAAAGACTAGCAATTCGATTTCAGTGGTCGTTAGTTCCTCCAAAATTTTTACTGTGATGTCTTGTTTGTATATGATAGCGATTCCTCCGCCCATTTTAATAGGATGGTCTAGCCTAGTTATTTTATAATTGCTTGGCACTCCCAACGCAATAGCAGGGGTAGAATACGGTTTTAACCACGTTTCAGTAAGGAAACACAGGTTCGGTTGTGTAGAGGAAATCAAATCCCAGACCTGGGCTGAATGTTTCGAGAGCGACCTGATGTTACAAAGGATATTTTTCCTTCCGGTTCGATTAATATGCTCATAAGGGTCATGAATAACAGTTTTATTTTGTAGCATGTGACATCGAACATTATCTACGCTGGGGACTTTAAAGGTGGTATCAAACTGAGAGCGGCACCGTAAACATGAGAAAGGACCTTCAACCTGTGGGCAAACAATGCTATGGCAGACATGCGTAGGTACAAATCTGAGGTGTAGTAATACCTGAGGAGTGTAAGTGACTCGCATGCCTTCAATGCCAAGCATATCTGCAGAAGTAGATCCCCTGGCCCCTAGCCCCGTCCTGTCGCGGACGGGCGCAGACGGGCCTCTCTCTGGCTTGTCTCAGGCGCGTTCTCTGGCGCTTCCCTGCGCGCGATCGCTGCGCGCTCGGGGCGACGAGAGGGCTAAGTAGCCCCTCCTAACAACAGGCTAGAGCGCTAACCACTCCGCAAATGTGGAAAGCGAAAGTGGTGTATTCTCGGTTAAACGTGACCCAGTGTTCCCCCAACAATAGTGTGCAGGTAACAGCAAGCTAGATGTTCGAACAGGCTCTAATTATCAAGGTAGTGTGCTGCAGGTAAATATTAAATTTAAAATAAGCAAATACAATTCCTGTGCAATGACGATTTTAAAATTCCCAATTCACACTTCCATTTCACAATTCACAATTCTCGTTTTAAAATATTTCTTTCTCGATTTAAAATAATGCTCTGAGCACTGGCAGGCGTCAAGTGGCTCGGTCGACACTGCCACTGCCTCCCTTACCACCGTCGGCGGCCGGCTCCTCGCTGCCTAAGTAGCCCCTCCTAACAACAGGCTAGAGCGCTAACCACTCCGCAAATGTGGAAAGCGGAAGTGGTGTATTCTCGGTTAAACGTGACCCAGTGTTCCCCCAACAATAGTGTGCAGGTAACAGCAAGCTAGATGTTCGAACAGGCTCTAATTATCAAGGTAGTGTGCTGCAGGTAAATATTAAATTTAAAATAAGCAAATACAATTCCTGTGCAATGACGATTTTAAAATTCCCAATTCACACTTCCATTTCACAATTCACAATTCTCGTTAAAATATTTCTTTCTCGATTTAAAATAATGCTCTGAGCACTGGCAGGCGTCAAGTGGCTCGGTCGACACTGCCACTGCCTCTCTTACCACCAAATGGATATACTCTAAGAGTCACATAGGAATGGTAGAGAGTACAAAGGTCTACTGCATATACTAGTGATTAGAGTTAGCTCTATATACATAGGGAAGGGATACAAATGGATATACTCTAAGAGTCACATAGGAATGGTAGAGAGTACGTAGGTCTACTGCACATACTAGTGATTAGAGTTATCTCTATATACAAAGATATACAAATAGTTGATTTCCTCAAGTCAAGACCCCAAAAACCAGGAGAGCAGAGTTCCATTAAGTGGGGCCGGAAGTGGGATGCAGTCACAACACCAATCGGAGCGCTATACAAGAGTAACCACAGCAGTACAATAGGTTGCACACAATCAAACATTACAAAACAGGGGGTAGGGAAATGAGAAAACTCGAGGATGGCAAAAACGAAGGCGCAGGGTGAGGAAACGAAAAGCAGTGGGATGGTTTCAAGAGAGGCTGAAAGTAAGAGACAAGAACAATTTAAGGGGCAGGGGAAGGAAGAGGGGGACAGAGAGAAAGGGAAAGGAAGGCAGAAAAAGGACAGGAAAGCAAGAGCGAGACAAAACGAGCAAGACAGCGAGGGGTGGTTCGGAGGCACAGGAGAGACTACAGAAAGGTCGCCGGGACAGAGGAAGAGGCCAGAGATCGCCAAAATGGCGGATCAGGAGAGGGGCTGTAGAAGAAGAGAGCCATAAAAAGAAAATGGCGTGAGCACCAAGGTCCAAGTCCGACATTCAAGGTGGAGGGTCACCACAGCCAGCAACTGTGGTGACCAATGTTTCGGAGCACTTTTCCCGCTCCTCCCGCCCACCGTTTGCTCTCACTTGGCAGAAGCTTTCAATTGCTCCTGCCAAGCAAGAGCAATCAGGGGTTTCCCTGCCTGCAATGATGGTTCAGGGGGGGCAGCACAGCCCCAAACCTGCTTTTCAAAATGCATGAGTGGCGGTCCCCGGGGATGAGAACTGGTGGGGTGGAGGGGCCCACGTGGCCACCTCCCCAATCTTGAAATTTGGTTTCGACATGGGGAGGTGCTGGTCCAGGACATGGTCCGCTCTTTTTTTTCTTTTGCCATGAATACGCAGCTCCACTGCGATTTCATGGCAAAAGTGGAAAAAACACTTTTAGCCCCCAGGGGGTCCTTATGGGACCCGCTACCAAGGCTAGAACGTCAGGGTATTCCTACACTGCCCCTTTATGTTTTTTTCCTCCTCCAAGATGGCTGCCAACACTTCCTAATGGAAGTGTTTGCAGCCAATCAGATCTCAGCATGAGATTTGTCGGATCCAAGGGGGATTCTTGTCCCGAGACATCTATAAATCTTTTTCCTTGAATAGCTCCAAAACTACTGAATTACTGAACTACTGAACCAAGGTCTATCTTTCTTCCAAATTTGGTGTAATTCTGTTAAGCGGTTAGGGCTGTGGTCATGTCTAAAGTCCCCATAGGAAATTGCATGGGGAAACCGCATTTTGGGACCTGCATTTTTCGCAGCCCCTGCTTGACGAATCACCCTAAAACTTTCAAGACAGTAGCTGAAGTGGCCTGTACACTCGTTTTAAAAATACCATGAAGTTTCGTCAAACGGCATGCAAAGTTGATAGCAAAATAAAAAACTGTCTAGGGAAACTAGGAACGAACTATATATACACACATAATACAAACTGAGAAAAGAATGACTGTGTCTGACAGCAGGATTTCTTATGATGACTTCTTTATTAATACACCTTGTTGATTCTTAAACAGCCAACATGTCTTTTGAGCACATTGAGCTTCTTCGGGGCTGTTACAAACATAGAAAATATGTACATAATTATCTTTCATAGGAATACAAATGTATTCCCAACTTAGCCATGCATTTCTATTTAATAGAACTCTTAATCAAAAATTCAAATAAAAAAAAAACACTAATTCAATGGTGTAAATCATAAAAAATACATAACCTTGTAATTTTCAGCCAGGAGATTAACATCAGTTATTATCTTTAAATTAATCTGTCAACATTGTTTAAACTTCAAAACATAGGTTACATCCTGTCACTAACCATCATTTGAGAAACATTTGTTAACAAAAACATTGCATGTATCCTACTCTGGAGAAAAACTGTAAATTCTCAGTTTTTCCAAGGTTGCAGACATGAAATCCCTCTCTGCCCCCTTTGACATTTACTTCGTCCATTACTAGCCTATAAATGTGATAAACGCTGAAAGTAATAATTTGTTTGAAAATACCTTATGAGAATGCCATTTCTTTTACTGTGTCCTTTCCCTATGGATATTGGTGTCATAGATTGCCTTCCAAGAATTAATATTCTTAACGTAGAATTCACTTTCTGTGTATTTACCTGTAATTGATAGTTAGGTGCCCAGTTATACTATAGAAGTTCCCACTGATATGTATTAATAATATGTAATCAATAACGTGGAATCACACTTACTTGATTACTCAATTACAGGTGGAGTATATTAATTTTCTGTGGATACTGATTATCGGGAAAAATATCAGGAACTACCTCTATACCTTTCTTTGGCGACTGTACTTTTGAAAAAAATGCATGAAGTCTCCCTTTAATACTACCAGGGATAGAGGCAAATGCCTAGCTGATCCCCCAGTCTCGTGAATCTAATAACCTCCCCTCAATCTGGGCTCCTTTCTAACTAAATCAGCAAATTTTTCCTCTAGGGTCAGGTTGCCTACCTGTGGATCACAGGTTCCCCATGATACCGGAATTTTCAAACTATTTCTATTGCAATTCAATCATTAATAGTTTCTTATCACTATCATATCTAAATAGTTCTGCACATTCTGCATTTTGTCTTTTTGAAGTCAATATATTTTACAATTTTAATGGTGACTAGTTCTACTATCTAAATTCAGAGAGACTTGATTTTCCATTTGGAAATGTGCAGACCGGAGTCCAGTGCCATTTAGTTAGTTCTTAGCACTTGTATGCATTTGCTTGAGTATCAATTGTCAACGTGCCTAAATGTCAAATGCCTGGGGCATCCCATAACAAGTAGTTCGCCAGGGGGCGTGTTTGCAAAATGCTGGAAAAAGGGGCCAGGGCCTCTTACTAGCTCTCTGCAATTGCGCTGTGTGGGACTTACTGCTGGTAACAGGTGGGCTTCTTGGCCCCCAAGTACCCTATACAGCCAAGCAGACTTCATCCCATAACCAGTCGTATGCCAGGAGGTGCATTTTCAGAGTGGTGGATAAAAGAGGCATGGTCTCCCACAAGCTCTCAACAATCCCGCCATGTGGGACTTGCTGGTGGTAGCATATGGGGTTGTTGGTCACCAAGGACCTTCCACATTTAAGGGGAATTCACCCCACAACCATTAGTGCTCCAGAAAGTCAGAGAGTCATTGAGCTGATGAGCCCGTGGATGAAGCACCTGCGCCAGTGAGAGATACCGCACCTGATATGATGTTTGGCAGCCTACTCAGCAAACCCCAAAACAAAGACTGTATTCTTTAATGATGACTGTTAATTAACCAGAAACACGTGTCTAGAGATCAGCACTATCTGCGCCAACCTTGGCGAAATACTCAAAAATATCGGAGCGAGCTACAAGAGACTGCATTTACCAGAATGCCAGGGGCGAACCTTGCCTGAGAGGTCAGCGGTGTGCTCCCACATCCTGTTTTCTATTTAAAATACTCCCGTGAGTCATTGAGCTGACAAGCTCGTGGCTGAAGCACATGCGCACCACTGAGAGGTACCAGACCTGATATGATGTTTGGCAGCCTACTCAGCAAACCCCAAAACAAAGACTGTATTCTCTACTGATGACAGTTAATAAACCAGAAACATGTGTCTAGAGATCAGCACTATCTGCGCCAACCTTGGCGAAATACTTAAAAATATCGGAGCGAGCTACAAGAGACTGCATTTACCAGAATGCCAGGAGCGAACCTTGTCTGAGAGGTCAGCGGTGTGCTCCCACATCCTGTTTTCTGCTCCAGGTTGCGCGTTGGCACAGTGGTGGAGAAATGTGGCGGGGTGCTCCCAAGAGGTCTCAGCAATCCCGCTGTCTGTGACTTACTACAGGTAACAAAAGGGGTTGTCAGCCCCCAAGGACCTTCAGTATCAATCAATCAATCAATCAATCATTCAATTTGTATAGCGCGCTACTCACCTGCTAGGGTCTCATGGCGCTAGGGGGGAGGGGTCCGTATCTAAGGGGACTCACCCCACAACCAGTACTGCACCAGGAGGCATGTTTGCAGAGTGGTGGACAAAGGGGACAGGGCCTAGGATGACCTCTCAGCAATCCTGCTGTCTGGAACTTAATTGAGGTTACAGGAGGGGTTGTTGGCCCCTAGGACCTTCACCACCCAAGTTGTGCGCCATGAGGCCTTTAATATCACATTAATGTTTCTCGTTCATACTTGATGACCTAGGGCCCAATGTAGGTGGCCCATTACCGGTCGCTAAACCTGAAATTCTGTAAATTTCAGGCTTACCGACTAGTATTGAGCCATTTCTGATGTAGGGGAGGATTCGGTAAATAACGAATCGGTATTTACCGATTCGGTATTTACCGAATCATCATTTACCGATACCCTTAGGGCATGTATGTGTGCCACATGTGCACACAAGCATTATTCAGGGGAGCAACAGGGTGTCAATGTGACACCCTGCCACCCTTGATTACCGAATCAGTAATTCCCATTCATTCCTATGGGCCTCCAGGCCCATAGGAATGAATGGGAATTACCGAATCGTACAGATTCGGTAATAATTATCGATTTTTTTGCTACATAGCATTTACAGATTCTAAAATACCGAATCTGTAAAATTCGGTATTTTAGAATCTGTAAATCTACTTTACCTACATCTGGCTCCTAATCTAGAATTTAGATTGTGTAGATTCCTGTTACCCTGGTTACTGGGTTCTCCAGAGGTAGTTGCTGCTGGATCACCTGTGATTGGGGTGTTTATTATCCAACTCTTAAAATAAAGAAGAAATCTTTATTCAACTTTAACCTTGAGTCATCACCTCATTACACTGGCGACGATCGGGATTAAAGTCACTCATGACGACATCTATACTGCCACATGGTAGATTCGAGAAATTGGTCCGCACTTTGAAGAAATTTCGTCCTACTTTGTATGGGTGAGACTCGACTAAAACGTCCTAACGCATTGAACTTCAAGGAATTAAGGTGAAAAACAAGATACTGTTTTATTTGCTAAGGAGCGTGAACCCCAAGAAGTTTTTCAACCTTCCATCTGCCTTTAACAACACCTCGCTCACCTTTCCTTCTCTGTACAGCGCAGCGCAGCTAATGCGCAATACTATATATATATATATTTATTATTTTAGCGATAACACAAAGTTGTTTCTACTTTGATTTTATCCAATTCACAACTTTAACTCGCACGCTCACCCGGCATCTTTCAAAACTGCCTCTCACTGCCTTCATTCAGTGCTGCCTTCGTTATTGTATACGTCACATCAGCTCTTTGTGTACCTCTTCACGTCGTCTGAGCCCGTCTCCTTGACTATTTAATTACGTAAGTAAATTCCTCTTTCCCCTTATTCATGAAATGCGTTTTTAGCCAATTTGTTTTAACTCATACTTTTTTTTTAAATTGTATTTAAAATATATGTATATTGTGTATGTGCTTTTATGGTGTCTTTTTAAGTGCCGAATAAAGATTTATAATTGAATTGAATTGACTACGGGCTGACACTTCCTTTCAGGCGGAAAGAGCTTTGTGTGTATCCTAGCAACCCCATGTACTTTTTTCACGGAGACATCTTTCAGTCTGTTTCACGTCTTTTCTACGCTTCCAGTGCGTCTTCAAGGCTTATTGAAAATTCACGCTGCATCTATTGTCATTGCTTGTCTTTCATAAAACGCTGACAAGCACAGCACAACAAGATTGTATGTTTGTCGCTTCACGCTGACAAACACAGCACTTCGTCATTGCTTGCCATTTAAAATACGCTTACAAGCACAGCACAACAAGATTATATGTTTGGCGCTTCACACTGACAAACACAGCATTTCTTCATTGCTTGTCATTTAAAATACACTGGGCCTTATTTATGAAGGCCTTGCGCCGCCGGTGCGTCACTTTTAAAATGGGAAAAAGTGACGCACCGGTGGCACAAGGCCTTCATAAATAAGGCCCAGTCTATTTTAAATGACAAGCAATGAAGAAATGCTGTGTTTGTCAGCACAATAAACATGAATGTTTGCCTCTTCACGCTGGCAAACACAGCACTTTGGAGTAATTTTTTTTTTTTTACACGCTTGTTATTCTGACAAGCCCTGCACAGAAAAGTCAAATATTTGTCACTTCACGGTGACAAACAGTACTCTAGAATTTTTAAATACACAACAAACAACATTGTGGTTTACCTTTCATATACTAATTTAAGTGTTTCTGGTTGGTTGTTTTACATCAATGTGCACAGTTCCTTATTTTTTTTATTGTCTCAATTTGCTGTAAGACAAAAAAAAAAAATTACATTTGAATTATATTCATGTGTTTCTCGTTTGACTTAGCATTCTTGGTGTACAACGTGGTAATTTTTTTCAAAAAGCAGATATAGTACTATATTATATTGTTTAAAAATTCAAAATGTAACATCAGCACCTTTCTTCCTCTCTAATCCTGGTGAGCCACCAATACGGTGGTCAAAGTGGAAAAAAGTGTTCCTCAACTATGCCAGAGTCTGTGGTGTATCCTTAAGCGCAGAAAGAAAATTTTCCCTCTTATTACATTGTCCAGGGTCAGAAGGCCAAGACGTCTTTGAACACTTACCGGACTTAAATGAAGAGGAATCTGCCAGTCTCAATGAATTTGAAATTGCTCTAAAAAAATTAGATAATCATTACCTTCCAAAACTCAGCACCATTCTAGAACGATACCATTTTCGGCGACGTATACAACAACCTGATGAATCAGTTGATGCTTACATCACAGCTTTGCGATAACTAGGTACCACTTGCAAATTTGAAAACTCATTAGAGGAACGCATACGAGACCAATTTATGCTTGGTTGTAACGTTGAAAAGATAAACGATGAACTCTGGCAAAAAGACAACCCTAATCTTGATGAAGTAATTATCTTAGCTAAAAGAATTGAACATTTGTTGGCTTGTGTAGAAGTCATTAAGAAAAAGGAAAATGGAAATCTTCAAGAAACCCTTCAAGAAAAAGTTCGAGCTATTGTAAAAATATCTCCAAAATCTTACTCTTCAAAATCTTCTTTGAAAGATAATGATCCAACCAGGAAGAGTTGCACTTCTAATTACTTCTCGTCTAGTTCAGGATGGAAAGATGATCCTAAGGTCAAATGTTTCCGCTGTGATCTCTATGGTCGTCTTGCTAATGACAAATCCTGTCCTGCTCTTACATCAAAATATCACATCTGCGGGAAAACTGGTCACATCTCCAAAGCATGTAGAGCCAGGAGGCCTAAGTCAAGCATACGTTTCAAAGAAGTTTTTTTCGAAGATGATGACTCCGAACATGAACAAGAGAGTCTACATTGTGGAGAAATTATTTCATCTGTCTCTAACAAGTGTAAAGGGTCCCTTGATACTGTTCTTGTAAATGATTGTAACATTAAGATGTTATTTGATTCAAGTGCCAATATTTCACTTATTCTAAAGGCCTTCTTTGATTCAGAACTGCAAGATAAAGTGAAGGTGTAAAAACCTGATATCAGGCCTTTGGCTTATGGAGGTCAGCCCATAAAACTCTTCAGTTATTTTATTGGAAATATAGAATACAAACATAGGCTAATCGCTGGGAAAATCTACATATCCTGGAGAGGAGACAGCATTATCAGCTGGTTCCACCAAGCTGATATTGGTGTCTCTTTAGATCCAGGAGCCAATCCTTGTATTATATTGAGAGATCTACCACAATTCTCTTCTGCCAAAAGGGTAGATCTGGGTGTAGAAGAGGTTGATTGTAAACATAACTTTAGTTCAAAGTTACAATCTGAATTCAAAGAGGTTTTTAATGAGAAGTTAGGCTGTCTCTCTGATTATGTTCATAAGATTGTTTTGAAGCCTGATTTTATTCCTGTTACATGCAAGGTGAGGAATGTTCCTCTTGCAATGAAAGAGTCTTTGCGTAAAGAACTTGAAAAACTACAACGGGATGGTATTATTGTTAAGACTGAGGCAAGTCAATGGTCGGCCCCGGTGGTTCTTGCGACAAAAAGGCCTCAGGTGAGGTAAGATTATGTGTGGACTTGCGCACACTGAACCGTGCAGTGGTTGCGGATAAATATCCGCTACCCAACATCTCTGAAATGCTCACACAATTAAATAATTCTTGCATGTTCTCGACTCTTGATTTACGTGCCGCATATTATCAGGTAAAAATAGACAATGACTACATGGATCCTACTTAATTTATTACCCCGTTTGGGACTTTTAAATTCACTCATCTTCCATTTGGCCTAATCTCTGCTGCCTCTGTTTTTCAGAGAGCAATGGAAGACGTGTTGAAGGGAATAGATGGAGTCAAAATGTATCAGGATGACGTGTTGATTCATGGTTCTTTACAAACTGAGCATGATTCGAGTCTAAGGTGTGTTCTTGAGCAGTTTCGCAAGAGAGGCTTGACTCTTCACGAAAACAAATGCAAATTCAACCTCAATGAGATAGAATATCTTGGACACCGCTTGACAGTTGATGGTGTCAGACCCAAGAAGAGTTTAGTTAGGACTATTGATAATTTACCTGTCCCTCTGTCACGTGAAGAACTTGTAACATTTTTAGATATGGCTTTATACTATAACAAGTTTGTGCCACACCTTGCTAGTCGTACTTATGCCCTCAGGTCTCTCCTCAAGAAGGGTGTAAAACTCTCTTGTACACAGTGTCAATCAGAATTTGAAAAAGTCAAGAAAGCTCTCAAGACAGCTCCTTCATTACAAAGCTTTGACACTTCTCTAGACACTATTCTGATCACGGACGCAAGCTCTAAAGGTTTGGGAGCTGTCCAAGAATCCAAGAATCCAAGAATGGAAAAGAAGATACCATTATGTTCTTTCCAGAGCTCTTGTCGGTTCAGAATTACGATATTATGTAATTGAAAAGTAAGCTCTCTGTATTTATTGGGCTATTAAGAAGCTCAAGAAAATCTTGTGGGGTTCTTCTTTTACAGTACCTTCTGACTATAAACATCTTAAGGACTTATTTTGAAAAAAGATCTTAATGCTGTTTCTTCAAGGATCTGCAAGTGGGTTATTGCCTTACAGGATTTTGATTTTCTTGTCAAATACATTCCTGGTGTGGAAAACAAAGTTGCTGATTGTCTATCACGGTTAATAAATGTTGGCGTTGATATTCTCGATTCTGATGACTCATTGCAAATAGACAATTTCAAAGTGTGTGAAATTGTAGAGGGAGTGGTATCTGAAGTAGAATGGCGAGAATATTTAAAGAGTGACAAATTTTTGCTAGAAGTATGCAAGTTTGTGTCTGGTGGATGGGCAGGTATTAAATGCCTATCTGATGAAGCGAAGAAATTTTGGAATGTCAGACATGAACTCTCTCTACACAAAGATCTGTTGTGTACAGGTTCACGTCTGGTTCCACCTTCGATTCAAGAGACGATTATCAGTCTTGCACATGATGGTCACCAGGGTATATCGCAAACCAAGGAGAGAGTTTGTTTACACTTCTCGTGGCCCGGTGTGGATATTTTAGTTGAACGGCTAGTTAGAGACTGTTCTGAGTGCAAAATGTCTGATAAAGTGTGCAAGACTAAGACTCAACCAATGGTTATTCGCAATCCACCTACAAGGTGTTGGCAAGATGTTGCACTTGATCTCTCAGGACCTATTCATTCCAAGTCTAGTCAGTTTTATGTTCTTGTGCTTATTGATATGTACTCTAGACTAAAAAGAACTGAAAGAGTACAGCTGGAGTCTTTTCCTCTAACCCAAAAACAATCAAGTGTTGGTTCCCACCCTCTTTAATGGTTATGTCTCTTCATTAGCCACGATTGGGAGGAAATAGGGATTTACCATTTGTTCTTATGCAGAGGACACACAACTGCTTATAGCTACAGCAGAACGATAAGAGGACATTAGAGATAATCTGATCAACTGTCCCTCAGAAACTGCAAATTGGACGACAAGTTGAATGTCTGAAGTTGAATGCAGGGAAGTCTGAAATACTTCTCTTTGGAAAAGGACACCTAGTCTGGGACGCATCTTGGTGGCCCAAGTCATTAGGCATTATACCAGAACCTAAGTGGGAATTCTGGTTCACAATGCACTAACCATGCAAGACCAAGTACAAATACTGTGAGGTAAATGCTTTGACATGCTAAAATTAGTAAGGAGACTTTTCATATGGATTCCGGCCAACTGGAGACAAACCGTTATTCAGGCCTTGATAACTAGCAAACTGGACTATGGGAATGTGCTATATGTTGGTATGGCTGACTATTTATTCTCCAGACTGCAGGTGACTCGGAATTCATCCGCCAAGCTGGTCTGCAACAAGAACAAATACAGCTTAGCTTCTGAGTGAGTGTTTGAAGGTGTTACATTGGCTGCCTATGCATCAAAGAGCTAAGTTCAAACTATTGTACTGTAGTAGCCACTCTAACTCTGCTACTCTCTCCACATTCCACACAACAGTGCCGCCTTTGGGATACCCTCCTACAACGCCCTGCTGTGGTCGGGCAAGTATTGTGTGCCACTGAGAATTATCTCTTACACAGTGACAATCGTGAGTTCCCGTGGCGTGCTTGTCATTTTGCACAGACAGGCATTACCAAGTTCGAATTTGCACAGCTCGTTTTTTTAAATGTAATTAGAATCGTTTCAAAATGCTTAATGTGACCAGAATCCTTCGCTTTTAAAAAACATACCTTTGGGGAACTGCTAGTGGGGTTTTTAGAAATTGTGCAGGCCACACTAATCTAATTTGTGGGGGCATTCTACCTAGACCGCTAACGCAGTGTCAAGAACTTTAGCTTGACCCGCCTGAAGATAAGCCCTCTAGTGTTTCGTGTTGAGGGGGTCGCCTGACTTTTGGCTCCACCCCTACACTTCCTGTTTTTTCTCATTTAAACCCACTATGTGGCGACAGCGTAGCGGGCGCGCCGGCGGCGCGCCAAAGGCAAGCCCGTCTGCGCCCGTCCTCGCCCAGACCGCGACAGGCGCAGGAATCGCTGGTCTAAACCTCTCACGGCTTGTTTATACAGCTGACGAACTTAGAAGGCCATGGGCCAGATGTCGGCAGCCCAATACCGGTCGGAAATGGACGAAAATACTGATTTTCGGCCGTTTCCGACCGGTATTGGGCTATGGAGATGTAGGGGCTTAAAAAACATACAGATTCGGTAATTTTACCGTCTCAGTAATTTTACCGAATCGGTAAAATTACAAAATCTGTAAATTTACCGATTCTGTAAATTTTACCGATTCGGTAAATTTACCGATCGGTACAATTTACAAATCTGTATTTTCAGATGTAGGTAGCACTTTTAACAGTGCTACAGGCCTTTCAGGATTCGGTATTTACCATGTAATACAATTGCATGGTAAATAACGAATCCCTGTGTACATGCACATCTGTGCATGTACACCTGTGCCATGTGGCAAACATACATGCCCTAAGGGCATGTATGTGTGTCACGTACACATGGCACACAAGCCTGAAACAGGGGTGCAACAGGGTGTCAAAGTGACACCCTGTTCCCCTTTTCAATTCGGTAATTTTACCGATTCGGTAATTATGTTATGTTATGTTATATTATAAATGTATTAAAGCGCACAGCTGTCCCAGTTAAGGGGCGTTCCGGCGCTGACCGTGCATTGTACAGGAGACTAGTAGGCGGAACAAAAAGGATCCTAGTTCAGAGGAAAGAGGAAGGTCTTAATGGCTTTCCTGAATAATAATGGTTCGTCAATGCACGAATGGATGTAGGCAGAGAATTCCACAACTTGGCCGCAAGTAGTCTAAAAGAGCGGCCGCCAACACGACAAAGTCTGAGCTTAGGTATAGTCACCAGATGTTGGCCCAAGGAGCGAAGATTACGTTGGGGAATGTAGGGAGTTAAGAGAGGACAGATCAATGGGCAGCCACAATGAGGACATTAAAGATTTGATTTGTGCTCACAATCTCGATTTCCTTTTTATAACTGAGACCTGGCTAAATGAGGGGAGCAATCCCGACCTGTCCATTGCAATACCTCCTGATTTTAACATTTTCAGGGCACATAGACCGAGTGGCAGAGGAGGGGGCTTGGCGATAATTATTAGAAACCCCCTGAAGTGCCATACTTTCAGCCTCACCCACCTTAAATGTGCTGAAGGCATGGGTTTCTCTATCAGGATTAACGCCTCTTTGTCCTTTACAGGAGGTTTAATATACCGTCCCCCAGGCAGTCCGACTGGCTTTCTGGATTCTCTGGATGAATCCCTAGGACAGTTGCTTGTGAACTTAATTCAAACGACAGACAGGAACCTGGAACTACTCGACAACATGTTCCCCTCTCTCAAAGAGCACCTTTCCAATCCTCGGACTTACACGCATATCACCCCCTGTCCTACCTCTCCTAACGTCACAGCTCCCACCCTTAACTCTCCTAACCCAGGTCAGCAGCAAGAAGACACGCACCTCACCTTCACACCCTGCTCCACAATCAATCACCTGCCCGTCTCAGCTAACCCTCCCCGCCCCTCATACACAGACATAGACCTGGTCCCCCCACACACCACTCGCTTTCCCAGCCCCCCTACTAACCCCCGTACCTCCGCACATCCTCCTGTCTCCCCCCCACACTCTGCACCCCCGTACCTTCCCCCGCACATTTCTTCTCAGAGCACCCTTCCTCCCCCAATGGCACCCCACACAACATGACTCTCTCTCCGACTTCCGCCCCCCCACACTTAGCACTCCCGCCACGCCTAGCCTGCATCCCTCCCTCAACCTCCCACCCCCCTCGCTCACTCCTCAATATTCCACCTCCTCCCCCACAACAGCCAGCCTTCACATCGCCCCCTTATTCCCTTCCCCCCCTAGCACGGATGCGCTTCCCAATAACACCTATCCTCTCGCTAACGCCCCCAACACCCACATCGGCTCCGCCTCTCCACCCGGACTGCCCCCTGTCAACGTACTCGCCGGTTCAGCGCCAGTACCCTCCCCCAACACCGCGCCCATCATCACCCTGGACATTATTATGTCCACCCTTCTCCAATTGAAAGAAGAATTTCATTCCATTAAAGAGTTGCTCTTCACACACCCCATCAGACCCCCCCCCATCACCACCCCTACCGCACCTAACACCACGTCCCCCTCACCGCCTACCCACCCTACCACACAACACTCCACACACCGGACCTCTATCCCCCCTCGCAACACCAACAATCGCAATAACAATTGCAATCTCAGTACTATCAAGCGCAATACTCCTCCTTCTTCTACACCTAACAACACGTCCTCCACACCTCCTACTCGCCTCATCACACATCTTTCCCCACATTGGACTTCTACCCCCTCTTGCAATACCACCAATCGCCCCAGACGCACCACCAACACGATCTCTGACCTTGACGTACACAACCTTCTCCACTCTTACGACCCGGCTCCCCAAAAGCCACTTGCTACCAACAACATGTCCATCCCAACGATTATATCCAACCACCTCAGGCACCAAAAGGATAACAACAGAGGCACTGTCCCCAACAACCTCACTAATGTACCCCTCGTTTTGGAATCATCCTCCACCCTTTGCACCCCTAGCCTTAAATGCATACTTCTCAACTGCAGATCGGCCCAAAGGCATTCCATGGAGATCGCCGACCTCATCATGTCCCTGGAACTGGGCCTAGCCATTCTGACCGAAACATGGCTGTCTGATTCCTCCACACCTATACTGGATATCCTAGTCCCTCCCAACTACTGTATCATTAGACTTGACAGGGACAAAAAGATAGGAGGTGGAATTGCCTGCATCTACAGAAGCAACCTCTCAGTCACCAAAGTGACCGTCTCCTCTCTTACCTCCTGTGAATACCTCTGCCTTGATATCAACAGCAAAAGCAAACCGGTATGCTCACTACACATTATATACCACCCACCTGGGGACAATTTCTCCTTCGTCCAACAACTCATGGATACAATTACAGCCAACTCAGGACGACAGCACACCCAAATTTTCCTTGGCGACTTCAATCTCCACTGGAATGACAACAGTGACACAGTGGTAAACAGCCTCAAAAGCTTTCTCAACGCACTTGATCTCAACCAAATATGCAACAGCCCGACCCATAAGAGAGGTTCTACCCTTGACCTCATCATCTCCAAAGAGGGCGCTATTCAACTGGAGTCAATCCAACCTTGTGACTGGTCAGATCACCATATTGTCTCCTTCATCATCAAGGAAAAAACCAGACTTAACTCAGTTCAACCACCTAAGCACAAAGTGTGGAAAAGAGACTTGAAGAAACTCAACCCAAACACCCTACCACCTAACAGCTGCAATAGGCTACTTCCCCCTCCCGGCGATACAGACGTTCAACTTCTGACTGACTTCTATCTCAATACTATGTCCACAATAATCGATGAGGTGGCGCCCTTGCAACTGAAAAGAATCTCGTCCAAGAAGACCTCCAACCCATGGTATGACGGAAGCCTCAATGAGGATAGACGGGCGATGCGAATGGCAGAGCGCACCTGGAGGTCAGCCCCTTCTGCAGTGCACCTAAAAAGTCTAAAGAAACAGAGAAACGCCTACTTCAGGAAAATAAAACGCTCAAAAAGAGACTTCTTCAGCCTCCAGCTCGCCCAGGCTAAAAACCGTCCAAGAAGGCTGTTTGAGTTGGTCAGAACACAATCCAAAGAGCATCCCCAGACAATCAGCTCCATGGTCGTTTCTCCTTCCTGCGAAGACTTCTCTGCCTTCTTTATCCAAAAAACTGAGAGAATAAGAAGCGATCTCCTCAATGACGCTGCCCTGTACTCCAACCCCCGACACACAGCAATACCTCAACCTAAGAACAATGCCACCTGGTCATCCTTTGACACTTACTCCGTAGAAGAAATTGGCAGACTGCTCAGCGCCTTGAAACCCTCCAATCACCTCTCTGACCCCCTTCCTGCTAACGCTGTAAAAGACTTTTCCCCTTGGCTTCTCCCACTCTGGTCTAAGATTATCAATAGCTCTCTTCAACAAGGATCCATCCCTAACGCCCTCAAAGTAGGGCAAGTCACACCGCTACTAAAAAAAACAACCGCAGACCCCACTGATCTAAACAATTACCGCCCTATCACAAACATTCCCACTCTCGCTAAACTGTTGGAAAAATGCGTACAACTACAACTGACTAAACACATAGATAAGTTTGATCTCCTAAACGCTCATCAGTCAGGCTTCCGAGCAGGGCACAGTACCGAAACTGCCATGACTCACATAGTGGACGATGCCCTCCAAATCCTAGACCAAAACAATACCTGTCTCCTCATCCTTCTGGATCTCTCCTCAGCATTCGATACAGTTAAACATGAGAACTTACTCGAACTGTTAAACACAAGAATGGGCATATCTGGGACTGTTCTAAAGTGGTTCACAAGAACGGTGGACCCTATTTACGGATACACAAAAGTCGCACAGCCAAGTTCTGGATTAAATCCAATGAATCAAGTTCATTTGCATTCTTCATATTTTAAATTCTTTCGAGTTTTCTTTCGAGTTTTCCTCCTTATGTTTAAACCATTTTCTTGAGATCAATTCATTTTATTCAATCTGTCGTTTCCACATTCTAAAAAGCACTCAGAGGCATGGGGTGAATTCCGTGTCACGTTTTATTACCATAGTCCAATGCATTTCGGGAGGAAACCTCCCTTCGTCAGGGACATCTACAATTGTAAGTAAATACATGATTTTAGACAGTGTGTGCCAAGATAACTTTTCATCATCATGTTTACGATTTAAACATTACTAGGAATCTCTATTCAAAACATATAATTAATTAGCATTTGTTGCACTTACATGGTAGGGCATGTTAAACTAACATATCTGGTTTACTTCAAAAAGTGGGTATTCTAGTTCCCCTTGCACATTTTCACTCAGTACTTTGTGAGTAGTCTCACATTTAGGCTGTATTCTAATTAATCTCAAAATACGGACCCATATTTAAGATCTCCGCTTACCGTGATTAAAAATAAATCATGTTATAAAAGAAGGGGGGCATCCCCGTTCCAGCATCTCGGCGCAAACCATTCATCATTCTTTTTCGTTCAGTCTGGCGTACCATCGTTCTTGGAAATATTGTTAGTAGCGCAATGAGACGAGCGCGGAAAAAGTACCGCACGCTGTTAAAGTTGAAAACGACAAAATAAAAGGGAAAAACAAATGGATAAAGACAAATGTAGAAAAAGAGGTGTGCATCTCATATCCAATATCTCACAAAAATGAACTGTTTCGTCTTACCTGAGATAGCACCCACATAATAGATCATTGTAGAATTGTTGTTTAAAATGGGAGTAAGTGTTTAGAAGACATTTAGCCAACAATAAGGTTAATATAAGCATGGGAATGACAACGTGCCACGTTAAAAGAAGATTTATTTATTTAAATTTTGTAGGTTTCACAGTGATGTTTGATGTTTGATTTCGAAGTAATCACGCCAGATAATCAAAGGAATTATGTGTAAGCATATCAGTTGTTAATCACATGTTGTAGGATTTAAATACAACGGTCGTGGAAAACACGTCATTATGAAAGAATCTGAAAGCACACGAGTATAATGCACTCTGGGAGATGAAGGAACCCTTACTCCGTAGGGATCAAAAAGGCTATGACTTGCACAGAATATCACCTGTTGATCATTAAGGAGGGCGGGAACAGATTTAAATGTGAAGTGAGAGACTTTTTTGTAACCAGCTCACTAAAACAAGGAAAAGGGTGGCGATGGTACGCCAGACTGAACGAAAAAGAATGATGAATGGTTTGCGCCGAGATGCTGGAACGGGGATGCCCCCCTTCTTTTATAACATGATTTATTTTTAATCACGGTAAGCGGAGATCTTAAATATGGGTCCGTATTTTGAGATTAATTAGAATACAGCCTAAATGTGAGACTACTCACAAAGTACTGAGTGAAAATGTGCAAGGGGAACTAGAATACCCACTTTTTGAAGTAAACCAGATATGTTAGTTTAACATGCCCTACCATGTAAGTGCAACAAATGCTAATTAATTATATGTTTTGAATAGAGATTCCTAGTAATGTTTAAATCGTAAACATGATGATGAAAAGTTATCTTGGCACACACTGTCTAAAATCATGTATTTACTTACAATTGTAGATGTCCCTGACGAAGGGAGGTTTCCTCCCGAAATGCATTGGACTATGGTAATAAAACGTGACACGGAATTCACCCCATGCCTCTGAGTGCTTTTTAGAATGTGGAAACGACAGATTGAATAAAATGAATTGATCTCAAGAAAATGGTTTAAACATAAGGAGGAAAACTCGAAAGAAAACTCGAAAGAATTTAAAATATGAAGAATGCAAATGAACTTGATTCATTGGATTTAATCCAGAACTTGGCTGTGCGACTTTTGTGTATCCGTAAATAGGGTCCACCGTTCTTGGAAATATTGTTAGTAGCGCAATGAGACGAGCGCGGAAAAAGTACCGCACGCTGTTAAAGTTGAAAACGACAAAATAAAAGGGAAAAACAAATGGATAAAGACAAATGTAGAAAAAGAGGTGTGCATCTCATATCCAATATCTCACTAAAGTGGTTCACCTCATTTCTACACAACCGGACACAAAGAATCAAAAGCAACAACCTGCTGTCCTCTCCGGTACCGGTATCGCTAGGCGTCCCTCAAGGATCCTCCCTCTCCCCAACACTGTTCAACCTAGTTATGGAACCGCTCACCACGTTGCTACAGGCTTCTAATGTGCACTTTCACATGTATGCCGACGACACCCAACTTTATCTCAAAATACAATCTCCCAAGGACATCATGCTGCTGAACACCACGATCAAAAACACCCAATCCTGGCTTGCAGAGAATCACCTCAAACTCAATGCTCTGAAGACCGAGTTCCTCCTGATCTCACCTCCCGCTAAAATATCCACGGCTCAAACATGGCTTAAGCAATTAACGGCTCTAAATGTACAGCCCATCGTAGTAGACTCAGCTAAATCTTTAGGCATAACACTTGACACCAATCTCAACATGCAGCAGCACATCAGCAAGGCAACCAAAGGAGCGAACTTCCAAATCAATACCCTGAGAAAACTTAAACCCTTCCTTCCGGCCAAAGACTTCCAAACTGCAGTACAATCAATAGTCATCCCGCACATAGAATACGGTAGCACCGCCCTCTGCGGGCTCCCCCTAACTACAACGGCACCCCTAAGAGCGTCCCTTAACGCCGCAGCGAGACTCGTCACAGGCTCAAAAAAACACTCGCATATCTCCCCGGACTTTAAATCACTGAACTGGCTACCTTTTGAAGCCAGAATTCAACTGAAAATCGCATGCATGACACACAAGGCTGTGCATCTGAATTCACCCGCCTACCTCACTCAAAAGTTGACAATTTCGGGTGGCTCCCGAACTACTAGGAGCACAAGCAATCTTCTGCTGAAACCTAGAAGATTTCGGAAAGAAAAAACGTATAAACGCTCCTTTTCAGGTATGGCACCCAGGATCTGGAACGCACTCCCTCCTGAAACAAGGCTCATCTCCTCCAACACAATCTTTAAGAATGAAGTTAAAGCGATCCTCATGGCAAAATACACATGACCTATTCTACGTATCACTACGAATGTCACATGAGTATCACATGAATCTATACCCTGTATTATCGAATTACGTAATTGTATACGCTCAATCTTTGTATTTTGTTATAATGTGTGATGCACTTGGTTGATTATGTATATTGTTATATTGTTGACGCACCTGGTTGACTTTGCACACTTTACCCTCTCCACCTCAACGATCCTTACTTCCCTTCTACTATCGCACCTGTGGGACTATACATTCTGCACACACCCACCTCAACTAGGCCCACCTTTAAACTCTAAATACTCTAAACACGCTTAAGCAAGTATATGCTCCCTGTTATTGCACTTTATGCTATTGACACAATTGTTTGTCTATACTCAGTGTACCTACACTACCACACCTGTGACCTACCTCATGTCCTTTGACCTACCCATGTAACTAGCACCTTGTACCTAACTACCTCATATATTACTTTGTATATACGCTTCTTACCTTGTATTTTTACTCTGTATTCTTACTTGTAAAGCGCTCTGATATCTGCAAAGATCTTGTTCGCGCTGTATAAAACTCTCAAAATAAAATAAATAAATAAATCCTCATTTTACACTTCTTGGAGATTTTAACCTACAATTAGAAGCCAAGGCAAATCCACAGGTTTCCAACTTTCTCCAGACACTCGAAATTTTTGGTCTGTCACAAAAAGTAACTAATAGGACCCATCAAGCTGGTCATACGCTTGATGGGATATGTTCCAACTTTCCGCATCTAGTTTCTTACTCACCAATCCCTCAAATCTGGACTGATCATTGTTTTATTCCTTTTGAGGTAAACACGGGTCATATGCAGAAAATGGTAAAAACTATTTTACCTTCCTCCATCAGTCAAAACTGGGCCCTGATTGCAAAAAATAGTCAGCTTAAGGCCTCAGCCCAGTCACAGGTCCCTAGCCTTACCGGTGACGTGCTACAAGACTCCAAAATGTTTCACACTTGATGCAACTGGTAACCAATAACCTTGCTCCACCTAAACTTCCTGCTCCGAATGATAAGTGCACCGTGGTATACGAAGTCTCTAGCGGAAGCGCATCTTCAGTGTAGAAAGGAGGAAAGACACTGGAGGAAGAATTATGATCCAATAGCAAAAAGCCAGTACATAAAGTATA